>NC_091145.1:17332519-17997519 GCF_041381155.1 Argopecten irradians | reverse complement strand
AATCTGGTCCTGTCTGGAGGCTCTACTATGTTTCCTGGTGAGTTAGATCACGTCATATTGTACTTAATAATAAAACATACATAATCAAAACATCATGAGTTGTCTCCATTTCTCTTAAAATTTCAATATGCAATATTTGATTTAGAGAACGACTCATTGCGTCATATCTGAAAAGTGGAAATCGATATCCGTTATTTCTAAAGTAAAAATTTTGTTTCCATATACTTCTTTTTTGGAATAAACGCTTTATAAACATCACAAATATTCTGTAGCAAAGGAGATTACAGATTATAACTGTTCCCGATGAAACAATTTACGATTTATTTCTATTGTTAATTTTTTCTCATTAATCGACTGAAACAGAAAATTTTGAATTTTGCTAATAGGTATCGCTGATCGATTCAAGAAAGAAATGGATGCTATAGTTCCTGACAGCATGAAGGTCAAGGTCATCGCCCCTCCGGAGAGGAAATATTCAGTATGGATGGGTGGATCTATCCTGGGGTCTCTGTCCACATTCCAACAGATGTGGGTATCGAAACAGGAGTACGACGAATGTGGACCAGGAATTGTACACAGGAAGTGTTTTTAAAATGAACAAAAGAATTACAGTGTAACACATTGAGAGATGGTTTGCAGAACTTTTTCTGAAAGGAAAATTTATCTGTGTGGTGCAATACTGTGCCAGAGACTTGCTATATTATTGTTTAGCTTCAGACGCTTAAAAGCTTAATATAACGTTCAGTGGTGAAAACGAATGTTTGCCGGCATAAAATGCGTGTAAGTGATGTGTGTATCAAAATTTGTGAAGTTTTCGTACTCTCGGAGTCCGGATTATTGAGGGTGCTCTGTATATTAAAAAGGATAATGGAACTCTTCATCTCCCATACTCATTCAAATTATCTATATAATCCTTTACTTTGTTGACAATAAACTGTTATTCGGAAGCTTTCGTGTTTTATCATATGTTTACGAGGGGAGGCATCATCGATTGTAGTAGTTTTAAATATCATTGACCTTACATGAGTATTTTGTGACATTTAAGTTTTAAATGATTAAATATGCTATAAGCCATCAATTTATTTCAAAGGGCATGATAAATTTCATATCACAAAAAATGAGAGTAACATTCAATTCATCACATAACTATACAAAATGTTTATCAATCAAATTTGAATAGTAAGATTTTTTTCTCTCGTCGACAGTAAGTACAAGTTAATATTTGACAGCATTGTTGGAATATATGACAATTTTTGTTTTGATGTCCAGGAGGATACCATTTAGTGACTGGATATTTAAACATGCTCGATTTCAGAACTATTTATAACGCTATACCATTACTGAAGTCCATTCAGGTTTGCTTTAACAACAGTATAATTGCTGTTAAATATTAATGTAATTATGTAATGGATACATGAATGAAAACCACGAAGCGGTTTGTTTGGTTTCTTTTTCAATATGTTTCACCTTGTACCAGCATGACGTTTGTGGTCGTAAACATAGCCCAGAGATCGTTTATCCTACTGTTTTTGTTGTATATCATATTTGATTTTGCATTTTAACATGTGCTACTAATTAGCAACCAAACAATACATTTGTCATCAATTTCCATCCATAATTGAAGTATTTTAATATCTTAACGCTTTAAGCGTGCAATAAAAATAACAAATTTTCTACAAATACTTTATTACAAAAATAACAATTGTAGATAGTTAGCATATCAAAACATTGAACATTAATGAGAAAAGACAGAACTATTGTAGATTGATTACAATAAACAAATATATTATGCCTCAGCTATCTATGTGATAAGACAAAATCATTCATGTCCCATATTACAAAGGTATCATAATTATTGTATAACAACAAAAGAGACCTATGTACATAATCATTTGAAAACATGTATTTGATTGTTGTCGCATAAATTTTCGTTTAAAATATTTCATATGAACAATTCTGGGTCCATTTTCCTCATATTCATATTTTGAGATTGTCATCTGATGGGTGTGGACAGAGAGCCCAGGATCGATCCACCGTTCCTAATTGAGTATTTACTCTCCAAAGATACATTCATTCTAACCTTCATGCTGTCTGGTACTAAATACATCAGTTCCTTCTTTCTCAGCTATGTCTGTTTACAAAATTTAAAAAAAAAAGAAAAAAAAAGATAAATAAATCGCAACGTCCATGTAAATACAAACATTTGTGAAAAACAAACCAGAATTAATAAAAAAAATATTGAAGTTTGTCTGACATTGCATTCAATAAAATCCCTTATAACGTAAAACACTAATTTAACGAAAAAATTATCTATATATAGTGAAACGTGACGATATAACTCACCAAGAAACATAGAACCCCCAGACAGGACCAGATTGCTGGACATGTCACGTCGGATGTCAATATCACACGACATTACAGAGTTGTGGACAAGTTCGTGGATTCCTGCTGACTTTATTCATGTAAAGTGATTAATGTCAAAATAAAAGATGTTTTTTTTAAATTTATTTTCCTACACCAGAACAACTCTGCTCCTTATTAAATTGAACAAATGAAAGACCAAAATATTAACGTTAAAATTATAGAAATTCCACAACAATAACCTTTTTTATATATTATCTATAAAAGTAAAAGAACTGCAAAAAAAAGAAATTAATCTTAATATTAACCAATAAGAAATGGCTGAAATAAAGGTTATGGACACCAGATTCTCTCATTACCAAGAGTAACACTACTTCCGTCCGAAGGGTATAAGAACGTTGTATTTTAGATGATTTCGAGGCTGAATACATCTCAGAATTGAAATTATTAGTAACATAGGCTAATTTCTCTTTTATATTACGAAGCAGATCTAGTTCATCTATAATGAGGTTCAGATAATGAAGTAGAATGGTTTAAACGATAGCCTTATGACAAATGAATTAAACAGAGAAAGTACCATTGACGTCATGCAGTACTTTAAAGAATGGGAATAAAAAGTGGTCAATTTAACTAGCATTTCCTGAGAAATTATTTATAAAATAATTATAAAATGGCTTTATTTTATTCTTAAAAATACATTTAATCATAGTGTCCCACCTAGAGATGTAAAGCTGTATCATCTCTCATAAAGGATAATTTGGAGGTAGACTGCCAGGTCCACACGTTTGATGGCGTGAGGGAGGGCGTAACACTCGTAGATAGGTACCATGTGGGACACACTGTCTCCGACATCAAACACGACCCCCGTTGTAACGCTGTAGAACGTGTGGTGCCAGATTTTCTCCATGTTGTCCCAGTTGGTGATGATTCCATGTTCTACGTGATACATTAGAGACAATAGCTCGCGTTTGTTCTGAGCCACGTCGCCGACATAATAGGTTTGATGGTATCTTCCAACAAAACAAGAAAAGACGGTACGAGTAGCATCCTCTCCAGCAAACCCAGCCAGCTTTACACCTATCACTAACACTGAAACTACCGCTGTCAACAGGTGGGGCTGACTTTTTATTCCCTGACATTTTCTCTTAAAGCTGACCTGTTAGGTTTTAAGAGTAATTGACAAATCTAGACGTTTCTCCTCGATCTATTTTCAACACGGATTAAGACCGACTATAGGGACGGTATACTTGCATCTCATCTTGATGATGCCGTTATAATATTACTAAGAATCAGTTAAATCCAAAAAAAATCAACAGTTCACGAATTATTACCATCTACCGGTAATATTTACGTTCTGGGACATTTAACATACAGACCTAGGCCAGTAATCATTATGTACATATATATAATGTCTATTTTTAGAGCATCGACCTGTTTTAAACCTCACAGGTGTATACACCGCGGGAGTTGTAGTCGTTTCCCTATTATGGAGAGGATTATAGTAGGCAATGCCTTATATGGAAGTTGTGCTGTAAATAGTCTAGTAACGTTTCCCTAAATGGATGTCCGTGCTCCAGTCTATTTCTGTCGATGATAAAGGCCATGTTGCGTTCCCATAACACTGTCAGTACCTAATATGGGAAATCGACAAAATATGAATGTGTCACAGTTGTATGATACAGAGGGTGAGATAGTATATAAGACAAGAAAATTTACAGACAGACAGAACTTCCATAACCGAGACGCACAAGAGGACCTGAAGAGGCAACCAAAGTACCAAAAGGTAACACCCATATACATCGTAATCATAATGTCCATTCTTATATTGCTCATTTTGAACTTACTTAAAAATATATTAATGCATTATGGTTAAATCTTTACGATTTCCTCATTTTTCTCTTCAGACCTTATCAAATTCAGCAGGACAACGTACTTAAGAAACAGAAAATGTCTATGTTTGAGGATGAAATCCAACCAGTTGTCATTGACAACGGAAGTGGCATGTGTAAGGCGGGATTCGCAGGAGATGATGCCCCACGTGCAGTCTTTCCCGCCATTACAGGACGACCACAATATGAGGTATGTATTACTGTAGATCATCAATAGACAGGTGTCATTTGCAATGTTACTACCATCAGCAGAAAACTTTATACAAAAAGACTGAAACTATGATGAAACAAAATTAATAATATGCATGTATATTAATCTGCTTCAATCACTTTAAGAGAGGATGAAAAGAACAGTTTTAGTATCAGTGTGTGAGTATATGGACCATGTATGGAAATTTTCTTGAAAAAAAACCCCATAAAATAGGACAAAAATAATTCATGACTTTTTGTCTTCATTTAAAGATGATCATGCCAGGAATGGGCGATAAAGATTGTTATATTGGAGACGAGGCTCAGAACAAAAGAGGCATTCTCTCTCTAAGGTACCCCCTAGAACATGGCATCGTCACCAACTGGGACGACATGGAGAAGATCTGGCACCACACCTTTTACAACGAGCTCCGTGTGGCTCCCGAGGAACATCCGGTCATGTTGACAGAGGCACCACTTAATCCTAAGGCCAACAGAGAAAAGATGATACAGGTATTTCAATTATCTATTTCTCTGATATTAAATTCTTATTGCAAAAAAATTATTATAAATTTGTTATTTTTTTGAAAATATTTACTTTATGATACTTTTGAAATAAAGAGTTTGGTTCAATAATCATGTTTTCTCATTTCATGTTATGTCAAACAAAAAATTTTTGATATTCCAAGATTGATACTACTGTCAGAAAACTTAAGGATAATTTTTTCTTTTTTATTACAGATTATGTTCGAGAAATAATGTTCGAGACATTTAATACACCAGCTTTTTACGTATCGATACAAGCCGTCCTGTCCCTCTATTCTTCTGGACGTACAACGGGGATCGTCTTCGATGCCGGGGACGGTGTGTCCCACGTGGTACCTATCTACGAGGGTTACGCCCTCCCTCACGCCATCAAACGTGTGGACCTGGCAGGTCGTGACCTCACAGCCTACCTCCAGAGAATCCTTCACGAGAGAGGATACAACTTCACAACAACAGGTATTTAAACTAAAAGTTTAAGTTAAAGTTTATATGACAAAAATAGATTTTATGTTTCAATATTCTTCGATATTAATATTTAAGGAATATTCTACTTTCTTGATATGTTAATTCAACCGCGAACATCTAATCAAGTTGATCCCTGTAACTCAATCTAAGCAATCCTTCAAATTGAGGAATTGTCAATATAATTATATTAATCCACCGTGGCATAGGCTAATCAAAATCTGTTATAAAAGACGACGTGAATCCAAATACACTTTGTTGTTATCGGCTAAATCCTTTTACTTCCAGCTGAACTAGAAGTTGTTCGAGATATAAAAGAGAAGATGACTTATGTAGCGTCTGACTTTGAAGCAGAGATGGATGCTTCTGCGAAATCGTCAAGCCTTGAGAGAAGCTATGAACTTCCTGATGGGCATATCATCACTATTGGCAACGAGAGATTCAGGTGTCCAGAATGCTTATTCCAACCTTCATTCATAGGTATGTATTTTTAATGTATTTTTAATTTACAATTAATCAATTAATGTACTTTACCTTAATGATGTTTTAGAATAATATTGAATTGTTACCTACCAAGTCCTTTGAAAACAATAGTAAATACATATTAGTGTGACAGCTTTATTTGGTGTTTGTTTTTAAGTTGAAATGGAAGTAACAGTAAATACTATTATTGTTATTCCTCCAATTTATCCTCAGATCGAAGTGATAAAAATTAATCACAATGGCAGGACGAGTTATAAACCGATGTATAGATCACTTACCTATTACAATTCACATTACAGGAATGGAGTCGGCAGGAATCCATGAACTTGTCCACAACTCTGTAATGTCGTGTGATATTGACATCCGACGTGATATGTACAGCAATCTGGTCCTGTCTGGGGGTTCTACTATGTTTCCTGGTGAGTTATTACGTCATATTGTACTTCATAATCAAACATTGTACTATACTTAATTCAAACATTAGGGGTGGTCTTCATTTTTTTAAAATCAAGATATTTCATTTTTATTATTTAATTTGCCTTATTCAATTAAGAGAATGGCCCATAGGCATAAATATATGATGGATAGTCAAAGTTCTTTTTTCTACTTTTGCTTTCAGCTTTTATAATTATCAGGGATAATCTATTGAAATGGAAATATTTTTAAAACGATATTCAATCTTTTCCCTTTCTTATTATGATTATAGTTATTTTTGTTAATCGACTGTATCAGAAACCTTATTATTTTTTTCATTCGTAGGTATCGCTGACCGATTTAAGAAAGAAATGGATGCTATAATTCCTGACAGCATGAAGGTCAAGGTCATCGCCCCTCCGGAGAGGAAGTATTCCGTGTGGATTGGTGGATCTATCCTGGGGTCTCTGTCTACATTCCAACAGATGTGGGTATCGAAACAGGAGTACGACGAATGTGGACCAGGAATTGTCCACAGGAAGTGTTTCTAAAAAGTTTTTGTCGGATGATGAAGAAATGCTTTACATGTTCTATATGATAACAAAATACGCGAGTGATATTAGGTGCAATAGGAAGTATTTTCACCAAGAAACAACCATCATATACTCTTAACAATTTAGACAGTGATTTATATACAGAACAATCGATATTATTTTATGTGTATATTCATTACTTGAATTTTATAATTAATTGTTATGAATTGAATTTTGATGTTTTGTTTAATATGAAAAATTGCATGACTGAATATGTGTTCTTTTGATGATAAAAAATTAATACTATAATAATTTCGAAGATGTGCTAATATATATATATTTCATTTGCATTACAAGTTCGTTGTTTACATGTACTTCACAGACGTTTTAATATATATATTTATATTTAAGTGCTAATATATATATATATATTTCATTTGCATTACAAGTTCGTTGTTTACATGTACTTTACAGACGTTTTGATATATTTATTCATTTTTTACTTTGTTTCACCTTGTTGACAATAAACTGTTATTTGAACATAACGCCTCTAGTTTTCTATTGGTTTGGTATTCTAAGTATTAGTAGTGTAATTATTTCTCTATGCTTACCTTACTTAATGGTATGAAATATTATTCGGGCAATTTATGTATTTGTAAAAGAATATTATTGTTGTAAAACAAGTAACTAACCATGAAACCCTTATACCGATGAAAGCTAAGGTCGTTGAACCCTGGTGTCAGCTTCATTGCTCTCCGTTGAACATTCTAGACTAATTAAATGTCCTTCACTTGATATATGGCTCCATACACTCGATGCATATTCTAAATTGGAACTGACGAGGGACTTGAATAATAGTTTAAACATTTGTTCGTCCAAGTATGTAAAGGTTCTCCTGATAAGACCTTAAATACTATTGGCGTTGTCTACTCCCAGTTGGATATGTGCCGTAAAGTTTAAGTTGGCATCTACCATTAGACCGATATCCTTCTTCCAATGTATTTGACTATCTACTCCATTCATGTAGTATTTTCTTTCCGTTTTTCCCTTTGGTTTTACTGTAAGAAGTTGACATTTATTTGGATGAAATTTTAATAACCATTTATACGACTATTTTTTAGTCTATTGGGATCATTTTGTAAAATTTCTACATCAATATGACTTTTAATTTCTCTGTTAAGTTTCAAATCGTCTGCAAATAATGGGGACTTTGAGTCTGACACTTCGGGTAAATCATTAATATTCACAACAAAGAGTATGACCTGAATACTCTACCCTGTGAAATGCCGTTGATAACTGGGTGTGTTTTTAAGGTATGTTTACTCTCTGACATCGGTTGTTGAGGAAATTCTGGATCCAATTCGTAATATGTTTATTACAATCGACTATGTTCTTATGGAATCAATGGTCTTACCAGATGGCCTAGATTTGCACGCAATTTTCATAACGCACTCTAGCGCATTATGAGATAAATATCTAATGCGTAATTGGAATCGCTATCCCATAGGTCAATCACATATATTTGTTTCCATGATCTAGTTTGAAAGCCCAATAACACGACAGAATATATCAACGACCGTTCGATGTCATACTATAGGCTAAACTCCGGTCGCTAAACATAACGACAGGTTCATTCAGGTTAGCGATTATTACAGTACTATAGGAATTATCATATTTATCGGTTGGCCACTTAATTAATAAAACATGAGATATTTTCTTTTTATTTACTTTCAAATAAATGTGAACAACATGTATATGCATATCGTTTGTGTTCGCAAACAGACCACATACATCATTTGTCCTGCTAACAGACAGTAACATTATTTGAGTTAACAAAACCTTTCAATCCTCGATAATTGAAATATTAAAACAAAAAAATGGATTAACTAAGTAAAGTAGACAGTGATTTAAAACATAGTTTATTACCAACAAAAAACAGTATAGATAGCTAACAACCAATAAATTTAACATTCATTAAAAAGGACAAATATATCATCGATTAAGAACACAAAACAAATAAATTATAAGGACAAAATAAATCATGCCTCATTTCACAATTATTGTTAAACAATAGAATTTAACCCTATTATAGTGTTCATTTGATATTTACCGGATAGATTTTGTTTTAGAATCATTTCATACATATTCATGTTTCCAGATCGCCATCTGATGGAATATGGACACCCCAGGCTAGATCCACCGATCCACACGAAATGTTTCCTCTCCGGAGGTACAGTCATTCTAACCTTCACGCTGTCTGGTACTAAAGTCATCAGTTCCTTCTTCATCTGCTCAGCTATTCCTGTTAACAAAATGCAAAAGTTTATCGTGAATTTGGTATTAAAACTTCCTTACAATGCTATGTTCATTTTACACGACATTGATACAGAAGGCGTTATACACGTACTTTTGTGAGTAGTTTCCTGATATTTGAAAACTTAACAAAGAATTATTTCATTTCATTGTATTTGTTCTAGTGTCGCCATGTCAATGGAAACATTAGTTGGCATTATGAGTCGGATGTTATATTCTCGAGCTTTGACTAGATCTGGGTCCCCATAACAGATATTTGGGGATGAATTAAGACCGATATGAATTATACCGTTGTTTAATTCAATTGACTTCAAGTAACTATTTCGTCTGTTTGACTTTTCAATCAACATTAACGCTGTTTATAACGCAACACCGTGAGTTCTATAAAATGTATAGTGAAACGAGGCGTTATAACTCACAAGGAAACATAGTAGAACCCCCAGACAGGAAACATAGTAGAGATTTGAAATTCACCAATAAGAGATAGCGGAAATAATGGTTCTGTACATCTGAACCTCTCTCGTTGCAACTTGTAACACTTCATTCATCCGCGAGAGTGTAAGATCGTTCTATTTTAGACGATTTCGAGGCAGAATCCATCTCAGCATCGAAGTCTGGAGCAACATAGGTCAACTTCTCATTTATATTACGAACCTTTTCTAGCTCATCTATAATGAAATAGAATGGTTGAAACAATAACCATGATTTGTCAGTGAAGACTAAAGTCTAGGAACTTAATGTGAATTGACAAATGACTTGAACAGAGAAAGAACCATTGAAGATACGCAGTACATTAAAGAATGGAAATAAAGTGGACAATTGAACAAGCTTGGATATTTCTTTTTTTTTTCTTGGGAAAATAGTCATAAATAACTATAAAATGGTTATGATTTATTCTTAAAATAAATATTTGCTTAATACATTAATTCATAGTATAACCTACTTGGTGAAGTTGTATCCTCTCTCGTGGAGGATCCTTTGGAGCTAGCTATAGGCATTGAGGTCACGACCTGCCAGGTCCACCTCGTAGATAGGTACCACGTGTGGTACGTCCGGAGGCGTACAGAGACAGGACAGCCTGTATCGCCACGTAGAAGGCGGGTGTGTTAAATGTCTCAAACATGATCTGTGAATTTAAATTAAATCAACGTACAACCAACACATAGACGCTAATTTTACATATTTATCATTTTGTAATACAATTCAATTGTCGAGAAGATACACAATTTATGACATTATCTTGTATCTCATAACTCAGACTAAATCCCAAACAAATCCATAACGATTTTTGTAATCAGTACACGAATTACTACTGCATATCGGTACATATTTACATTCTAGGACGTAACATATAGGCCTAAAATGATAATAATTATGTACATATAAATAATGTCTATTTTTAGACCATTCATCTTCACGGGTGTATACACCATGACAGTAGTCGTCGTTTTCCTATTATAGGTTTGTAGTAGGTAACACCTTATATGGAAATCGAATGAATGTGTCACAGCTGTATGAAAAAGACGGTGAGATACTATATATAAAGACACGATAACTTATAGACAGACAGAACATCCATAACCGAGATACACAAGAGGACCTGAAGAACAACCAAAGTACCAAAAGGAAACATTCATATAAACAGTAATTATAATTTCTGTCCTGATTTTTTTCATTTCTTTCTTACTGAAAAATAATAGTACAGCACAATTCGTGAGAATTTCCCTTATTTCTCACTGAAGAAAGAAAATGTTCATTTTCGAGGATGAAATTCAACCAGTCGTCATTGACAACGGAAGTGGCATGTGTAAGGCGGGGTTCGTAGGAGATGACGCCCCACGTGCAGTATTTCCCGCCATTACTGGACGTCCACAATATGAGGTGAGCATAACTTTTAACCTGTAGAAAGATCCCATTTCTAACGTTGGCACTATCAGAAGAAGACTTATTACAAAAGACTGAAATTATTGTGAAACAAAATTAATATACATGTACATTCTGCCGCTTCAATCATATAAATAGTGATTGAAGAAAGAATAAAAATAGTCTTTATAATATAAGTGTGTGTGAATGTGATACTTATGTATGGATCATATAAATAAAATTGAAAAAAAATACACAAATTTTTGTCATCATTTATAGGTTATCATGCCGGAAATGTGCGTTAGAGATTGTTATATTGGTAACGAGGCTCAGAACAAACGGGGAATTCTCTCTCTGAGGTACCCTCTAGAGCATGGCATCGTTACCAACTGGGACGACATGGAGAAGATCTGGCACCACACCTTCTACAACGAGCTCCGTGTGGCTCCCGAGGAACGTCCGGTCATGTTGACAGAGGCACCACTTAATCCTAAGGCTAACAGGGAAAAGATGATACAGGTACATTTGTATTTCAATTACTTTTTTCTCTGATATTAAATTCTTACAGTAAAACTATTATTGATTACTTTTGAAAATATTGCCTTAAGGATACAATATTGTTTTTCTTTTATTCTTTTACCAATTTTGATTTCCTTGATAATGCAACACATGTCAAACGAATAATCAATAATGTTTCAATGCTTATTTTCTCATTCCTGCCTGAAAACTAACAAACAATCTTCTCTTTTTACAGATTATGTTCGAGACATTTAACACCCCAGCCTTCTACGTGGCGATACAGGCTGTCCTGTCTCTGTACGCCTCCGGGCGAACCACGGGGATCGTGTTTGATGCCGGGGACGGTGTGTCCCACGTGGTACCTATCTACGAGGGTTACGCCCTCCCTCACGCCATCAAACGTGTGGACCTGGCAGGTCGTGACCTCACAGCCTACCTCCAGAGGATCCTTCACGAGAGAGGATACAACTTTACATCATCAGGTATTTAAATAGTTTATGTTTATTTGACAAAAAATACATATCATGCTTCAATGTTCTTCAATAGGCCTATTAATATTTAGGATTATTCATGTTTAATGAAGTATAAAGCCGTGAATATTTATTCAAGTTTATCATTATTATTCAATATATACAACTCCAATTATTGAAAGACTTCTTTAAATAATTACACCATTGCATTAGCCAATCATATGCGACGTTACAAACTACGACGTCATTTTTCTTTTTTATTGAAGAACTAAATCAACTTTTCATCATATTTTTATTGAAATATGTTGTTATTGGTTAATCCTTTTACCTCCAGCTGAACTAGAAGTTGTCAGAGATATTAAAGAACAGTTGGCTTATGTAGCGCCTGACTTTGAAGCAGAGATGGATGCTTCTGGAAAATCGTCAAAATTAGAGAAAAGTTATGAACTTCCTGATGGGCATATCATTACTATTGGCAACGAGAGATTCCGGTGTCCAGAAGCGTTGTTCCAACCTTCATTCATAGGTATGTATTTTTAATGTATTTTTAATTTACAATTAATCAATCAATGTACTTTACCTTAATGATGTTTTAGAATAATATTGAATTGTTACCTACCAAGTCCTTTGAAAACAATAGTAAATACATATTAGTGTGACAGCTTTATTTGATGTTTGTTTTTAAGTTTAAATGGAAGTAACAGTAAATACTATTATTGTTATTCCTCCAATTTATCCTCAAATCGAAGTGATAAAAAATAATAGCAATGGGAGGACGAGTTGCAAACCGAAAGATAGATCACTTATCTATTAAAATTTCCATTACAGGAATGGAGTCGGCAGGAATCCACGAACTTGTCCACAACTCTGTAATGTCGTGTGATATTGACATCCGACGTGATTTGTACAGCAATCTGGTCCTGTCTGGGGGTTCCACCATGTTTCCTGGTGAGTTATAACGTCATATTGCACTTCATAATCAAACTATACTTTATTCAAACATTATTGGTTGTCTTCAATTTTCTTAAAGTCATGATATTTCATTTTTGTTATTTAATTTGCCATATTCAATTAAGTGAGAATGGCCCATTGTCACATAAGGATAGTCAAAGTTCTTTGTCTATTTTAGCATTTAACTTTTCAAATAATCCGGAATATCTTATGGCAATGGAGATAACAGTTTTAACTGACATGCAATCTTTACCGATGAAGTAATTTACAATTCTTATGATGATAATAATTATTTTGGTAATCGACTGTATTAGAAACTTAATTGTTCTTTTCATTCATAGGTATCGCTGACCGATTTAAGAAAGAAATGGATGCTATAATTCCTGACAGCATGAAGGTCAAGGTCATCGCCCCTCCGGAGAGGAAGTATTCCGTGTGGATCGGTGGATCTATCCTTGGGTCTCTGTCCACATTCCAACAGATGTGGGTATCAAAACAGGAGTACGACGAATGTGGACCAGGAATTGTACACAGGAAGTGTTTCAAAAACAGTTTTGTTTCAGAATGGTGAAGAGATGCTTTATAGACATTTTTGAAGGATAACAAAATAAGCGAGTGACTTTTTGTGCAATAGAGACAATTCCCATCCTGAAACTGCCATCATGATTATACTACAAACATTTTAGAGAGTGATTTAAATACAGATCGATTTTTGATAATTTTCCATGTGTAAGGATATGTTTTTCATGTTCATTCATCGAATTTCCTAATTGATCGTATTACATTGATATGTGATGTTTTGTTTAATATGGAACATTGTATGTCTTTATATGTGTTCTTGATATTTTATATGACAAATATTCTTCGTTTTCATTACAAAGTCGTTGTTTACATGCACGTTACAAACCAGTTTATATATGAAGTTATTTATTTATTCATTTTGTATCACTTCTGTTGACAATAAACCGTTATTTGAACATAATTCATTTTGTTTTCTATTGGTTTGGTCTTTGAAAGAAGAGTATATTTCCTCATGCTTACCAAGCTAAAGGGTACCAAAATCATTTATGCAATGAATTAATTCGTAACAGAATATTATTGCTGTAAAACAAGTTGCTAACCTTGAGATGGCTTTCGCACCACCCTAATTCTAACTGGAGCTTTAACCCTTTCCAGAAATGAACCTAAATCTGCATGACAGATATCGTTTTATTTTTTTCTTCTCTTTTTCATTTCGATTGTTTTGCTTTCGTAATTGTGTAGTGTAATTTTCTTTTTTATTTATTTTTTTAAAACATTTTTTGTGTGTATTTAATTCTCGTTATTGCACTGCTCAACACTTACTATTACCATTTATGGGCTAGATATGAAATAGAATATTTTAATGATCAAATATATTAAACACAAACCTTACCAAGGACACCAATAAGAAAGAAAAAACACAATTGACACTCGGGCACTCTTGTATCTTCGATTGTAACATTATCACCAATATCTCGTATTCACAGCATGCGGCATAAAATAAAATACTCATAGTATATATTTAGTATAAATCCTGTGGTTCTGGGGTTTCTGTAGAACCATAAATAATTTGTAGAACTACAATAATTGCTATCGAGCTACGAATATTTCTGTAGAAGTATAGATATTTCTATCGAACTACGAATATTTCTGTAGAACTACAAATATCTCTGTAAAACTACGAATATTTCTGTAGAACTATGAATATTTTTGTAGAACTACAAATATCTCTGTAGAACTACAAATATCTCTGTAGAACTACGAACTTTTCTGTAGAACTACAAATATCTCTGTAGAACTACGAACTATTTCTGTAGAACTACAAATATCTCTGTAGAACTACGAATATATCTGTAGAACTACGAATATTTCTCTAGAACTACGAATATTCTGTTATAATACAAACCATGAACATAAAATCAACGAAATATGTCCGTTATACATTGAGGAAATTGTTTTATACATAGAAATATTTTTGAGCACCAGAGAGCGCAACAGAATAAATCAACCAACATTTTTTTGCCACACAGTAAACTTAATCATACCATTCACCATAACTATCAGGTTCATTCAAGTAAGCGTGTACCATAGTACTATAGGAATTTCATTTATTACTCGTATTTTTATCGTATAGCCACATAATTAATAAAACACGAAATATTTTCGCTTTATTTATTTTCAAATAAATGTGAACAACATTTACTAGCCTATTGTTTGTGGTCGCAAACAGAACACATACATAATTTGTCCTTACAGATAACATTACTTCACTTGTCAAAACATTTAATTCCTCGATAATGGAAATATTAAAACAAACAAATGAATTATTTAAGTATTACAACGTTTTAAAAATATAATCACAATAAATATAACGTTAATTACAAAAGACAAAATATATCGTCCATTTAGTATATTAAACAAATAAACTATGCTTGAGCTATTTACATGAAACAAATAAATTATAAAGACAAAATAAATCAAACCTTATTACACAATTATTGTTAAACAATAGAAATTAGCAATTATTCATGTGATAATATTCATTTGGTATTTATCGGATAGAGTTTGTTTTAAAAACATTTCATATGAACAATTCTCGGTCCGTTCTCCTCATATTCTTAATTTGAGATTGACATCTGTTGGAATGTGGACAGGGATCCCAGAACAGATCCGCCGATCTACAACTGAGTATTTCCTCCCCCCGAGGGACATTCATTCCAACCTCCCTGCAGTCTGGTACTAAAGTCACCATTTCCTTCAACATCCGCCTAGCTATATGCAAAAGACAATTTTCGTTAACTTCGATACAAAACAAGTTAAGTAAATAAATCCAATCTGACGAAATGTTCACTTTTGCGAATAGTTTTAGGATAGCTTTACACATAATTATTTCATCTCATTGTATTTGTTTTAGTGTCGCCATGTTAATAGATACATCAGTTGGCATAATGACTTATATATTATGTTCTCGGGGTTTGACTAGATCTAGGTCTCCATAACGGATATTTGGCGATAATTTAAGACCGATATGAATTCGACCGTTGTTTTATTCAATTTATTTAAAGTAAATATTTCGTCTGCTTGAATTTACATTAACGTTTCTTATAAAGTAAAACCGTGATTTATATATATATATCTGTGTGTATTGAAGTGTGACTTTATAACTCACCAGTAAACATGGTACAACCACCAGACAGGACAACAGTGCTGTACATGTTAGATTGAATGTCGGTATCACATGAAATTACAGAGTTGTAAACAAATTCATGGATTCCTGCCGACTCCATTCCTGTAACTGGAAAAATGTCAGGAGTTTTCCTCAATTTTCCTTTATCACAACAACCATACTTCCTATTGATTCAAAAAGTTAAAAAAAAAATACAATCCATAAGAAAAATCGTGGGCTTTTAACTATGATGATAACAATTCCATACAATTGCCTATTTGATACATTTAATATACAAACGTCTACGAAAGCCGATTGGGGTCTATCTAGTGATGGAAAGATGTATCCTCAGAGGTCTTCTGGAGGTAGGCCGTGAGCTCACGACCTGCGAGGTCTTCACGTTTGATGGCATGAGGGAGGGCGTAACCATCGTAGATAGGTAACTCGTAAGACACATCGTCCCTGGCATCAAAGACGACCCCTGTAGTACGTCCAGGATACTATAATCTGTGAATTCATAATTAATAAAATCAAAGTACGATTAATACATAGACGCTAATTTTACATATTTCTAATTTTGTAATACAATTAATTTGTCGTAAAGATACAGATTGAAAGTATATAATATTTCAAAGTGGTTAAAATATACTCATAATATTATACATACCTGCATTATCTTTTCGCAGTTAAACTTAGGATTAAGTGGTGCTTCTGCCAACATGGCCGGGTGTTCCTCGGGAGCCACACGGAGCTCGTTGTAGAAGGTGTAATGCCAGATCTTCTGCATGTCGTCCCAGTTGGTGATGAAGCCATGTTCTACAGGATACATTAGAGGCAATAGATCGTGTTTGTTCTGAGCATCGTCTCCGACACAACAGGTTTGCTGGTTTCGTCCAACAACAGTTGGGAATACGGTACGAGGAGCATCCTCTCCAGCAGAACCAACTGTACATCTGTCACTATCACTATCAATGACAACAGGTGGGGCGGCCTCCTCATACTCGGACATTTTCACTCATAGCTGATTTATGTGGTTGATTTAAGGGTAATTTACAAATCTAGACGTATCTCATCCATTATCAACACGAGTTATGCCCGACTATAGCGGTGTTTTGTTTCTATCATAGCTTGTGACGTTGTCTTGCATCCCATCTTCATGATGCCGTAATGATATTTATAAAACTAAGCTCAAATCCAAAACAAAATCTATAACGAATTTTGTAAGCAGTACACGAATTACTTCTTACTACATGTACATACAAGCCAGCAACGATAATCATTATGTACATATCTATAATGTCTATTTTTAGACCATCAACCTGTTTTAAAATTTCACAGGTGTATACACAACGGCAGTAGTAGTCGTTTTCCTATTATGGAATGGATTATAGTAGGCAATGCCTTATATGGAAGGTGTGCTGTAGATAATCTAGTAACTTTTCCCTAAATGGATGTCCGTGCTCTAGTTTATTTCTGTCGATGATATTAAGGCCATGTTGTGTTCTCATAGCACTGTCAGTACCTAATATGGGAAATCGACAGAATATGAATGTGTCACAGCTGTATGAAACAGAGGGTGAGATACTATATAAGACAAGAAAATTTACAGACAGACAGAACTTCCATAACCGAGCCACACAAGAGGACCTGAAGAGGCAACCAAAGTACCAAAAGGTAGCATCCATATACATCGTGATTATAATTTCCATTCTTATATTGCTCATTTCGATCTTATTGAAAACCATCTTAATACAGTATAATAAAAAATACGGTTTCTTTTTTCTCTGCAGATCTTATCAAATACAGTAGGACAACGCACTTTAGAAACAGAAAATGTCTATGTTTGAGGATGAAATCCAACCAGTTGTCATTGACAACGGAAGTGGCATGTGTAAATGGCGGGATTTCGCAGGAGATGATGCCCCACGTGCAGTCTTTCCCGCCATTACGGGTACGAACCACAATATGAGGTATGTATTACTGTAGATCATTCAATAGACAGGTTCCTCATTTTGCAATGTTAATACCATCAGCAGAAAACTTGATACAAAAGACTGAAACTTTGATGAAACAAAATTAATAATATGCATGTATATTAATCTGCTTCAATCACTTTAATAGAAAATGAACAGAACAATTTTAGTATCAGTGTGTGAGTGTATGGACCATGTATGGAAATTTTCTTGAAAAAAAACCTCCATGAAATTGGACAAAAATAATTCATGACTTTCTGTCTTCATTTATAGATGATCATGCCAGGAATGGGCGATAAAGATTGTTATATTGGAGACGAGGCTCAGAACAAAAGAGGCATTCTCTCTCTGAGGTACCCCCTAGAACATGGCATCGTCACCAACTGGGACGACATGGAGAAGATCTGGCACCACACCTTATACAACGAGCTCCGTGTGGCTCCCGAGGAACATCCGGTCATGTTGACAGAGGCACCACTTAATCCTAAGGCTAACAGGGAAAAGATGATACAGGTAAATTTGTATTTCAATTTCTTTTTTCTCTGATATTAAATTCTTACAGTAAAACTATTATTGATTACTTTTAAAAATATTGCCTTAAGGATACAATATTGTTTTTCTTTTATTCTTTTACCAATTTTGATTTCCTTGATAATGCAACACATGTCAAACGAATAATCAATAATGTTTCAATGCTTATTTTCTCATTCCTGCCTGAAAACTAACAAACAATCTTCTCTTTTTACAGATTATGTTCGAGACATTTAACACCCCAGCCTTCTACGTAGCGATACAGGCTGTCCTGTCTCTGTACGCCTCCGGGCGAACCACGGGGATCGTGTTTGATGCCGGGGACGGTGTGTCCCACGTGGTACCTATCTACGAGGGTTACGCCCTCCCTCACGCCATCAAACGTGTGGACCTGGCAGGTCGTGACCTCACAGCCTACCTCCAGAGGATCCTTCACGAGAGAGGATACAACTTTACATCATCAGGTATTTAAATAGTTTATGTTTATTTGACAAAAAATACATATCATGCTTCAATGTTCTTCAATAGGCCTATTAATATTTAGGATTATTCATGTTTAATGAAGTATAAAGCCGTGAATATTTATTCAAGTTTATCATTATTATTCAATATATACAACTCCAATTATTGAAAGACTTCTTTAAATAATTACACCATTGCATTAGCCAATCATATGCGACGTTACAAACTACGACGTCATTTTTCTTTTTTATGTAAGAACTAAATCAACTTTTCATCATATTTTTATTGAAATATGTTGTTATTGGTTAATCCTTTTACCTCCAGCTGAACTAGAAGTTGTCAGAGATATTAAAGAACAGTTGGCATATGTAGCGCCTGACTTTGAAGCAGAGATGGATGCTTCTGGAAAATCGTCAAAATTAGAGAAAAGTTATGAACTTCCTGATGGGCATATCATTACTATTGGCAACGAGAGATTCCGGTGTCCAGAAGCTTGTTCCAACCTTCATTCATAGGTATGTATTTTTAATGTATTTTTTAATTTACAATTAATCAATCAATGTACTTTACCTTAATGATGTTTTAGAATAATATTGAATTGTTACCTACCAAGTCCTTTGAAAACAATAGTAAATACATATTAGTGTGACAGCTTTATTTGATGTTTGTTTTTAAGTTTAAATGGAAGTAATAGTAAATACTATTATTGTTATTCCTCCAATTTATCCTCAAATCGAAGTGATAAAAATTAATATAGCAATGGGAGGACGAGTTGCAAACCGAAAGATAGATCACTTATACTATTAAAATTCACATTACAGGAATGGAGTCGGCAGGAATCCACGAACTTGTCCACAACTCTGTAATGTCGTGTGATATTGACATCCGACGTGATTTGTACAGCAATCTGGTCCTGTCTGGGGGTTCCACCATGTTTCCTGGTGAGTTATAACGTCATATTGCACTTCATAATCAAACTATACTTTATTCAAACATTATTGGTTGTCTTCATTTTTCTTAAAATCATGATATTTCATTTTTGTTATTTAATTTGCCATATTCAATTAAGTGAGAATGGCCCATTGTCACATAAGGATAGTCAAAGTTCTTTGTCTATTTTAGCATTTAACTTTTCAAATAATCCGGAATATCTTATGGCAATGGAGATAACAGTTTTAACTGACATGCAATCTTTACCGATGAAGTAATTTACAATTCTTATGATGATAATAATTATTTTGGTAATCGACTGTATTAGAAACTTAACTGTTCTTTTCATTCACAGGTATCGCTGACCGATTTAAGAAAGAAATGGATGCTATAGTTCCTGACAGCATGAAGGTCAAGGTCATCGCCCCTCCGGAGAGGAAGTATTCCGTGTGGATCGGTGGATCTATCCTTGGGTCTCTGTCCACATTCCAACAGATGTGGGTATCAAAACAGGAGTACGACGAATGTGGACCAGGAATTGTACACAGGAAGTGTTTCAAAAACAGTTTTGTTTCAGAATGGTGAAGAGATGCTTTATAGACATTTTTGAAGGATAACAAAATAAGCGAGTGACTTTTTGTGCAATAGAGACAATTCCCATCCTGAAACTGCCATCATGATTATACTACAAACATTTTAGAGAGTGATTTAAATACAGATCGATTTTTGATAATTTTCCATGTGTAAGGATATGTTTTTCATGTTCATTCATCATCGAATTTCCTAATTGATCGTATTACATTGATATGTGATGTTTTGTTTAATATGGAACATTGTATGTCTTTATATGTGTTTCTTGATATTTTATATGACAAATATTCTTCGTTTTCATTACAAAGTCGTTGTTTACATGCACTTTACAAACCAGTTTTATATATGAAGTTATTTATTTATTCATTTTGTATCACTTCTGTGACAATAAACCGTTATTTGAACATAATTCATTTTGTTTTCTATTGGTTTGGTCTTTGAAAGAAGAGTATATTTCCTCATGCTTACCAAGCTAAAGGGTACCAAAATCATTATATGCAATGTATTAATTCGTAAACAGAATATTATTGCTGTAAAACAAGTTGCTAACCTTGAGATGGCTTTCGCACCACCCTAATTCTAAACTGGAGCTTTAACCCTTTCCAGAAATGAACCTAAATCTGCATGACAGATATCGTTTTATTTTTTTCTTCTCTCTTTTCATTTCGATTGTTTTGCTTTCGTAATTGTGTAGTGTAATTTTCTTTTTTATTTTTATTTTTAAAACATTTTTTTTTGTGTATCTAATTCTCGTTATTGCACTGCTCAACACTTACTATTACCATTTATGGGCTAGATATGAAATAGAATATTCTAATGATCAAATCTATTAATCACAAACCTTACCAAGGACACCAATAAGAAAGAAAAACACAATTTACACTCGGGCACTCCTGTATCTTCGATTGTAACATCATCACCAATATCTCGTATTCACAGCATACGGCATAAAATAAAATACTCATAGTATATATGTAGTATAAATCCTGTGGTTCTGGGGTTTCTGTAGAACCATAAATAATTTGTAGAACTACAATAATTGCTATCGAGCTACGAATATTTCTGTAGAAGTATAGATATTTCTATCGAACTAATATTTCTGTAGAACTACAATATCTCTGTAAACTATTATTTCTGTGTAGAACTACGAATATTTCTGTAGAACTATGAATATTTTTGTAGAACTACAAATATCTCTGTAGAACTACGAATATCTCTGTAGAACTACGAATATTTCTGTAGAACTACGATATCTCTGTAGAACTACTGATTACGATTATTTATGTTATAATACAAACCATGAACATAAAATCAACGAAATATGTCCGTTATACATTGAGGGAATTGTATTATACATGAAATATTTTTGAGCACCAGAGAGCGCAACAGAATAAATCAACCAACATTTTTTTGCCACACAGTAAGCTTAATCATACCATTCACCATAACTAACAGGTTCATTCAAGTAAGCGTGTACCATAGTACTATAGGAATTACATTTATTACTCGTACTTTTATAGTATAGCCACATAATTAATAAAACACGAAATATTTTTTCGCTTTATTTATTTTCAAATAAATGTGAACAACATGTACTAGCCTATTGTTTGTGGTCGAAAACTGAACACATATATAATTTGTCCTTACAGACAACATTATTTCACTTGTCATAAACATTTAATTCCTCGATAATGGAAATATTAAAACAAACAAATGAATTATTCAAGCATACAGTTAAGACAACGTTTTAAAAATAGTTTATTACCATCAAATATATAATAATATTACTCTAATCATATTAATAAAAAAATATAACGTTCATTACAAAAGACAGCAATATCGTCTATTTAGTACATTTAATAAATAAATTATGCTTGAGCTATTTACACCAAACAAATAAATTATAATGACAAAATAAATCAAACCTTATTACACAATTATTGTTAAACAATAGAAATGATTAATTATTATTTTCTTAATTTGAAATTGCCATCTGTTGATATGTGGGCAGGGATCCCAGAACAGACCCGCCGATCTACACTGAGTATTTCCTTCCTGGGTTACATTCATTCCAACCTCCCTGCTGTGTGGTACTAAAGTCACCAGTTCCTTCAACATCCTTCAACAGCTCAGCTATTCCTGTTAACAATAATGCAAAAGACAATTTTCGTTAACTTCGATACAAAACAAGTTAAGTAAATAAATCCAATCTGATGAAATGTTCATTTTTGCGAATAGTTTTAGGATATTTGTATTTGTTTTAGTGTCGCCATGTTAATAGAAATATCAGTTGGCATAATGAGTTATATATTATAGATGTTCTCGGGGTTTGACTAGATCTAGGTCTCCTAAACGGATATTTGGCGATAAGTTAAGACTGATATGAATTCAACCGTTCTTTTATTCAATTGACTTAAAGTAAATATTTCGTCTGCTTGAATGTACAACCACCAGACAGGACAACATTGCTGCACATGTTAGATGGAATGTCGGCATCACACGCCATTACAGAGTTGTGGACAATTTCATGGATTCCTGCCGACTCAATTCCAGTAACGGCAAAAATGTCAGGAGTTTTCCTCAATTTTCCTTTATCACAACAACCATACTTCTTATTGATTCAAAAAGTTAAAAAAAAAAACAATCCATAGAAAAAAAATCATGGGCTTTTAACTATGATGATAACAATTCCATACAATTGCCTTTTTGATACATTTGATATATAAACGTCTACGAAAGCCGATTGGGGTCTACCTAGTGATGGAAAGTTGTATCCTCTCTTCTGGAGGTAGGCTGTGAGGTCACGACCTGTGAGGTCTTCACGTTTGATGGGATGAGGGAGGGGCGCAACCATCGTAGATAGGTACCACGTAAGACACATCGTCCCCGGCATCAAAGACGACCCCTGTAGTACGTCCAGGATACTATAAATCTGTGAATTCATAATTAATAAAATCAAAGTACGATTAATACATAGACGCTAATTTTACATATTTATAATTTTTTTAATACAATTAATTTGTCGGAAAGATACAGATTGAAAGTATAAAATATTTCAAAGTGGTTAAAATATACTTATAATATTATACATACCTGCATCATCTTTTCGCGGTTAAACTTAGGATTAAGTGGTGCTTCTGCCAACATGGCCGGGTGTTCCTCGGGAGCCACACGAAGCTCGTTGTAGAAGGTGTAACGCCAGATCTTCTGCATGTCGTCCCAGTTGGTGATGAAGCCATGTTCTACAGGATACATTAGAGGCAATAGATCGTGTTTGTTCTGAGCATCGTCTCCGACACAACAGGTTTGCTGGTTTCGTCCAACAACAGTTGGGAATACGGTACGAGGAGCATTCTCTCCAGCAGACCCAGCTTTACATCTGTCACTATCACTATCAATGACAACAGGTGGGGCGGCCTCCTCATAGTCGGACATTTTCTCTCATAGCTGATTTATGTGGTTGATTTAAGGGTAATTTACAAATCTAGACGTATCTCATCCATTATCAACACGAGTTATGCCCGACTATAACGGTGTTTTGTTTCTATCATAGCTTGTGACGTTGTCTTGCGTCCCATCTTCACGATGCCGTAATGATATTAATAAAACTAAGCTTAAATCCAAAACAAAATCTTTAACGATTTTTGTAAGCAGTACACGAATTACTTCTTACTACCTGTACATACAAGCCAACAACGATTATCGTTATGTACGTATATATAATGTCTATTTTTAGACCGTCAACCTGTTTAAAAATTTCACAGGTGTATACACAACGGCAGTAGTAGTCGTTTTCCTATTATGGAGAGGATTATAGTAGGCAATGCCTTATATGGAAGGTGTGCTGTAGATAGTCTAGTAACTTTCCCTTAATGGATGTCCGTGCTCTAGTTTATTTCTGTCGATGATATTAAGGCCATGCTGCGTTTTCATAAACACTGTCAGTACCTAATATGGGAAATCGACAGAATATGAATGTGTCACAGCTGTATGAAACAGAGGGTGAGATACTATATAAGACACTAAAATTTACAGACAGACAGAACTTCCATAACCAAGACGCACAAGAGGACCTGAAGAGGCAACCAAAGTACCAAAAGGTAACATCCATATTAATCGTAATTATAATGTCCATTCTTATATTGCTCATTTCGATCTTATTGAAAACCATCTTAATACAGTATAATATTTTTTTACGGTTTCTTTTTTCTCTGCAGATCTTATCAAATACAGTAGGACAATACACTTCAGAAAGAGAAAATGTCTATTTTTGAGGATGAAATCCAACCAGTTGTCATTGACAACGGAAGTGGCATGTGTAAGGCGGGATTCGCAGGAGATGATGCCCCACGTGCAGTCTTTCCCGCCATTACGGGACGACCACAATACGAGGTAAATATTACTGTAACTCATCTGTAGAAGGGTCTCATGTATAACGTTAAAACCATACCAGAACACGTATTACAAAAGACTGAAATATACATGTATATATGTATATTAATATGCTTCAATCACTTCAATAATGTGGGGAGAGGATGAAAATAACAATTTTAGTATAAAAGTGTGTGTAGATGTAATGCTAGAGTATAGATCATGTATCATAAAATGCCTTAGGGGAAAAAATTACACACAAAAAATTCATAACTTTGCGTTATCATTTATAGATGATCATGCCAGGAATGGGCGATAAAGATTGTTATATTGGAGACGAGGCTCAGAACAAAAGAGGCATTCTCTCTCTGAGGTACCCCCTAGAACATGGCATCGTCACCAACTGGGACGACATGGAGAAGATCTGGCACCACACCTTATACAACGAGCTCCGTGTGGCTCCCGAGGAACATCCGGTCATGTTGACAGAGGCACCACTTAATCCTAAGGCCAACAGAGAAAAGATGATACAGGTATTTCAATTATTTATTTTTTCTCTGATATTAAATTCTTATTGTAAAATTATTAAAACATTTGTGAATTTTGAAAATATTTACTTAATGATACTTTTAAAATAAAGAGTTTGTTTCATTAATCATGTTTTCTCTTGTCATATTATGTCAAACGAACAATCTTTAAATATGCCAAGATTGATATTACTGTCTGAAAACTTAAAAGATAATCTTTCTTTTGTACAGATTATGTTCGAGACATTTAATACACCAGCTTTTTACGTATCGATACAAGCCGTTCTGTCCCTCTATTCTTCTGGACGTACCACGGGGATCGTCTTCGATGCCGGGGACGGTGTGTCCCACGTGGTACCTATCTACGAGGGTTACGCCCTCCCTCACGCCATCAAACGTGTGGACCTGGCAGGTCGTGACCTCACAGCCTACCTCCAGAGGATCCTTCACGAGAGAGGATACAACTTTACAACATCAGGTATTTAAACTAAAAGTTTAAGTTAAAGTTTATTTGACAAAAATACATTTTATGTTTTAATGTTCTTTACTAGTAATACGGAATATTTTACTTTTATATCTTAATTTAACCTCGAACATTTCAAGTTGATCCCTGTAACTCAATATACACAATCCCTCAGATGGTTTGAAGGTTTTTTTTTTATAAATCATTACACCGTTGTATTAGCCAATCAGAAGCGATGTTACAAACGGCAACGCCAATCCAAATATCAACATTGTTGTTATTGGCTTATCCTTTTACTTCCAGCTGAGCTAGAAGTTGTTCGAGATATAAAAGAGAAGATGACTTACGTGGCGCCTGACTTTGAAGCAGAGATGGATGCTTCAGCCAAATCTTCAAGTCTAGAGCGAAGTTATGAACTTCCTGATGGGCAAGTCATTACCGTTGGCAACGAGAGATTCCGGTGTCCAGAATGCTTATTCCAACCATCATTCTTAGGTATGTATTTTTAAAATGTAGTTTTCATTTACAATTAAATCAATCAATGTACTTTACCTTAATGCTGTTTAGAATAATATTGAATTGTTACCTACCAAGCCCTTTGAAAACAATAGTAAATACATATTAGTACGATAACTTTATTTGATTTGTTTTTAGCGCTTTTTTAAAATAGATATAACAATAAATTTTACCGTTATTCCTCCAATTTATCCTCAAATCGAAGCAATAGAATGAATCACCATGAGAAGACAAGTTAAAAACCAAAACATAGATCACTTACCTCTAAATTCACACTACAGGAATGGAGTCGGCAGGAATCCACGAACTTGTTCACAACTCTGTAATGGCGTGTGATATTGACATCCGACGTGATATGTACAGCAATCTGGTCCTGTCTGGGGGTTCTACTATGTTTCCTGGTGAGCTAAATAACGTCATATTAAAAAAACTTAATGCTATGGTATTATCAGGAAAGTTTTGGCATTGTCTACATAACTGAAATCGCTAACAACACCTGCTCCCAACCTAAATGTTTACGTTCTCCATTTTTTTTAAAATTCATAAATATCACGATCACGAAACATTTTTGAACTGAAATATGTGAAAATGCGATTTTTATAATCATTTTATACATAATATAACATAAGTGTTTTTGTTAATTGAATGTAACTGAAGATTTCGAATTTTGTTAAAAGGCATTGCTGATCGATTCAAGAAAGAAATGGATGCTATAATTCCTGACAGCATGAAGGTCAAGGTCATCGCCCCTCCAGAGAGGAAGTATTCCGTGTGGATCGGTGGAGCTATCCTTGGGTCTCTGTCCACATTCCAACAGATATGGGTATCAAAACAGGAGTACGACGAATGTGGACCAGGAATCGTGCATAGAAAGTGTTTTTAAAACAGTTTTGTTTCAGAATGGTGAAGAGATGCTTTATAGACATTTGTGTAGGATAACAAAATAAGCGAGTGATTTTCAGTGCAATAGAGACAATTCCCATCCCGAAACTGCCATCACAATTATACTCCAAACATTTTAGAGAGGGATTTAAATACAGATCAATTGATATTTTCCATGTGTAAGAAAAAAAATTCATGTTCATTCATTGAATTTCATAATTGATCGTTTTATATTGAAATTTGTTATTTTTAATATGAAACATTGTATGACTGTACATTTGTGTATATGTGTTCTTGATATTTTATATGACAAATGTTTTATACTGAAGGAATGTTTGGGATGCGTTATGTCCTTCATTTTCATTACAAAGTCATTGTTTACATGCACTGATTATTTATTTTAATTTTGTATCACTTTTTGTTGACAATAAACTGTTATTAGAAAATAAATCGTCTTGTTTTCCATTGGTTGGTCTTTGAAAGAAGAGTATATTTCTCCATGCTTACCAAACTAAATGGTATTATAAAAAACATGCATGCAATTTCTTTATTCGTAACAGAATACTATTGTTGTAAAACACGTTACTAATCTTGAGATGTCTTTCGCACCACTCTAATTCTGTTTGGAGCTTTAACCCTTACCAAAAATGAAACTAAATCTGCATGACAGGTATCGTTTTGATTTTTCATTTTTTTTTTCTCTTCGGACCTCGATGGTTTTGCTATCATATGAGTGTAGTGTATATTTTTTTTTTTATTTATTTTTAAAACATTTTTATATGTTATTCTCGTTATTGCATTGCTCAACACTTACTATTACCATTTATGGGCTAGAAATGAAATGAAATATTTTAATGATCAAATATATTAAATACAAACCTTACCAAGGACATCAATAAGAAAGAAAAACACAATTTACACTCGGGCACTCCTGTATCTTCGATTGACATTATCACCAATATCTCGTATTCCCAGCATACGGCATAAAATAAAATTCTCATAGTATATATGTAGTATAAATCCTGTGGTTCTGGGGTTTCTGTAGAACCATAAATAATTTGTAGAACTACAATAATTGCTATCGAGCTACGAATATTTCTGTAGAAGTATGGATATTTCTTTCGAAATACAAATATTTCTGTAGAACTACAAATATCTCTGTAAAACTACGAATATTTCTGTAAAACTACGAATATTTCTGTAGAACTACGAATATTTCTGTAGAACTATGAATATTTTTGTAGAACTACTGATATCTCTGTAGAACTACAAATATCTCTGTAAAACTACTAATATTTCTGTAGAACTACGAATATTTCTGTAGAACTACGAATATTTCTGTAGAACTACAAATATTTCTGTAGAACTACGAATATTTCTGTAGAACTACAAATATTTCTGTAGAACTACAAATATTTCTGTAGAACTACGAATATTTCTGTAGAACTACAAATATTTCTGTAGAACTACGAATATTTCTGTAGAACTACAAATATCTCTGTAGAACTACGAATATTTCTGTAGAACTACGAATATTTCTGTAGAACTACGAATATTTCTGTAGAACTACGAATATTTCTGTAGAACTACAAATATCTCTGTAGAACTACGAATTTTTCTGTAGAACTACAAATATCTCTGTAGAACTAGAATATTTCTGTCGAACTATATAATTTCGAATATTTTCTGTAGAACTACGAACATTTCTGTCGAACTACGAACATTTCTGTCGAACTATATTTCTGTAGAACTACGATTATTTATGTTATAATGTAAACCATGAATACAAAATCAACGAAATATGTCCGTTATACACTGATGGAATTGCATTATACATGAAATACTTTTAGAGCACCAGAGAACGCAACAGAATGAATCAACCAACATTTTTGCCACACAGTAAGCTTAATCATACCATTCACCATAACTAACAGGTTCATTCAAGTACGCGTGTACTCTAGTACTAAAACAAATGCTCGTATATTTATCGTATAGCTACATTATTAATAGAACAAGAAATATTTTCGTTTTATCTCTTTTCAAATAAATGTGAACAACATGTACTAGCCTATTGTTTGTGGTCGCAAACAGAACACATACATAATTTGCCCTGACAGATAACATTACTTCACTTGTCAAAACATTTAATTCCTCGATAATGGAAATATTAAAACAAACAAATGAATTATTTAAGCATACAGTTAAGACAACGTTTTAAAAAATAGTTTATTACCAACAAATAAGATTGTATAATAATCAATAAATACAACGTTCATTACAAAAGACAAAAATATCGCCTATTTAGTATATTTAACAAATGAACTATTCTTGAGCTATTTACACGAAACAAATAAATTTTAAAGACAAAATAAATCAAACCTTATTACACAATTATTGTAAAACAAAAGAAATCAGCAATTATTCATTTGATAATATTCATTTGGTATTTATCGGATGGATTTTGTTTTAAAAACATTTCATATGAACAATTCTCAGTCCTTTCTCCTCTTATTCTTAATGGGAGATTGACATCTGTTGGAATGTGGACAGGGATCCCAGAACAGATCCGCCGATCTACACTGAGTATTTCCTCCCCCCGGGGACATTCATTCCAACCTCCCTGCTGTCTGGTACTAAAGTCACCAGTTCCTTCAACATCCATTCAGCTATTCCTGTTAACAATATGCAAAAGACAATTTTCGTTAATTTCGATACAAAACAAGTTAAGTAAATAAATCCAATCTGATTAAATGTTCACTTTTGCGAATAGTTTTAGGATATTTGATAGCTTTACAAAGAATTATTTCATCTCATTGTATTTGTTTTAGTGTCGCCATGTTAATAGAAATATCAGTTGGCATAATGAGTTATATATTATAGATGTTCTCGGGGTTTGACTAGATCTAGGTCTCCTAAACGGATATTTGGCGATAAGTTAAGACCGATATGAATTCAACCGTTCTTTTATTCAATTGACTTAAAGTAAATATTTCGTCTGCTTGAATGTACAACCACCAGACAGGACAACATTGCTGCACATGACCAGACAGGACAACATTGCTGCACATGTTAGATGGAATGTCGGCATCACACGCCATTACAGAGTTGTGGACAAATTCATGGATTCCTGCTGACTCAATTCCAGTAACGGCAAAAATGTCAGGAGTTTTCCTCAATTTTCCTTTATCACAACAACCATACTTCTTATTGATTCAAAAAGTAAAAAAAAAAAAAAAAAAAAAAAAAAAAAAAAATAATCCATAGAAAAAAAATCATGGGCTTTTAACTATGATGATAACAATTCCATACAATTGCCTTTTTGATACATTTGATATATAAACGTCTACAAAAGCCGATTGGGGTCTACCTAGTGATGGAAAGTTGTATCCTCTCTTCTGGAGGTAGGCTGTGAGGTCACGACCTGTGAGGTCTTCAAGTTTGATAGGATGAGGGGGGGCGTAACCATCGTAGATAGGTACCACGTAAGACACATCGTCCCCGGCATCAAAGACGACCCCTGTAGTACGTCCAGGATACTATAATCTGTGAATTCATAATTAATAAAATCAAAGTACGATTAATACATAGACGCTAATTTTACATATTTATAATTTTGTAATACAATTTATTTGTCGGAAAGATACAGATTGAAAGTATAAAATATTTCAAAGTGGTTAAAATATACTTATAATATTATACATACCTGCATAATCTTTTCGCGGTTAAACTTAGAATTAAGTGGTGCTTCTGCCAACATGGCCGGGTGTTCCTCGGGAGCCACACGGAGCTCGTTGTAGAAGGTGTAATGCCAGATCTTCTGCATGTCGTCCCAGTTGGTGATGAAGCCATGTTCTACAGGATACATTAGAGGCAATAGATCGTGTTTGTTCTGAGCATCGTCTCCGACACAACAGGTTTGCTGGTTTCGTCCAACAACAGTTGGGAATACGGTACGAGGAGCATTCTCTCCAGCAGACCCAGCTTTACATCTGTCACTATCACTATCAATGACAACAGGTGGGGCGGCCTCCTCATAGTCGGACATTTTCTCTCATAGCTGATTTATGTGGTTGATTTAAGGGTAATTTACAAATCTAGACGTATCTCATCCATTATCAACACGAGTTATGCCCGACTATAACGGTGTTTTGTTTCTATCATAGCTTGTGACGTTGTCTTGCGTCCCATCTTCACGATGCCGTAATGATATTAATAAATCTATGCTTAAATCCAAAACAAAATCTTTAACGATTTTTGTAAGCAGTACACGAATTACTACTTACTACCTGTACATACAAGCCAACAACGATAATCATTATGTACATATCTATAATGTCTATTTTTAGACCATCAACCTGTTTTAAATTTCACAGGTGTATACACAACGGCAGTAGTAGTCGTTTTCCTATTATGGAATGGATTATAGTAGGCAATGCCTTATATGGAAGGTGTGCTGTAGATAGTCTAGTAACTTTTCCCTAAATGGATGTCCGTGCTCTAGTTTATTTCTGTCGATGATATTAAGGCCATGCTGCGTTCTCATAGCACTGTCAGTACCTAATATGGGAAATCGACAGAATATGAATGTGTCACAGCTGTATGAAACAGAGGGTGAGATACTATATAAGACACGAAAATTTACAGACAGACAGAACTTCCATAACCGAGACGCACAAGAGGACCTGAAGAGGCAACCAAAGTACCAAAAGCTAACATCCATATTAATCGTAATTATAATGTCCATTCTTATATTGCTCATTTCGATCTTATTGAAAACCATCTTAATACAGTATAATAATTTTTACGGTTTCTTTTTTCTCTGCAGATCTTATCAAATACAGTAGGACAACACACTTCAGAAAGAGAAAATGTCTATTTTTGAGGATGAAATCCAACCAGTTGTCATTGACAACGGAAGTGGCATGTGTAAGGCGGGATTCGCAGGAGATGATGCCCCACGTGCAGTCTTTCCCGCCATTACGGGACGACCACAATACGAGGTAAATATTACTGTAACTCATCTGTAGAAGGGTCTAGCATGTATAACGTTAAAACCATAACCAGAACACTTATTACAAAAGACTGAAATATACATGTCTATTAATATGCTTCAATCACTTCAATAATGTGGGGAGAGGATGAAAATAACAATTTTAGTATAAAAGTGTGTGTGGATGTAATGCTAGAGTATAGATCATGTATCATAAAATGCCTTAGGGGAAAAAATTACACACAAAAAATTCATAACTTTGCGTTATCATTTATAGATGATCATGCCAGGAATGGGCGATAAAGATTGTTATATTGGAGACGAGGCTCAGAATAAACGAGGAATTCTCTCTCTGAGGTACCCCCTAGAACATGGTATCGTCACCAACTGGGACGACATGGAGAAGATCTGGCACCACACATTCTATAACGAGCTCCGTGTGGCTCCCGAGGAACATCCGGTCATGTTGACAGAGGCACCACTTAATCCTAAGGCCAACAGAGAAAAGATGATACAGGTATTTCAATTATTTATTTTCTCTGATATTAAATTCTTATTGTAAAATTATTAAAACATTTGTGAATTTTGAAAATATTTACTTAATGATACTTTTAAAATAAAGAGTTTGTTTCATTAATCATGTTTTCTCTTGTCATATTATGTCAAACGAACAATCTTTAAATATTCCAAGATTGATATTACTGTCAGAAAACTTAAAGATAATCTTTCTTTTTTATTACAGATTATGTTCGAGACATTTAATACACCAGCTTTTTACGTATCGATACAAGCCGTTCTGTCCCTCTATTCTTCTGGACGTACCACGGGGATCGTCTTCGATGCCGGGGACGGTGTGTCCCACGTGGTACCTATCTACGAGGGTTACGCCCTCCCTCACGCCATCAAACGTGTGGACCTGGCAGGTCGTGACCTCACAGCCTACCTCCAGAGAATCCTTCACGAGAGAGGATACAACTTTACAACATCAGGTATTTAAACTAAAAGTTTAAGTTAAAGTTTATTTGACAAAAATACATTTTATGTTTTAATGTTCTTTACTAGTAATACTTAAGGAATATTTTACTTTTTTATTTTAATTTAACCTCGAACATTTCAAGTTGATCCATGTAACTCAATATACACAATCAATCAGATGTATTGAGGGTTTCTTTTTTCAATAAATCATTACACCGTTGTATTAGCCAATCAGAAGCGATGTTACAAACGGCAACGCCAATCCAAATATCAACAGTGTTGTTATTGGCTTATCCTTTTACTTCCAGCTGAACTAGAAGTTGTTCGAGATATAAAAGAGAAGATGACTTACGTGGCGCCTGACTTTGAAGCAGAGATGGATGCTTCTGCAAAATCTTCAAGTCTAGAGCGAAGTTATGAACTTCCTGATGGGCAAGTCATTACCGTTGGCAACGAGAGATTCCGGTGTCCAGAAGCGTTGTTCCAACCTTCATTCATAGGTATGTATTTTAAAAAATGTATTTTTTCATTTACAATTAATCAATTAATGTACTTTACCTTAATGATGTTTTAGAATAATATTGAATTGTTACCTACCGAGCCCTTTGAAAACAATTTAAATACATATTAGTACGATAATTTTATTTTATTTTTTTTCGCTTTAAATGGATGTAACAATAAATTTTACCGTTATTCCTCCAATTTGTCCTCATATCGAAGCAATAGAATGAATCACGATGAGAAGATAAGTTAAAAACCAAAACATAGATCACTTACCTCTAAATTCACATTACAGGAATGGAGTCAGCAGGAATCCACGAACTTGTTCACAACTCTGTAATGGCGTGTGATATTGACATCCGACGTGACATGTACAGCAATCTGGTCCTGTCTGGGGGTTCTACTATGTTTCCTGGTGAGCTAATAACATCATATTAAAAAAAACCTTAATGCTATGGTATTATCAGGAAAGTTATTGGCATTGTCTACATAACTGAAATCGCTAACAACACCTGCTCCCAACCAAAATGTTTACGTTCTCCATTTTTTATTAAAATTCATAAATATCACGACTGGTTTATGGACCAAAGATACATTTTTAACTGAAATATATGAAAATAAATGCGATATTTGTAATCATTTTATACATAATAAGTGTTTTTGTTAATTGCATGTAACAGAAGATTTCGAATTTTGTTAAAAGGCATTGCTGATCGATTCAAGAAAGAAATGGATGCTATAATTCCTGACAGCATGAAGGTCAAGGTCATCGCCCCTCCGGAGAGGAAGTATTCCGTGTGGATCGGTGGATCTATCCTGGGGTCTCTGTCCACATTCCAACAGATGTGGGTATCGAAACAGGAGTACGACGAATGTGGACCTGGAATTGTCCACAGGAAGTGTTTCTAAGTTGGTTGTGAAGAAGAATTAGACAGACATGTTCTATAAATAAACAAATGGTTCTTGGTGTTACAATCTCAATCTACATGTAAACACTGCCATTATCTATTGCAAGCATTTTTTCATTTGCAACTATGTTTTTTTTTTACTCTATTACATATTGAATTGTTATAATGTTTTGTAAAAATATCAGTTGTTTTGCTTTATTGCTGACTAATATTTTATACTGTTTGTATGATATGCCATAAGATATTTCATTTCCATAATGATAATTTCCAATTCTGATAAGGAATTGTTACTTACTTCCTAAACATGAAATCGTTTTATTTAGTTATTTTGTTTTATTTTGTTGACAATAAACTGTTACATGAAAAGATATATTGAGAGATGTTTTATTTTAGTTTTCAATCTTATGTGGTCTCCAAAGCATTTATTTATTCATGTGAGGATGAGGAGAATTGTGGTAGTGGTAGTTGTCTTCAAAAACGATGATACTATTTCGATAAAAAATTGTATTAATAACACCGAATGCCTCACATGTTATTCATTCACGGTGTTTTTGATAGATGGTCACAAGTATTTCATTTACGGAAATTTAATTATTTTTGGAACATAAATTAAGAAAATCTTTCTTTTTTTCAATCGCTTACATTTTGTTGATTTTCATTGTAACATGACAATACAAACATAACCGACAATACCTAACCACTCATTTCAAAGTTTAAATATATGTCATCACTTAAAGTGCATACTGCTTCACTAAAGATACGCTTACATATTTACTGTAAACATTAGCTACGGTATGGTTGTGTTGGATACAAGGTGGTTTTTATCCAAACACTAGCTATGTAGTTACTGTAAAATATTATTCAGGAATAGCAATTTTAATGTAGTAGGGTAGAACATTTGCGTGAGCAATTATCCAGTTCTTGGTTACAAACACTTAAAAAAGTATTGCATTTTAAACAAAAATCCTACAGGTGTTTAATGTGCAATTCACCACACTTTGAAATAAGCCGAAAATGCCTAAAAAAATACTTATCCTGGATTTCATGCACTTTCTTTAAGTACGTAACTTAATATAATCTCAAAGTGGGTTGTGATACGCCCTTCATTTTGTGTGGCCCATTTAGTCTTCCGTGGGCCAACACTAGATCCTTGTAACAAAAACAACTGTGAAAACTATATCGAATTGTGATGTTCATGCATCATATTTGAAGAACAGAATAGAATGGTAATCAATTTCCAAACGATTTTTCGTTCATTATCATCGTTTCGTGTATTATTTATAGCGTACCGTACTTATCGCCATATAAGGTCAATATATGGGTTTTAAAGTTTATCTATTTTTAGAGCATCGACCCGTATATACTACATGTTCTGTCGTGATACATATATGAAGCTCTGATCCGCTATTTATATTGTAAACGATGTCATAATTCGCCATGAAGGTAATATATGTATTAAGTTAAGCGATACCTTGTGAAAAGGTACAGTTATCACTGACTGGAAGTAAGATGAAGTCGCCGGGTCATCATGTTTACGCCACGAACGACATGAGCAAGTGAATGGATCTTGTACACCGGTTATACAGACATGGGAGCAGATTTACAGTCATATATGGCACACTTACCCGACACATATAAATACTGGAGCTGGGAAGGTAATATAATAATTTTTTTCTCGACAGAATTATCCCTATTCTGGATAATCATCAACTCAAAATTATCATTTTTAACCATAGACTTTGATCGAACATAAGTGGAGACACCCAACATCAGTCCTCGAGATCAGTGACAACGGGGTGGAGTGTTTCAGGCGGGATTTTCAAAAGATGATGCCACAAGTGTATTCGTTTCCACCGTTACTTTGTTCAATTGTTCTGTAAATCTTCTTAATATTTTATTATTTTCATCTCTGTTCCCCTTTACAGGTCGTAAAGAATAGCATAGGAAACACACTGAAGAAGGAAAATGTCTGATTTTGAGGATGAAATACCATCAGTTGTCATTGACAATGGAAGTGGCATGTGCAAGGCGGGATTCGCAGGAGATGATGCTCCTCGAGTACTCTTTCCCACCATTACGGGACGACCATATGAGGTGAGTATTTCTTTAAAATATATATGTCAATTCTTAAATTTCTATATCAATAATATTACAGAAACATTTATGACAATAGAAAGACCAAGAGAGCAACTAAAATATTACAATTATTGTGCTTTATAGATAACTATGCCAGGACTGGGCGATAGAGATTGTTATATTGGAGACGAGGCTCAGAACAAACGAGGAATTCTCTCTCTGAGATACCCAATAGAACACGGTATCGTCACCAACTGGGACGACATGGAGAAGATCTGGCACCACACATTCTATAACGAGCTCCGTGTGGCTCCCGAGGAACATCCGGTCATGTTGACAGAGGCACCACTTAATCCTAAGGCTAACAGAGAAATGATGATACAGGTAAATCTCGACACTATAAAGGTCATTGTCTATATATACTGGCCATATTGTGTTCATTTGGTGTTAAGGACTCTGAGAAAGTGGTCTTATTAAGCAGGTGGTCTACATATACAGAGTTGTGCTCTAGTAAAGACAGATTACAATTGTACAGTACAGGACAATGACAATCGTCTGTTTTTATTTTTGAAGTCATAATTAGATCATAATTTCTTCTACTAGACCTGGCCCCGATTTCTCGAAACAAACTTAGTCGTAAACTGACTTGAGTATAAAGTTTTCATATAGGTTACATCAGGGGAAAAACCTTAAGTCTGCACTTTTGTTTCCAGAAATCAGAGCCTGTGCAATTTGTCCTATGAATAACGATAAATTTCTGTGTTAATCATAGTCATACCTCACTTAGCGACCACCTGTGTATAACTACCATCTGATTAGTAAAACAACTTTCTCATTGTCCCCATAGTCAATTTCAGTAACATTTACAATGCGTATAACGGCCACCTGGCTATATGAAAATATTTTCTTGGCCCATTGGGTGGTCTTTGTAAACAGATTGACCATACATCTAGAAGATTATACGGACATGTATATATAATGATGACTCGTCTAATGATACGTTGATGATGGGTTTTACAGGTTATGTTTGAGACCTTCAACGTATCCGCCTACTACGTAGCTATAAAGGCTGTTTTGTCTCTCATGTCCTCCGGGATTACCACGGGAGTCATACTGAATGTTGGGGATGGTGTTACCCATGTGATACCCGCCTTGTTAGGTCACATGATCCCTCACGCCATCAGACGTGTGGACCTGGCAGGTCATGACCTCACAGCCTACCTCCAGAGGATCCTCCTCGATAGGGGATACAGCTTCACTACATCAGGTTGTAGATTTCGTTTTCATATCTCGTTCTTTCTTTTATTCTATTTTCTGTTGTTGTATTTTTCTATCATGCGCATAATTTTTACACATGAAATAGTGTCTGTGTAAATGCAGTTTCATTAAAACTATGTTTTAATTTTAAAAACTGTTTTGACTATTGCTTATTTTTATGTCCATGGATTGGTAAACATGAATAAGAAATATTTCCTATATAATATTTGGCTGATTATGTCACAGCTGAACTAGAAGTTGTTAGAGAGATAAAAGAGAAGCTGAGTTATGTGGCGCTCGACTTTGAATCGGAGATGGAGGCTTCAGCACACTCGTCAACAATTGAGCGAAGTTATGAACTTCCTGATGGACAAACTGTCACCATTGGCAACGAGAGATTCAGATGTCCAGAAGCATTATTTAGACCATCACTAATAGGTTATTATTTCAAAACTTTTAGGTGTCTTTTTTCAAAATAATTTCCTTCTGTGTTTGGTACTATTTTATTAAAGTAATTTCGTTAAAATGAGGCAGAAGGAAATCAAGAATTTAAAAAGAAAAAGTTTCTTTTTCGTATTTGGTGCAGAGTTAAAGGATTGCCATTGCGTTGAAAAGTTTTTTGGGTAGGTATCTATAGATGGATATTAAATAGCATGCACCATTACAGGATCAAAGTCCGCAGGAATCCACGAACTTGTCCATGATTCAGTAACGTCCTGTGAACTTGACATCCGACGTAGCTTGTACCATAATTTTTACCTATCTGGTGGCTCGACTTTGTTTCCAGGTGAGTGGCTTTACACTTAATAATACAAACCAATATACGATGTTTTACACAAGATGTAAACAAACATACAAAACGTTTAATACATTCCATGAAAACCAGCAAACAATACGGTTTTGCATTAGATGTAAACCATTATACAGTAAGTTTTTGTCACACATTATAAAAAGCATCCATCATAGGATGGTTTTCATTTTAACCTTGTGGTTATTTCGGTTATTCTACTTAACGGCATACTCGAATGGCATATTTAAGGATTGACTGTGATGTAATATCATTCTTATTCATACTTGCCAACCTTTAGAATATATCAATTAAAATTTAAGATCATGCCATTGCATCCTGCGGACATTTCCATGAACCATTGTTTTATTTTCAAACATAATTATTCCATTGAGCGGTATCATGGCCCGAATGAAGAAATTAAAGACATGACCATTGTATAGTATGATAAAGGTGACGTGAAAATAATCACTACATGGAAATACTGCTAAAGTTCCTTTTACTCCTCGATCGTTTATTCATGCAATACAAAAAACTATTTTCTTATTGAAAGATATCGCTGAGCGAATGAACAAACAGATGAAAGCTTTGGTACCAAGAAGTATGAAGGTAAAAGTCGTCACCGCACCGGAGAGAAAGTATTCTATCTGGATAGGGGGATCCATCATGGCGTCACTGTCCAACTTCCAACAGATGCTGATATCCAAACAAGAGTACGAAGAATATGGACCAGCAATCGTACACAGAAAGTGTTTCTAAAAGCCTACAATATCATTACGCTTCAATTTGTGATATCGACACGATGAGGTCTGTGCAACCATTCATAGAAAGTAGGTAATGGCGACTCGTTTTCATTGTTCTCTTGTTTTTGTTATACATAATATTTATATCTATCGTTAATTTTATTTTGTTGACAATAAATTATTATAAAAATATATTTCAGCGTTTCTTGAAAAACTGATTCATAAACATATTTACCAAAAGTTTCGTGAAGGAAGAAATACAAGGAAGGCAGACCCAGGTAAGCAGACGACAACTGTCATTCAAATCTTGGTTCACATGCTCAAACAAGAGATCCCAGAGGGATTCAAAGAGTAATCTATGTATGACAAATGAAAAATGGATCTTTTCTCTGCTTTTCAAACTTCAAGTATCAAAATCCAAGATGGCGGTCTGTCAGCCATCTTGTTGCCCGATTAGTCCTAAATTCAATATGCACAACTAGGGCTCTAGGGGAACCTACATAATCATGAACTTTGAGAAATATCCCGTTAGTATTTTCTGAGAAATAGTGGCAACATACTTTAACTATCAAAATTCAAGAGGGCTGCCTGGCGGCCATCGTGTTGACCGATCGGTCCCAAAATGCAATATGCACAACAAGGGTCCTAGGGGAACCTACATATGAAATTTGAAAAAGATCTCTTTATTAGAACTTTCTGAGAACAGCGGTAACAAGAATTGTTAACGGACGCACGGACGACGGACCATAGACGAAAGGTGATTTGAATAGCACACCATCGGATGATGATGGGCTAAAAACAAACACACACACTAAAGTCATATGCTTAAAAATTTAATAGACTTTGTAACATATAAGTTATATTGCATTTTACAAAATTATGATATTTAACGAAAAACACAGAGCATTGTTTCATTTATACATACATCTAGTACATCATTAACACTAAAGCCTGTTTCAATATTGATAGTCTTAAAACCATACCTTTGATCCCAATGCTTCATCTCTTAGCACATTAAACACTAAGTAAAAAAAGATCTAAAACTAAACAAAATATATCGGACATCTTATTTTGGCAGTTGCAATCTTCATAAAAATGAGTATTAGTTCTGCAAAGCAAGAAAGATGTTTCAAATAATGTAGAATACTATAAAGCCAAGAAAACAGCCATTTCATAACCTTATTGCATTCCTTATAAGCTTACAATTATTTTTTATTCCTGATAATCTTACGTATTGCCAGTTATTTCTGCTAAATATTCAGATATACATGTATGCCAGATTTATAAACTACTAATTTTTTTCTCTTTTTAGTTAAAACAAATAATTGACTATATGGTAGGCCTATTTCATCCCTTATTAAGCTTATTTCGCTCCTTCAAAGTGAATTTCATTTCTTAAAAATGTATTTGATTCCTAATCAGCTTATTTCATTTCTTATAACTGTATTCAATTTCTTAAGAGCTTAATGCATTCCATATCGCTTATCTAATTCCTTATAAGTTTATTTAATTCCTGTTGTCCATAATTAGCAGTCCATATATAGGCTATACACAACACATCATAGCACCATTCAGCACTTCAGGATTAATTCTGAACTTCTTTGGTCTGCCCTACATTGGAGGGGGCGGGGGCGGAGGTGGTGGAGGGGGAGGTGGTGGGGGTGGGGGTGCCCCTCCTGGGGGTGGAGGCGGGGGTGCCCCTCCTGGAGTAGGGGGTGGAGGAGCTGGTGGGGGTGGGGCTCCCGATGGGGGTTGTGGAGCAGCTGTTCCTGAGGCTCCCGAATCTGGTGCAGCAGCTGAAATATATAAGATAAACACACATTAATGGAATACAGCACCAAAAATCAATTGTCATGCAATTCAATAATGGTGATTCAACATGGCATAGATTATAAAAAAATCAGATTACAGTTAGACATGTTTGTAACGAACATGTTTAACAAATTTAGTTTTTTGTAATAAGTGTATAAAATTTAAAAACTATGCTTATAACAAAGTTATTTGTTACAACTGTGTTTTACTGTATTGCAGAATTATATTTTAACTTATAGAGATACATGTGAATATCATAAATCAGAATTTATTCCTAAAATTTATTTCATATTTGCATTAAACCTAGCATGGTTTTATCCACGACAATATTATTTTCGAATTTATGATAAATGAATGACAGAACATGTATAACATGATAAGGCTTTGATGTCTGTCTTGTATTATTCATGTTAAAAGGAGAAACAGATCATAATTGACTGTATTGGAAAGCTATAAAGTGGTCTAATGCACTGTATATTGGTTTTATTCGTGTTCAAGTAAAATTTCACAAACTTAAACATAAGCGAATAAAATGCAAAGAGTGACAAGTAGAGCTTAAATTAATGTTTGAAATTGACAAACGTGTGAAAATTTCTCCCCGCAGATCAGATTGTGAGGGGAAACCGCGAATCTTTCCCCATGAAAGATAAAACAACTATACAGTAATTCCATGCAAAAATTATTTTGAAATCAATACAGCTATTGTAATAAAGTCTTCAACTCATTCACCCCTGCAGACACATTTGGACACTTCTGATTCAAAGGCTAGAATAGTCCATTATGAATTTTCAGGGGTGAATAAGTTAAGATAAGATAGATATGTACAAATGTAGACATAGATTTCGGTGAAAACTGCCAAAAATTATGTTTTCATATTAAGCTTATATCTACTCTTACTTAAATGAAATAAAATGCATTTAGGTTATGTATCATAAATCCATGATTCTACAAAATGTTTTTCTTGCCTACAGAATCAAAGCTGAATCATGCAGATAATGTGCCTAACTGACATGCTATAGGAAGCATACAGGCAGTAAATGAAAATGGTAACCTCGGGAATTACCACTTGATTAAATGTAAGCAAATATACACATAAACTTCGGTATTAAAGAGAATATATATAAAAAAATTAAGCTATATTAGCAATCTAATTAACTACTAAACTTATATCCAGGAGATGAAATAAAAGTTACATAAGCTACATTTTAGGAATAGCCATTTGGTTAGATATAGCAAATATATACATAAACTATAGTATTAGAGTGAAGATGAGAAATAAAATGTATATACTATATTAGCAATCTAACTGTTCAACTAATTAATATCAAAGAGATGAAATAAAAGTTACACAAGCAGCATTACATTATTATGAATATCTAGGCTACTTTATAAAGAGGAGAAAGAAAAGTTAAACGCATTACATTACAATATAGTTTGCTATTAATAGAGAGAAGATGAGACATAAAATGTATATACTATATTAGCAATCTAACTGTTCAACAAATTAATATCAAAGAGATGAAATAAAAGTTACAAAAGTAGTATTACATTATTATGAATATCTAGGCTACTTTATAAAGAGGAGAAAGAAAAGTTAAACGCATTACATTACAATATAGTTTGCTAATAAGCAATACAAAGAAAAGATATGAAAGTTAAAAAAAACCCACTATATTATGTAAATACACAACACCAATAGAAAAAACCTTACTGCTTCCTTCATGTTTGTCATGATGCTAAACAAAATAATAAATTCTTATTTAAACATTGTGACAAAACTTACTTTCAAACATAATAATAGTTTACCATGTATAAGACCTCTGCTCTTGGGTAAAACATTTTCACAAATAAAACATTGCTATAATATACCCTAAAATCTTGATAAAAAGACTGAATCAAAAATAGGCTGGTCTTATAAGTAAACCAATTTTATCTAATGTGTGAACATTGTCATAATGTTCTGTGATGGTGTTATGTTATTATGTACATACATGTATATGTAGTAATAAAATCAGGATTGCTGAACATATTTGTATAATCATAAATGTTTATATACTTCCTTTACTTTTTGTTTAAATTTCAACTTGATTAAAGTTTTCAAAAGTAATCCAGTCCTGTAAGTAAGCCTATCATGTTCTTTCAGGATATCTGACTTCGAAAATAAGACTTCATAATAGGCTTGTCTCAAAAGCTAACTTTGGAATTTCTACCCAAAAAGAATATAATTCATAGATTATTATCAAGATTTTTGGGTATAAGAGCATATTTGGGCAGGTATGATAAAACAAGAAGGCCCCAAAGGGCCTTTCAACACATTGATTTTAATTTTCAAACTAAGAAGGCCCCAAGGGCCTTAATATTTAGGAAATATAAATTAGATATAGTGCCATGGTAGCCATACTTCGATTTGGGAATCAACCTAGAGATGTTAACAACACATTTGTCCGGGACCATGTCAGTGATCATCTCATGCAAGTTTCAAGCCAAAGTCGCCACAGGTAGTTAGGTTACTTTGTTTAGAACTTGCGATGAAGTTTTCAAAATGTGTTTTTCAAGATGGCGCGCTTTGGCGGCCTATCTTCTGGATACTCGGATCGACCCGAAATATAACAACACTATTGTCAGGGACCATGGTCGGATCCATTTCAAATGCAAGTTTCAGCCTAATCGCTACCGGTACGAATAGAACTTGAGAAGAATTTTCAAAATGTAGTTTTCCAAGATTGCGGCGGTGGCGGCCATCTTTGGATTTCGGATCGTACCCCGAAAAATAACAAACGACTTTGTCCGGTCCATGTTCAGGAATCCATTTACATGCAAGTTTCAGCCAAATCGCACCGGTAGAACTTGAGAAGAAGTTTCAAAATGTATTTTCAAGATGGCGGCTGTGGCGGCCATCTTGGATTTCGGATCGACCCAAAAAATATACAACACTTTGTCAGGACCATTTCAGGATCATTTCATGCAAGTTTCAGCCAAATCGCCAGTGGTAGAACTTGAGAAGAAGTTTCAAAATGTGTTTTCAAGGATGGCGGCTGTGGCGGCCATCTTGGATTTCGGATCGACCCAAAAAAATTACAACACTTTGTCGGGACCATGTCAGGATCATTTCATGCAAGTTTCAGCCAAATCGCACCGGTAAGAACTTGAGAAGAAGTTCAAATGTATTTTCAAGATGGCGGCTGTGGCGGCCATCTTGGATTTCGGATTGACCCGAAAAATAACAACACTTTGTCGGGGACCGTGTTCAGGATCATTTCATGCAAGTTTTCAGCCAAATCGCACCAGTAGAACTGAGAAGAAAGTTCAAAATGTGTTTTTCAAGATGGCGGCTGTGGCGGCCATCTTGGATTTCGGATTGACCCGAAATATAACAACACTTTGTCGGGAGACCATGTCAGGATCATTTCATGCAAGTTTCAGCCAAATCGCACCAGTAGAACTTGAGAAGAAGTTCAAAATGTGTTTTCAAGATGGCGGCTGTGGCGGCCATCTTGGATTTCGGATCGACCCGAAAAATAACAAACACTTTGTCGGGACCATGTGTCAGGATCATTTCATGCAAAGTTTCAGCCAAATCGCACCGGTAGAACTTGAGAAGAAGTTCAAAATGTATTTTCAAGATGGCTGGCAGTGGCGGGATGTCAGGATTCATTTATGCAAGTTTCAGCCAAATCGCACCAGTAGAACTTGAGAAGCAGTTCAAAATGTGAAAAGTTAAACGCACGGCGCACGGCGGACGGCGGACGGTGGACGGCGCAAGCGGGCGACGACGACGGATCGAAACATGACGACTATAGGTCATCCTGACCCCCCACTTCGGGTCAGATGACCTAAAAACAAGAGGCCCAGAGGGCCTGTATCGCTCACCCTGGTTTTGTAATGCTATGTAATGTTCTGAATATAAGTTCATTGTTTCTTTTCTAAAGAAATTTTGAATTGAATATTTACCTCTAATTCCCCGTTGGGCCCCACTCTTTCTGCTCCAGGGGGTCAAAGCCAAAATGTATACCAAATTCTCTTAACCTCAAGGGATTGTTTCTGGCCAAATTTAGTTACAATCCATGCAGAACTCTAGGACAAGTAGCGATTTTTTAGGATTTACCTCTATTTCCCCTATTGGGCCCCGCCCCTCCTGCCCCCAGGGGGGTCAGAGCCAAAAATTTATACAAGTTTTGTTTCCCTTCCTCAAAGGATATTTGTGGCCAAATTTTGTTACAATCAATGCAAAACTCTAGGACAAGTAGCGATTTATAGGATTGTTACCTCTATTTCCCCTATTGAGACCCCGCCGCCCCCTGCCCCCAGGGGGGGTCAGAGCCAAAATTTATACAAGTTTTGTTTTTCTTTCCCAAAGGATGTTTGTGGCCAAATATGGTTACAATCAATGCAGAACTCTAGGACAAGTAGCGATTTCTAGGATTTACCTCTATTTCCCCTATTGGGCCCGCCCCTCCAGTACCCCCGGGGGGTTAGAGTCAAAAATTTATACAAGTTCTGTTCCCCTTCCCCCAAGGATGTTTCTGGCCAAATTTGGTTACAATCCATCCAGAACGTTAGGATAAGTAGCGATTTATAGCCGAATTTACCTCTATTATCCCTATTGGGCCCCGCCCTCCTGCCCCACGGGGGGTCAGGACGTCACCATTTATGCAAAATCTGCATCCCTTCCCCTAAGGAAGTTTCTGGCCCAAATTTGGTTGCAATCCATGCAGAACTCTAGGCACAAGTAGCGATTTATAGGATTTACCTCTATTACCCCCTATTGGGCCCCGCCCTTCCTGCCCCAGGGGGGGTCAGGGTCACCATTTATGCAAAATCTGATCCCCTTCCCCTAGGGAAGTTTCTGGCCAAATTTGGTTGCAATCCATGCAGAACTCTAGGACAAGTAGCGTTTTATAGGATTTACCTCTATTACCCCTATTGGGCCCCTCCTGCCCCCAGGGGGGGTCAGGGTCACCATTTATGCAAAATCTGATCCCCTTCCCCTAAGGAAGTTTCTGGCCAAATTTGGTTGCAAATCCATGCAGAACTCTAAGACAAGTAGCGATTCATAGGATTTACCTCTATTTCCCCTATTGGGCCCTGCCCCTCCTGCCCCAGGGGGGTCAGGGTCACCATTTATGCAAAATCTGATCCCCTTCCCCTAAGGAAGTTTCTGGCCAAATTTGGTTGCAATCCATGCAGAACTCTAGGACAAGTAGCGATTTATAGGGATTTACCTCTATTACCCCTATTGGGCCCCGCCCTTCCTGCCCCAGGGGGAGGGGGGTCAGGGTCACCATTTATGCAAAATCTGATCCCCTTCCCCTAAGGAAGTTTCTGGCCAAATTTGGTTACAATCCATGCAGAACTCTAGGACTAGTAGCGATTTATAGGATTTACCTCTATTACCCCTATTGGGGCCACGCTCCTCCTGCCCCAGGGGGGTCAGGGTCACCATTTATGCAAGTTCTGTTCCCCTTCCCCCAAGGATGTTTCTGGCCAAATTTGGTTACAATCCATCCAGAACGCTAGGATAAGTAGCGATTTATAGGATTTACCTCTATTATCCCTATTGGGCCCCGCCCCTCCTGCCCCACGGTGGTCAGGGTCACCATTTATGCAAAATCTGATCCCCTTCCCCTAAGGAAGTTTCTGGCCAAATTTGGTTGCAATCCATGCAGAACTCTAGGACAAGTAGCGATTTATAGGATTTACCTCTATTACCCTATTGGGGCCCCCGCCCTTGCTCCCATTCCTGCCCAGGGGGGTCAGGGTCACCATTTATGCAAAATCTGATCCCCTTCCCTCTAAGGAAGTTTCTGGCCAAATTTGGTTGCAATCCATGCAGAACTCTAGCAAGTAGAACTCTAATACCCCTATTGGGCCCCGCCCTTCCTGCCCCAGGGGGTCCAAGTAAATCGTTTTATAAGATTTACCAAATCTAATACCCGCTATTGGGGATTACCCGACCCCCCCCCCTCCTGCCCAGGGGGGTCAGGGTCACCATTTATGCAAAATCTGATAAAAAAAAACAAAAACAAAAAAAAACAATTGTCTCGTTGATAGGATGAATGTTTTCCTAAAGAGTTATACACACCTGACTGTGTGGAAGCTACTCCGTCAGCCTGACTCGCTTTGGCAGCTTCTACAGAAATGAATGCAGTTTGATTTTTAGTTGGACAACTGAACCTATTTCAAGTACCATTTATTTATTTTTTGAGGGAATTTAATTATTTTCAAATAACAATTTATTTCTAACTATTATCATGATATTTGCTTAAGAAAAAGTATTATTAATAAAAAAAAAATATGTAGGTGACCTTGAACTCCTATATTTAGTCTGATCTTATAGGACAACACATTTAACCTATGACCTCTTACCTTTGTCTTTTTCCTCATTTTCCTCGGCAGCTGTACGATCAGCTCTGAAGAATATCCTGGCACTACTTAAGGAGTAGTAGAGTAGATCATATTCCTGTTGATTCAAAATCAAACTCTTAACGTGGTAAAGTTTTTTTTCATAAGTAGTAATTAGTAAATTAGTAGTAAATCTATACTAAAGGGAGATAACCACTGACATATAAACATAATAACATCTCACTCAAGGGAGATAACCAGCTAGATACTGGATTCTATACTAAAGAAAGATGACCTTAATCACACCATACTCAAAGGAGATAACCTGTAAATTTCTGCGTCGTATCTACACTAAAGGGAGATAATCACCTTCCCCTCACCACAATCGCATCATGTTAAAGGGAGATAATTACATTCCTCTCACCACACAATCTAAAGTCCTCAGGCATTCTTGCTTGCCTGAAAGGCCCGAGGATGTCCATTTGCTCACTACAATCACACCATACTCAAGGGAGATAACCAGTAAATTACTGGACCACCTTTAAGCTAAAGGGACATGACCATTTACCTGCTGGCAGACTTCAAGCCTTTTCACTGTGAGTGACATTGTTTGTTGTAATTTCTCATCTGGCCGCGACGATAATGTCTGCTGTTGCTTCATCACTTTTTCCTATTAAAAGAAATCATGACATATTCAGAGATAAACATCAAATGTAACAACTAAATAAGCAAACCACAGACGCAAACCAATTGATACGGTTTTTCCCCCCATCACATCTTGAAATAAATTTTAACACAAAATAAATTTAACACTTGGGTAAGTAAATGTATCTTTATATTGTTAATATTTTGATAACACTTTAAATAGATGTGTTTGAACTGTACCAACCTTTTCTGCTCTGTATTTGTCTCTGACAGACTGGAACCAATGGAGTGAGTCAAACTCATGGTACTGGTCCAATAGTTTCAGGATGTAGGCCACTCCTGGGAGAGGGACATAAAGAGAAAGCAGGTCAAATCTCACTGATAGGCACTTAGGTCATTTTTTATAATTTATGACAGAAACTAGAAATATGTCTGTTTGACATTAAGTGCTCGCTAAATACTTTCTAACCTTAATTTCCAGTATGAAATCATCCTCTGCAACAGGTGTACGTAGCACTTTCGCTCATTATCCTTGGGACTATTGCAAGGAGATGGCTTACGCCCTTGGTGCATTGTAATAAATACTTTCCTTTACTTTATCAGAACTTTAAGGGTGAAATTAATTTGAAGGTCTTTGTTTACATAAAAGTGTGCTTATTATAATATTTATATTGATACGATACACTTTCGCTGTTCAAAATAGTCGTCAGCTAGAATACCGTCCAGTCTCTGTGCACAGGGTGACTTACCTGTGTCATGCTTGAACGCCTTTCTGGGTTACATTATTATTTAGATCTAGAGCTCAGACTGATATTTTATAATGTGTTTTTTTTTTATTTTGTTTCTATTACGCTAAGCTGTGTAATTTTATAAATGTTAATTAGAACTGCAGCAAATGCGGTCTATGGTCACAGGGTTTAGTAAGCGATAGTGCAACGTACACCTAGGACCTAGGATGATGTGAAATAATTTGTACAATTTTGAATCCCCACCCTATAACGATACTACAATTGCATTATGAGTGCTGTCTCATGCTTTTATTTTCAGAGAAGAAGTCGTTTATATGGAAATAGCCAAATTGACCCCCATTTGACCCCGCCCCTACAGGCCACCGGGGGTCAGCCCCATCATTTGTACAATTTTGAATCCCCACCACCCTATAACGCTACTACAATTGTATTATGAGTGCGATCTCATGCTTAGTTTCAGAGAAGAAGTCGTTATCATATGGAAATAGCCATCATTGACCCCATTTGACCCCGCCCCTCAGGCCCCCGGGGGGTCAGCCCCCATCATTTGTACAATTTTGAATCCCCACCCTATAAGGATGCACAATTGTATTATGAGTGCTATCTCATGCTTGGTTTCAGAGAAGAAGTCGTTTTATATGGAAATAGCCAAATTGACCCCTTTTGGCCCCGCCCCTCAGGCCCCTGGGGGGTCAAGCCCCATCATTTGTATAATTTTCAGTTAGTAGCCCATTAAGGATGCTACCAGTCAAATTTTGTTGAAATCCGACCAGCGGTTATGGAGAAGAAGTCGATTGTTGACGGACGCCGGACGCCAGACGCCGGACGCCGGCCGTGACGCTGCGGTATCCCATAAGCTCACACCCTCGGTCCTTTGGATCATGTGAAATAAATGAAATATGTGGCCGGTACTAAAAGTTATCCATTTCGTCAATTTCTTTTATTGACCATGTAAACCTGAATTGCATTGTATTGTTCCTGAAGTGTCCAAAGTCGAAAAGATGCTTAGAATATCATGACTGATGCAAGAGTTTGAATGATACGTCGCTTGAAGTTTACACAAAACAAATGCGTTTAGCACTGTGTAATGTCACTGATGTTAATTTATAGAAGATTATCGCTGACAAGTATATCTTAATATATGTTTTTGAAAGTTTGGTGTCACTAAATCATGGCGAAATCTATTAAATGGTGTAAAACACTGACTTCCGGAATTGCGTGTGCAGTTGGAATCTGCGCATAACGGATGTACACAGACTCTACACCAGACAAGAAAAATAATAGTTAGTACGCTCGCACTAACAAACATGGTTCTGTTACTCCTGGTATTTACAAGGTTATAGGAGACAATGTCCAATTGAAAGGATTGTACATGTAGTACATTTTAGTGTAAACCAAATTATTTTTGCAGTGACTTGATTTTGTGTATTTATACATGAATACTTTTCACAATAGTTTAACTTTGCGGTCAAGACCAACTCGGATCTAATTTTCCTGTATTTGAAACATTTTCGCAAGGATCAATTTCATGACTTGTTATCGCCTGTTATATACGCAAAAATAAATTGCATGTGGAAATAAGCCGCTTTACAGTATAGAATGGAAAAAGAATAAGAAAGGCTACTCATTTAACATATTTTGTCTACATGAATCAAACAAGCATTACCCATCGCGAATCCGTCGTCTGTGAAGGCTGCTCCAACTTTGTTCTTACGGCTCATTTTCTCCTTACAGCTTATAGAATGTTCTACAAAGTTTAAAATCTACAAAAAGATGACAGTTTGGTGAGTAAGGCTGGTCATGTCAGTGTATAATAGATGTGGTATAGGCTCAGTCAAAATGATAACTTATTTATCGAGAACCAGAAACATATGTACTTTTGAGATCCAGCATAAAGATAACTAAATATCTTACTTAAAACATAGAAAAATAGAAAATTAAAATACGCCACGTACCGCACATTTAATCTGCTATCGAGCTGCATGGCATGGACAGAATTTTCTTCAAACTCAAAATCATTTTCTAATTGTCTAAGAGTTTTCATTTTCTCAATACATAGCTAGTTAGATACTTACCAGAGGTGGAAGAATAACAAAGAAGTTGCGTAAATGCATGTTCTTGGGATCTCTGAATTCTGGAGCAAACACATCCACCAGGAGCTGTTAAGAGAAATAAAAATATTTCTATGGATGATATGCAATGAGAATTGTTTAAATCAATTTTCTTATATTTTTCACATTTTTTGCTACTAACATACCTGAATTTTATAAGGTATATTGAAACATTATCTCTTTGCATATATTCCAGAACCAGATCCTCCATAAATACAATGTCAGATTTTTGTCCCAATGAGAGTGAAATTTTGGCTATTTTTCTTTTTTTCTTTACTCCTTCCTTTAGACAATATAGAATTTAAAATTCAATTAAATTTAAGATAATATGCTAACAATTGATGGTATCGCATACAACATATAATAATTGATATTGTTACATTTCGTCCCTGATACACTCTACAATGTTTATTTCTAGTAAGCTGAAAAAATAGCCGTATGGTACAAAACCAAGCAACAGCCCTAGTTAAGTAGGCAGTAAATCAGTAAGTTTGGTACCTTTGTGTCAAAGCTGTTTTACACTGACCTTAAAATACTCTGTTCCTTCTGCAAAGTTTCTGGCCAAATTACCAACAATATTGTCAAGATTTCTGAAAACAAATTAAAAGAATACAGTAAAGTGAGTATATTTTGTTTAATTGCTAGTAACTGTTAAATCATACATAATCTTGCTATCATTCACAAAATGTTGCTTCCTTAAAATTTGATTTCTCCGTTTAAGTCAAAATCATGATTTCTTTAACCTGTAAATATAACCATTTTTACACAATCAATAACATCTTCACTTTTAACAGTCCTGATGAGCAAATAAAAGTGACAGCTTGATCTATTAAAGTATCAGTTGACCTTCCTCTGTAAACACCTACTTAGCTGCGACTTGACATTCCTGTGATAGCCCTTCCTCCTTGCAGAGTTCCTCGAAGTTGACGATGTCCTCGAGATCAGGGATGAACCTGATGGCGTTACTACAGCAATGGAGACCGCCAGACCTGATCATCCGAATGTAACCCATGGCATTGCCTGGCAACATAGTACAAAACAAAATAACAGTCTGGCCTTAGCTTTCTAGATGCTCAGAATATCAACACAGGTCCAGTAATGGTCACTCTGAATACGATTCTTCGCTATATATAGTTACAGATGGGCGATGTAAGACTGACCAGAGAGACTTTAAGGCTATACATAGTACTTGATCAGGTATTGAGGCAATGTTTGGTTAGGAATTCACTTAATGTTTAAACAGAAAAATCGTCAATCTTGAAGTTATCACCGTATCTTTTCCCATACTACAGGGAGAGTGACTTAGAATTTATAAGGCCTTTAAGCTGACAAGGCACCTCAATAATACTCCTGTAACAAGGAGTACAGGTTATCTATATAAATTTAATCACTGCCTCCAATGAGGATCCAACTCAGGGCCACTGGATTACTATTCTGACCCTCAACCGATTGCACTAAAGATCTCAATGGTTGAGAGGTATATTGCGACTAGCACCACCCAGGGTTATAAGAACACTATCAGTAACACTATTGGTTGACACTGGCAGTACAGATGATCTGTTGTTAAGGAAATAATCACCCAGACAACACTAATTCTATATATAGGTGCCTTGTCTACAACATGGCTGCCTAAACATGTTCTAATTGCTTACTTATCTCACTATAATTATAACCAGCTAACAGACTATCTGTTTTACATACCTATCTGACTGATGGTAACTCGGAACTGGTCCAGATAACTGTCTCCGTCCGGTAGCAGGCCAAGCTTACGGATACCCTTGTTGAACTTGTCAGCCTTCTCAAATGGATACTGAAACCACAAAACATAGAATTTATAGTTTACAATATTACAACAAAATTTGATAGACCGATAATCATAACCTTGTAAAAACACTGACAGAACGTTTTAAAATATCTTACCTTTTGATCTGTCTGCATGTGATTTTCTTTGAAATACTTCCAATCCTGAAACAAATCAACAAAATTAAAACACAACTATGGCATGAACATAAAAGACATATATATGATTCATGCATACCAGGACATACATTAAAGTATTACCCCCCTAATATTGTAAATAGTTTGTTTTGTTTTTTTTTAACTTTTACCGGTCCCAGAAATAGTAATGTGCCTGAAAAATGAGCTACCATTTAATGCCACCAGATCCGGTAGTCCAGTAATATATGTTCTCCAATCTGAAATCACTCAGAGTGGATAAAGAGACATCTTAGAATCTACTGAAGTTTACAATTTGAGGTTTATTAGTCAGTGAAAGTATCCATGGGAACCAATGCTATGTTAGGTTTTGGTTTGTTTATCTTTTGAAATGTGAATCTTACCTTGATTAGCCTAGATTTTATGTGTTCATCATACATGAACTGTGAGAAAATGAAGAATTTCTTCCTCAAGAACTGGTAGGTGAAGTTGACCTGAAGAAATTAAAATACATATCACAGAAGGAAGTGGAATCATTGAGATGTCTTTTAAGTCTAAGACAGTCTTTAGTTTAGACTTAGCTAATCGCAGATGGTGTTACAAAACCTTACATCACTTTATATTGTTTCAGCAAAAACTTAAGTCTAAGACTGTTTCATGATCCTGGGATCAGGTCTCTCATATCGTAAATAAGTCTGCTTATTCAATCTTTATATGTGTTTGCTGTTTATTCATATTATATTGACAAGACGATTTTATTTTGAATACTTTCTATGAACAGTCTAGAAACTTGCATAGATACATGTATCTGTTTTACAGATTTCAAGAACATTTCACAATATCTGTTGTTTTACATTAACTGATGAATCAACCCCATTCAAAATTATTTGAATTACAACATCTTATGAATCATCACAATATTAGAATCTTATATCCCAATATCTGATGAATCTTCACATTAACTGATGATTCACCAAAATACTAGATTCTTAATCACATTAACTGATGACTCATCACAATAAATGATGACATAGAACACTTGCTGACTCACAGTTGTGTTCATGATGCCTGTGCCATGGGTCCTGATGGAGTTGGCAATATGGCGGATGTTGATGGTGTTGAGATGTTTGTTGTTGCTGGAACACTCTACAAAGATCTGGTTGTTAAGGTTGTAGAGGTACTTGGACACAAAGACATGGATGTTCCTCATAATCTCAAGCACATCCAGACCCTGGCCAAACAAAATCAAGCACAAACATAACAAATACGAAAAGGATGGGTTTAATATCTTACTTTGGTCTGAAGTTAAATTCACTCTTGACTAGTAAAAGCTTTGAATTCCGTATGGGAGCAAAACTGAATCTGTATCAAGCCAACCTGTTTTCATGGCAACTGGGTTTTGCATTTTCAGGCCTAGCAACTTTTTACTATGATTAAATTTGATGATTAAGAGTCCTTGTTGTTCTCCAATACCTGTGTTTGAAACATTTTTGGGTAATTAGTTTTTCAAAATGTGTGAAATTTAATCGCACATGAAAATAATTTCATAAACAGTTGATAAACATATGCAATTATCAACCATTTTTATAAAATTTTGAGTTGACTATAATCACTCATTTGTCTATTTCTTACCTGTTCCAGTGTCTGACTAGGTAGATGGGATTCCACCATTACCAGGCCGTACTTCTGTTCAGCCATGTTTTTCATTTCTCCGTATGTTTTCCAGTCGTGTAGTGCGACTGTCGTCAGATTGTAGAAGGTCATGTTGAGGTAGTGCTCCACATACCCTATCAAACACAATACAAATTACATCTATTGTCATACATTCCATTTAAAAAAAAGAAGTTCTGAGGGCCTTGATCATTCACCTGCATATTTAAGCAGTTATCTGGTATGACAAAAAGCAAAAAACAAAATCAAAATTATAGCTCAATAGCAGACACATTTTTCAGTTGTGAATCTATCAAGGCATTACTATTCAATGCATTAAAATAACAAATTGTAAACCAATCTTCTTTCACGGCTATTAAATCTTACAGCTTGCGTTTTGAAAATAATTTGGTGAAGATCATCTTTCAGGAATTTAAAAATTGAATGGAAATTCCCCTCTGACAATATAAATAATGCAGATGTTGATTTGCGATCAACTTTAGCAAATTTACATGGATCTGACTGGTACTTAGTTTATATAAAACAATTTGATTGGGTACTTACTTTTAATACTGATGTATCTATCGAACAATCTGATTGGATGGACCTTGAGAAGGTTGGATAGGTCCTTGAATCCCACTTTGAAAGGGTTCCTGTCGTCCAGTTGTAGATGCGAGTGTATGTGAAGCCTAAGGTCAGTCTCGATAGCTCGACATAGGGGATCTAGCAGGTGCTGCAACAGAGGACACTGAGGTCATTAATATCAACATGCTCACAATATAGAAATTTCTGTATTTTTTCCCCAGAAACAAGAAATCTAATTGGTATAATTGAGGGAAAAAACAATAAGTGTCATGTCAGAAGTCTGATAGAATGTATAGAATAAAACAAGGAAACAAGAAAAAGAAAATTTTAAGGTAAAGGAATGACTTCTAGAGAAATATCAGTTGATAATATTAATTTTCAGCCTATTTAGATAGAGAGATAACCAAATATTCCTTGTTTAAAGCCTTTACCTCTTGCATATTTGTGTAGATTTCCTTGTCAAATATGTCCAAAAGTTCTTGGGGAGAGGTGAGGTGTCGGACAACGGTCATGGGGGGAACGCAGTCTCTTAGGGCTCCCACCATGTACTGGACAAAGACAAAAACATTCTCTATAATATGTGTACAGGTCAGACCAGAAAAAGTATCCATATTTCATGAATGAAGACAAATGATTCTAATTCTGGACAAAGACAGTGATTCTCTGTTGGATAAGTAAAGTTACAGGATCATAGTACTTGTTATTAGTACTTACATGGATTCTGTGTATATCCACAGCATTTTCTAACATATCTGTCAGATAAATTGGGAAGATCACTCGATGCCAGTACACAAAACTACAGTCACATGAACGTCGTACTCTACAATTATAGGAAGGCAACAGAAAATTACTACCATACAATTGTCATACTATACAAACACGAAAAAAGAGGCAGAAAATCACAGGCACATCAATTTCATTTACAGATTGAAAAGAAGAAAGAAAGAAAAATAACATAATCAGACAATGTCTTTTGAGTCAACTGACTCATTTTTAGAGTCACATAAGAGCTGAAATCAACAAAGGAATGATTAATAATCATATCAATTTTAAATATTTAGCACATTGGCCATGATGACCACGTGGTTAAGATGTCCCAACCATCTTACCATAAGCCCTCCACCTCTGGCCCGTGGTCAGTGGTTTCTATCCAGGTACTCTGGCTTTCCTCTTTCTATAAAACTGGCATATCCTTAAATGATCTTGACTGTTAATAAGATGTAAAACTAATCACACCATACATTCAGAAACAGATGTCTACCCCTGTACAATATAAAACAATGATTACAGGTAACTCACCTTTCTCTGAGATCACAGATCATCTCCAGCTTCTTTAGATTGGCATATAAAATCTGGATCTCATCGTCCTTGAACGTCCTCTGAAAAATTTTGACATTAACTCATTCACCCCTGAAATTTCATAATGGACTAGTCAAGTCTTTGATTTAGAAGAGTCTAAATGCATCTTCAGTGGTGATTGGGTTAAATGTTATTAGAAAAAATAATTGATCCAGAGAAAAAATTACCAGAAGAAACATAAATGACTGCTTTGTCCTTTACATCTATTACTGATACGACTAAAATATGACGGTACCTAAAATGATCAACCGCTTGAACAATCAGACTATATATACATGTACTGTACTATCAACAGGTACATTTTCCATAATCAAGCTGCATATGTTTTGCAGATTTATGAAAGTTTGCTTATCAGTCAGTGTCTTTCAAGACATTCAATGACTGGAAACATCAAATGAAAAATAACATAGCATCAATTTACCATCTTCGTGCCCACTGCTAATGACAAATGTGCAATAAGTCGTCTCTCTTTGGTACCTGAAGAAGAAATCAAAATAGGCAAGGTCAGCAAGGTCATGACCTCCTTTGGTTCTAATCCTATGTTGACCGACTGACCCAATGAATTGACTGTACTTCTAACTTGTTTTTTTATTGTTCCCATTCTATTACATTAGGACCTCACTAAATCTCATACTTGAACATATTTTCTTGAACATGGATTGGCCATTCAAATAACTGCCTCCAATATCGGGTCATAACTTGCACATGATATCATAATCAACACCTACACACAAGGACAGATAATTCTGTAATATGCTACTTAATAAGTTAATTACACAATAAGCATTGCATATTAATGTAATCTAATTGCACATATTTGGGGGAAACTTTTTTTCTTTTTCTTCTTTTTTTTTAAATGGAACAAGAATTAAAAGACCTAGCCAACTATTACTAACCTGGACCATTCATAGCGGTCTCAGCGAGGACCAGAGCGGACAAAACATCAAGTCTTCTCTCACTGTACTTCTTGTCAGACATTATTCTTTTCTGGAATTCATAAAACACCAAATTGAAAATGATACTTAAAATCACATTAATCAATGATTCCAATAAAACCAAACCAAAATGAAAAGTAAAAACAAAACAATGAAATAATGGAAAGAGAAAAACGAACAATGCTCTGGAAAAGTTATCATCAATCATCAATTTTATTCATTTGTTATTCAGAAAGATTAATAAAGATATCAATAAATAATCATTTTCCACTGTTACCAATAAACCAACTTGTTTTTATACTGACTTAAGTTTGTGTTTTCATGCCTTTCGAAGTGAAACAACAATGAAGTAACTCTTGATAGGTCAAAATAAAGTTTTATCAACAACATAATGATAGAGTAGCTAGACACAATGACAAATTTAATCAGAGTTTGGTGATGAAGGTCAATATCCTGACTCTGAATTCTCACAACTTTCCATTTCTTTCTCAAAATGAAACTTGACTTGCATCCAAACACAGGTTGTTTTTGGTTCTGTGAAATATATCTTGACCATAGTTAATACTGACCCTAGCCGTCCCAATTGACGTCAAAATAAGGAAGCTGAGGTGCTGGATGATATGGCTCACTGACTCGGCTATCAACATGGTCCGTCGGTGGAAGGTGTGCTCAATGGCCTTAATAGAAACAGACATTTTAGAAAATCAAAATTAAAATACAAATGCATTGAATATTGTATACAGTAAGGAGTTGATTTAAAAAAAATTCTTTTTGACAAAATTTCCTTACACTTTCAAGATCTTCTCACAGAATATTCCGTCTCTGCATATTACAGAGTTACTGCCCTTGTGGGTAGGTACCCCATTTTGATGTCATTATTTTTCGAGTAAAACTTGCGTTGTTTTATTTGAAAAATATGATATTACGCTTGCAAACAGATTACGTCACTATCAATATCTACATGCATGGGCAGATAACTCTGTAATATGTAAATACAGGATAGGCAATACATATCATATGATTACTGTTTTAAGAATATTAAATAAGCATATAAGTATGCATTATAATTCATGTTTTCATTAAAATGGAAACAACATTCTTCCTATGCTAATAAAAGCCCTTGATATTTTTGAAAATTCAAGTCTCTAAATGAAGTCTGTGTATCTTTCAAACAAACTGAAAGAATAAGAAGAGAGATGTTACTCACCTTCAGAAGTTCTGTGAGTCGACATAAACAAAGCACAGCTGTTTTGGTCATTGGTTTCTGTAGAGCTACATGTAGATTCATCACCGTACGAACCAGGTGATTGATGTTATAGGCATACAACAGACCCTGTCATAGAGAAAACACTGTCATTATATTGGGATATACATGAACTTTATTCAACCCTATAAATGCCCATTGTGCATGAAAGCTTGAGAAAATTAAAGAGGCATTAAATGGGGCCAAATTTACACCAATCACACAATTGTTGTGCAACTACATTTAACAAAATACAAAAAGAAACTACATTTTAGTCATATTTACAGTTTGAATTAATTAAAGAAAGATTAAAGACTAGAACTGTCGCCAGAGTGGATGACTAATATCTCCCACTGCACAAATTTAGTAATAACTCCATTAATTCTCCATTCCCGGTTATGTCAGGGTTCTGTGTGCCATTTTTTCAAACTCTGTCAAGTAGTTTAGAAGGAGTTTGCCAGACAAAGTTGTTTCTACAGACGGACAGATGGATAACCCCGTTCCAGTATACCCCCCTTAACTTTGTTGCAGGGTTATAATAAGAACTCAAATAAAGAGGGGTGGGGGGAGAGGAGGTTGCATTTAGCGGGTTGAATACTGTAGGTGTTGACCACACAGGACCCCTGCCACAGACCAGCTAGATACACTATTTAGCCAATTACTGACATCATTAATGACATTGACATTTTTTTCCATTACAATACTGTTAACATACTTATTTTAGTGGTAGTTTTATTTCAGCACTTTTCGCACTGTCTTTGAGGCGCCCGTTAATGAACAATGCAAAATTTTGTTAAAGGGTATTCGTTAATGAACAATGCAAAATTTTGTTAAAGGGTATTCCTAGTATTGGACCACCCAATCGCGCCAATTTATAGTCACACTAATAAATTATTTTGTACAGTTTCTTGCATTTAGCTAAAATAAGTAAATTTACAGTATAAAGACACAATAATTTTGTATGGCAATTATTATATGAAATATGACATTTTATAATTAACCTCTGTAAACCGATAACTTGATAATGAGAACTAACCTGTATAATGAATAAAATATGACATTTTTTAATTAACCTCTGTAAACTGACAACTTGATAATGAGAACTAACCTGTATATTGTAGAAAATATGACATTTTATAATTAATCTCTGTAAACCGACAACTTGATAATGAGAACTAACCTGTATAATGTATAAAATATGACATTTTATGATTAACCACTGTAAACTGACAACTTGGTAATGAGAACTAACCTGTATAAAGAGAACACATCGGTTGTTCAGGTCCTCCATCAGAGTTTTCCCTCGAGTCATTGATGACTCCATCTCTACCATCCAGGCAGACACACTGGTGTGGAAGTTCTGTACGTCTCTGTGGAGTACAATGTGTAAGTATATATCAAATACTACATGCTATATCAGAAATTAAGACAATGTATAAAAATAAATCCTTGTCCAGGATTTTGGAGGGGGGGGAGGGATGTTAAGTTAAGGAAGTCCTTAAAGTTAAGTATTGTTCATGAAACTGGGCCCAGATGTCTACCACGAAATCCTTTTCCAAATAATGAAGTAACTTTGTTTGGTTTTTTTAGATAATGAATCACACCAGAAAAAAAATAAAAAGTTTTATTTATGGGATGGGAGCTTATTTTAAAGAGAAACTGTAATTAATATAAATATCTGTCCAATTCCAAATTTCAAAGACATACTGAACCATAAATCCTATTAAAATGTATAATTATCTGTAAATTTAATAATATTTCTTTTGACAATGTATCTGTCAAGAATATTGCTTAAATAAGACTACCACTATAATAGCTACTACTAATAATTGTGTCAACAGAAGAATTTTCAAAGTGTCCACTGTTATTATCTGTGCCTTACTTAGCTAACATCTGATTACGACTCTGCAGCCAAGTCTGGTACTGAGTTTTGACTGAAGTCTGAGCCTTCTTGTCCAGTGCCTTGACCATCTGAGGGAGCTTGTTCAGTAGAAATGTAGTTGGGAACCAGATAATATTACCTAGGAGATGTACACCGGGAATCTGTAAAACAATGAAGTAATAAAAAGTAAAAAGAGAACAATACACTGGAAAAGTTATCATCAATCATCAATTCTTTGAATCTGTTAGTCGAGAATTCTGTATTTGCATATTACAGAGTTATCTGCCTTTGTTAATTAATGCCTAATTATGTTGTGGTTTGTAATGTTAATGGTATAGCACTACATATCTTTCTATATCAGTACCTTTTTGTGAATGTCCCACAGGGATTTGAACACTTTCTTGTCTATAACTCTGAAGATTTGAAAGTGTAAGATGTACAACCCACAAAGTCCAACAAATTTGTATCTCTGGTCCGTCTCATTGGCTTCTCCTGTCCAGGTTAAAAAACGTTAGAACTTAATAAGGATATTTAGTGATCAGATGAAACCGTATCTTTTGTCATTTTGACCATGAATTACTTAGATGTCAAATACAATCAATATTTATTTCATTTATGTTCTTATCAACATATATAACTTGAAAGGTTTATGTTATGTGAAGTAGTGATAAACTTTATACATTATCTACATTGTATACCTTTTATAATTATTCAGCAAATTCTCAGTATAACAATGTCCTTTGTATTCTTTACCAACACGTTACTTTATGAAATAACATGACTTCATCTTTCACTCTAAAGCATAACTGAGGGTCCTTACCTATGCGAGTCTCTAGGTCTGTTAAGTATTCCCTGATGTTCAGATTAAACTCGTCAAGGAACACAGAGTTTTTGGTGACAGACACAGTGTTGCTGTCAAATGACTGCTCAACACAATTCTGAAAGAAAAAAGTAAAACAATGTTTATCAATGACACCAAACTAGAATTGTCACCAGGTTGGATGACTGATACCCCCACTGAACAAAGGAGAAGGTACGTTAAGACTCGAATATGGCCGCAAAATTAATTTAACAGTAAAGAACAAGATATTTTGCCATATAACAGTTGAATACATTTGCTAACACATTACATCCCGAAAATATCCTGCATGTGCCAATTATGTTCACTATGACGTCATCAATATGCAGTTTCCCACCATTTTTCACAAAAATCCTTGAAAAATCATACTTTTTGAGTGGTTTTCTCTAAAAATGAATGTGGCTGCCTTCGTGGAACAGAAAGAGATTTTCACACGTTGTGTATCATATATTTATGTATATCTATGCAAAATATAAAGTTGCTCCAAGGTGGCGGCCAAATACATTTCAAGCCTTTTCTAACCTAAATATGATGAATTTCTGGCAAAATTTGGCGAGAAGAGGAAAATCATCAATTTGATGACGTCATAGGTGGAGCACATCGTGTACATGGTTATAAAAAGTTATGTTTTGATGAATGGTAAGTATGAGAGTATTTATTGATGTGTAATTGATGTGGATCAGAGTTAATATTTTTCGACCTGAAAAATTAAGGCCAAATACTGGTCCTATCATATCTACTCCTTCAGTAATAACTCCATTAATACAGGACATTGCAGAACCCTTTATAGTTTATTCAATTTCCTCTTTTATCAGGGTTCTGGGTAACACCATTTTATTAAAATCTGTCAAATACTTTAGGAGGAGTTCATCGGACAAAGTTGTGTCTAGTGAAATACAAACAACCAGATTTCAGAATAACCCTCCCCTGCCCTATAATAACTTTTAAGGGGGATTGGGGGGGCTTTTTTCAAGTTTCTTGTATTGTATACGTATAAAATGGTAATAGTACAAATATAAACTTCGACAAAACTTTGACAATATTTCAGTTCAAATTAATGTACCCAGGTATTAACAATGACATTAAACACAAATGTTGACAATGCAGCAGCCACCAGTGCTGGAAGAGCAACACCTTAGGTAGTCTTGCCTTCCTCAATTATCATCAAGATAAAAATTACAAAACAAAAGTCAATGTGACAATGTGTAATAGAATTCCCTAATTAAAGTTTACCTGGAATATGAGGCCATCCAATAGTTCTCCCTCAAGCTTCATGATCAGTTTTTCAAACTGTCGTAGTTTGTCTCCAGGAATAGAGAACTTGCCTGGGTCATGATGTACTGACTTTAACATCCTACAATAATGTCCAATTGATGCACCACAAAATGTAAATTCTCAGAGAGTGTTTTTCTTGTATCTTGTGAGTTACCTCCCTTGCCTTCTACTGTACCATGTAATTAATATTAAGAATTAAATAGCCAGTTAACAATAAAACCCTGTTATCTTGAACTGAAAAGAGCCATAAAAACTCTGTGAGATATATATATCAGTATAAAACTAAATGTTTTAGTTATGGAAAATCTCTGTTTTTGCAATACATATTAACAAAGAAATGATATCTTTTTCATGTAAATGAGTTGTGTTATAAATAAGCTGAGAATCCTACCGTTTGTAGAGTGTCCAGTGGTCCTTGAGGGAGGCGTGGTTATCTACAATCTCGTCTAAAGTAATAAGGACTCCAAGGACTTCTCCCAGCTCTTCAAACACAGACTACATAAACAAAGAAAACGAAAATAATTATCCTTTCTCTTTCCATATAAATAGAAATAAAATAAGTTAGTGTCTTATCATATTTCTGGCAATGTTTTGAAAAGAGATTTACTCTATTTCAATTTATATTGTGAATGCCACTCTCATATAGAAAGCTGTCTCTACTTATAATCACCATTTGAAGAAGAGAGCTTTTATAGACTTGACCGATTCCTGTTGCCATTAGAATAGACAGTAAAATATTCTGAGCACAGATTCAGACAAAAACAGGCTAAGAATTGCAAATGTTTTTTAAAGCCTTATATATATTTTCACACACAACATATACATTGATTTATAATAATAATACTGATATCATTGCAACTTAAGATCTCACCTTGAAGTGGACATCCGTAACATCGATAAGTTTAGGTCCTCCCCTGTAGAAAGATAAAATGTTGTTATGATAGTACTGCGATGTTTGTATTGGGTACATTTATGTAAGGTTACATTTGATTTTTATATCTTAAGCTACAAACATTTTCAGTTCACTTTGACCAGTTCTGTGAATGATAAGTATAAGTCTCTTGCAGAAAAAAGTTCAACCTATCAAAGAACTCCATGTTTGCTTATATATATGTACAAAGAGCCAATTACAGGTCAGTATTTTTAAATACAGCCTATGTCACTAATAGCTAACAGATTGTGCTTCTTTGGCTCCTGTGGGGCCGCGGTGGCCGAGTGGTTAAGATATCTCAACATATAATCACAAGCCCTTAACCTCTGGGTCGCGAGTTTGAATCCCATGTGGAGCAGTTGCCAGTTGACTGTTGGTCGGTGTTTTTTTCTGCGGGTATTCTGGCTTTCCTCCATCAACAAACCTGACACATCCTTAAATGACCCTGGCTGTTAATAGGACATTAAACTAATAAAACTAAACTTTGTCTCAGTTCAAATGGTAGACCCAGGGTTTTCAAATTGAAAACATGGGTTCCATTTCTGGTTAAGACAGTTGATGACAAAAATATGCATTCCCCTCCTTGCTCTTCTATGTACAATAGGAAGGGATTCCAGCTAATGGATAGAAATGATTTATTGAGTATCTGCCAGTTTCAGTATATGAAGAATTAGAGTAATATTACATATATAACATACACAGTAATATTTACCTTGATAATGAGTATAGACAGGCAAACTGATGGATTACATTTCTCACAACCTCGTAGCAACGATTCACAAAACACGACAGCTCCTGTAAGAGTTAAAGTATTAACCTATGTACGGATACAACAAATAACTGTAGTGAATCTTACTATAACATGAAAGAAATTTCATATTTACTTCAGCAAGACCACTAGTTGTCTGCTTGTTTATGTGATCTAGGTAATTAAAGGAAAAGGTGGGGTTATCACACTGGCTGAGTGGTTAAGTTGTTCTGACATACTACCACTAGTCCTCTAGGCCTCAAGATGTCTTTCAAATTTCCCTATAGATCTGGGACTTTTCTTTGGATACTCTGGCTTTGCTCCACTCCCTAAACCTAGAATGTCCTTTAACCGACACTGGTTATCAATAAAAGCTAATAAAACCAAAACAAACAAAAGAATTTCATCAGTTATACTTATTAACTGCTATTTTACCACTGCAACCATGAAAGAGGTATTTTATTTGAACAAATGGTGTAGAGCGAAAGATTGCGAAGATTTCAAAGTGGCATCAATACCTGTAGGAGGGGCATCAATCTCCCCATCTGTAGTTGAGCCTCCCCTTCTCCCAAACCATTCTCAGGTTCTGCAAACAAAATTGACACAGAACTTAGTATTTTAAAGAATTTTAAATAGATTTAAAGAATGACTTCAAGTAAAACATAATCAGCTACAGATGTACAGTATATACATTGTTGTATTCATCTACTGAAGTTCAAACTTTCACATTGATTGAATACTTCCTGAAATTAATTTAACATACAGTCAAACCTGTCTATACCGGTAATGATCACCGAGACACCACAAAGCTTTAAAGTAAAGTGGTCTTTTATACACAGTTCAGATTGTGTTGAAATTGACCATTTGGAAGCCTTAGAAAGTCTTATCATACAGGTTGTCTTTGTAAAGAAGTGGTTGCTTAATGCTTATGCAGGTTTAACTGTAAATTCAAGGAAAGCATCATGATACAAATACTTGTGTTATAAGGTAAATTATTAAACTATTTAACAGTAAATCAAATACAGATTATTTGATTATAACTCTTACCTCCTTCTCCATAGTACAGCAGGGCATTGTAAAACTTGGTCCGAGCCTCATGCTGTAGCGCCTGCATCTCACAACATAGTGATGCCAACACAGTGATGATCTTGTTGAAAATCTTATTGTCAGTTTTAATAAGTTGCAGCAGATTGGTTTGTTCATACGGTAATAGCTGAAAGACAAATGGTAATGAATTTTATCATACTGAGAATGATTATTTAGTTAAAACACTAGGGCATTCAATTTCTTAGCTGTGGGCTTACATGTTATTCTCTAGAACTCAACCTAAATGATCAATGTATTCATTTCCCTTTCCCCCTCTGCACCTTTCAATCATAGTATTTTCTTAAATTATGTAATCAATTATGTATTTTGAATAGAAATTAATGCAGTTATGATCATGATATGATATAAAATACACATGTAAAAATAAATACAGCTTAATGCAACTTGACATTAAACATTTGTTTATCCATAACAATTCTTGAATATCAATTTGTTTTGAAAAAAAAGTTTTAATAATTTTAAATGTTAACAGATCTGAGAAATTGACAGGGAAACATGATGCAAATATATATATTGAAAGTAACAGATATATGTTATAATTACACACAGCATCCATAAAATTATAAACAGAGACCTTTGCATTCCAGACTCAAATGTATTGCCAAATGAATAGCTCAATGAAGAACATATTTACTTGTAAATCTAATGGTATTAATTTACCTGTAATGCTATAGGATCTAGTGTCATATCCCAGGAGTCACGTATGGAATCATCCAGAGCGCCCTCAATTTCCTTGAGTTGGGAAGCATATTCCTCAAGAAAGTGACCATATTTTTTCAACTGAAGCTCCCCAACAATTTCTGTACAATAAAAGTTGATACAGTTATTAAGATAATGGTTCAATTTTTCTTATTTTTAAATATACATCCTATCAAGGACGTATATGAGAAGGATAAGTCACACTGGGTTTGGGGGAGTACAAGGCAGGAGCTTTTGTGTTTGTGCACTGGCCATGACGTTGGGCTACGGCTGATTTTACTTTGATATCCACCGGTGCAGCCTTTGATGTAGCTTGCGGGTGCGAGGGTTACCATCTTACTTTCTGAAGCAGGCTGGCATTTCATGAGCTGTCGTATTTTTTTAACGAAAGTTTAAGACATATCCTCTAAATCTTCCGTCCTTAAAACAAGTTATAAACATTGTGAAATTTGACTCGATAAGACAAGTTTTTGTTGAGAAAAATGTTTTTTATTCCCGGTTCATAGGCGTCTCGCGTGGTGTTTAGTAATATAAATTATATAGAGACAGTCACGAATCCTTCTCATTTATAAATCCTTGATCCTATTAATATCCAGTCGCACATGTAGGCCTAGTTCAGATTAATTGAAGAACTCAAAGGCAAGCCAACGCATCAAGTAGCTATAGACCACCGAGATTATGTTTTTGACACACAAAATATGACAAAGTGATATTTTATTTAAATTTCTTTTAAAAAATATTAAGCTTTAGAAAAAGCCAAAGATTAGCCGGATGTGTGAGAGACCAGACCAATAGCTGCGATAACATAGTTCAGTGCTGGATGATTAAAACGTGAAAGAAATGAAGGCATGGCATGAACATTCATATCAGACCGAGTCAGTCAGCTTCAATCAGCTTCAGTCATGATCAGATGATCATTAACGTTAACTTGTAAAATTGAAATCGTTCTACATATCCTGCTGTATTGTGCTATATTGTGTATTTTGCAGATATCAAAGGACGCTGATAGGTCAGTTTATTTCGCGATTCCAGCAAAAGATCGTCAATACAATTGCCAAACCACATCCATTCTCTATACTTACTCATCGACCCATCGTCAAACTTGTCAAACTCCCAGTCCACCGTAGTGGACGCCATTTTGGAATACTCCCCGGTCACATGATGACAACACTTCCGTAATATAGCAAGATCACGTGACACATCTTAAGGTTTAATATTATTTTCGTTAAAAAGCGCAATCAGTAGGTCTAGTCTTCGCTGTTTCATACTAACAATTAATTTTTAGTAAAATTAAAACTTTATTAATCTCAAAAAAAAAATGTTTATGTACCGTTCGTCTATCGTTCGCTAAGACTTGGAAAAAGTGTTATCAACAATATTTTGCTCTTTTTATATCAAGTCCGATGTGGTCTAGTGGTTAGGATTTCTGGTTTTCACCCAGACGGCCCGGGTTCAATTCCCGGCATCGGAACATTTTTTTTAAAATATTTTTTTCTTCATTTTCGTTTTTAAGTTACTCATACAACAAAAGAATTTTTTTTATATTACTTTTTTTACATCACATTAAACACGAGGCTGACAAAATGTTGATATTAGTTTTTTTCTAAAGAAACATTTCTAGCATGTCATTTTGATCAAGATTCTCCAATCAACCCAGATATGATTATTTACGATTTACATATATGTATAAATGTAGGCAGACAAAATTCTACAGACTGTGATTAATTATTTTACCAGATAGATGGCAATTAAGTAATTTACCATAAAACTTAAAAGGACAATTCAGTCTAAGAGAACATTAAAATCTGTACAAATATCGGAAAAACCCAGTTCTAATAGAAATTAGATCAGTCGGTTTTACTTTGATATGCCAGAAAAGCCCATGGTGGTGAAATGCATGTGAAATATTCAAACTCGTTCGCTGTCCGCCATTACACATTGTGGTTGAACATCGTGTATGCCGAACCCTGTCCCTTGCTCGTAAAGTAATGCACTTTTTGTCTAGAAGTGCTCAAATCGCTCTGACAGTAGTGTGTTTACCTTATTAGGTGAATTGCCTTGCCTAAAAAATCATTTATCACCTCCTCAGTGGTTATGTAGTTCATTTGTTTAACGTGTGTGACTTTGGCTCGAGTATGGGTACAGCGTACATATTGTACCTGCTTAATCTTATTGATCAACGATTTGTAATTACAACAGTTTCAATTAAAATACTAATCAATGAAGTGGAATTTGTCAATATTTTATGTTATGTTTCTTAAGAAATGTAGAACGATACATTTATGCCATATTTTGCTTCTTGGTTATGCAATAGAATTAGCCTGAATGAATTGTCCCTTTAAAAAAATAAAAATAAACAGGCGGGGATGTACCAATTACAATAATGTAAAATATTTGAAATTTTAAAGGACAAAATTGTCAATTTTCAAGGGCTGTCAATCTTTGTATGATGAAATAACTGTCACTTTTTCACTTATAAATCCTTGGTTGTTATATATAATGGTATTGTCTTTGCATATTTCAGAGTTAGCCCCCTCGTGGGTAGGTATCAATTGTTACATCATTATTTTGTGAGCGCAATTCTCATCATTTTCTCCAAAAAGTCTGACGATACGCTCGCAAACATATAACATCATAATCAATACCAACCTGCAAGGGCAGATAACTCTGTAATATGCAAATACGGAATAATATACAGTACATGTATATACTTTTTTTTTATATATACAAGATATCTTTTATACATGTGTACATTATACTTAAGACATCTAAATAATCTGCCATGCAATGCATATCTAAGAAGTACATATGCATTGCTGTGGGATTACTGTTTTTGTTTATTTGTGAAAATGTATATTAAAATAAATAACAAGATTGAGATATATCTACTATAGTATTTATTTAGAAATATATAAGCATGCAATTTCAAATAAATGGATTTCAAAATTGTAGGAATGCATAATGTTTCCAAACATTTACATTATACTGATTGCTATAATATATATTGGAATTTCTTTTCACAACCTGTTAAATAATACATGTAAAGCCTCTTTTTGTGACAATGTTTACTGGTAAAATGAAGAGCATTTTTCAACAAATATTGGCAGGAGTAAACAATAGCGTATGCAACATGATTGTTATTTCAAATCATTCTCTCAATTTGCACTTTACCCTGACTAGTGATACAAAATATAACATTTTATAGATAATAACATTGCATATAACATTCTATTACAGATTTTGATGTAAAGATTGAATTTATTGATTTGTAGAAAGGATAAAAGACACAATTAATCGCCCTGTATCATGCATCTGAGCCCATCAGTTTCATCAACATTCTTTAACTGTATGAATTTCTTAAAAAATCTCCATAGAAAAATTAGCATTACAGAAAATAAGAGGAAAATCTGATATTAAGGCACTTTCCTTAAATGTTGCAATATTTTTCTATGGAGAATTTTAAATGCTGAAGGAATAACTTTGCTTCACAGAAGCAAGTGGCTATGTTAGGCAAGTTTCAGCCAAATTGCACTGGTAGAACTTGAGAAGTAGTTCAAAATGTGTTTTCAAGTTGGCGGCTGTGGTGGCCATCTTGGATTTCAGATCGTTCTAAAAAATAAGAACACTTTGTGGGGACCATGTCAGGATCATTTCATGCAAGTTTCAGCCAAATCTCACTGGTAGAACTTGAGAAGAAGTTCAAAATGTGTTTTCAAGATGGCGGCTGTGGCGGCCATCTTGGATTTCAAATCGTTCCAAAAAAATAAGAACACTTTGTCAAGACCATGTCAGGATCATTTCATGTAAGTTTCAGCCAAATTGCATTGGTAGAACTTGATAAGAAGTTCAAAATGTGAAAAGTTAACGCACGGTGGACAGGGGACGACGACGGACGAAACATGACGACTATAGGTCATCCTGACCCTTTGGGTCAGGATGACCTAAAAATCATAGCCAACTTGTTAAAATCATTCCCTTGTGTGTGGTTGTCACTCATATAATTTCAAATTTTAAGCGTCTAGATGAATTAAAGAGCGCATAAGCACTACGTAGTAATGTAAACGTTCAGATGAGCATGATTTGTGAAGAAAATAAGCGACATGAAAACATGGTCGTTTTTAATTGTACGGTTTGACTGGTTGGACCTAGTTGTTCGTTTATTAATTTTAGACGGACCTGGTGATTTTATATTGTTTTCAGAATAGCCTTGACAAAGCTCTCACAGGTCTGTATCAAAAACTGCAGGTCCGTCAGGATTTATACATGAAATAATGACTTTAGCAACGGTCGAACCGATTGTTCCGCATAAACGAAAATGGCCAATGACAGCACAGAGAGGACACACGATCATAAGCATTTGAAGGAAATTTTTATATGAAACTTGTTTATACATCAAGGAAAAAAATAATCGATTTTAATCGATCTTTGATTGGTTAAATGAAACTGATAACCAACCATGAAATTTCAACCGATTCCCAACACTAACGGTCAATGATCCTTCATTATACAGTAGACACTGACACACACAACATCAACAGCCAGCTTACCTGTAGGTCTACTAGGAGTACCAAATCCGTACTGGTTGACGGCCAGGACCCTGAACCTGTAGGCCACACCTGGTTTGAGGTTATTCACTAACGCTGATCGTTTATCAGAGTCCCCAGATATGACAGCACTAGGCTGGGATACATCTGGCAAAAATATTTATACATCAACATATCATAACATCCAATTACTGCTGCACATGCAATATATATATACTTGGCAATAACTTGGTATACACTGTATAGACATGGGGCAAAGAAGCAATTCAAACAGCGTGGACAAAATATTGTCAAATTTTCGAGGTGATCTGCCCTTTTTAATTTATCATGACACAAAATTTAATTTATCATGACACAAAAAAAAATAAAATAAAATAACATATTAATGACAGTCACAAAATGTTCATAATTATTATTGCGGGGACGTGATATTTTTGCAATTTTGCGGGACATTACTATGATCACAAAAATTTGATACGGGAAATATTGAGAAATGATAGTATCATATAAACTCAAAAATTATATTTCAAAGTTATTTTCATCATTTTTTGTTTAAATCACTAATAATTTGATCCCTGTAGATAACTGGCTTTACGGTAATACAACCAAATGTATAATTATGTATTTTCAATAATATGAAGCAGCAAGAGAAACATAGATCATCATTTTATCATCCTTACATCTTTGTCCATACTTACTGCTTGTCTGTAGCTGCCATTTTGACGAGTAATTTGTCTGAGACTCGATCATGTAGAAAGAGATAGGGCCACCATTACTCTTGCCGTCTGACCATATGATCCTAGCGGAGCGAGGGCCTGGAGGGGGGACATTATAAACTCCAGCTGGTTCCCCAGGGGGACCTGCATACAAATTGACCAAACACTTTATACACACATTTTTATAAATACTTTGTATCTGTCTTTATTTGAAATGTCTTTTATTTAGCAAAATTTCACAGACATGTCAAATCACCTTATTTAGCTAGAAATTACTGTAAATGATATAAATGTCCAATAAGAGATATGGTAATATGGTAGCTATTGTTTTGATCTAAAGATATCAAAAGATAATGTAACTTACTCGTACTAACTTATAGTGTGATCCCACTGGACAGAATCAAGACAAATTAAAGCACAAATCCATACTGTGATATAATCACACCAACCAAATGAAAAATAACGATTTTTCGGACAGCACAGCCAGGTCAAAATTACACAGCAGGACTAGACTGAGTCTATCATCAGTAACCAGTTAGCTGGTTTTTTAAAGCCTCCATCTAGAGTTCAAATGGTAACATTCATGGTTCAAATTGGCAATTCAGGTTACTATATTTATATTCTCTCCTGTTACACTGGTAAGCAAGGTGAAAAACATGGAGACCCACATAAACTTTCAATTCGTTCACACTATATCTAGTCAATACACAATATACTAACCTTGTACTGTTAATGTGTTTGAGGCAAAATCTTGGTCAACTGTAGTCTTGGCGACACATGTGTACTCCCCCTGGTGGCGGAACTGAGCTCTACGGACGTACAGTCCTCCTTTACTTCCCTACAGAATCAACAAGAAACTCTGATAATTAGAGTTATCTCCCTTAATTATTCATTCTTGATATAATACTATAAAATTACTTATTGTAGTGGTAGTTTTGTTTTAGTGCTTTTCTCCCGGTCTTTGAAGGACTAATTCAAGTACAGCGCTAAATTGTGCTAAGGGGTATTTCCAGTATTGAATCGCTAAATTGCGTTAAATAATATCTTCGCTACTAAGTTGTCATTTATAGTTTAAAATTTGACTGCTAAACTAAGTACATATATAATATCCAGACTAATTGAATAAACCAGTATACTGTCACATGCAATTTATTTTAGCAATTAGTATTTTCAAAGGCTATTTAAATTTGCGATAATAAGAAGTAGAGCATTTTACCAGTAAAACAAGAGGCCCAGAGGGCCTGTATCGCTCACCTGGTTTGTTTTTTTTGAGTAATTCTGTAATTCAGTAATAAGTGATTCAAAAATTACAAAGACTCTTACAATTAGAAAAAATAGCAAAATTGACTCCATGATTTGTTTAATTTTGAATCCCAACCATATAATGATGCTATAGATACCATACGTATATGCTATCCAATACATAGTTTCAGAGAGGAAGTAATTTATATGAAAATAGTAGCCTTATTAACCTTTTTGGCCCCGCGCCTAAGGCCCCGGGGGTCAGCCCCATCATTTGTACAATTTTGAATCCTCACCCTATAAGGATGCTACCATTGCATTATGAGTGCTATCCCATGCTTAGTTTCAGAGAAGAAGTTGTTTATATGGAAATAGCCAAATTGACCCCTTTTGACCCCACCCCTCAGGCCCCCGGGGGGGGGCCCATCCCCATCATTTGTACAATTTTGAATCCCCACCCTATACAGATGCTACCATTGCATTATGAGTGCTATCCCATGCTTAGTTTCAGAGAAGAAGTCGTTTATATGGAAATAGCAAAATTGACCCCTTTTGACCCCACCCCTCAGGCCCCCTGGGGGGCCATCCCCATCATTTGTACAATTTCTAATCTCCACCCTATAAGGATGCTACCATTGCATTATGAGTGCTACCCCATGCTTAGTTTCAGAGAAGAAGTCGTTTATATGGAAATAGCCAAATTGACCCCTTTGACCCCGTCCCTCAGGACCCCGGGGGGTCAGCCCCATTATTTGTACAATTTTCAGTCCCCACCTTATAAGGATGCTACCATTACATTATGAGTGCTATCCCATGCTTAGTTTCAGAGAAGAAGTCATTTAAATGGAAATAGCCAAATTGACACCTTTTGGCCCTGCGTCTCCGGCCCCTGGGGGGTCAGCCCCATCGTTTGTACAATTTTGAATCCCCACCCTATAAGGATGCTACCATTGCAGTATGGATGCTATCCCATGCTTAGTTTCAGAGAAAAAGTCATTTATATGGAAATAGCCAAATTAGCCCCTTTTGGCCCCCCCTCAGGCCCCTGGGGAGTCAGCCCCATCGTTTGTACAATTTTGAATCCCCACCCTATAAGGATGCTACCATTGTATTATGAGTGCTATCCCATGCTTAGTTTCAGAGAAGAAGTTGTTTATGGAAATAGCAAAATTGACCCCTTTTGACCCCACCCTCAGGCCCCTGGGGGCCATCCCATCATTTGTACAATTTTGAATCCCCACCCTATACAGATGCTACCATTGCATATGAGTGCTATCCCATACTTAGTTTCAGAGAAGAAGTCGTTTATATGGAAATAGCAAAATTGACCCCTTTTGACCCCACCCCTCAGGCCCCTGGGGGGCCAAAGAAATCGATTGTTGACAGACGGACGAACGCCGGACGCTGGACGCCGGACGCCACGGTATAGCATAAGCTCACCTTGGTCCTTCGGACCAGGTGAGCTAAAAATTAACAGGCGAAATTAAGCGACAATAACCTAAATACATTCAATCAAAATGTTATAGAACATTCAGAGATTTTATGAAAAGATTTGACTAGGAGATGACCATGTGAGTCTTACCGTCTTGTAAGTGCTGTCACGTTTCATATCAATATCATGTCCGTTGAGTTGCCAGGTATAGATGAGGTCAAGGGTCGGGTCAAATGATGCAAGACATGGAATGAATACAGTGTTGTTAACGACGACATCCCTCTTTGCTGGAGGTACACTAATGAATGTCCTGGCTGTCAAAATCATCACATCATTATTTATCAATACAATGGTTAATAAAATATCCAATATTTACTGAAATTGTAATTGATGTAGTAAAACTGAAAATATGTAGGTTTTAACCTCTAAATCACTGACTGTAGAAATCATAATGGCCTTATGAAAATAGGCATAATAATTATTAAAGTAACATCAAACTTCACATGAAACCTTTCATATATGTGTACTCTTTAATCAAATCTGAGGACAAAAAGTAACAGGTATTCTTTACTAAATACATTCTTCAGAGAATTATCCTAATGAAATGGAGTAATTTTCCATTACTTTAATTTTTCTTAATCTTCCACTTCGAGAAAAATGTGAGAAATACTTTATTCTTCTCTATACAGAATTATGTTGTGAATCTGTTGATACATACAGAGTATTTCTAGGTAAGTGTTGCTCATAGCCGACCCTAGAACATTCTCCACCTTGCAGGTATACAACCCTTCGTCCGTATCTACCACGTTGGTGAGGTACAGGTCTCCGTTGGCTAGCATGCGAATCCTTGACGTGGTATCCCCTTCCGTTAGACTCATTTCATTGCCCCGATATAGCCACACAAACTTGGGGTAGGGAGCTGCTTCGGGTTTACATGGAATAGTGACATTCCCCGACTTGGCCGCCATCATGGAGGAAGGAAGTGGAGACTTGTTGAATGTTGGCGGGAACTCTTCAATTTCAAAGAAAGCATTACACATTAATACTTGTATGCAATACAAAGTGATATGTTCAATTAGTTATGGCGACCACTTAAGGCCATCTTGCAACTTTACGACCTTTTAATTTCTAACTCAAGTTGAAGTTGCGAGATCGCAAGGTTGTGGGGTGAGAATACAAGATCAACACCCTTGTAATCTCACCTCTCAACCTTGCAACATCGCCTCACCGGCCACCATACTTTATTGGATGATACAATTGGAATGGTCAGGAAAGACAGATTAATAGACCTGTGAGATGCCTGAAGTGTTGGGAAAGAGTTGCGAGATCGCAAGGTTGTGGGGTGAGAATACAAGATTAACACCCTTGTAATCTCACCTCTCAACCTTGCAACATCGCCTCACCGGCCACCATACTTTATTGGATGATACAATGGTCAGGAAAGACAGATTAATAGACCTGTGAGATGCCTGAAGTGTTGGGAAAGAGTGATAGACAGGTTTTTAAGACAGGTGGCTTCATGGGAGCAACATAATGAGACATGTGACCCTACCTAAGACCCGGAGCTGTGCTGAACTCATGGTGGTGCCATGGATGTTATAAGCGCCACATTGGTACATGCCACTGTGCTTTTTCTCCAGACTCGGTATGACCAGTGTATTCCTGATGACAATGATGTCCGTAGTGTTAAGGAGAGGCTGACCGTTCTTGTACCAAGTGTAAACAGCCAGGGGATTAGATAGTGTCTCACAGCGCCAGGTCAGCTGTTTACCAACGTCCACATGCTGGTTTTTCAGAGGGAGAGTGAATAATGGCTTGGCTGCAATAATAGAAAAGATAACGAAAAAAAAAAATGATTTTTTTTGTTTTGCGGTTGCAATGGAAACATGAACAGAGATGTGTTGATTCTATTAGCAAAATACTAAAAAGATGAAACCTTCCATCTGAATCAATTGCCAGATAAATATGTCCTATCCTTCAGCTGCAGTTATGAACATGCCCTATTACTTAACCAATTTGGCTGTGTGAAAAGCTTACATTCAATATACAGTGTAAATGTCTTGGTGTCATATGTGTTGGTTTTCCTGCTCCTTACAGTACAACTGTAGGTCCCCGAGTCAGACAGCCTAGAGTTGACGATGGTAAGGACACGGTTACCATCGGATACGGAGAAACGTTCATCCTGTCTTCCAGGCGTAGTCCAAGTGTACAGAAGTTTTCCGCTAAAACAGAAAAAAAATCCTGGATAAGGTTTGATGTCTTAAACAAATGAAACAAAATCATCATCAATATCAGTGTAGGATTTGTTATTTATTATCTACTGATAGATATGCATTATAATCCAAAAACATACTATATTGCATAGGGCTTCAAATTCGCGGGATCAATATTTCACGATTTTCTCAAACGGGGCACTTCAGTGGATTACTATTTGCTCAACTTCGCAGCTCATCGATTCCGAGACCTCTTTTAACTATAGTTTTCAGGTACGTCAATGGATTCTGAATTTGCATAACATTTGAATAACATTACCGTACCAAATGAATAAGCTAAAAGCAAAACAACCCAAAATAGCACAATAGACAAGACCCTAGTCTAAACCTTGTCTTAGCTACCACCTCTGTATATAGACCACCTGCTTAATAAGACCACTTTTCTAGAGCCCCAAATGACTAATGTGACACAATTCAACCTCAGGTCTGACTGTATTTTCAGTGTAAATATTTAATGGGTCACTATAAAGTACTTACGAGCCGTAGGCGAAACATTCGAGATTGAGTGTCCGTCCAGCTGTAGGTATCCTTGGAAACACCTGAATAAAACTGTCCTGTATCTGTACTGCCGACTCAATGCTAGCTGTAAAAGTTAGGCAGAAATAAATCAATTTCAAGAGAACAACCAACATGGGTAAAGTACAGTTTTCTATCAAAAGTCAAAACTTCCTGTGATTCTGACATCATATTTTGAGACCTCAAATTACAGGAAGGTCATCTGGGACTAATCTACAATAAATTGTACTTTACCTAAGTGGTTTTGGTATCTCTAAACGTAAAGAATACACATTACTTGGAGAAGGACCGGTGAATCAACAGATCCTATGGTGAACTATGAAAGGATTTGTGCTACAATGGTATCTAATATAGTATTCTATTCTAGCTTCAAGATATCATTATCCTTGTCAAATACTTTTGAGTTTTCACATTTGGTCATATAGTTCTCTGTATGGCATGTTTTGTAACAGACGATTTGTTGACCTGGGACTCTTGACCGTCTTCCTTCAGATTAAGTAAATTTCTTTCTTGACTGGAATTCCATACCTTTTCTATACATGTATTCATTCAATTAAGAAGAAGATAAAAGAGCAGCAGTGGACCAGAATTAAATCGAGACATGGGGGCACATAAGATTCTTGCACATATATGACCAGAAGATAGCCAGAAAGTAGCGAGATTGAGTCATTTTGGTTCAATTTACAATGCCATATGATTGCATTGTATACTTCAGCAGTGCCAAAATCAAAATTGACCAACAATCTTCAATACTAACTCTATCACAAGACTTACGTTGAGGTATGACATCGAGATGGATTTCCCTACTGATTCGACTAGGAACTTGTGCTGAGCCGACATAATTACGCGAGTCCTTGGGACTGGAGAGCGTAGCGATACAGTAGTAGTCACCATCATCACTGCGAGTCACTTCAGAGAAATACAACTTCCCGTCCTGGGATATAAATATGTATGGATTCACATCGGTAATGATGAATTCATATCCTCTCTTCCACAGGTATGTAATACCTAACAAGAGAAAAAAATATGCATAATTTTTACTATGTTTAATTAATTTAATTAAGCCTACTTTTTTTAAGAATTTGTTCAATGCACTGATTCTGAAATACTTCCAAAACCAGCTTGGAAGATCTAGGAGCAGAAGACAACATGTGTTGTTTTGTTATAATTGTTGTGCAAACATGTAAATGACGCCGCGCAAAATCTCCCACTTTGTACAATGCTTTGGTGGGAGATCTCCCACTTTGACATCTCTGGAGTGTGGCAACCCTGCCAATAAAAAGAAATTTTTCGCGATAAGGGGAGGTAATTAAATTTATCATCCGAAAGACAGCTTGAGGCCATACTTACCTACTTTTGACCGACTCTTTATACCAGGACATTCAAGTATAGCTCCACTGAACTCGTCAGGACGAGTTGGGGCTCTGTCAACATTGGTAAAACTTCCCAAGACTGAAAAACAACACATTTGTATATCAAGAAAGCATTAATACACAAATTCAGAACTTAATGGTTATTTCATATGTTTTAGCTGGAATAGAAATGTGACTTTATAATTTACATTTGACATCAATACCAAAATTTAAACATCCTAAACTTTGGTTTGTTTTTGGTTTATGATATATGAACTGCAAGATGCATTTAATTTTATAATTTAAGGATGTGCCAGGTTATGGAAGTGGCCAGAAAAGCTGGAGTGCCTGAAGAACAAGAGACCCAGAGGGCCTGTATCGCTCACCTGGTTTGTAATGTCAAGTCATGTTCTGAATACAGGTTCATTGTTTCTTTTCTGAAGGAATTTGAATATTTACCTCTTATTTACCTATTGGGCCCCGCCCCTCCTGCCCCTGGGGGGTCAGAGCCAAAATTTATACAAGTCTGTTCCCCTTCACCCAACGATGTTTGTGGCCAAATTTGGTCACAATCCTTGCGGAACTCTATGACTAGTAGCGATTTAAATTAAATTTTGAAGGACGGACGGACGGACGGACGGACGGCGGCAGGACGGACGGACGGACGACGGGCCATGATATAAGCTCACCGGCCCTTCGGCCAGGTGGGCTTAAAACCATTGACTTATAAAACACAGTCACACACACACAGATCCTAAACACATATATACCTACATGCAAATGACAATAGAACTGGAGCAGAAGTTATTTTTCCGTATCTATTTTCAGCCTCGCACTGATATTCTCCTGAATCCTTTCCCTCTGTCGGATCTTGGATGGACAGGCGGCCGTTGGTCAGCGTGTATCGGGCATCAGTTGTTGCAGTGATTATGAACTGTGAGGAATTCCTGGTCCAAGTATAAGTTGGTTGGGGATACCCCTTGGCCCCACACTCCATAAACACAAGTCTCGTCTTACCCAGTATCTCGGTGTCAATCGGGTCAATGTACATCTGTGGGCCCCTTGGTACCAGGTTAGGATTTGCATAGGAATTTCCATAGGCTGCAAACGTAGTGAAATACATATACATATTACAGGGCCTTTTCTTGAAGCTTTTCTAGGGCCAATTATCTGCCCAATACCCAATGGAAATTCTCTCTTTATTTTTTTTCTTTCAAAATTCTGAAAAATCAAGTTTGCTCCTCAAAATTTCTATCCAATTTAACTGATTAGCTCAATTTGGTGGTTCTATAGAAGAGAAATCCTTTAACATAATTTGGCTGTACATGAATTAGGGCTTCAAATACAGCATGTACAAAGTACAGTACTGCTAAGTATGCTTACAGTATATATTCATAAATTTTGTTGCAATAAATAGGTTTCCTTTTGATCACTTACTTGTATTTTATAACATCAACCTAATATGTTTTTTAACTTTGTTATAAACTTACAGAAGTCTCTGTCATCCTGTATAATCCGATATACCTCCTTCTGGGGAATCTCACAAATAAAGCTCAGGGAACGTGTGCCATCCGTTCTCGTCCATCCAAAGTTCTGTTGTGTTACTAAAAAAAGACAAAAAAATGATTAAATATAAGAGTAATGTCACTTTTATTCTTTTAGAATTAATTTTTCTATGTGTTTATACTAAATCCAACTTTCTGATTGGTCAATTCTTTTTGTTCATACTTCTAGGTGACCTAAAAATCTGATGATGGTGCCAAAACCAAAGATCATCCTGACGTCGCAACAGAGACATCAGCATTGCATGCTGATTTGGAAAAATAAACCCTGGGAAACCAGACAATACTGGAGTCCATTCCATACTCACCAGTGGCCCTGAATACGATACTGTAGCCTACATCCATACACACCACAGAAACCATAGACAATATTGGACCCTACGTATACATCCATACTCACCTAAGAAATCAGACAATATTGGAGTTTATTTCCATACTCACAAGAGACACCATAGACAAATTTGGAGCCTAAATCCATACTCACCTGAGAATTCATAGACAATATTGGAGTCTACATCCATACTCAACTGAGAACCTGTAGAATACTGTAGCCTACATCCATACATACTTGAGAGCTCTTGACAATATTGAAGTCTACCTCCATACTCACCTGAGAAACCATAGACAATATTGGAGCCTACATCCATACTCTCCTGTGAACTCTTGACAATATTAGAGCCTACCTACATACTCACCAGAGAACCCATAGACAATATAAAATTGGAGCCTATACATCCATAACTTACCTGAGAAACCATAGACAATATTGGAGCCTGGTGTAAACATATCGTTGACATTGCTCCAGTAGTTCAGGTGATCAATCACCGCTCCAGTGCTCTGCCAGACGAACACTCCACTGCCCACATATATACCACTCGTAAACCATAGGTTCCTGTAGAATTCAAATGTTAACAGCTTCTGTACATGACTAACCCATAGAAAATAGTGTGCTGAGAGGAATCATCAGTGTGTAAATTGCAGTCTCCTACAGGGAAGTTTATCTATATCAATTCTTAGACAACAGATTTTTAAAACTGTTAATCTCAAAACTTGTACACTCAAAATCACAGACAAACTGTGGGAATTCATGAGTCATATTCTGTTTTTGCATATTACAGAGTTATCTGCCCTTGCAGGTAGGTGTTGGTTGTGACGTTATGTGTTTGCAAGTATAACGTCATAAGTTTCGGGGAAAATGACGTCAATTGCGCTCACAAAACAATGACGTAACAAGTGATACCTACCCGCAAGGGAGCTAACTCTGCAATATGCAAAGATGGAATACATGTACCTATGATGGTTAAGGTTTAAGATAGAAGCCTCAAAGTCATAGCTGGCTCCCAAAAAGGTCAGGGTCAAAGCTTGTAACCTCAATGTCAAATCTACATCAACTAAATCACCCAAATCTTTAAAAGATCAAAGTCAAAGCAGTATACCTTCAAGTTCATAACTACCGGTAAATCAATTCATACAACACAGGTTTAGAAAGGTTATGGTCAAAACTAAAATCTGGTCTCAAAATTCAAAGCTACATCAATTTAAATACCACTGGTTTCCAAGATATCTGAAATAGCAATCTATCTGCATCATAGGTTGACTTGTATACAGTGACTTTACCTGCTATGATCTGTCTGACTAAGCCAGTTTTTGATATACCCATCCTCAGACACAGTCTCAACACTTAGTAATGCCGCTCCATAGTCCTGGGTTTCAATGAAAACAATTGTTACTTTAACATCTTTAAATGAAAGGTCAAGTTAAAAGCACTATGCTAATATTAATTGTACAAATACATAATGTACTGTATAGCTGGCTATTTTCACAGGACAAAATTTTCATGATTTAAACTAAAATCAAGAAAATAAAATTTTCACAATTTTCAGTTTTTGCTACCTAGATTTAAGAGTTCATTCTCCACTAATTTGCATGTTTTCAGAAATGAAAACATAAAATATGAAAATTGAAAACAAAGTTATTATGTATTGTTATTTGTTTGGCAAATATCTCTACTTTTTAAATCCAAATGGGCTGGCTCCTATCTTTACCCAAAGAAAAGTTATAATTGTTACAGTCAACCATCATATTTTGGGAAATAACAGATACGTGACTTTGTTAAAATGAACTAAATTGAGGTTTGTCATTAGAAATGCCACAAAATATACACTTTAACTGAATTTTTGCTTTGGTTTTGGACTTTTCTTTCTATTCAAAGCCATTTGTCCGTCTCGAAAGCAACTTGTCTTTATCAATTGCAGTTATGAAAAGTTCATTTGTGAATATTGGTTTGTATAATTCATAAGTGTGTTCAAATAGTTTCATTTAAAAATAGTACCAAAGTATTTTGTTTATATATTTTTCCTTATTATCAAACAGTACCTTTATCTGCATCAGTACATGTCAATAATTTTGTATTTGTATAAATCACAAATTACTGTATAGGACATTAAAATCCTGCTTTAAACAGTAACGTATATGTTACAACATACTTAATATATGACTGTAGAAATCTGACAGGATTATTATGTTTTTCTGTTTCATAAATTCGTCAAAATGCATCAAAGAAAACGTACTTTTCAGCGGTTTCACTTCTCTGCAATACTTTAGATGATTTTTGCCTAAATTAGCAGCGATAACGTATCTGTTCTCTTGGTATATGTCTTTATGAAGTATTAGAAAATAAACGAATTCAATAACACGAATCTGCTTCAAAACTTGTAGTCAAAACTACAACATCGAAATTATCAAACGATAGATCAAAACTATTGAAAGCGGCGTCAATGAAGAGATGATTATGTTTGTACCATATTGGTAACGTATCTGTCTACACGATTCGCATTGACTGCGGATGGTTTCAGTGTTCTTGCCATTTAATTGGGAAAAAACGACCCGCACGGCTGATAACTCAGGATAAGCAGTTCGTCTGATATTATTGGCAAACGAAACCTCATTTGTCCTTTGTTGATGTTTTTTGACATGAAGAAAAGGAATAATTCATTCTCATTGTCCTCGCCTTCCTTCACCTGAAAAACGTATCAGTCTCCGTCATACTTGATTGCCACAAACAACCCTAAACTTACATTTTCTGACCATATCTAGTCTGAAACAAATTGCTACAAATGAAACCAAGTTCACTCAAATTAAGGTTTACGTACAAAACTACAGATCCGTTACCAAATATGACAGATACGTTACCAAATAAACAGATACGTTATTTCATGTTTATATATCACATTACCGTATCATTAGTATAACAAACATTCTAACAATATCTGGCTATAAAATGTATTTGAATTAGTCGATGTAACAGTATTTTTATTAGTTTTACACTAAATATTAGAGTTAACGGTACATCTTTCATCAAACAGATACGTGATCTTTTATACCAGATACTTTACTATTTTGATATGTGATTTATACATTTAACAATTAATCATATACCTAATAGCTTAATCAATACAGCTAACTAGGGTTAGAAATCACGTGATTATTATCAGAAATGTATATATATGCTACTATGTACAGGTATATACTAAAGAAAAGTAAAGGTTTTTCTTATTTCGAGTTTCCCAACACTGGCAACACAACGATTCTTCCCGCTTGTAAACTATTGACAAACTCTCGGACACTTGCCACGTGGTTAAGCTAATTTCGAATGTTTTATGACAAGCGTGAGAATTTCTGTCGATATGGGTTTTTTCAATAACGTATCTGTCGGTAACGTACTGACCGACACTAACCCCTCTCATCATTTAAATGACACCGTGTGACTTGTCGACCAAACCACAAACATTGTAACACTTAGTATTATATACTTTTCAAACTGTGATGTGAATTTATCTCTGTGGGAAAGTGGCATCTTAGGTAATCAGGTACATAGTAGTAACGTATATGTTGATGGCGTTGCGTAACATGTATATTTTCAAGATTAGATCGCACCTGTCCATTTAATTGTTAATGGATGTGTCCTTGTCATAAAGGTAAAAGTAAGTATACATATTAAAGTTCATTATCACGAAAAAAACGTGGACATTTGATGAAACATTAATTGTGTACATGATTTTATTTGTTTGTAACGTATCTGCCAGCATAGTTTGTGACAATGATAAAATGAGTTATATAAAAAATATCTAAGCATTTTGTGTGCCAATACTTGTCTATTCTCATTGCGTATGCTAATATCTATGATATGATAGGAAAAAATGTAACATTTACCCATTTCCTTAGTCACAGTTGATTTATGAAATACATTATAGCTTAAGAGGACAGTCGAAATTCGTCACGAGAGCCATATTTAATGTGATGATGAGAAAAATCTTAATTGGTCAGAGGAACAACACTTGATTATTTTCGAAGATCAATCAATATATTTTACGTGTGAAACAAACATGATATACAAACATGATTTTTAAGTCCCGATATTGATAGAGGACACTTAATAATGGAATTTGTACATTTAGTGGAGAATAGATTTAAGAGTATACAAATCCAACCATTTCTCAATATTTCACAGATCAAATTTTCGCAATCAAAGCAATGCGGGGCAAAAATAACCAGTTATACGGTATTACAGTCTGAAATTACCTGATAAATGCAATTTTATCCTAAAAGAATTAAGTTGTATGTACAACTCCCTATCATTGTATGTTGTATACTGTCCATCAACAGATGTTTTGAAATATTATTATTGATAATACTTATTATAATTACCTCACATAGTTCCTTGGCCGCCACAAATGTTTTTTGGGGATTGAAGACGAAATAATAGCAGCGATCTTCATGAACAAACCAGTTTTGTGGACAATCTGAACGTACAAAAGTACATACAGTAATTAGTTACATCTGTATCATTCCATGTTTTATATACTTTAGATCTATATAAACCAATTTATTACCGTGTATACAATTATTTCAATATTTTGCATCTTTATTATTTCAACATATTCAAAAATACATAATTTGTGATCAAGGGCTCTTACTGACTAATCGTGTTTTGTAGTGATGTATACATTTTATACAATTACTAATGTTAAACATTTGATTTCGTGTTTGAGCTCTCTAGCAAAAAAATGTGTACCGGTATTTTCGAGAAACATTGAAGTACAAAGTACAAGTTAAAAGTATATTATCAGTAAAATCTGTATCATTTCTTGTTTAATTTTCTGAGATTTTTTTTATTATTATTATTGGTTTTAGTGGATTCAAGTCCTGTTAATAGCCATTAAGGATGGAAGAAAAACCACCGACCAGTGGTCAGTACCCGGAGCAGGCTGGTCAGTACCCGGAGCAGGCTGGTCAGTACCCGGAGCAGGCTGGTCAGTACCCGGAGCAGGCTAACAGCCAGGGTCATTTAAGGATGTACCAGGTTTGTTGGTGGAGGAAAGCCGGAGTACCCAGAGAAAAACCACCAACCAGTGCTGTGGTCAGTACCCGGAGCAGGCTGGTCAGTACCCGGAGCAGGCTGGTCAGTACCCGGAGCAGGCTGGTCAGTACCCGGAGCAGGCTGGTCAGTACCCGGAGCAGGCTAACAGCCAGGGTCATTTAAGGATGTACCAGGTTTGTTGGTGGAGGAAAGCCGGAGTACCCAGAGAAAAACCACCAACCAGTGCTAGTGGTCAGTTCCAGCAGGCAACTAGCTGCCCCACATAGGATTCAAACACGTAACTCACAGGTGGAGGAATTGCGGTCAAACATGTAACCCACAGGTGGAGGAATTGCGTTAACATGTCGAGACATCTTAACCACTCAGTCACCACAGTCCTTTCACTGAGTAAACTCGCCAGGAAAGATGACATGCAAATGTTTATCTTTTTATGACCATATAAAATTAATTTTTTAAAAGTCAATAAAATACATAGGCTGTCCATTATTACAGAATTGAATCACCAAAACTTTAACATCAAATTTACATACATGTATAACTCACCATTAGTTTGTCCCGAAACTGGACCAGCCATCAGCAGGACAAGTATCCACAGCATGGCTGCATCGCCTTAGTGGTAAAAGTCCTGTTGATTTAGAATTGAAATATTCAAAGATTGTAAAGCAAAATCTCTGAGAAAAACTGTGTTTACCAGCTTCATCAGAAACACATAAGTCACAACTCTATTGTTTCATTAGATTAGCAATACGTAAGTTGTGGGTTTCCCATGATGGTTTACAAATTGAATGCAAGAACATGTTAAAAGTACCATTTGCTTGCATAATTCTGCATTATACAAAGTGACCATGCATTTAATTCATTTAATATATTCAATTCATGCACATCTGCCTATGCAAACACCTACACAAGACTTGATCATACCAGAAACTAAATAGTGATATTCAAGAACATTTCCATGTGTTTTTTCTTACTACCAACATTATACATGAACATACTGTTGACAGGAAGCTTTAGACATTAGGTTATCTAAACATGTACGTAAAGTATAATGCCAATCAATGTACCCTACTACCGTCAATTTAAAGACATGCATGTACACCCTCCCACATGTACAATATATATGTAACATGTTGTGGTGTGTGAATGTCAGTATATTTTGGGAGGCTGAGGTTTCTGGTCATAAACACTAATTTGTTAATTGTTTTAATCAAAATATCATTATCATTATAATTTTATCAAATACCGAAATTTTGTGGATAATCCGAGCTGACGATACTTGTTTTTTCCCTAAGCCTATTTGCTGATAAGTAGTTTCAGAAGTAAAAGTTCCCGTCCTAATTTATCGTTTTTGTATAATAAAACCGCAAGCTAACAATGCTTTATGAACTTTATTTCTTCGGATGTGCATGCGACGTGAAACTGATAAAAAATTGAGAAAATAAAATCAATACTCTATTTGAAATAAAATATAAACAAGCGATGACTGTTATGGCGAAATATTCTCGATGCAGCATTGAAACTTGTGGCAATATGATCATATGAACTTTTCGCGCGCGGGTTTCGTTAGGGGATAACTTTATAATCTTTATTTGCTTAAGCTGTGGCGTAGCTGGTCGATAATGCTACCTGTACAACTGGGTCATTTACCTGTATTTTAAATCGCTGATAATGGCGGCAGGCTGTGTATATAAAATCATTCACCTATGAAATCCGAAGCAGCGACGCCTGTTGTACAGGTAGATAGACTAGGGGAAGTAACTCTTGTTTAGTACATAAGTGTACAAATTGTCAACGAAATTCAGTTAATTTTCTTTGAATTCGTGTACTAGTGGATATACACGGCTCTTGGGATGGCGGAGGGGTATGGGAGTCGCACGATAATGTTTTTATCAACTACATGTAGTAATATCTTCGTTAAAGTAATCTAGATCTAGTTAGAACACAAGAGCGTCAGAAGAAAATCATTGTATTTTATCAATTTATTTAATGCACAAATAAATAGCAATTACCATGTTTGCAAAAAATCCGTTTGCAGCTAAAATGATATCAATGAGATTTGATCAGCGTCCATATGACTTTTTATTGGTGTATACAGCATCTTTATAATTGGCTTTAAAAATTAAAAGTTCTTTAAAAAAAGAAAACATTTTTAAACTCAGTGGAAACCTATATTCCGATTTTCGTTGGCGCAATCAAAGAACAGAAACATGCATATTATTATGGTGTTTACTATTTAGATGGGTATAATATAATTGCATGTATGTTTTCCGATCTTAAAATCTGCCTTTTAAACTATTCTGATATTAAAATTTAACATCAGAAACCTTCGGATTACTAAAGCAGGTTGTTAAAGTTCTACAACCAACGCGCGAAACAGAGTTATTTGTGGACATGAATTAATTAAAACCAGATATTTAAATACTATCTAAATCTCTGCTAACATGTTCTATTAAACTTTATATAAATATATTCCCCCCTAATGAAAATCAAAAAAAAAGACTAAAAATTTACTTTATCAGTCCATATAGGGAATAGTCTCAAAACAAATTTGGAATTTTGAAGAGGATCTATAGATCTATATGGTACTTATGCGTATATATTCAATTATAAGGATTAAAGATGTTCCACCTCCGACAAAGCATAAACTTTTTTTTCAATCCGCAATTAATTATTTTTAATATCTTATCTTGAATTAAAATTAGAAGCTCAAATTTTTCAATGGCGGTAATGGTGTATGTAACTTTTGTAACTGAAGAAAAATATCAATTCGCCTTCTCCTGTGTTTGATAGAGAAAAAATACTTAATTTGAATAGATTTTTATATTCTGGAGATATAACACAAAATTCTCATCATAAACCACTACATTCGAGGTTCAGTACTTTGGGCTATTTAGAGTAGATGTCAACTCTAAAATTAAAAATACAATTAGGTTAATACTTCAGAAGAATCTATAAGCGAACGAGACGACTTGATTATTAGAGTAATGAATGCTGCCTGCAGGTGTTGGCTTTCCAGCATTTATGGTCTCCACCTCGCTTAGAGGTTATTTTTTATAAACTGAAAAGTGGAACAAAAAAGGGACAATGCTCCACCCTGCCTAACTCCCCGTTTTATAGTTAGTTCATTTGCAGTTCAGTCCTAATATATCCGTTCGTACATTTTCGATAAAAACGCAATAAAATTAATTCAATGCATGCTGCTGTTAGCTGAAGCAATTCAGTGAGTAATTTCCGCATGTTATATACAGTAATTATAAGCAGTAGGCCCTGGTCTTAGCTTATGAGATTTATTTTTCAATAATTTAGGAATAAGGACTGAATCTGTTCAGCCATGTCTATTATAAGTCGGGGGTAAAAATAGAACTAGGATATTCCGGAAGGTGAATCATCAGGCGCTATTGTACTATTGTAACCAATACTGTGTTTATTATATTGCGTTTTCTGATCAATGTGCGACATACCACCCACTCAATTTCCCAAAATTTAAACGTGAGCTTTTGAGCGTTTGAGTTTCGGCGCATTCGAGTAACTATGTAGCGTCACTTTCGTACAAGTAGCAAAACTTATGAAAACATATGGAAGTTTCCAGCTTCGCTAGGAAAGCGTATTTATGAACATTTGTCTCAGTGAAAAATCTTTCCCAGACTATGACCATCATTATAATTACTCCTACACGAGTATGAGGCCTTATTCCGTCCTGACATTGTTTGGATATAGGACAGCGACTGACGACGTAATATGTATCCTGGAACGTTATTGGAGTGACATCATAAAAGGTTTTCGTAAATATTTTATTATTATTATTTTTATATAAGAAATTAGAACAGTAGTAGTATGATTTGAGAGCGCATATATACATTTGTATTTAAAGATGCTGTCGAAGTTAATTTTAAATCCTTTGGTATAAATGCAGTCTGGGTCTCTGGATCTATTTATAAGACCATGTGATGGATCGTACTGTTTTCTTTTGAATGCGTTTGTTAGCAAAGGTATATCTACATTAGTAAATCTCTCAGTCTGATTTCTTGGGTTTCACTAAATTATATAGGCCAAGGATTTTAAGTGATAAATCCTGGTATATGCACGCCTATAAGTGTATTCATCATCCAGGAAAGTATTAAATGGGGAAATAAGTTAATGAACTTTGTTGTGTTCGACCAACCATTAATGAATGCTAGTTGATGAAAAGTAATCAATTTTATCTGGTATACGTGTACAGCTCTTTCATAAATGTACGTAATACAAATATGAATAAGTTGGTTGTTATGCGAAAAAAGAGCGTCTGCTAGGCCCATTACAAATTACAACTGTTTTTGTAATCGAACGCACCTGATTTTAATCTGTGTCATTCGCACGTTTTATGCTATGCATTGTAAATTCCGGAAGTTACGGTTGTGGAAATTTGAAGCAAGTGTGTCCTGCATCGAAATCCAGAAATTTAGCGGATTTACATGACTATTCAAAATTGAAATTATTTTTTGTCAGTGTCAACACAATCGACTTGCTATCGCCGGTGTTAATCTGAATGCAAGCTGCCTCCCAAATGGCCGAACAGTCGTGCGGCTCTGTTCGGTCGGGTTTTCACAGGATCGAATTGAACAAGACACTTTGGGAAGTTCTTGATAAATACACAAGTTTGGTGCCTGTTGGTTCGGGAGCTTATGGACAAGTTGTGTAAGTATTGGACATGCACAGCTAGATCCTAGTGCATATATATCACAGGATAGGAAAATAAAAGGATTACAACGTGACGACCTTTATCACTATGCTTTTATTTTGAGTCCCTATCAAAACCGGATGTGGGCGATTTGCCAATGTTATATCGCTTTTCATGAACACTGCATCACTACGTGAAAATACACGTGTACCTGAAATTGCAACCATAACTTCTCGAGTTGATAATTGAAGTTTTCAAAGTGGCATCTGCATATATATACATAAGTGGTCATGAAACCAAATAGCGAAGCAAAATGCAGTTGCAAGATATCGTCATGGTCTGCAAATTCAAGTTTTAATTGTTATTAATAATATTAAGATTTTAAAACAATCCATAAACATAATAAATATATAGATATGTATATATTATCAATAATTAATTAAAAAACTGTATGTTTAAGTTTAAAAAAATGATACGCAGATTCCGGGATACAATGAACTCTTCTGGGAAGGAAATAGAAAATGTTGATTTGGTCTTGTGACCGCGAACAATTAAGTTCCCATTTTTTCCTTCATGACGGTGACACCGATTTTCGGCCCCATTCGCCATGGCAAAACCTCCAAATTTTTCCCAATTCAAGCTTAAAATTTCCCAAAGTCAAAGTTTCTTGAAAACTATCCAAAAATACTGCATGAACTAAGTCGAATAAGGCTTTTAATATTTGCACCATTTTCCCAAATTCAAAGCCACAGGCCCGATTCCCAAAGCAGTGAGAAAAAGCCCTGCAAGGAAAATACACATATATGATTCCTGTAGAATGCCCCGACCGGGAATCAACCCCGGGTCCTCGGCCGAAAAACTACGACTCTATCGAATGAGCCAAAGGAGCAGGCTCCATCAGCTGAGTGACAGAGATCGTATCTAATACTATTAAAAAAAAAAAAATTTAAGATCTACCACATACATTACATAGACTTGTCAAAAATTGGAAAGTACAAAACTAACATGATACCTAAAAAGACATTGTATTTATATATAGGCCCATCATAGTCTGTGTCTTGGTGTAGATATGATAAACAAACAGTGCTTGCAATTGGTATTCATTGGCTTTAGATAGGTCTTTTAATGTGGCTAAATAATTGTTAAGCCTCCTAAAGCTTGATGACAGTCAAAAAGGTGACTGGAGGCAGAGGAGATAGACTAAGTATTTAATGGCTTTTATGAAGACTCTTTCGTGGCATTTGTGTGGAGATTCTATAGTCGCATATAATATGCATTCATGTCTTTTTGCGAGCCGCTATGAAGTACAAGATCTTGTGCCAACAGTGTTCTGATCCGCAAACTGTTTTCAATTGCATTACTTGTCTACAAGAGATGGCTACCACACAATCAATCATGTATGGTTGCCAGTTTTGTACACAGTATCATTTGGGATGAATGTGGTGCTATTCATACTTTACTGAACCCCAAACAGGTGCAATGTACATTGTAGCTGAATAGTTGAATTACAGTTCTCCCATAACAATTATTTAAGATATAAGTTAATTAGTTTTGTAATCTTGATGACAAACCTGTAGTCTTATACATATACAGTGTCCCAAGAACAGATGATACCTATATTACAACTATGATTAAAAGATATCATTTAGGGTGATAAATGCCTTTATCAATTAGAAATTCAAATTGTTTAATGTTGGTTCTCAAGGTGGTTTTCTGACGATCAGATGATCGGTAAAATATAACCAGAATGACTTGAAGAAGGACACTGATATATAATTGATTATGTGGCATGCTTATAATTACAGCATCCAAAATGGCAAATCATACTCAATTAAGCTATATCTTATAAGGATGCATTTGTAGGAAACATGGCTTCTGAAACCTTTCTACAGACAGGTCTCACTAATAGCAATAACTTTTCTATGGTCAAGAAGTTATGGATAATCATGCATTAATGCTTTATGTATGTTATTGTGATTAGATTATATATATATATATATATATATATATGTTTATATATATATATATATATATATGTTTCTCTCAATCATGAATGTTAACTAAAACAACTACGTAACATATCTAATTCTTTCACAGTGCCTATATATATAGAGAGATGTATTTGGGTGGATCATGAATCATACTTACGATCAACAGAAGGTATTCAATCGGTGGTAAGGACAATCTTACAAACATGCCACTTCGAGATTACCTTTCAGTTCCATAGCATGTTAGACACATGTGGAATTGTTTGAGTCTTTGCTTTTTTATTAACTGGACATTTCAATGTTCTTTCTCTAGTAGCAATTTCAGTGTTGTGATTGTGTAGGGAAACAATTTTTCGAATGCCAATTTGTCCGTCCATTTCGATTTGTTGACTTATCCTTCGAAAAATTATTGAAAGTTGAGCCATATCGTAACTATATCAGACGTTGAAAACTGGCTTTTTACGAGCTCGAGTCGGACAATGAATTTAAATCTATAGTAACACGTGCACGGTCAAGATGATCCGTGAAAGTGTGACCGGGGCATTAATTATTATACCTCACTTTCATTTAGAATGGTCTGATTGTATTTAACTGTATATATAACATAATTGAATAAGTTAAAGATATTTCACCGAAATTGGAAGGTAGAGGATCAGAAAAACCATAGGGAAATAACTGGGTTACCCCTGAGGGAAATAACACCAGAGAAATAACCTTTTACAAATCTACGACAAAGATGTTACAATGCAATCAACACAAAATATTCATAAAATGGCTTACATCATATGCATAGAGTCTTTACTTTAGTTGCAGTTGATTATATAGAGATTGAACAGTGTTTTGATTGCCTTAAAGGTGATATGAATGCAATGGGATACAGACATATTCAATGAATATGTAGGCTAGCATGTTAGAGCTACATGTACACTACGTCTGTATCCTCTATACATCTTGTTAGCATTGTTTATTTTTTTTCTGTTGATTCAAAATAATTTCTCTTGTTTCAGCTCTGCAATCAACTTACAGACAAATGTGAAATGTGCCATAAAGAAATTAGCGCGTCCCTTCCAGTCAAAAATCCACGCCAAGAGGACGTTCAGAGAGCTCAAACTCCTCAAACACATGAACCATGAAAATGTAAGCTACTTTAATTTATTTGTGGATTCTTGGACGGTGAATTTATTTTATTCTGCAACTGACCCACATCCTGACGGATAACTACTTATGCTTTATGCGTCAATACAAAATGCTTTATCCGTCAATACGATCACGTGTATTTGTTCCACATCTGACAGAACTTTTTCTAATTTGACTAAGAACTTTAACTTTCCGGTGAATGAATCATCATTCACTCTCGCTAAATTGTGAAGTCACTTTCACCAGAAAGGTGTCATTTTTACAATATCAAAAATCTTGTATGGTGGTGTTGTCTTTTTCATGACTCATGGCAATGAATCTATTCTTCCGCATCAAAGAAGCATATGCATCTCACTTTGAGCGATACCAAGTAAATAACTTGTAATTTGTTTTGTTTTGAATGCCATAATATCAATGGTTGTAGGATAAACAAAATACATAACGGGTTAGTATCTTATAACAATACAAGTTAAGTTTTGGTGCTCAACATGGAAAGCAGAGATGACTCGCCAAATTCTCGTCATTCTAAGCCTCAATCCAAAATAAACCTTGAATTGTAAGATACTAAAGATGTACATATGTTCTCTATATCAAACTACATATTTTGATGTACATGTAGTGTACAAACTAACATATATGTATATGTCATTATTTCCGTGGCTACTAAATTTCACGTTTTCATGCAAGCAATTTTTTCACAGTGATTTAATTTCATAATTTAGAGTTAAAAGATTCTGCTGCATTTTTGTATGATATACCGTGCAATCGATGGAACTACGTTCATATGCTGCACAATCTGATTAAAATACAGATCCTTATTATCACTACGTTTGATATGAGGATCTGACAACATCCCATTAGGGGTCACGTCAGGATGACCTTTGGAAATGGCCAATCAAATTGGCACTGCCAGAATCTTGACTGGGGACGAACTAGTTTGAAAAAGCTGTCCGAATTATTTTCGTGCACGTAGTCATCTCGCCCAAAGTGCATAACAATGCTAAATGTATATGCTTACTGGGACGAAATAGCGTTATCAATTGACGTAGAAATGTGTAGAAAATGTATTTGATCTGGAGTACACGTGGTAAAATGTTATCCGAACGTGACCCCATATGGGATATTGTCAGATCCTATATTGAACGGAGTGGTTATAAGAATCTGTATTTCAATCAGATTGTATGCTGCAGTGAAAGTGCTTTTTTTAAGGATACATATTAGGTCAACATTTTCTTTTGTGAGAAAAAGAATCATTCCCTATGTATATATGCTTTCTATATGAGGGTGTGACAACGAAATTACAACCATCGGTTAGGATTCATGAATGTCCAACCCTCAGCAATAAAAAAAATTAAGCTTTGGATTGCACGTTCATCATCAAGCTTTATTTCCCCGGTTAGAGGATATTGAATACAATCAAATCCACAAAAAAGTTAAGAAAAGTATAATGAAAATAAAAGTTAAATAGATCGGAGCTCGCTGCTGGAATATACAACTTATGAATAAGTTATATAGCCGCGCGGTTCAGTAACGTTCACAAAAAGCATCGCGTAACGCGTACAACATATTGAATTGACTTTATAAAGAATTGTCTTTGGTCTGCAACACTGGTGAAGGGGATTCCTGTACTGGCTCCTAAAAGGCTACAGGTGAAGGAGGAATGATCCAAATTTTCAATGAAATTGAAAATAGAAAGGTCAAGTTCAGATTGAATATCTTCCATGAAAGTTTGTCTTAGGGTGTCGTAGAATGGACATTCAGAACAAAGATGAACTGCAGCATTGTCAAAAGTCAGAGAGCTGAGAGCGGACACGGGTTACCGGCAGACACTCTCGGTACTGCCAAAACTTTACATAAACAGTAGATGGTCTTAATATCGGACAAAGATTCAGCAGCAAGCCACAGTATTAGGGTGTGACAACGAAATTACAACCATTGGTTGGGATTCATGAATGTCCAACCATTGGCAATAAAAAAAATAAGCTTTGGATTGTACGTTCATGAATTACCCCTCGGGTTGTGTTTTTGTTATCACACCCTCTAGGTAGGGAAAGATGATATGCATGTATACAGATATCAATGTAAGTGTTTTGAGCTTTATAACTATTGGTGTTTTTTTGGCTCTAGATCATTGATGATGGTTAGTCCATGAAATCAGAAGTGTGATAAAACGACATAATATACCCTAGTATGCAGTGTTCCATTTAAGATGCATACATGGGTAAAATTAATACCCATTGAAAATATGTCAATTAACCCTAAAAATTTTATGAATGTGTACAAATTACCCCTATAATACAACATTTGTATCATATATTTTAGTGAAATCAAATGAATTCCAGTCAAGTTTAAGAGTCTGCTTCATTAACTGTGCTCTTGTTTCAGATAGATATTTGCCCAATTGCTAGCTTATCTTTGATTACTTTATACTATAACCACATAACTTTAATCGTTAATATCTCTGTTGTACTTCTCCTTCTCAAAAGTTTACTGAGTACAATATTTTAACCACATACTCCTCCAAAAATTATCTGGAGCACTGATGAAATGTACATGCACGTATGTGTATCTCAGGTGATCATATAAGCACTTGAGTAAATGGTATATATATTCACAGTTCACACTGTATGTGAGACACTATATAAATTATATATGTCAAGAATTCAGGCTAGTATATGTCCTCGCTGAAGGTTTCATATGTACAGTATATAAAGGGTTCACAGAATTATCATAAGGCCATCCTTAAAAATGTTTACTCCCTCTTCTGATCCTGTTAAAAATAGGTTGGGTAAAGAGGTATACAATTTTTCTTTGTTTTAACAAATGTTATCTTTCAACATGAAATAGATTATTGTATCTAGTAGCTAGGTAAAGCCAGTGAAATGTTTGTGTAGCAAAAAAAAAACCCTTGCAGAAAAATGTAAAAAAAAAAAAATAAGTAGGGGCAAGATTTTGGAATGCCGGTAGAGAAGGTGAAACAAACGATATTTCAATTTTAGCTTAATTTATTATTATAAATCAAACCCTAATTTCTTGTAGGTCCTATAGTGGATGAGATCTATTATGATAATCAGCAGCATATATATGAATCAGTGATTATTTATAGACATAATTATATTTAAATTTATTAACATGAATCTTATATCAAATGAAGCACACTTATTATCAACCCTGTAGCTGATGTAATATTATAATTCTGTCGACTCTATCTATAATTCTATATGATATCTGACCTTACCAAACACTTGTGTGTATTATATAGTAGTATGTATACATATTTTGTGACATTAGAACACAATAATATATACACCATATGGATATACATGTACATGTACACAAACAAGAGTCAATAGCTTTTAAGTACTTGATTTAAGTGTTTCATGGTCCCCTGTCATGCCTAAGATATATTAGTACTGTATGATTACATAAACCGTATTCATCAAGATGAATTTTTAAAGTGCTTGAATAACAGATTTAAGGGTGTGATTTTTAGATTAAGAAAAATTTAAGTGCTGCACAAAAACATGTTTTTTTTTGTCATAATTAAAGATCTACAATTATTTTACTCTTGTAATTTGTAAAAATAAGCAAATACTAATTTATGAAAATTGTAAGATTGTGGTGTTGTAAACGTAGAATTTACACAAGGGGGGAATAAACGCTATTACGCAAAATACTTTAGTATGAAAATTTTTCCCTTGTGTAAGATTTTGTGTCTAATTTGAAACTATACTGCAAAAAGTTAAGTCATTTTATCATGAAAAATAAAGACACACAAAAAGTTTTTTACAAATAAATCTCAAAATTAAACACTCGGAAAATACATCCACATTTATAGCTGTAAGTGAAAAAGGTTTTATAACATATACAGTAAGTTGTTTACAACCATTTTTGTAGGGGGGAAAACCATATTATTCTGCTTGTTGGGGAATAAGTGCAGATTGATGAGATGATAGTGGTCATGAATTAATATACCACACAGTGAAAATCAAAAGAGCAAAGAAGAAAAAGAACAGGAAAAGAGTTCCTTAGAATAGAGCATACGTACTTGCACATGACATCATGATCGTCCATTGCTCTCATTCCTCCATTTAGATCTATGTGCTGGTGTATTAATTAGCTGTCAGATAGAAATCTTGTATTTTGAATTTTTAAGTTTCTTGATATACTGTGTGTACCTTATACATTTTATGATAAAGACATTATCAGCATTATCAATTTCTCATAAAGAGGCAGGTTACAATATCAAAAGGACCGTTTCGTTATATGTGATATTTTTTGTTTTATAACGGTAATAGCTGTAGACTATCAGGTACAATGCATATATATAGATACTGTATATAAGTTGTGTGATATAGGATTGATTCTGAATGATTTACTTATCAAGATATAGACAATACAATGAATGTATGACGCCCAGCAAGACAGATTCTACTATAGCAGGATTACATGTACACAAAAGTATCTAAGAATTAAACCTAGGTGTAAATTTATTGTAAGTTGTGTATACTCAGGCCTAATACTTCCTGTGTTTGATTAGTAATTAATGAACTTACATAACATAGGCTGATCGCCTTTTAATACATGTGCAGCAGATACATACTTATGTGTGTTTTAAAGAGATATAAAGCAGTACCGGGGTATCTACACAAATTAACACTGTAGACTTTCAAACTAGGTATGAATTTTGATTACAGCACCTGCTTGATCTTGCACTCATATAGGGTAGATGTCCTTTAGTGATCATTGCCATTAAAAGAATTTTCAAAAACTTCCTGGTAAAGTTACAGTTAAACCAGAACTAGGCCAAGATCTGTGACAGTGCTATATATAAGTTTCTGTAACAGGCCTCAGTGTACATTATACTGACAATGCTTCCTTGTAAATTATGAGGTACTTTAGATTTGGTAATAAGCCAAAGCTGTGTTTTAAGATCAAAAAGAGTTAGTACTTTTATCTTTGTGGTACTAGTATTATCATGATCAGTGTTATAAAAAGACACAGCTCAAGCAAAGGTATATATTTAGAGATTGTTACCTTATTTAATGAAAATACCAGTTCTATATATAGAAGTTATGAATTAAGAAAATAAGTTAGGATTTTAAGAGACATAATGAGAAAATCTTTGTCAATCTTTAAATGAAAAAAAAACAACTAGAGGAAAATAAGAAATAGAAGAGTGAATAAATAGAATAGCGAAGACTTCAGTCTTTACGTTCTAAAGATAGAGTTATCTGCCCTTGTATGTAGATATTGCTTGTTATGTTTTTTAACGTAACATCATGTTTTTCAGAGAAAATGAGTTTCATTCACAAAACAATGATGTCACAATATTGATTCCTTTTCAGCAAGGAACGTAACATCATGTTTTGTCTGTCCAGTCTTGTGCCTTCCGATAACATTCTGTCCCTTTGCATCTCATTCCTGTCTCATCATACCATGGCGGGCATTTTAATGAAGATTTATGTAAGTCTTTGTTATATTTGAGATCGTGATTTACTGCTATATATAAATGATTTTAAAGTTAATGATTTAAGGTTTTTTTCACATGCTGTACCTGTATACCAAAATTTAATGGTCATATTTTCTTTTCTCTTTTAGATAATTGGACTGCTAGATGTTTTCACACCTCAAACCTCACTGGCAGACTTTGATGATGTGTAAGTAGACTTGTTATGTATGTGTTTCTTAACATTAATCAATTGCATATTAAACAGGATCAAAATTCACCAATAATTAAACCTACAACTGATATTAGACGCAGATAATATTCTACTGAAAAAAAAATGAGAAATTGTTCTCGTTTGTACTTTTGTTGTGTCGCCTGCAACGCATGGGCGTCACTTAGGTAGCACTATGTCGGCGACGTTGGTGTCCGGGAAATGATTTCCTTGCGATAACTTAAATATTTATTGTCCAATTTTAACCAAATTTTGTGTATAGCTTTATATCAATGAGATGTCAGATGATTTTGATAATGGTCAAAATCCATCAATATTTGCAAGAGTTACGGGACATTAAACTCGTCAAAACAGATAAATCCATGGCTTCCGCTCAATAACTTTAGTATTGATTGTCCGATTTCAACCAAATTTGGTATGTTGCTTAATTAGCTTTTTTAAATGAGATCTTAGATCGGTTCGATACTGGTCAAAATCCGTCAATATTTGCAAGAGTTACAGGACTTTAAAATTGTCGAAATAAGGTTTCCACTTGACAACTTTAGTATTTATTTTCTGATTTCAACCAAATTTGGTATACAAATGTATTGTTTTACATCAATGAGATCTTAGATGGGTCTGATACTTCTCAAAATCCATCAATATTTGCAAGAGTTACGGGACTAGATAACTTCACCTAATTATTAACAATATTTCCAACTGTAAATAACTATTTTTTATGATGCTGTGCAGGCGACACATCCACTTCTGTGGAATTCTTGTTTGTTTTTGTTTTACGCCCTAATAACTGTCAGGGTTAATTATTTAAAGATGTACCAGGCTTAAAAGGTGATTGAAAATTGGAGTGCCAAGAGGAAAACCTCTGGCCTACGGTCATGTACCTACAACTGTCCCTTGTGGGATATGACTTAAAAACTACATCAGTACCTATCAACTGTCCCATGGTGGATATGACTTAAAAACTACATCAGTACCTAGCAACTGTCCCATGTGGGATATGACTTAAAAACTACATCAGTACCTAGCAACTGTCCCATGTGGGATATGACTTAAAAACTACATCAGTACCTAGCAACTGTCCCATGTGGGATATGACTTAAAAACTACATTATTACCTAGCAACTGTCCCATATGGGATATGACTTAAAAACTACATCAGTACCTAGCAACTGTCCCATGTGGGATATGACTTAAAAACTACATTATTACCTCTTGTGATATGACTTAAAAAACTACATCAGTACCTAGCAACTGTCCCATGTGGGATATGACTTAAAAACTACATCAGTACCTAGCAACTGTCCCATGTGGGATATGACTTAAAAACTACATCAGTACCTAGCAACTGTCCCATGTGGGATATGACTTAAAAACTATGTTATTACCTAGCAACTGTCCCATATGGGATATGACTTAAAAACTACATCAGTACCTAGCAACTGTCCCATGTGGGATATGACTTAAAAACTACATCAGTACCTAGCAACTGTCCCATGTGGGATATGACTTAAAAACTACATCAGTACCTAGCAACTGTCCCATGTGGGATATGGCTTAAAAACTACATCAGTACCTAGCAACTGTCCAATGTGGGATATGGCTACATCAGTACCTAGCAAACTACATCAGTACCTAGCAACTGTCCCATGTGGGATATGACTTAAAAACTACATCAGTACCTAGCAACTGTCCCATGTGGGATATGACTTAAAAACTACATCAGTACCTAGCAACTGTCCCATGTGGGATATGACTTAAAAACTACATCAGTACCTAGCAACTGTCCCATGTGGGATATGACTTAAAAACTACATCAGTACCTAGCAACTGTCCCATGTGGGATATGACTTAAAAACTACATCAGTACCTAGCAACTGTCCCATGTGGGATATGACTTAAAAACTACATCAGTACCTAGCAACTGTCCCATGTGGGATATGACTTAAAAACTACATCAGTACCTAGCAACTGTCCCATGTGGGATATGACTTAAAAACTACATCAGTACCTAGCAACTGTCCCATGTGGGATATGGCTTAAAAACTACATCAGTACCTAGCAACTGTCCCATCGTGGATATGGCTTAAAAACTACATCAGTACCTATCAATTGTCCCATGTGGGATATGACTTAAAGACTACATCAGTACCTAGCAACTGTTCCATGTGGGATATGAAGTTAAAAACCAGAGATGCAGAGTTAGTGATCACAGTATATGTAAGAACACTTCAAATTTTACCACTGGCTTCGGTGACCCCATTAAAATTCTTAGAATTGATTTTTCTTATCAATAATTTCCAGTTAGTACATGATTAATGTACAAACTTTAATCAATTTTAATCGATGATCATGAAGTCAGATACCGATAAGCTATTTTAAGTGCTAAACCTTAAAACAGAATACAATGTGTACACATGCACAGGATAATTTATCTCTGGAATTGAGCACATTATATACAAGTGTTTGGATAGATACATTATGAAATTTCACTCAGTGCATTCATTGATACAGCAATAAACAAAGTCACTGTCATAAATTGTTATTTATTATATATTTATGCAAATTAACACCTTAATAAGCTCAAATGGCTTTCGAAGGCGTATCCTTATTCTGATTTTTGATGCCCGATCAAGTAGCATTAAAAACTGTATGTATAAATTTAGAGGGCTCATTGCGCCAGTGTTGGCTTATATCATATTAACTACGACTTAAATGAGTTTGGTGTTATTGCGAATACCACATTTTGATATCCACATTGATCTATATAGAGGTCACATTGGTAGACAAAGACACGATATATATATGTACCTGTGATCAAATCCTCGTACAAGTGTACTGTCACTATACTTTGTCATTATGCAAACATATACATGTATATAGATGCGCACTAGACAAGTGATAGACAATTCAGTGATTATCTGTAGTGTATGAAGCCTGCTCTTGTGGACATACTTGTGGTATCATGTTACAATTTAATGTAACTGAAGATGGTCACATGATCTGACTACAAAATAGAACAACTCTATCATCTTCTCTTCTTTTATAAAATCATATTAACCTTGCAATCCTTTTTAGATTTGAGGCTTTGCTATTATAATGAGGAAACTGGACCCAGTTTCATCAATATTACTTAACTTTAACTAAGGAATTCTTAGCTCAAAATTCTTTATAAAAATGTGCATTACGGATGTTAAGAGGAAGATCTTAAATTGAGTATTCCTTTACTTCTGTAATGTTTTCATAAGTGAATCTTTAAGTGAAAGAATGTTGATAAAAATGGGCCCTGCAATGTTAAAAAGATAACATCATCTTTCAATTTTCTGTTTATTGGATATTTGTATTTATACCTCGATTATTACAAAAAGGAAAAACATTTTATTATTTGCATGAACGATTAAAAATATTAGTCATATTTGTTAATCAAAATGTAATATTTTTGTCTGTGATGTTTGATGAAAAGAGTGGGTACTGTAAGTACTTGATCCTTTCCAAATACTAATAGCACAAATCCTGTAAATGAAAAACTAAGAAATCAATATTGTTTTGTGGAAAAAAACATAATTTGAAAGAAACATCAAGACAAAATAATCCACTTGCTATCAAATAACACATGTAGAGCCAAGAGAAACACATCAGCCCACACAGAGAGTATCTATATGTAGCTGTGAGTGAACACCTGACCTTGATCGTTATTGTAAACAGGTTAAAGACCTCTTGTTTATTACAGATACCTGGTGACCCACCTGATGGGTGCTGACCTCAACAACATCATCAAGACACAGAGACTTAGTGATGACCATGTACAGTTCCTTGTCTATCAGATCCTCCGTGGACTCAAGGTATGACCTTGACATATGACCTTCAATCAAAACTTAATTATTCAATTAATATAACACTTGTCATGATTAGGTTACAAGGATTTTATCAGTTAACTTTTTAATTTATTTTGAAAATCAAACTAGTTTCAAAGCTAGTAATATTTTTTGTACTATCTATGTAAGGCTAAAAAGTAGTTATTGTAGAAGTACTTGGATATCATCTTAAAGCAATTATATTAATTGGGCTTTTACATAAATGTACATATGCATTGTTTAATAGTTTTATCAGCAATTTATGTAATATTTTTAGGTCATCTGATCTGACCTGAAGGGCAGGATGACCTAAAGTCATCATATGTTTCGTCATTCGTCATCCACCGTGAGCCGTGCATAAAATTTTCACATTTTGAACTTCTTCTCAAGTTCTACTTTTGCGATTTGGCTGAAACTTGCCTGAAATGATCCTGACATGGTCCCGACCAAGTGTTAATATTTTTCAGGTCAATATGAAATCCAAGTTGGCTGCCATCTTGAAAATACATTTTGAACTTCTTCTCATGAATTACCCGTGCGATTTGGCTGAAACTTGCATGAAATGATCGTGACATAGTCCTAACAAAGTGTTGTTTTTCTCCGGTCAATCCTAAATCAAGATGGCCACCACAGCTACCATCTTAAAAAAACATTTTGAACTTCTTCTCATGTTCTACCGGTGCAAATTGCCTGAAACTTTCCTGAAATTATCCATATGTGATCTTGACAAAATGTTGTTGCATCTCTGGTTGATCCCATATAAATCGAAGATGGCTACCATGACACCATATCTAATTAATTTCCTTTATGACTTTTGCCAAGAAAGTCAGATGAACGTTAAGGCCCTTGGGCCTATGGAGATCTGTTTCCCTTATTATATTTGAATTTGACATGCAGTAAATAAACAATTATAATTGGCATGAATTAACATGAATACATATGGAATTAAGGTCAGACACTTTACAATGCATTCATGAAAATTAAAAAATTAATTTGCCTGCATATCTCATTTCAGTACATACATTCAGCTGGGATCATTCATAGGGTAAGTGTTCAAAGACTGGGATATGAATGAACTGATTTACATATTGACAGGAGATCATACATACAATGCAAACTGTTGTCACATGTTCCACTTTTTATTCACTGCAATATGCCCTTGATTAACATTTTATATGTCATTTACATAACTGTAACAGCTATACGAACCCATTCTCTGTTAACTGTAACATAGTTTTTAACTTATTCTGCCCTAAATGAAATGTTCCTGGCTTTTAAGTAGGAGAGTTTAATTGTGTCTACAGGGATGTATGGGTGTTAATTGCTTACAGGGACATAAACCTTAATAAACCATGTAAATTTGAGTAAAATACTTATTTAAGACATGTCAGATACCTTACTAAGTAATATATATCAGTTATTGTGCAAATATGTCAAATAAAATAATTATAATGGAAATTCCATCTTTCTGTATTTTGAACCGGCCCGGTCGAATTTTGTAACGATAGTATAGTAGTGTTCAACTTTAGTGACCTCCCACAATGCACTGCACAAATGTATACAAAATGGTGGGTCAAAAATGTGGGTGAAGCAAACACAAACAAATTCAGATAGAAAACAGTGTACTTCAAGAGTCAGTTACATGCGCAATTTGGAAAGTAGGTAAATATAAATGGATCGCTAAAATGCAAGAGACGGGAGCAACTCCTGACTTTATACTTGCGTGATGTACATATGTGCAATAAGTCAGAAACCTCACTTCGCGGTGCCCTGTCGAATGAAAAGTCTCATTTGACTTTTGACTTATCATTTTTATGCTAAATACAAATTGTTTTATAACAAATATGGCTTAAACTTCATTTGTCAACCATCGTAAATTAGAAAATAATCTTAAAATGTGGAAAACAAATATTCCTTGTCATGTCAGCAAGTTTGTTGTTCATTATTACCTCGCTTTCGGCCAGAAGATCACCACTTTTCCCAGACGTTAACTGCATTATGTCCCTTTAATTACTAACTGAATTATGTCTCTTTGATTACTAACTGAATTATGTCTCTTTGATTACTAACTGAATTATGTCCCTTTGATTATTTGTGCTAAATTCTTAACCTGTTATTTTTCTTCTCTCGCCAGGATCTCAAACCAAGCAATATAGCTGTGAATGAAGACTGTGAACTTAAAGTAAGTAAGAGAAAAACAATAGAGATTTCACTTATCGTTAAAGGATTTCTTTGAATAAATATAGATTATACTTTCAATGTTCAATTCAAAACTTAGAGCTGTTAAAGAATTCTTTTGAGATTTATTAGATGTTCTGTAAACCAGCTTTTTCTCATGTGTGATTTATTTTTGTGAATTTCTCGATCAGGGTAAGTTTGCGAAAATTTAAATGTGTGAATATGCTTTGAAAATTAGTACTGCAAAAGAAATTTGGTTTACAGTATTGCAATGGAACTAAGATTTCAAAATAAGCCAGCTAGATATCAATTGGTCAGTGATCATGAATAAACACCATCGTAACGATCCTTTTTTTAGATTCTGGATTTTGGTCTGGCACGTCACACTGAGTCTGAGATGACGGGATATGTTGCCACTCGATGGTACAGAGCTCCAGAAATCGTCCTCAACTGGATGCACTATTCTCAGACAGGTAAAAAGAGTAAATTGTTATTGATAAGGGCAGGTTACTGATTACCATGCTTGCTACGGGAAGTTGCTGAAAATGATTCTTACGGAAAGTAGCTAACAATAATGTTTGTTTAGAGGTTCTTGTAACTGCTAATAAGTAACTGATTACAATGTTTGTTAAAGGGAGATAACTTATGGCAATGTTTGTTAATTAGAAGTCAATGATAACATATTACAGGGAGATAACTTATAGGAATTTATGTTAAGGGGAAGTCACTGATAACAATGCCTAAGAAAAGATATAGGAGAAACTGATATTAAAAAAGAAGCAGACTTGTAAAAACATTTGTCATACCTGTTATAACATATACTGAAATAAGGAAGGAAATAAAGCTTGAATGTGGGTTAAAAACTTTAAAAGATAAGGGGGAGATAACTGATGATAATGCCCAGGATAATCTGCATACTGTCAATGTTGATTATAATTGTGAAGATATGTATGAGCTAATATAGACTAAAGCCAAACAAAGACAAATATTTTCATTGAGATATGTTTATTGTTTTCAGTCGATATCTGGTCTGTAGGCTGTATCATGGCGGAGATGTTAACCAGTAAGCCACTATTTCCTGGAACAGATCGTATCCTTTCTTATGAACCCAATACATTGGAAATACTGATCAGGTCCTTCTCAGAATGACCAGTCAATAGAAGACGGCTCTGTATTTTATAGGGGGGAAGTTTTATAGAATCTTTTATCCTGTCGAACGGGGTATCTCTACCTGAGTGGAAAGACTTTTAAGTTGTCGATCACGAGACTTTTGATCCTTATTTATAGTATACTATGACCTTTTCAACTATCTATAAGGTTTAATGTCCTTGAATTTTGTGTATGAGGCCCATGATCCTTTTTATATGACCTGCTATCTTTGAAGTATGAACTTATGGCCTTGACCTTGATACAGATATAGACCAGCTTAGCCGCGTGTTGTCACTCACAGGTACTCCGGACGAAAAGTTACTACAAAAAATTAGCAGTAGGGAGGTAAGGCTATATAATATATATTACGGCCTGGTTGTGAGGGCACGCTTACCTCATAGTATCGTCGTGTGATGCTATCCCATCACGAGACAATACAATGAGGCAATAGTGCCCTCACAAACACGCCATAATGGGTTAAGTACATTACACTCACATGAGACCGTTTTTATGTCATCGTAACTGAAGCACGTCAAGACACATCACAACACTATTATATTCTTCTCCACACCATGTTTTGAAATTAAAAGTACAACATGTAAATTGTCGCAGAATTATGTCTTTCTTTAAAAAGAGATTCAGTTTCATATAGAATAAAAGTAGATCAAATATAGACTAAATGAATTGTCTTCTGTAGAAAAGCAACATTCGCTTTCATCCCTGTACACAACAACCTGTCCACCATCGTGGCAACTTGGTTGAAGCGCAACGTTATAATGAAGTCGTGTAATGGTGACGTCACAATAAATTAACGTTCAATTTCGTGCCACTTCAATAGTGCCTGCTTCCCAGGGCACTATTGCAAATAGTACTCATGTTTGTAGCCAATCAGAAGCCAGTATTTTATGTGATGTACTAATGTGGAGTAATGTAGGCGGTAAATCACCACTGTTAATTCACGTATTACCAGTGTGTTGTCCTGTAATGTCTTGTCCTAGAGTCATTAACTCATTCTCCCCTGAAAATTCTAATGAACTGTTCCTACTCTTTGAAGCAGAAGAGTTTAAATGTGTCTTCAGGGGTAAATGAGTTAATAATTAATTTGATGTTTTGATACAAGTTACTTGTACATAGTAAGTCTGATAGGAATACACATTCAGTATAGAATTCATTCAATTTTCATGTATGTAAGTAATTTTAGGAGCAAAACTGTGTTATAAAAGAAAACTTTGACCAAGATAATTCATTTTGATTTTGATCCTAATCTTATAATGGATTTCTGTTTCTGTATCAAAAATATCTGACTTATGTTTTTGTAGGCAAGGAGTTACATTTCATCGATGCCAAAGTGGAACAAAAAACCTCTGGGTGAAATATTTTTACATGCTAACAAAAAAGGTTTGTATTCTTTAATATCTAGAGAATTATAATCTATCGTGATTTTTTAATCAGTTTCCTATTAACAATGATCAAATTACCTCTTGAACAGCAGTCCTTTGAATTAAAGGCAAATCGACATTTTAAATGTTCACATTTGCTTGTTTAAAAGTTTCAAATAAAAATTTACATATATATATAAAAAAGAACCATGCCCACGTGATGGTTTCCATATACATAAAAAGAAAACACAACTATAAAACAGTTTTTTCCGCCCTAGCGCTTTATCGGCTCATGCCGGTCTTATGACTCCTTCACATTTACCCCTGAAAACTGTTTTATAGTTGTGTTTTCTTTTTATGTTTATATATATATATTTACACGAATGTTCAGTAAGAACTCTTGATTGTGAATTTATGGACATGTATTCACAAATACTTGTTTTGTTGGATATCAATACAAAGACGTAAAATATTGTATGTGCGGAAATAAAGTGGTTTACTTTAGTGTGGAAATGGTTTCAGCTTTATATGCAGTCAAACCTGTCTGTAAAGACCAACCAAGGGAGAAAGGGTCTCTATAGCCAGGTGGTCTTTATGCACAGGTCAAATTGTGTTATAACTAGTCATTTGAGACCCTAAAAAACTGGCCATCATAAACAGGTGGTCACTGTATAGAGGTGGTCGCTAAGGCAGGTTTTACTGTAATTGTCCTGTGATGTATCTTACTGTTGTTGCTAAGAAAAGTGTCCCTGTAATTGTCCTGTGATGTGTCTTACTTTTAGTGCTAAGGCAGGTTTCCCTGTAATTGTCCTGTGATGTGTCTTACTTTTGTTGCTAAGGCTAGTTTTCCTGTAATTGTCCGGTGATGTGTCTTACTGTTGTTGCTAAGGCTAGTTTTCCTGTAATTGTCCTGTGATGTGTCTTACTTTTAGTGCTAAGGCAGGTTTCCCTGTAATTGTCCTGTGATGTGTCTTACTTTTAGTGATAAGGCAGTTTTCCCTGTAATTGTCCTGATATGTGTCTTACTTTTAGTGCTAAGGCAGGTTTCCCTATAATTGTCCTGTGATATGTCTTACCACTGTTGCTAAGGCAGGTTTCCCTGTAATTGTCCTGTGATATGTCTTACTATTGTTGCTAAGGCTAGTTTTCCTGTAATTGTCCTGTGATGTGTCTTACTTTTAGTGCTAAGGCAGGTTTCCCTGTAATTGTCCTGTGATGTGTCTTACTTTTAGTGATAAGGCAGTTTTCCCTGTAATTGTCCTGATATGTGTCTTACTTTTAGTGCTAAGGCAGGTTTCCCTATAATTGTCCTGTGATATGTCTTACTACTGTTGCTAAGGCAGGTTTCCCTGTAATTGTCCTGTGATATGTCTTACTATTGTTGCTAAGGCAGGTTCCCCTGTAATAGTCCGGTGATATGTCTTACTGTTGTTGCTAAGGCAGGTTCCCCTGTAATTGTCCTGTGATATGTCTTACTGTTGTTCACAGCTTTGAATCTGCTGGATCACATGCTGAACCTGGATGCTGACGTTCGGATTACAGCTGAACAAGCCCTAGCTCACCCCTACCTCGCCCAGTATGCTGATCCCTCCGATGAACCTGTGGCCGACAAACAGTATGACGACTCCTTCGAAAATCTTGATCACGAAATACCAGAATGGAGAAGTGAGTTTATTGAATCATTTTTGAGTGGCTCAATTATGGGATTAATTTGTTAGATAAACAAAGTTTGCTTGTGATATAGAACATGTTGTATATGACCTAAGCAATTTGACACAAAATGCACAAACAACATTTTTATCCACCATAAAATTATATGCTATTAATAAGTCAATTTTTGTCTGTGACATATGCCTTCATCACCTGTAAATGATAATGAATTCTCGTTGATATTCATGCTTTTTCCCAGTAGTACTGGAAGGAGCTTCCTAAACCTTAATGTGCAGGTTCTCTGGCTTTTTTCCTTGTTAAATTGAAATTTTTAACTATATTAAAGCCTGCATGAACATATTTACCGGTGGAAAAATAAGATCAATTATATATTTTATTGATTTTAATAATATAATGCAGTATTATAGATCCTTCTAAGATCTCTTGTATATTCACCAGGTAAATAATGAATCACTTTATTTTATATTTACAGGGCTTGTTTACAATGAAGTGATTAATTTCGTTCCACATCTTGACCAGCAGCGTCACGGTTTTGAACCAGATATGCAACAACAGCAGCAGCAAATGCCGCCGCAGCAAATCCAGCAACACATGTAACAGTGAATCAGTTATAGGAAACAATAGGTGTAACCATGGCAATAGTTCCTTACTGGCGTGGCTGTATACAATGACACAAGCCGCCGACCTGTGACAAACATAGAGATTGAAGGATGAATACATAATACAAAAATGTTATGAACAAAACAAATCGTTTTGAGTATTTCTCACTGTTTCAGTATATTTGAGAAGTTCTTACTTACCATAACTGTTAGTCAGCTTTATTGTAAAACCATTGTTTAATCGTATTGTGCATCAGAAAGCTGCTGATTGGTCAAGATTCATTAATGTTTAAAGCGGATTGGTCAAGATTCATTAATGTTTAAAGTAGATTTTAATTAAATTTTGTTCAATTTTCATAAAAAGTGTTAAACTTACAAATGTAGTATTGATATATTGACATCCACAAACCTGCATTCATCTTCATTCGATTTGAATGTTTATAAACAAATCCGTCGTTTCTGCTCCGTGCAATTATTAAAAGTTTCATTTATCAATAAACAAATGAAATTCATTTGATTACCTTTGCTAAAACATTTCATTGGACCTGTTCTGATTTAAGATATATATAAGATATCCTTCACCATTTTCACATTCATGACAACATACAATGTATTACTTTCTGACATATCATCTTGTTACTATTTCATTGTTACAACATACCGTATAGTTGGTGTTTTTTTTGTGGCGTTGGTATTTTCTCGGTTTCTCAGGATATGGCTTTGATCGCAAATAGTTGATCACCAAAGAATAGAGAAATAGATGAATCCTCTTGTTCACAAAACAGCCTGTTAAGGAACTAGAGTGAAAACATTTTCAATCCGCTGAAATTTTATTTTCTCATTTTAAGTCCAAATCGCAAAAATTTTGACTCACAAAAATATCCATCTATACGGTATTTTATGCATAAACGATATAATCTGTGTACATAATATTATATATAAATATGTTTGTGTGTAAAAGAAGAGTGTTCAAACAAACAAAACGTTAAGTATATATTTGTATTTGTCAGACCACCCTAGGTAATAAAGTTTTGTGATGTTGGTAGATAGGACCCATTCTTTAATAGATTAAGATTGTTTTAAAAAAGGTAGATATTTTAATCATGATCATTGATAAGACTGTCTGATCAATTTGCTTGTCACAAATATTTAATCCGTGAAGAATTTGATACTTTTTTTATTTAAATTGTACAGATATTATATATGAATTAGTTTTGTTTTTAATCACTGCAAACCAAATTTTTGTGCACATGAAAGAAATAAATAATTATCATGTTGTAATTTGAATCAAGCTTAAAACAATACTGCATTTCCATAGGTTAAAAGGGTATTTTTGCTCTTGTGTGCTTTTATGAACAATGCTGATGTAAATGCTTTTTGAGGAAATACTTGTTTTTTGTTGTAAAAATTCTTTATTCTATTTCTTGTTCAAGTTTTATAAATTTATTACTCGTATATAAAAAGCGTTAAATTTATGTCCATAATTTACCTCCAACTTCAAGTTTCTGTGGTAGTTGTCTATGATATATATCGTCGGAAACCTGTGAGTCATCGCTCTATCATTTCTGAAAAGGGATAGAGCTGTGACTAGTGGGTTTCCGACAATGTCTACAGCAGTACTGGTATTGAATATCAGTTCAACTTCAGGTCTTTTTGCCAGATTTTTCATTGTTCTAAATTTCGGATATGATATGTACTTTATTATGAAGACCTCATTCAAAATTTGAGTGTTGATGGACTTGTATTCTTGAAAAGTGTTTCACATATAAATAGTATGATAATGAATGATATATAGAAAGTGTGATTATTTCTAAGCAGATTATGAATACTTTTAAGTAAATCCTTACAAAACAATTACAATGGGTAAAACCAATGTTCATACATTATATAACATTTCACGTATATTCTATGGTGAAATCTAGCCAGTACTTGTATAACCATGCATGTTTTCATAATATAAATCAAGAGAGAACGCTTAATATCCCAAATATTTTCTTAATGCAAAATGATTTCAAATCTCAGAGGTTGTCGCATGTAAGATTAATTATACAATTGATAGTAATGTTACTTCCTCTTGAAACTTTTTAAACTTTTTCAGGTTTTTTTCCCTTTTTTTTTTGCTTTAAACTTGTACTAACTTTATAGATTAGATTTCCTATACCATATTTACTCTCTTTTTGTACAATTTTAAGTAAAACTATGCAGTGCATTGTTTATATAAAACTTACTGTTTAGTTCTATTGTTACATCACTGTTGAAGCAGTGTTAATACAATGCTCAGCAGAAGTCACTTTAATCTACATCATCATGTAAAGTTCATCACAATATGCTTGTTCATGGATTGATAAAGTTCTTTGAGCTGGATGGCTTTGTTTTGTTGTCTGTGCAATAGGTGTGGGTCGATATGGCTGGTTTGTTCTGCTTTATCATATTACAGAGTTATCTGTCCTTTCGTGTAGGTATTGGGTATTGATTGTATGTTTGTGTGAGTGTAACATCACATTTTTCAAGGAATGGGTACCCACTCATAAGGGCAGGTAACTCTGCAAAATGCAAAGACAGAAAAGTGTTAAGTACGGTTGCTGTCACTCTAATAAAACAGCATATTTCTGTGACCTGAAATGGTTAAGGTTATTCATTTTACTACACTTGGTAGCAATTTATCTATGCATGATAAATGCCCAATTTGAGTACCCTGGGCTTTTCCATTTCTCAGGAGAAGTCGCTTGAAGGAAAGGTTTATGCACAGTGACGGATGAAGCATAATGACTATAGGTCATCCAGACCCTTTGGTAGGACTCCAGAAGTCTAGATCATGTACTTTGTAATTAAATCGTCCTTAGGTTTAAAAAACGAAATTAAGTTGCCAGGAATTTATGCAGGTTTACAGTAATGTGTTGGAATCCTCTAGGAATGTATTGTAGTTCAATGACCTAGAAACAAATTTTTGTCTCCGAGACCTAATTGGGACCTTTACCTTAGGAACATACTGGTGACTAAATACGGAATTGGTAACAGATTATAATTATATACTTTTGTCCTAGCTCATCTGGGACCATCATCCAAGAAAAAGCTGCTGGTTCTATACAGGAACAGATTTCTGTCTAGGACCATATAAACCGAGACTAGTTACTTACTGGTTTATTACCTTCATGACTCCACCTATTACTAGACTTGGCTCACCGAACAAAGTGCCCTGTCAGGGCAACGGTTTAACCTCTGGTAGAGACTATCAGTATGGTATAAAATACATACAAGTATAATTTCTATGGTTTTAGGTTCAACTGTAATGAGCGTGTTCAACGAAAGATTCCTATAAATGTAATTCCAGAATTTTATGGTATTGAGGTAGTGTGATGCTGGTTTGCCAACAAGAACAGATTTGGTGTCCTCAACCTAGACCTGGTTGGGCTTGGTTTTGGTTTGGTTTTATTAGTTTAACGTCCTATTAATAGCCAAGGTCATGTAAGGATGTGCCAGGTTTGTTGGTGGAGGAAAGTAGGATCACCCTGAGAAAAAACCACCAACCAGCAGTCAGTACCTGGTAACTGCCCCACATGGGATTTGAACTTGGAGCCCAGAGGTGGAGGGCTTTTGGTAATATGACGGGACATCACATGGCCACTGTATCCCCACCTTATTGAAGTTGGTGATAATTGGTGAAGAAGACAGAACCTATGTAAAATTTATATACACAGAAGAAAATAACTGTTTTCTCATTTTGTTTTACAACATTGCAAATTGGTGTTTTGCTTGATAAATGACAATACAAAAGCACATCCTTAGAAATAAAAAAACAGTCGGGTATGATTTGTGATGTTTATTATAAGAGGTGCACAATTTCACTTGAATTTCTCAAAATTATACTATATAGATCATATAATCAGAACAATCAAGTTTCAAAAGTAACACTTTTTACAATGACTGAAATTGATATCAGTTGTAAAATAATAAATAACAATTACAGATATTAACAAGATAACCAATACATAATTATACTATAATAAACTAAAGATAGGAAGAAAAAAACACAACTCATACATATCTATACTGGAGTACAAAACCACAGATTCAACTCTTGGACAAGAAAACTTTGAGAACAGAGAAAGCATCTTTTTTCTGCTAAAATCACAGACTTTGACACAGTATTACACCTATACAGAGGTGTATGTATCTCTATAGAGCTGAAAGCCTGTGTGTAAGTTCTGTAATTTGGTTAACTTCTGGTATAGATATACATAAAATTAAAATCCCGAGAGTTTTCGTCAAAAGGGTCAATAACAATTCCAAAGACCAGATATTAGATGGTTAAAATATACTAATGAAAAGCATTGACTTTCATCACCATTACTTTGGTGGTACTCTGCTAAGTGGAGTTGTAAACCTGTGATGAGATGAGTATACTGTATTTGCTGTAATTAGTGCCCAGGGCACTTAAAAAATTGTAACGAAAGGGACGCTTCTCTGTGAACAAAATTAAATTGTTGACAAGTCTGCCATACTTTAACTCTTCCTGTTCTCGTGACACATTAATCTAAACATGAGTATTCCTTTTAACCTTTGAGACACATCATTATGCCTTGATTCACATGTAAAAGACTCTCAAGTTCATATAATGTGGGATACAATGCTGATGTTAGAGACATCACATTTTGAAAAACAAACAACTTCAACGCCTTCTCGAGAAAAGGGTAGGGGCGCTTATTACAACGAATACAGTACACACTAGCCTTAACTAGGAAACAAAGGATGCAGATAGAATATCAAATAAGAAAACAAAACTTTTTTTTTCTTTCGTTAAAATAGCTTTTTTCGCTGAATACATAAATCAAAATAACAGTGGGGTATCGATCGAGATTCCAACGAAGAAGGTACAATCAGATATGTTTGTAATTATGTACATGTATACATATATATGTATATGCCTTGGCAAATGCAACAAAGATGACCCTAACTGCCTAACTTGTTCAGGAACTTTGGGCACTTTTTCAACAACACTGTCACAACTGAAGCTGAAAGGGACATAACTCTATATCTTAGACACCATTGGTGACAGCTAACCGATCTTTTGTACATTTACTGGTACTATTCAAGTTAGTATGAGAGAGAATAAAAACTTAAAAACAAAACTTTAAATTAAAATACTGTAAAAAGTATTTTCTGTAACATTTAATCTTTAGCAAATTAAATCAATTAAAAATTGTGGATAAATGAATGATAACAAATTAGTATGCATGAGTAATCAGGATAACTATGGCAGTTTTATATCTAAACTTAATGTTGTAACAAGAGTGTTTTTTATATTAAAAAGATTTGAATGTTATCACTGTGTATGTTCATACCACATTCTCTAAAGTTCAAGGGCTACTATCACTAAATAAATGTAATATCAACCCTATCTCAAAGTAAAACTGGAGGCAACTCATGAGAAAAAAATGACCAATCACCGGCCCATAGAGACTTCCTTTGAAGATTACCGAGAGAGCCCCGTCTAACTTCAAAGCAACAGTCAAACACAGTGTACCCTTACTCAATTCCTTTGATGTACATCAAAGAATCAAATTACTTGTCATATTCCCTCCAGTTTTACTCTGAAACAGTCCAGAGATGAATATATATATATATATATAATGTCAGTGATAGTAACCCTTAGAGTATAGAGGGTGGTCCATACAATATCTTTTGATATTAAAAGCAATGAATGGACGGATGTACACATAAGGCATCCAGTTTACCGGAGTCTTGACTTTTGGCAATTTCAGAAGTCATGTTTAAGTCAGGTAATATTTTATCAGAAAGATTAATAAAAAAATTAGGCTATGTCAAACAGATGCATGCATGTCTCTTCAACTCAATCAAATTGTGAATCTCATTTCATTAATTTTAATGAATTAAGGTTTATCATATACACTCTCAATCAACATGCAGTCTCCTGGATGGACACACCGATATCGGAGACACAATAAAAAAAGAAAAAATGTCATTGAGATCACATGACTTAACAGATCAATTACCATGTAATTTCAAACACTTCAATAATGTAATGTGGTCTTTCCAACTAAGATTTAGAGATCTTACTATAGTGTTTTTATCTTTATTAAGCACACAATATCACATTTTGGAAACTTAAACGCAGAAGTCAGAGAAAACGAGAAACTTTGCCATTGAGAATTTAGCCAAAAATATACGCAATACAAAAGACAAAAACAAACCAGTAAATGTTTGTATCTACAAGCATTTAACATTATACATATATATACAGATTGTACAAAAATAGACATCTAAAGGTCATTTCATGCATCACAATTACCATCTACCGATGTATATCTAAATATCTTGATACACCTGGCAGGCAAGCTGTACTTTTAGCTTAATACATTATTATATATTAATAATAATAAACTGCTGGAGATGAAGAATATGGTGGTGGTGGGGGGGGGGGGGAGGGGGGGCAAAATTAAGACACAAGATGATAGGTTAAGCTTTGACTGTGAAAAGGTAGCCATATATATACCAGTACATGTAGTTTGATATGAAAAAGACAGGTAATTTTACTAAATTAGAAATCCTCTAGATCTCCATCAAGCCTCATAATCCTGCAGTTATGAAACATGAACAATGTGAATGTACAAATGATGGTTTCTAATTTCTTCAAATCTATGAATCATTTATACTTTACCGCAAATTATTGGGTATTTAATTAGATTTTTTCTCTCACTTTTAATATTGATACTAAGATAACCATCCCTTCATACATCCTCACTACTCAAGAAGTTCAGATCACATACAATCTCTACACCCCTGGACTATCTCATAGAGTTCCGATCACATATGATCTCTACACCCCTGGACTATCTAATAGTAAAAATGAAAAGGCAGCTCTGGGGAACAAATCTGAACCAATCACATGCCTTTGAAGACTTTGAGCAAATGCCCTACTTCAAAACTACACGCTCTTATAAATCTTATCTTATTACCTCTATATAGCTCTTTTACATCAAAGGACTAAATTACATATTCTGTTGCCTCTAATTTTACTATGAGATACTCCAGGGATGTAGAGATTGCAAGTGATTGAAACCCCTGGAGTATAGAGGATGTGCCATCAACACAAGATGACACAATCAATAGATACCAAATTAAACCTAAATCAATCTCAAAAATCTGTTAACAAAATGAAGAGCATTTTCCCATCAATATTTACAACCAAATCTTTTTAATGCAGTAGTTAATTACATGTACATGTTATTGTAGTAATGATTTGTTTGTTTTGTGGTCATGAGCTTATTTCAAATGAAATTTGACAAGTCTCCAATTTACTGTCTCATCTAAGTTCCCTCAAATCAATTTTTCACTGTCATATCAAGAATCATGGAAACAGGCCATGAAAGTATTTCATTTTTTGTTAGACTCTGACAGTTTACTTTTCAATTGATCTGTCAGCCAGTCAAATCCAGAGTCCAAACCTTCTCCAGTTAAAGCATTACTGGCACATATGTGCCACGCTTGGTCTTGTATCTTCTCCAAACCCATTAAATTCGAACATTTGACACTTGACAAGGCGTCTCGCATGTCCATCTTGTTTGCAAAGAAGAGAATCGGTATGCGCTTGCTCTTGATATCTGGACTTTTTAAAACGTGATCCAGCTCATCCTTTGCCACAGTCATTCTCAATTTATCACAACTATCAATCACAAAAATGATTCCGTCACAGTCCTTGAAATAGTGCTCCCATATATTCCTGTACCTCCCCTGTCCCGACATATCGAAAGCCGTGAACTGTAGGGACTTGCTCTTGAACTTCTCTACATTGAAACCAACAGTGGGTGCCACATCGCCAGTCCGTTTTTCCTCTGGCTTCAGCTGCTCTAAAATCGTTGTTTTACCACTGTTGTCCAATCCTATCACAAGCAGTTTCGCTTCTTTCTTCTTAAGTCCCAGAAAATTTGCCAACGATGAAAAAAATCCCATCTTGTGATAAAAGTGAGTCTTACTGCGGGAGCTGCAAACAAATTATGGGTGCGGGTCCAATGTCGTCAGCTTTGAATAATCATGAAACGAATCCACTCTACGAAATATTCCTTCGCCTTTACATTCGTCACATGAGTGGCAGTAAACAAATAAGGCTTGAAATCAGGTTCTACTCAATAAATGTTCGCTTCACCTGCACTAGCATGTCGTCGTTGAGGACTCCATGAAAATATTTCCCATAAGCCCCTGTTTTGAAAATGCCATGTCTTCAATGCGCTTTAATGGAATCTATTTTGTACACTACTTACAAGTTCTAATTCGACGCAGAGTTACATGAAAATGGAGACCGCAATGTTTGTGCATTTGAAGTTTGATTTCAAGCCACCTTCTTATATAAGAGCTATCCACAATGAAGCTTAAACATCCTCTTTAAAGGAAGTATCAAAATGTATGATGTTTACTTATATGCAACCCGTGAATTGTTTTATGTGTAAACTGTTTGGGTAAGAATTAACATTGCAGCTGTCTCATCATCAAAAACATAAAGCAAGTGTGCCTTAATAATTATTTTACCTTCCGTCCTACCATTTAATTTCAAATAATAACAACATCCATGCATTTCATTTTAAACAGCAACAAAAATTAACAGGTTGGGCACAACCCTGCATATCGGTAACAGTTACCCATTTGAGTAATAGTTACCTGTTTGATACTCCAACAATGTTAGAGGTATAGCACGACGAGACACCTTTGGAACATTACGTCGTGTCTAACCTCTAACTTCCGATTGGCCATTTACCCGATGCTGAGGGTAACATTTTCAAAGTTTGGATTGTGACAATATAAAACGTTTAAATCATATTTAAATCGTCATCAATGTCAAATACCTACCTCTTTTTCATAAATCAACAAGTATTTTGACAAAATCAGTCGTAAAATCCATTTAAAACAAATATTTACATCTCCTAACGTAAACTTTCATGACCCAGACAAAACTTCATGATGAAAGCAATCCGGCCGGTAAATAGAAAAAAACGAATCGCAGTCCCCAATACGCTTGATCTGCCTTTACTTTTACTTGCATTCTGCCCACTTGAATTCACGTTCGGTTTTTTGTAGTAACCAGCTGCCATATTTAAAACTAGGTCAAAATGTTAAGGAAGGGATTCATCATATCTAATCCGCTAAAATACTATTTTATGAGGCCTCAAGTTATGGTTTTCCTAGATAAATGGGATAATTAATACCAAAACTGTAAGTACACATCAATGTAATCACTTAGTGCAAGATATATTGATGTTTATTGCACTTTTCCTTCTGCTTTCATCTGACGTCGGAAGCTGCATCAAAGAAATTAGGCCTTCGGAAATGAGAGTCGAGAGTCAGCAAAATAACGTCCGATAATAAAACAGCTGACCAGCCGACTCTCATGTTATGGGAGTACCTGTTTGAGTAATTAATAAGTTACCCAAATGAGGAGTTCTGTGTAAGAAAAATGCATGAAGTAGTTTAAACTTTTTTATCAAAAAAGGGCGTTACAATTTTGACATGGCACCATTTAAACTGACATAACTTAGTACATTATTAATCAAAATGTGACAAACTTTATTGTCTCGATTTTAATTTGGTAAAAGTCACAAACTAAATCACCTCTATTGATTGCTTACTATGGTGCTAAAAATAGAACACAGGTAAAACTCATTCAATCATTACATTTGCACTGAATTTCCCTGATGGCTATACACTGTAGTCAATGGAGAGCACCTAAATTGTCATCTTACAACAATTAATAAAGTTAGACAACAGAATTTGATGTTTTCCCCCACAGAAACATAGAGTCTTGGATCAGTTGTAAGGTATTCTAAAAATTATGATTTGGATTTGGCATTTTTTTGGATAATTCATTCAAGATGTGAACACAACTTGAAATTTTGAATTTATATCGAGCCCGTTTCTGTACCGTATGAATCTTGCCTCGATTGTTAGAGGTTAGTCACAACGTAATGATCAAAAGTGTATCATCTTGCTATACCTCTAACATTGTTTGAGTAATTAAGGGGTAAACAACTGTAAAAATAATAGACTGGTTTGCATATAATACCTAAGTTAGTGTTTTTCCCCGGCCTTAACATGGAAAAGAAACTTGGAACTAAAGGATGTGCTTGTTTCTTGTCAAGCTGTCTTTAATATGTTAAGCAAGTTTCCCAAGCAGATTCTTATGATACCAATTCCGTAGCATAATTAATCATCGATAGTTTTTAATGATGTGCAATCTGATAGCCATTATAATTATAGCTAGCTAAATTGGTAGAGTCTCTGTCTTGAATTCAAGAGTTTCCTATATGAACCTAGTACTACATGTATAGTTAAATCTGGTTTTTACATTTTCAACTCTTTTGTTACAATTATTATAAATAGAATTTAAGTAAATACACATGTATAAAATTATACAATTAATTTGAAACTATTTTTGACCATCCTCTTAGAAAATGGCAGACGAATATTGCCGGAGTGTGTTGCGAGTCAGTCTTGCTCAAATTTGTCAAAATTTGGGATGGAATGCTGCCCAGGCTACACCTCTGGAACTACTAACAGATGTTTTGGAGCGATATCTTCTAGAAGTTGCCAAGGTCACCCATCGTTATTCTGAACAATGTAAAGACTTTTTTTGCTTGTAGTAATTTCATTATAGATTTGAGAGAATCATTTGCCCTTTAGCCTTTTACTTTTAGAAACAATTACAAGTGTTTTAACATTAAGTTGATATTGGCAGATTGTTAATAATAATTTAGTTTGATTATTGCAGCAAAATATATAATAAAAACAAAATATTACCTTTTATATACTGTGGAGAGCAGGAAAATTTTCAGATCACAGTTCAATATCTAAATAATTTCCCGGAGGCTTTTGCTAGATTCCTGCTATTTTTAGGTCACCTGTGACGAAGTCTCAAGTGACCTATTCTAATCGCCTTTTGTCCGTCGTCGTCCGTCGTATGGCGATAAACAATTTACTTTTTCGACTTCTTCTCCAAAACTACAGAACCAAATTTGTTGAAATTTTGCAGAAACCTTCCATAGCCAAAGGTCAACTAAAATTGTGAATTATATGCTCCCAGCCCCCCAGGGGCCTGAGGGGTGGGGCCAAAAGGGGTCAAATAGGCTAAAACTTCAAAAATCTTCTTCTGAAATTCCAGAAATGGTAGAATCAAATACTCTTCATAGATTAAAAGGTCTTGAGGTCCTTTACAAAAATTGTGAATTATATGACCCTGGGGTTTCACGTTCCCCCCTAGGGAGGGGGTCAAGTTTGCCATAGTTTATATAGGGAAAACACATTTTTGAGTATTATTTGGTCATTTGTAATAGGAAATAAGTCAAATGTTGTCAGAATTATCAGTATGAGAAGGCCATTGAATCCTATTAACAATTTTTCCACGACTGACCCCCAGGGGCCTGAGAGGTTGGGCCAAAAGGGGTCAAATAGGCTAAAACTTCAAAAATCTTCTTCTGAAATTCCAGAAATGGCAGAATCAAATACTCTTCATAGATTGAAAGGTCTTGAGGTCTTTTACAAAAATTGTGAATTATAAGACCCTGGGGTCTCACGTTCCCCCCTGGGGAAGGGGGTCAAGTTTACTATAGTTTATATAGGGAAAACATGTTTTTGAGCATTATTTGGTCATGTGTAATAGGAAATGAGTCAAACTTTGTTAGAATTATTAGCCTGAGATAGTATTTTAACATCATATCCATATTGGTCCTGGCTGACCCCCAGGGGCCAGAGGGTGGGGCCAAAATTGGTCAAAATGGCTGAAATATCAAAAGTCTCCTTCTGAATTTACAAATTTGATGGATCCAAATACTCTTAATAGATTGGAAGGTCTTTTTAAGGCCCTTTACAAAAATTGTGAATTTCATGGCCCTGGCATCTCAGACTGATTAGGGGTCAAATCTATTTTAATTGATATTGGAAAAATACATTTATGAGCATTATTTGCTTAATTTTCAATAGGTCAAACTTGGTTAGAATTATTACCCTGTGATAGCATTTTAGCATCATATCCATATTGGTCCTGGCCAACCTCCAGGGGTAGATGGGCGGGGCCAAAAGGGGTCAAAATGACTAAAATAAGGGGAAAAAAATCTTCTGAATTTACAGATTTGATGGAACCAGATACTCTTCATAGATTGAAAAGTCAGTTATAAAATCACTGACTGGTTTCAAGGGCCTGGTGGGCCAATAGATAGTGTTTTTGTGTCTTTGTTTCATTCTGTATCCGAACTCGGGTGACCGCTAAGGCCCATGGGCCTCTTGTTGTGTTTAATGCATGATTCATGGATAGTCATGTTATGTGATATTACAAAGAAGGTTTGAATTGTAATAGAGATTTATATGTGTGTAGGAACAATGTAATAGTGAAAATTTCATGTTTATCTGAAAAAGTGATGAAGAGTGACATGCACTTTTGTTTAAATTTTTATCACAGTTGGTAGAACTGATCCGAACTTGGATGACTTAGGTTTAGCGTTCAGACACCTTGGGGTACAGCTTGGAGAATTAGAAGACTACGTTCAACATGTGGACCCGTTGCCTTTCGCTCAGGACGTTGTGTCCTTTCCTGCTCCAAAGAGAAACAATCTTCGGTTTCCCAGAGCGGATAGCAGAGAAGTGCTACAGAGAGAAGAACATGTGCCTGAGCACCTCCCTCCTATGTTTCCTGGTTTGTACCAAAATTGTAATACAGTATTGTTAATAATTAAAATGTCATATGATGTGAAGAAATGTCATTATAATCAATCTGTTTAAAAGAATAAAAAAAAGAAAGAAGAACATTTTTAAGAGAGTAAAAAATATGTGTTAAACAAACATGTCATCAGGTGATAAAAGATAATAGCTCCAATCATTAATATACCAATATAAATAAATCTGAAGCTTTCTTCCTGTTTTAAACTTATCCTAGTAACACTTCAGCTTTCCAGAGTCATAAAGTCAATGGCATATAAATCTGACACAAGAAGTTTTTTGAGTATTTTGACATTTTGACTGACGTGAGAATTGTTCCCAAAAAAAAACCTTTTCAATGATAAGTACATGTGTGGGGGATGGGGGAGCTAGTCATACGGTAATTTTACAAGGGACTACATTTATTTGAATATGATATAATGGTACTTGTTTGCGGTATTAAAGTATTTTGACTGTCGCCAGAATTATTCCCAAAACAAAACTTTTTCAATAATAAGTACAGTCAAACCTTGATGATTCGAACTCGGATGAATCAAATTTCTCGCTGTATTGAACTTTATGTCTGGTCCCGAATTTCTTCACTATATAACATTACTAACTAACCCATGTATGAATCGAAGTTCTCGACGTATCGAACTTTTTTCATGGACCATTTGTTATAGAATCATAGGTAACTGACACTCGATGATTCGAATAAAAATTTACCTGTACAGATCAGGTGTTCGCCGATACCCCGCGGCATGCTGTCACACCTATGTTACCTATGTTGCTGTCTCGCGACGGCCCTTCGCCGGACAATAGGGATTATAACAGCTTGTGTTGCTTACTTGATATCATCAAGATAATTAATGTCACTGATCAGGCCGATACCCTGTGCTTTGTTTTTTCAAGCTGATTTATTAAATCATTAGTACGGCAAAGATACAGTTTGTCGTTTTTGATGTTCGCCACCACCATTGGTAGCGGTTTGTATAATTTACGGAACATAAATAGCGAGCCACATTCTTAGTTACTCATAACCAAAACTGTTACATTGCAAAACTTTGGCATAAATACTGGAGCAAATCGATCATTCTAAATCGAAGTATTTTGTAGGTGTTGTAGCGCTTTCGGTTCCTCCTTTTAAGTTTCGTTTTTACAACGTGTTTTCGTTTTTATATTCATTCCGTAATATTAACCATCGCTTAAATAGTCACCAAACGAACACATGTACATGGGTTAGGCCTTGTACACATAAGTCTTGTTTATAATATACATATGTATTGCTAACGATAGCAATACATGTGATTAATTGCATACTTCGTTTTTATTTTGTTTTGCTTGTGGTAAATACAATGATTATAAATTGTTTACGGAACGGAGACGTTATGTACACAAAGTTGGTCATGGTAAAAAAAACATCGGTCTAATTTCGACCATGAATAATTCGAAGTCTAGATGTTTAGAAGTTTTTCTGACGGTCCCTTGAACTTCGATACACCGAGGTTTGACTGTACATGTGTAATCATGTACTTTACATTAAACAAACTTTCAAACTTTCCTTCATGATAAAAATAAATGTGTGAAAGTCTGACTCTGCAAATAGATATCTCCCTAAATACACTATAATGTATTTCCATTAATTTCTAAATATGGGAAAGTAGATTTACACCAATTTACTTTGTAATGGAAAACATAAAATTTGATAGCCGCAAAAAAAAAAATTGGTAATGATTTTATACCACATATAACACTGATGTTTCAGAAGAGATTGAGCCAGCCCACTCCCCTACCCCACATGTGCAGCCTGCTGACAATGGTTTGCTGGCACCCCCTCCTACCACGCCCATGGCGGCCTCGCCCTCAGATATACAGGTGGACGGACCCGCTGTTAGTCCAGGGCTGTCCGACAAACGTCTGCTGACCAGTCCTCCATCAGGGGGACCGCCATCCAAAAGGATCAGGTAAGCAGGGTTGTGATGTATTTTACATCTCTTTCTAACAATGTGACAATCTGAAGTGTTGTCAGGTTTTGGTGGCAGGGAGAATTGACCAATCTTTGGGTTTTTTCATACAAACTGGTCGTTATTGACAGGTGGTCATTATACACAGGCTGTCGTTTGACCTGGTTTAACTGTATCACTGAATGTGTTTTGTGTGGTTACTCTTAAAAGATTACTTATAAATGTAATTGTGTGACTTTTTGTCAATAAGATGTTTCCAAATTTAAAGAATGTCTTTCCAGACTGATTAAAATATGTTATATGTAAGTCAAGAGGAGAAAACCACTGCACACCATTTTATATAATGGATTCACTTGTAGATGGTTCCATGGCCATGGCTGTTAATAGTGTACTTATTTGTCTGTTCCATCTTACATATTACATAGTTACCTCCCTTGCAAGTAGGTATCAATTGTATGATGTAACACTTGCAAACACCTGAATCAATTCCTAACCACAAGGGCAGATAACTCTAATGTGCAAATTCAGAATATGCCACTGATCCCCTTTTCTATTCATTTTGATTATGAACACTTGCTAAATATTATCTCTCTTCAGACTGACCAATCTACCAGAAGAGGCTGCCCATTCTCAGTATGAGATGAAGAGCATGGCCATGAATGTCGCTGGTGAAGTGATGCCGACAGGAGGCTATATTGGCAAACTTCCTGATGCCAAAACACCACCTCAGGGCTTTCCAAAAAGGTTTCCAAAGGACAATACTCGTGGTTCGTCTTCCAAATCAGCACCTTTGTTATCCGTTGCCAGAGATATCCTTAGTGAGCTAAATAGTAAAAAGGATTCAAATGAAGGCTCCCAGAAAAAAGACAAGGATAAAAGTTATTCAAATTCATCTTCAAAAAAGAGTGGAGTAAAGAAAAAATCTAATAATGGATCGGAAAAGAAGGATATATCCAAGAAGAATAGTAAAGTTAAAAAGAACTTACTAACTCCGAAACCAAGGTCCAGGTCTAGATCAAAATCTCCCGCTAGGGCTAAAAGTCCGAAGGGTGGGGGGAATAAGAAGGGACAGAATAAGGTGCCGAGCGATAGTGGTGCTGGGCTCTTCTCAGAGACTATTATGTTAGAGAGACAGAAAGGACCAGACAAAGTTAGGGCTAGTTCTCCTGTCATCAAGAATAAAGATGAGCCGCTGAACATGGTGATTTCTTCTAATAAGAATAAGGATTCACCTAGGTCTACTCCACTGGACTTGAGTTTTAAAAAGGTTAGCAAGCCTACTGACCTAGAGGAGAAGAAACGTCGACTTGATGCTATTCAGAGTTCTATTGATAGTGTTTTAAGGAAATCAGCATTAAGTGCACCAGAGTGTGATCCCGATATCTCAGACAAGATGTTTGCTCCATTAGAAATGGAGGAAGATATAGAAGAACCTAGAATAACGGAAAAAGTGAAAGTAGAAGAAGGCTCTAAGCCAGTAGATAAATTGAAGGAGTTTAGTACTAGTTCGTCTATAGACGATACTATAAACGCTGTGATAGGATCAGTAGATAGAACAGATACACCAACTACCCCTGTATCATTGAAAGAGGATGCGGTGGATTCTAGTGCTATCATATCACCTCCTGATCTTCCATCACCACCAGTCGTCACAACACCAGGGTCACAAACGTCTCCTCGTAAAAAAGGGAGACCACCTAAAAAGAAATCAAAAGGAAACAAAAAACCTGGGACACCACCTTTTGCACCACCTGTGGTGGCAGAACAAATACCACCTGTGGAGCCCAGGTCTCCGAAAGACGAAAAGTTTGCAGTGTTTGACTTTCCGGAGAGTCCACCGATGCGATCTATTTCAAAACCTACTGTGGCCCCACCAGCTGCGCCACCACCTGTGGTAACTCCTAGAAGTCCTAGTCCACCTCCGCCTGTGGTTGAGTCTGCTCCGGTGGTGCCAGAGGAACCACATCCACCGCCAGCAGAAGAATCGCTCGTCAAAGTTGAGGTCGATGACACTGCTCAAGTGACACCAACACCAGAAAAAAGTCACAGCAAAGAAAAGGAGAAGCATAAGTCCAAGGTGAGGTTTCAACTGAATGTTTCTGATAAGATTGAAACTTTTATCTGTCGCTATAGAGACTCAGTCTTTTTACTTTCCAGGTTAATACTTGCACATCAGTGAAAATTTGATTTCCACAATCTATTTAATGTGCAAGATTGTGCAAACTTCGATCTTCTCATTTAAGTTTATATTTTATTATCCAATCAAAAATGATAAGGTAGGATGAAAATTTATTTGATATAAGGTACCCATGTTACTCTTTCATTTCAAGTTATGTTGAGTTTCCAGTATTTAACCTAATGTGTAACATTATTGGTATTTCTGAAAGAATACTATCGTTTTGATGGGTGCATATGGGGCCTTCCTTAAAAAATTACTTGATACGTGTATATTGTCAGAATTTTATGTCAACATTTTTTTTTTAATTTTAAAGTCTTTTAAACAAACAGTACTGGTATTTTAAGGATGAAAAATGTGCTATTTTTCCAGTTCAAAAGCTACCGCCCCCTAAATTATCACTTATTCAAATAATTGCGATCTATAGGTCATTGTGGTCAATATTTACTTTCATAATTTTTCAGGAGCATAAAAAAGAAAAGAAGGAGAAGAAAAAGGACAAAGAAAAGAAGAAAAAGAACAAAGATAAGGATCGGGACAAAGAGAGAAGTAAACACAAAGACAAGAGTAGCAAGGTATCTTTATGGTCAAATCATTCCTGACAACACAATTAATTAGCCATAAATTAGCTATCGAAGAGAAGGGGGCTTATGGAATCACCCTGGCATTGACACCAGCGGTAATTAAGGTTTTGGAACAAGTTGTGTATAAGAAGCGTTATCTGTAAAAGGCAATATTGATTTCTTCATTGATATAGGATTAGAAGTGTTGTGACAGGTATGAACAATCATTTTAAGGATGAAAATGATGGATTTTGAAAATTTCAAGAGGCCAAGTGGGCCAAAAATACCAGGTTAAGGTTTTGGTGCAAATAACCTGTTTTGATAATGTTAATACCCCCAAGGCCAATAGGCTTAAATGTACCCATGTAATTAAGTTCTTTTTTTTCAGATCAGTTCTTTGAGTTATGGATATTTGTCTGAATTATTACAATTCCTGGGATTCTGATTTCTCAACAAACTGTACACTGTATTCTAATGTGCATACGGATGAGATCAGTATAAGTGTTTGTGTTGCTATAGCATTCATTCTTGATTTGTCATTTTAACCTTCTCTATTTTATTTCAGTCACCCAGCACTTTCCCTGCTGGTTTGACGAAACTGAAGATCCGTCTGGGTAGTTCACCTTTCTCTTCAACTGTGACATACAGTTCAGAAGCCAAGGATAGATCTCCATCTGGTTCACCAGCACAGAGGCCAGAGATACCCAAACTGTGAGTCACATTTGAAGTAATAATGCAACACAAACAATCTGATTGAAATACAGACCCTTATTATCACTTTGTATCATAGAGGATCTATCTGACAACATTCTGATACGGGTCACATTCCAGGGCTTTTTTTCAACATGATTTTGGGCCGAAAATTGGCCCCATTCCCCATGGCAAAACCTCTAAATTTTTCCCTATTAAATTTCTCAAAATCAAAATTTCTTGAAAACTATCCAAATATATTGCATGAACTTAGTTGGTTAAGACCTAAACTATTTGTGAATAGCCTTCAGAAAAGTACATAAACTACATTGGAAATGAAAACAAATCTTCTTTGTTATGCTTTATTTCATATTCCATAATTTTTCCCAAATCCTGGTTTTGTCGCTTATTTTTCCAAATTCAAAGCCACAGGCCCCATTCCCAAAGCAGTGAGAAAAAGCCCTGCATTCTGATGACCTTTCAGGTTGATCAATCAAATTACTACCTCAAAATTTCTTGTTAACAAGGACAAAATAGTTTGAAAGAGCTGTAGTCATCTTGACCAAAGTGTACAACATAGATACATGTATATGCATGCTGTGATAAAATTTTGTATTCAGTTGATGTAGCTAGGCGGTGAAAGTGTATTTGAACTGATGTACAGGGAGTATAAAGGTCACAGGGAATATAAAGGTCACAACCACAGGGAGTATAAATTAAAGGTCACATGGAGTATAAATTTCACTGGGAGTAAACAGGTTACAGGGAGTATAAAGGTCACAACCACAGGGAGTATAAAGGTCACAGGGAGTATAAAGGTCACAATCACAGGGAGTATAAAGGTCACAGGGAATATAAAGGTCACAACCACAGGGAGTATAAAGGTCACAGGGAGTATAAAGGTCACAATCACAGGGAGTATAAAGGTCACAGGGAATATAAAGGTCACAACCACAGGGAGTATAAAGGTCACAGGGAATATAAAGGTCACAATCACAGGGAGTATAAAGGTCACAGGGAATATAAAGGTCACAATCACAGGGAGTATAAAGGTCACAGGGAATATAAAGGTCACAATCACAGGGATTAAGGCACAGGAATATAAAGGTCACAACCACAGGGAGTATAAGTCACAGGGAGTATAAAGGTCACAGGAAATAAGCAAACACAGGGAGTATAAAGGTCACAACCACAGGGAGTATAAAGATCACATGGAGTATAAATTTCACTGGAGTAAACAGGTAACAGGGAGTATAAAGGTCACAACCACAGGGAGTATAAAGGTCACAGGGAATATAAAGGTCACAACCACAGGGAGTATAAAGGTCACAGGGAGTATAAAGGTCACAACCACAGGGAGTATAAAGGTCACAGGGAATATAAAGGTCACAATCACAGGGAGTATAAAGGTCACAGGGAGTATAAAGGTCACAACCACAGGGAGTATAAAGGTCACAGGGAATATAAAGGTCACAATCACAGGGAGTATAAAGGTCACAGGGAATAAAAAGGTCACAATCACAGGGGGGTATAAAGGTCACAGGGAATAAAAAGGTCACAATCACAGGGAGTATATAAAGGTCACAGGGAGTATATAAAGGTCTTAGGGAGTATAAATTTCACGGGGAGTAAACAGGTCACATGGAGTATAAAGGTCACAGGGTGTATAAAAGTCACAGGGAGTATAAAGGTCACAGGGAGTATAAGTCACAGGGTGTATAAAGGTCACAGGGTGTATAAAAGTCACAGGAAGTAAACAGATCACAGGGAGTATAAAGGTCACAGGGAATATAAAGGTCACAAGGTGTATAAAGGTCACAGGGAATGTAAATGTAACAGGGAGTAAACAGGTCACAGGGAGTATAAAGGTCACAGAGAGTATAAAGAGCACATGGTGTATAAAGGTCACAGGGAGTATACAGGTCACAGGGAGTTTACAGGTTACTGGGAGTATAAAGGTCACAGGATGTAGAAAGGTCACAGAAAGTATAAAGGTCACAGGGAGTATAGGGAGTAAAGGTTACCAGAACATGATCTGTAATGGGACATATCAAATCCTCTGTGTAACACGATAATATTTTAATCAGATTGCTAATACAAATATTCCAACAATAGTATCCATGAGAAAATTGTTTCTACATTCAATATTCAGTTTAGCCTATAGCTTCCTATAAAGGTCACAGGGTGTATAAAAGTCACAGGGGAGTATAAAGGTCACAGGGAGTATAACTCACAGGGTGTATAAAGGTCACAGGGTGTATAAAAGTCACAGGAAGTAAACAGATCACAGGGAGTATAAAGGTCACAGGGAATATAAAGGTCACAAGGTGTATAAAGGTCACAGGGAATGTAAATGTAACAGGGAGTAAACAGGTCACAGGGAGTATAAAGGTCACAGAGAGTATAAAGAGCACATGGTGTATAAAGGTCACAGGGAGTATACAGGTCACAGGGAGTTTACAGGTTACTGGGAGTATAAAGGTCACAGGATGTAGAAAGGTCACAGAAAGTATAAAGGTCACAGGGAGTATAGGGAGTAAAGGTTACCAGAACATGATCTGTAATGGGACATATCAAATCCTCTGTGTAACACGATAATATTTTAATCAGATTGCTAATACAAATATTCCAACAATAGTATCCATGAGAAAATTGTTTCTACATTCAATATTCAGTTTAGCCTATAGCTTCCTATTTTACTACCTTATACTATTTGAGTTGCTACCAAATAAAAAGTGAATGGATTTTATAATAAACAAGAGCTGTTGGAGAACAGCAAAGCTCGCCTTTTCAGAAGAAGTTGATGTTCAAGTATTTACTATTTAAACATGGAAATATGACAAATTAACAGACTCAAAAAAAACCTAAAGGGCCCCAAATTGGTTGTATTATCACGTTCAGCATCCATACACATTAGGAAAATAAAATCATAAACATTTATGATGACTTATGCTTAAACAATAGACAAAATAGAAACTTGCTCAAAAACTTTAACATGGAAATATGACAAATTAACAGACTCAAAAAAAACCTAAAGGGCCCCAAATTGGTTGTATTATCACGTTCAGCATCCATACACATTAGGAAAATAAAATCATAAACATTTATGATGACTTGAGCTTAAACAATAGACAAAATAGAAACTTGCTCAAAAACTTTAACATGGAAATATGACAAATTAACAGACTCAAAAAAAAACCTAAAGGGCCCCAAATTGGTTGTATTATCACGTTCAGCATCCATACACATTAGGAAAATAAAATCATAAACATTTATGATGACTTAAGCTTAAACAATTGACGAAACAGAAACTTGCTCAAAAACTTTAACGTGAAATGGGACGCCGACGCTGACGCCGACGCCGGGACGACAACTTTAGCTCCCCCTATTCTTCAAATAGGCGAGCTAAAAAGGAAACTTGAGTTTTTTCACACTTTTGAAATTGATGTTATATTTGTGCTGTAATTAGATACACAATATCCAAATTGAAAAAAGTAATTTTATTGTTTGTAATGTACTCTGTTTTTGTAGGGTTATCAAACCTATGCCTCCTCTTCCATCGAGTCAGGAGAAGGGATCTGACTCGCCAAAGTCATCTAGCAGCAGTAAATCCAGTAAAAAAGAGGGTAAATCCAAAAAGGATGTTAGCCATATTGTGGTAAAGAAGGAGGCAGTGCCAGAAAAGTTACCTCCAACTCCACCAGCCATAGCCAGAACACCATCCCCAGCACCAGTCGCGGCCAAAACACCCTCACCTGTAAAGAAGACTCCTTCACCTGTTCCCATAAAACGTGAACCTTCTCCAGTACCTCCTCCAAAACCCGCAACTCCTGTTCCAACACCAAAATCTGCTATAACTGTACCGAAATTTGTAGGTTCAGATTCACCTGAGCGAAGTTCTTATGAAGGGCCACCTGTCCTCAAAATGGAGATGATTGAGGAACCACCAGTGTTGACACCACAACCCTCTCCCCGCCGCCACCAGACTCCAACACCACCTCCTGCCCGGAATCCAACTCCACCTAGAGTTCCTACCATTAAATCTTCTCCCGTTCCTAGTCCTAAACATTCCCCATCACCAAGCAGGCGTGAATACTCCCCTTCCCCGCCCAGGGTTAACTCCCCACCCACTTCAGCCTTCACCTCCAAGTCAATGTCATCCTCTCCGGTGAAGACGCCTTCACCTTCTCGGACCCGTACACCTTCCCCAATTCCTTCACTTCCTCCGTCACCAATACATCAGCCCTCACCATCTCCAACACCTACGAAGCCGCCAACACCATCCCCTACTCCCACACCAGCACACTCTCCTTCTCCGGGTCCTCTGGTCATCAAGGAAGCCCCTGTTATCCCACCGATGCCACCACCATCCATTGGAACTGCATCACAGGCCGCTGTGTCTGCCAAGACAGCCCTGCAAAGAACTGTCACATCAGAGACAATTGGAAGCTTCATCGTAAGTTATCCTTCTGGTCAAACATATTTCATAAATGTAAAATGTCAATCTGATTAAAATACAGATCCTTATTATCACTACCTTTGATAAGAGGATCTGAGAACATCCCATTAGGGGTCACGTCAAGATGACCTTTTGAAATGGCCAATCAAATTGGCACTGCCAGAATCTTGACTGGGGACGAAAGAGTTTGAAAAAGCTGTCTAAATTATTTTCGTGTATGTAGTCATCTCGCCCGAAGTGCACAACAAAGCTAATTGCATATGTTTACTGGGACGAAAAGACGATTTCAATTGATGTTGTAAGGTGTAGAAACTGCATGTGCTCTGAAGTACACATGGTATAAAGGTCACCTGGACGTGACCCCTTATGGGATATTGTCAGATTCTCTATTGAACAGAGTGGTTATAAGGATCTGTGTTTTAATCAGATTGGTAAAATGTAGGAGATAAAAACAAATAAAGTCTTTTTTTTTCATAGTTTCACCATTTTAGGATAAGTATGATAAAGTTTTTGTCTCTGTGGAAAGAAAATTTGCTAACATGGTGATAATAGTTCAGTTAATCAGTTACTACTACATATTACTGATGAAATAATTATCTGAGTAACATCACACTTTCTCCACTACATGTACATTGGTGTGTGGGTTTTGTCACCTGATTCAAGTTAATCTATTAAATGTATCATTTCAGGATGCCTCATCAGGAGAAAAGATCTGGATCTGTCCCGCTTGTAAACGACAAGACGATGGCAGTCCGATGGTTGGTTGTGATATCTGTGACGACTGGTATCATTGGTAAGAGATAACTTAAATAACATCTTAAATAGTGAAAATATGACCCAATGATTAAAACAACAAAACTCATTTTTTTGCTCTGATTCAAGTATATCTTCATTTTCTTTCATTATTGTCATTGTTATAGAACCGATCAATTGTTTTGCTTTTATTGTGTTTTGTTAATTCCTCAAATAAGAATAAAATTCTGAATTAAAGGGTTGTTTCTTATAGGGAATATGTAATGTTGATGGATGTTTCTTCCTTTGTAGGGAATGTATCGGGATTAACAAGGAACCAGAAGAAGACAGTTGGTATTGTAACAAGTGTGTAGCCCCTACAAGGAAACCTTCCAAACGTGGGCGGGGCAGTGGGCGTGGCAGAGGAAGAGGTCGAGGCAGGAAAAAATCTCTCAAAGACTGATGTTATAGGACTCGAGGGGACATGTTGCTATCATTTAATTATCAAAACCAAAAGGCATGATGGAATATTGATGTAGAATTTAATTTTAAACACGGAAAATATTTTAGTAGAATTTAAACGGGATGGTGCTCAACTACAAAATAACTATAATTGATGACTCAACACTATAGTATAGTGTAATACATTGATGTTATGGATAATGCCGATTTTGATTTATATAAGGCTTTTGGTGCATGTAAAGATGCAAGAAGAAATAACAAGGTGCATATTTAGCATGGATCGATATAAAATAAAATTAGTTTTGTTTACAATTTACTAAAAATCCAAAGGATCAATTTATCTAGAATTCTAATTCATGAGTAACAGGCACATGTAACATAGATTCAGAATGGTGATGCTTTGTTGGAATTCCTACCAGGAAACCTCAATATCCATTTTGAAATGCCCCCATCCAGTGAATTTATTTTTCCCCCAAAAAAATTCAACCTGTATGAATTTTACCGAATGATTTGCTTGTATGTTTCCCATTGTTGGTATTTATTACATGTATATGGCAGCTGTTTTTCATATTGAAAAGTCTGTTTCTATAAATTTTGTGGTACATTTCTTCTATTAAATTACTCTTGTAGTACATTTCTTGCACTATTTTAATTACTTTTACATTATGTTTAACATTTAATTACTTTGATTCAGATGTAAATTTCTGATGTTAAACCACATTGAAGTTCATTTCCTAAATTTAATCAATTTCTTTCATTAAACTACTAAGTACATATGAATTACCAGGTGTTAAGTTATGAGTCTACGAAAGCTTCTTTAAAATATCAACAAACATGCATATTCTTGTATATTACAGAGTTATCTGCCCTTGTGTGTTGAAACTGATTGTTAGGCCATGTATTTAGGAGTGTAAGATAATATTTCAGAGAAAACAATATAATTTTTTACTCCCACAGTAAAGATATTACAATGCATACCTACCAACAAGGGAGACAACTCTGCAGTATGTAAAAACGGAAGTTTCTGTCTGTAGACAGCCATCTGTTAAAATGTCTAGGTCTGGTGTATGAGTCAAAAGAAACTTTAGCTATTAAACCTGCTCAGATTGGTGTTCCAGGCATCAACACTAAACAAGTTAGATAATTACATTATATTTACTTTTCAATCATGCAATTATATTGTTAAGAAGATAATTTAATTCTTAATAAATGTTTTCTTATGGAATCATTGAGTTTTTCCTACATTGTGCTATCCTTTCACAGGAAATTAGAAGGAAAGTCTGATTGTGTTCATTCGTATTTATTGAATTACAATTTGTTATTATTTTATAGTTTAGATATTTTCTCATTTTATTTACTATGAAGTTTCACTTTTAGGTAAAAAGTAAAATGAACTTCTTGATGATAAATTATCATGTATACCATTGTATTAAAATTGTATACAGTATCTTGTAATTGTTTTATTATTTTTTAGCCTTGTAAACAGGATATAGTAAATATATGGTGCTCAGTTTCTTCACCCCATGTCAGTACAACTCCAATTGTTACAGTACAGTGTGATAAAAGAAGGGAAACAACAAGAGATCCATGCACATTATTGGTCACCAGAGTTCTAAATTATTAAAACCAAAGTTAATTATTTGTCCCACCTTTTAACTGCTTGCTGTTTGTACATTTTACATCTGATCTAAGTTCTCCAAATCTCTTTGTTTACTACATTAGGCCAAAAAAATGTCTGTATAGGGTTACTCTGCCGACCGACCCTAAATTTTTTACCCCTGACCCTAATTTTTTTCCACTTTCTACGAAAAAATATTAAAAAGTCGGGATTTTGATCTCGGACTCCGGTTCCGGCCATCATTTTAGAGTGGAAAACACAAAAAAAATCCTCCCGACCGACCGACCGACCCTATTTTTTTTGCCAATGTAACCCAAAACAAACATATTTTTTTGGCCTTATCTGATAAGTAATTACAGTCATTTTATTTTAAGAAACTTGGTAGTGCTTAGCGTGCTACAGACAAATTATCAGGTCTAATTAAGACTCTAATTAAGGAGATGATGTTCAAAGATTTGAGTTTATTCCACCATTTTGACTTTGAATGAAGGCCAACGTCATTCATATAAACAAGCCAATTAACAGTTCACTGGATCTGTCCCTACATGAGAATAACCATTTTGAGGTTTGATTCCTGAGACTTTAAATGAAGATCGATTTAAAAATGTTAAAAATTGGTAACCCCCTTAATTTTGGCATGAACCATGTCCAATATCGAGTGACCCTTGAACCAGGAAAAGACCACATACCCCGGTATATGCTGACCTGTCGGCCTGCCAATTTCTATGGTTCTATGCCAAATAAGCTTTGACTTAGCGTTGGAGAGGTACCATGTGCAGGAGAAGATGCCCTACATGCTAGGGAACTATTTTGACTTCAACTGAGGTTAACAGTGCCCCGTCTATACATTTAATCACAAGAAGTACGGTGTTAGTGATCTTTTTCTCCGTGGCAATGAATATGATGGTGAAATATGTGGAAACGACGAGTAGCAGGACATGGATGAAAGCAGGTACATGTACGGTATGTGGTAACCTTTAATCAGAGCTTTCATGGATGACACGAGTCAGCACGAAGACGGCTGACGAAGCGATAGTTGTCAATCATACATTTGAGTTTGGAGAAGACTATTCCAATTGTGTCTGAGAAACCAGTGAAAAAGTCTTGATAACTTCTTCAAAGGCTCCTTATATTGCACCAAGGATGTGTAAGTGAAGAAGTGGATGGGCACTATAGACAGAAATGGTGTGCGCGGGAAATACAAGACCTGGATTTATCAACATCGGATACTACCACGGATCAACTTCTTCCGACGTCAATGACAGAAAATCACAAGGTCATCAAGAAAAGAGTTAGTTATGCGTTGAGCCAGCAAAGCTGCTAATTAAGGTGAAAGAAGCAAAGGTGGACATAAGATTTGGGAGAAAATGGAGAAGAGGACTGAGAATGAAGCAAACTAAATATAACAACAAGGCCAAGGCATGAACTGCTACGAATGAGGAGAAGAGAAGGTTAATACAGAAGGAAGTACTCCTGATGGAAGAACAAGCAGGAACAGTCCTGACAAACAGCATGAAGAAGCAGGGCAGTTTACTAAAAGAACACTGTGCACACACTGGTGACCGTAATATGTATTACGGTCATCAAAGATGGATGCCGACGAAATCTGTAAGTTTCGGTTTTTGGCTAATTTTGATGGTTTAAGATGACGTTGACAGTTTTCCATAGCTCTTCCGAGGAAGAGTTTAACCTGCTGTATCTGAAATCATATCGCTATACACAGAAAGTGTATGCTTGAAAGAAGCCTACATGGAGCGATATCTGGTTCATGGATGCACAGAGACTGTAATCTAGCTGAAATCAGTGTGTGCCGTATTACCTTCAGCAACAAACTTAGTAGCATGTGGGATGACAGATGTGCCCAATTGCAGACTTTGTGATAACCAGCAAATGTAAAGCATATTCTGTCTTTATGCTCAAATGTGTTGACAGATGGGCGCTACAACAAAGTATTATCTATCCTTGCAGATGCAGTAGAGTAAACAGTAAAAGGCCAAAGAAGGACAGTGGAGGGGAGGGGCAAAAATTATCAGTTTTGTCAAAGAAGTAAAGCAGAGTACAAAAGGCAATGTGGAAGATAGTAAACTACTTAGTACGGCTGAGAATTGGCAGTTCCGAGCATATCTTAGAGGTCGTATGCAGTTTCCACAAGAGATAACGGCAACAAACCAAAGGCCAGATATTGTTCTATAGTCTTTGTCTTCCAAAAAGTTATTTTGGTTGAGTGGACAATAACGCGGGAAGAACGGGTGGATGGCGCCAAAGAAAGGAAGCGGGACAGGAGTATCTGGTAGCAGAGAAGATGGAAAGTATGGTGCCTTCAACTGGACTTGGGATGCCGGAGTGTTGTGAGGCAGTGGATGTGGAGGGCCCTACGAATCATCGGTATAACTGGATCAGAGAGTTGGGTGTTGACAGTATCTCTGTGCAGAAAAGCAGAAATAGTTTCATTGTGACTGTGGAAAGATGTGGAAAGAGTAACATAAGTAGGACCTATTATGTATGAACATTACTAAGGAACATACCTAATGTGTTGCAACGATCCTAGATTGGCGGATAGCTGAGTGGTCTCGGGTAGGTCTTGATCACCTCAGTCGACGCACCTCTAGAGACTAGTGTACAGCTCCAAAACAATCGAGGAAGGAGATCCACCTGATGACGGGACCATGATGCCTCAACAACCTCAAGATGTAGTTAGATAAATACAAAAGCATGTTTTTGGGGGGAGAGATAATACGTTTTTTTGGAGTTCCTTTGTTCATAGATGAAAGAAAATGTGTGCTACGGGCCTCATCGTTCATGAAGTGACATCTGTTTGAATAATTAACTTTTACAACTAAGTTCTGTAGCTCCCCTATATAATAAGATCTTATTAGGAAATACTTTGTTTGCCTGATTGTTGATGCTCAAAAAAGTTAGAAGAGTCCTGTACATGTGTATTTGCGCTCATTCTCCGACTTCATTTTTAAATTCTTTCCTTGGTTGTAACGAGATTTACGTCAATACCAACTTTATCAAATTACTAGAAGCATAAGTAATGGAAGATAATAGTTTAATTACACTAAACCCACAATAATTACCTTGTAACAACTTTGGTGTAAAGTTTATAACTTCTACAACAATGGAGAACACAGGAAATTGTAGTTTAGTTTGGTCTAGAACTGTAATTGATCATTTTAAATGTACTTTCAGTTACCATCCCTTGACTACGATTCACTCGCGTCATGATTGCTGTTGTGAACGCTTGTTCTCACGGCCCTTCTAGGTTTTAAGAAACACCCTGTCATGAATTTTCTTTTAATCTTATTTATTTTGTCGTCTTTTAATTATTTTCATTCTGTCATTTTGCTTTTTTGCTTTTTTGCTTTCTTTTATTTGTTATTATTATTTTTTTCTTTTTTTTTTTTTTTTTTTTTAATTTATTTTTATATATTTATCGTGCTTGTATTCCTAAATTAATTGAGCTGTGTGCAGCTACGTAAATAATATACGTTAGTTATTGATATACTCGTACGATCTTTGTGAGAGTAGTAATGCTATCGATTGGTTCGTTGATATTTCAACAAAGCTTTCACAACTAATATCGTGTCTTGTGTCTGTTACAATGGAGAGACCAATGGACCTGTGTATTATATGTTGAAATACCATCAATATGTTCTTCTAACGAGACTGTAACATGTCGGATCGTTTGTACAGCTCTCGACTCTTCTCAATTCTTATTGGGATATCTATTAGTGTTACCGGTAAGTTACTATTACTTTTATTAGTATATGACTAATGTTCATAGAGCTGAATATATATCTATATATCTAGTAAAAATATATTTAAAAAAAATATCAATATATATATTAAGGTTGTTTGGATTTTCCTTTTTTTATTCCAAAGAATAAAATGTGATGAAGATATTTTTATATTTTAGTAACTGACCAAATAAACATACTAGTAGTTTACATTTTGTAATTTAAAATAATTTACTCTGATTGAAAAAAAAAAAAGAAAAACAATTTTACAAAATTCAGGCGAATGATTGATCACTACATTAACATGCCTCATGCTTATCAGCCTTTGTAAATTAAGTTTGCCAGTCTTGTATTTTATTCAATGGTGTAACAAATAGACCTCGTTTATCGAGGTAAACAAATTTGGAAAATTATATTTGGTAAATACTTTCTTATATATGCCGCAACGATCTTTAAGTCATAGAAGAGAAATTGTCGAATTGTATATTTTCGCGAATTCACGGCACAACGCCGCGGAAATTGGAAACGCGAAATAATAAAATATGGTAGGCTAAGAGCAACAGGATATTTGAATCTAAAGTTGAATCTTATTATTTTATTTACATTTTATCTCAAAATTATCATTTTGATATTCATTATTTTGTTCCTGCATTTTTAAGATAATAATTCGGCCCTGAATGGCTTTATATGTCGATGGGCCAGAAAACTATATAACAAACAAAGATTGTCATTTTAAAATATTTCCACATTTTAAAAACATTTTTACCTAAATTCACATGGTATTGGTTTAAAAGTGTCTTATTTATCATATCAAGATGATCAAGATATAACAAGTGATTCGGGTGTGTAAATCGTGAGTTATCGTAGCCGATCTAATTTCATTTTCTAAGATCATTTTTAATTACATAACTGTACACCATCTTTCTTTCCCGTACGAATCTCGCGAACAATTTATTGAGAAAAAGTTCACAATTTTATTAAACTTTCATTCATTCAAAATTTATCTCCATGAATTTATTTTGAAACACAAATCGCGAAAAATTGGTCAGAAAAAAATCACAATTAAGTTCAACTTTTACTCGGCAAAATGTTTTCTCTGCGCACTTATTTTGAAATGTAAATCGCAAAAATTAGTAATCGTGAAAGCAAGTTAGTTTATTTTACTACACATGGTGTGGGGTCTTCTGTTCTAACATTAATTGTATTTAGTTCCAGTGACCGGGCAGGATGAATTGGTATCAACTTATTTCAAAGTTGTAAATAATGTAGACATCATTGCTCATACTAATTCCTGGATACGAGAAGAACCACTGATCCGGAACCAGATGAGGTGCGCTTCTCTGTGCGTGGCGAGCGCATGTGATTGCGCGTCCTTCACCTACGATAGCGTGACCGGTACCTGTTCCATGTTTACAAAGATACTGAATAGCGGAGGCGGGTCTAGCAAAGGTGCAAATAAACTCACAGGTACATTAAACATTTCTCTTGTTATTCAGACAAAACTTTTTTCACGAACAACCTGCTAGTATATTTATGATATAAATGAGCAGACCAGCTTGTAAAAAATAGTTTTGATTGATTTATTGCTCCAAACAAAAAATTCAGAACAAAAAAAAGATGACGCATAAAAGTTGAAATAAGGTTACTACTTAATTGTGTACAAAAGTATTATGCCTTTATTAATTTATAAATTCATATTTTCATGAAGGTTATCTTCATCCAAGTGTATTTGCTCTGAAAAATATCATTTTGCAATAAGACCGAAATATTGATGATTTTTTTTAAACTAGATTGTGTGACACCACAAATCATACAACATTCCGTCATAACTGATTATACCGGGTGTAACGCCACATATGAGTGTGATTTTGGCTACAACGCTACTGACTACAATGTCCTAACATGTCAGTCAAATGAGACCTGGACGCCCAGCAACTTCCACTGTGCTGAAATACGTAAGTAATAACAACCGAGAAAGTCTTGGAAGAGGGAAGGTAGTAATTTCCACTGTACTGAAATGAGTAGACAATATCAATTGAAGAAGTAAATTATTCTTTGCTGAAATATGTAATAACAACCAAAAATATATGGGGCTACCAACAACTTCTAACAATACACAATTGATTCATGTCTTTACAGTCAACAGTCAAAACTCTTTCCCGAGGTGTTAGGACCAACCCGATGAACTCCGGCCTCGGGAAACAGTTTATAGGGTTGGTCCCAACATCTTTGGAAAGAGCTTTGGCTGTTGACTGAAAAGGCATGAAACATGGTATTACTATACTGAAATAGAGAAGTGTAACAGGAGAGAAGAAAATGTAGCGGCCAGACCGGGATTCGAACATGGGCTCATTCGAACACTAGCTGAGTGCTCTACCGACTGAGCTACCTGGTCACCGATGATCGACCCAGTCTAATCCCGCTACAGAATTATATATGTAATATCAGTTGGAAGAGAACTGGGCCCAACTACGTAGTTTCTACTGTCTCTGCGAGAATTCGTAAGCAATAACAACTGAAAGAGACCTAGGCACCCAGCAAATTATATTGTGTTGAAATACGAAGAAAGGAAATACAACCGAAAGATACCTGGGCCCCAGTAATTTCTGCTGTGCTGAAATACTCTGAAGTGGCAATGAAGTACCCGTGTTTTAGTGAGATCGTGACCAGCTTCTTGTTTTGTTGTTTTGTGCTGAAACATATGTGTTTATTGAATTTGGGATCATCGACTTCTACTTCTGCTAATGTATGCGAGTATGACATTTAGTACTCAAGAAATAGGATCTAGAAAATGCACGGCTAGACCAGTGTTCCAATTCGGGACAACCGAACACTAGCCGGGTGTTTACCGATTGAGCTACCTGAAAGAACAGTTACCTTTGACACATATCCAGAGCTCGAGTGTCCCCATGTAAAGAATTTACCTCACCTAAAACAAAGTTTGCGATATGAGTGAGGGAAATGCGAGACAAGAAGACCGGGAATTGAACCCTGGACCTCCAAACACTAGCTGGCGATTATACCTGGTCGCCGACGATCAATTTGAGCCAGGACCAGAACACCTATATATTGAAACTTTTGTAGAGCAATTTTTATATGACGTCATTTAGGCCTTATATCTGTATTTATGCGAGTTTAGTCCTTGGTGACCTTGTACTAAATACTGGACACAAATATTTAATGTATTCCATTGACAGCAGGAACGATATTCTAATACCTATAACAAAGACGTCTTGTTGTTACCATTAATTAAAGATCATTACTTAAATGATTTTTTCTTTTGGTGACATATGTATAATGTAAGAATGACCAATAGAAATTATTTTTCTCGGTGATTATATAAAATACATTGATATTCTTTTATATTATGGATGTTTTATCAATGAATTGTCGGTCACATACTCACGTGATCATGTCCCCAGAATAAGAAGGATTGAAATCAATATCTTTCAACTTTGGATTTAATATGGGAGCAATTATTAAAAGCTGTGGAAATATTGATAAGTAATTAAACATTGCATTATCTCTATTCAATATACAATTTTGATTAAATGTTATGTACTTGACATCGTGATATATCCATCAATTTACAAAATGTGTTTTAATTCGCAGACTCGGCTATGGAATTCCATTAAAGGTTTAACAAACCACTTCAGTGTACCTTTATACTTCAGAATAATGCAATGTACGGCACTAAGTTTAGCTGGTAACAGATTAAAATAAATATTTATTTTCTCTTTTTAAAACATCATTTTATATATTTTATAGCGAGGCGTGGGGCAAGGGTTGTTGATGTTGCTGCTGTTGTATTTATTGATATTGTTGGCGGCGGCGCTCATTTATTAATTGTCCTTTCGCGTGAATTTTTTTTTTTTTGAGTTCCTATGGATTATGGTTATTATATAGATTCTTGCTTACTTGATATGTGTAATGACGTTTTTTTCTTATTTTAATAGACGAATGACAACCTATCAAAAATCAGCAAATATTTACTTTTTTTGTAGTCGTAGATTGCAAAATGTTGTAGCAAGTTATATGCTATATAAATGTTTGATTATCAACCTTATTTTTCTCTTCCAGCATGTCCGACCCCGCCACTACTTGACTTTGGTAACCCTAGTGTGACGACTCTCCAAGTAGGCGGTGTTGCCACGTATACCTGTGTGGCAGACTACATCAACAGGGGAGGAAATGTCGACACGCTTAACTGTCTCTTAGGAGGCACGTGGTTAGGGACCATTGATATGATATGTAAGTGTCCACCAGTTATTTCACATATTTATTGGCTACTGACATAAATTATCGTTACGGTTCTGTAGTAGTGCATTAGAATTATACTGCCTCAAATTGCAAGGCCACAGAAGGCTGAGAAAGTGAATTTCTATTCTTCCTGAAAAATGACTTCTGTCTCCTGACGTTTCCCTTGACTTTGTATCTCTTTTGTCCTTCTCCATTGACTCAGGTTTTCTTTTAGCAATGGGTATTCAATCGCCAAACACAATCAGCCTAACACATGTAGAAATGAAAAATCAAAAGTTGTACTTATATACGAAAAACAGAAGTAAGGATCCCGCATTTGGTCGCCTTTTACTATAATGCAACTTGCCTTCCTCATATGCCTTTATATTGTTTGCAAACTGGTGAATTTCTTTGGATCGTTTTCCTAGGAAATCCATTGATATTTGGTGATTTTATATAATTGAATGAAAATCCTTACTTATCAGTTCTTTCTTAACAAAGTTGACATCAGAAGTAGCTTTTATGTATCTTTCATACCTATCGGTGAAATACTGATTTATCCCATTCAATACACCTATGTTGTCTGAGGCTGTACTTTATGTACAGTTGCAGATTTCGGAATGGGGGAACATTGTAATCGCGAAATTGAAAATAAAAACGTCAAGATATGAGCGAAAAACATTGTTATATGTGTATATGAAGGATTAATAGAATATTCACCTCTTTGAGAATGATACAAGAGAATATCAACCGGAGGGGTAAGATATTCTTGAGTTGTCAAACACGAGACTTTGAGATCTTCTGTCATCCCCCTTAGAGAGTGAAGGATTCTCTTACCCTGTGTACCACTTTGTATCTCAAGTGCAAATTGATAAAATTACGGATGTCCCTGTCTGGAGTAAGAGAAAGAGATATTCCACTCTCGGGATCACAAAATATTGTAAAACCCTCGGCAAGCCTCTGGTTTTACTACCTTTTGTGACCCTCGGGTAAAATATCCCAATCCTTAATATCCACATATGAAAGTTTATGATTTCATTTCCAGGTAAACCTATAATCATCCGGTACACGTTTTACTGGACCACATCCGATGTTTTCTTTGCTGGTACGGATGCAACAGTCTGGGTGCGAATGTATGGAGCCTACGGGACAGAACAAGTAACTATGCCAACCAGTATGCAGTTTGAAGTAGGAATATCGGAATCGAATTGGGTAAATTAACTTCCTTTTATTTTATTTTTCTGATTGATTCCAACTCAGTATTTCCAATAAGAGATATTGTTGCAGAGACGCAAAGTTTCGTTTCTTTGTGTAACTCGTCAGTCACCTTTCTATGTCTATTGGTTGCCCCATCGCATTACTTTGTTCATTTAATTCGTCAGAATATAAACTACATGTGTTTTTATAGAATTTACAACCTAGCTGTGATATTGTCTGGCTCAATCAATGTCCATTGCTATGTTTCATGTAGTCGGCCCATCGCATTGACAAGGTTAGATTATTTGTCCAATCGCCTTACTGTGTTTTAATAATTTGTCCAATCGGAATAATTAATGTTTAGAGAATTCATTTAATGTCCTTGCTGTATTTACTACATGTCTTGCCTAGATATTAGTAATTAGGTTATATTGTTTAGTTATCACTGTTTGTAAAGATAATTAGTTGGCAAATTGCCTTGACATATTTATTTGATTAATTTAACTATGTTTAAAATGTTTACAGATGAACTGGAACGATGTTGGACCCCTGACCAGAGTCGACATAGGTCAACGACAATGGCGGAGCAAGTCCTGGATGGAAGTTACAAACGGTAATTAACAGTTATGAGAAATGAAACAATGACCCGTCTCATGTTTACGTTAATCCTGACTTATCTCCTCTATAATAATGAATCACAAATGTTCAATAACTAAGCTGAAAGCCAATCGATACTTATGAATAAACATTATAAGTCCATGTTCCCTGAGTGTCGAAATTTTTAAGTAAACATGCTAGTGGTACGTATCATTAACACTATTATTTGTTCAATCTGATGCACTGGCCGTGTGGTTATAATGTCCCGACATATTACCACAAACCCTCCACCTCAGGGTTGCGAGTTCAAATTCATTTGGGTCAGTTGCAAGGTACTGACTCCGGCTTTCCTCCACCAACAAACCTGGTACGTCGTTAATGACCTTGGCTGTTAACAGGACGTTTTACTAATATAAACCAACCAAACTGATGCCCACAAGAGAAAATGTAGGAGTAAAACACATCTACACGTAATATGCGTACATATGATTATTTGGAAATATAACTCGATGAAAACCGTTCTGATTCCTTGGCAAGCATCCTTTCATTTATGCTAACCATTAGCGGATACGACATATTGCCACAAGCCCTTCACCTCTGGGTCATCACCGTTGGATGCAGTTACCATGTACTGACCGATGGACGGTTTTTTGTCTCTGGGTACTAGCACATCCATAACTAATCTTAGAAGTTACGCCAATCAAAACCAAACCAAAAACAAAGTAAAATATATTATGATAATAATAGGATAAACATTAGTTCTTTTGATGTGTGTTTTTATTTCATAAAGAACAAACGAACTTCTGTTCATATTTCGTCTACATTTTTGTTTTAAACTGGAATTGATTATCGCCTATAAACTTTGATATTATTGTGTGTATTTCAGTTGACCATATCCATGGAGGGAATTGGGACTTACACCTTTAACCCCAATGCGTGGATAGAAACACCTGGACTACAAATCACTGTATACGTGTGAGGACGAATTCTAAGAGAACTGAACAATTTCTCCTGACGATAAGTCATGTTCTAGGTTTCACTCAGTCTTAGAGTATACCGGGTATTTTATCAATTACGGTAAAAAAGTGTCTCATTATTTTCTGAAATACATATATCATGGCCCAGTTTCATGAACATTTTTCAACTTTAAAGGATCCCCCCTCCATATGAAAGCACCGTTGTTGTAAAGTGAAATTCTAAGTTATGGAAACTTCCTTAAAATCTGCAGTGCTTTCCTTAAAGATGCTCCACCGCCGACAGAACATAAACGATACTCATCACTTGAACAATAACTGGTGTTTCATCACGTAAATGTATGTCTAATTTTTTTAACACAATAATAATATAAAATGATTTATTTTGCCTTTTGTGCATGCGCCATCAGTATTTCATTCCATATAGGACATAATGCGATGTAATTTTTTCGGAACGCCAATTATTTTTGATATTTTTAATTTGAAGTAAAATTTGAAGCTAAAATTTTTCAATGGAGGTAATAGTGTAAAGTAAGTAACTTTTAACTGAAGAAAAATACTTATTCGTCTGCTCCTGTTTTTATTGAGAAAAAATACTAACAGTATTACCCCTCTTATTTGAACTTGCATTCCTCAAATACCCCCATTCGTCGAACTGATCGCATGGTCCCGACCGTGCCCTGATATAATCTATGTAATAAAACCCCGGATAGCTCGACCTGCTATTCGTCGAATACCCCTCATTCCTCGAACAGAAATATATTCCCTTCCTGTCAAATGCATAGTAAAGAAACCATCTATTCGTTGAACAGATATTCGGCCCTTGAATTGTTTTATAAATACATGTGTCGCAAACGACTTCACCAATCAAGGGTATATATCACGGTCCGTGTTTATACAGGTGTTGTGTCAAGCCCTTGGGTATTAATGGATGAACGGTAACAGCAACACCTATCTGCAGTTGTCGTTAATTTGTTGTTAGTAATTTAAATTGCATACCAGTATCTCAAAACATGCATTTAAACAATGCTTCTATCGTATGGATGAGTAAGTTGTCAATTGGATTTTAATAGAAAATGCGAATTTGTCCTAACGAGGCACGGCTCCGTATTTCGTTATGTTTTCGGTATTCAATTCCAATCCTACTGTTGCTAACCTATTTAATGTTTTAGTTTAAGTTAAGGTTGAAAGGACAGAGCTCATCCATCATTAGCAATTTTTACAGTGCTAATGCATTATTTTTAAATCATTTAATCAACAGCGAATTGGCGAATTTTTATCAATATGCTGCACTTGACATTCACCATGCCTCATTTGCACTTCAAATTCTCTTCAGCACTTCACAACGTGCATTTAAAAGAAATACACATTTTATTAACATTACGATTGAAAATCACCGTTATAAATATTTCAAATGCTGGAAAACAATACTGAATTCGTTATTGACATAGAAGGTTTGTCATAGACTGTGGCAATTTTCAGCATTTCACAACGTGCAATTTTATAAAATACACATTTTATTAACATTACGATTGAAAATAACCGTTATGGATATTTTAAATGCTAGAAAACAATACTTTTTACGTTATTGACATACAAGGTTTGTCACAGACTGTGGAAATTTTCAGCATTTCACAACGTGCAATTTTATAAAATACACATTTTATTAACATTACGATTGAATATCGCCCTTATAAATATTTTAAATGCTGGAAAACAATACTTCAAACATTATTGACATGCAAGGTTCGTCACAGACTGTGGCCTACTTCTGAGTACCGATGGCCAACCTCGGATGAGTTGAATACCCTGCATTCCTCAAACTATGGACCTGGCCCCCTGCAGTTCGAGTTAAAGGGGGTTTACTGTATTTGTCTGTGGTGGAGCATCGCTAATGTAAAAGAATATTCGTGAAGCTGGGCCCATGGCAAATATTTCATGTTTAATAAAAGCATATGCCGTCTATCTCTATGTCTGGTATTGTAAGAAATGCAGCGGAGATAAGATAAACAGGATAGTGAAAATTATTTACACTATATGTGTTTATTACTGAATTTGACATAGTCCGAGTCAAAGTTCAATAAGTAAAGCGGCGAATGCATTTGCATTGCATACTGTATGTGGCGTACTGTTACACCACCGAATGGGATTCCTAATAAAGAAGGCCTGTGTTCTTTTTTCCTTATTCTCTTTTTTTCTTGTTCTTTTTTTTATGTAATTAGGGTTTGGCTGTTTGAAACCTGTCTGTTCTATTGATAATATCAGCATTGACTACAAGTTGTCTCTTCTGAAATGTCTTTCTTTATTAATTTAGATGTATATAAAGATTTAGGTATGCAAGTTTGATTGAGGAAACGATTTGCTGACTGCTTCATGTTTTTCAATTGTAATGGTTAATGTTTATATCGCTTGTTTTGTCATACTTTGTAGAAATTATATTGTTTGCGTAAATAATTTTACAGAAGCATAATAAAAATTCAGCTCAAAATATCTCTTGTCATAAAAGCTAAAATAAATAAAGATGTATTTTAAAATTACAGTCCAATATATTTTGTTGCTTGATACATAGAATCTTATGTGTTGCCAATATAATATAAGAAAGATAATTATAAATTACAGAGGATTTTAACAGTAGACATTTATTTCGATCTTGTATTTGTTATACTGACTATTCCATGTTAGAAGTTACTCATTTGACTCTAGTCTATAATTTGGCCGGAAAAGTGTCCGGTTCGCTCAGAATAAATCATTAGTTTGTTGAATAGAGTGTTTACCATTGTCATGTTTTTCTTTGGCTCGTTTGCAAATTAAACTTTTCAAGAAGCATACGGAACTCCGTCTTCCAATGCTACTGGTTGAATGGTATACGTCATTAAATGCTCGTATGTGCTTTTTGTTGTGGATCTTAGTTTAAACAAATAATATGAAAATAATAACAGCATTGTAAATCAATTATAAATAAAGGGAGGTGATTATCGACGTGAAATCGATACTGTTAATCGAAATTATGGATACCTGCGTTAGACGAAAATAGCAATTCAAATTCAAAACAAATTAAAACTAGGGCAACATATAAAGGACCATAGATTTGTATTGATAGAGTGTACAAGGATAATAGAGCAAAATGTTCCGAGAAATTAAAACCGATGTTTCATTCATTAGACACACCGTAATAAATATGCTATAATTTCGAGAAACATTTAGGCCACATATCGCACGAATAAATAATCTATTCCCTAATATGGTCATGGTATCGATTGTAAAACCAAGCAATTATTTTGATAACAACATACATCTTAAACATTCATTCTTTGATTTAAAATTGATAAACGAAGCTGTAGTTTTTACGTTTATAATCAAACTATCTATTGTTAATTCTATGACTATTTCTAGGAATTTCTTATTTCCTGATGTTGTTTATGTTGTATTATTTGTTGTTTACATTAGATATGAAAACACTTTTAACATACCTACATATTGCATATTCTACCTTTTTATATCAATAAAATTGATTTTGTTGGGCTGTTTGTATTTTTTTTCTTTGTAGTTTTAAGTTCATTATAACATTAATACAAAATCTAATTGTGTATCACTTTGTCAGTAATAAATCGACACACCGTTACGATATCGATTTTATTTTACAATGTATATCAAATGTATACAGGTGTAGCTCAATGTAGAAAAAAATGTAATTAAATCGTCAATAATGCCCTCGTCAATTTGTATAATCAAAATCAACATTACAAGAATGATAATATACTTATTACATATACTTGATGAAAATTATTTCCAAATTGCTTTCAATCCTGTGGTGTACGACAATCTATTTATCATTGACCCATGGAACCATGTCTGTCCAATACTTAATTAACTTATACAGAATTCATTAATCTCTCACGAGATAGATTCACGAAACACTTGTTGGTCACAATTTTAGATTTATTGTGTTCAAAGATGTCATTTTTTGTGCAATTTTATTGAATAGCATGTGGTACACATTGTCTAGTCAACGATATTTACCATGACCTACTTGTCATGCTCCGATTCATTTGTCAACGATATGGGCCAGAAAAAAACGCGTGCACTTTACAAATATAAAGACAACACTAACCACGACTGCTTGAATTGAATTCATTAGAATTTGGGCATTTATTGTACATGCACTTACATGGTATATTTTATTCATGTTACCTAACCACTGAACTGACCCTTTGTTTCTTTGTAAAACGTTATTTGGAAAGCAATTTACACAATAATAATAAAACACCTATGGGAATTGTAAAGTTTGACAATAAACACGTTGTTCTTATTCTCTCCACGACGCTACTTATAGTGGAACGCTGTAGAAATAACAACATGTGTATAATACAAAATTACGAATTCATTTAAGCATTGATGTCACTATTTTTTTTTAATTTTATCGGGGTATGAAAAAAAAAATGTTTGCAAACTGGGTGAATCAGCGTAGCGGATTCTCATAAAGTTTGCAAACAATTTTTTTTTCATAACCCAATAAAAATTCAAAAATAGTGACATCAATACTTATAATTAATTTTATACTCTATTTGATAAAATGAAGTATGTTTAAATGTATCATTATAGTGGTTTTTCAAGGGATTCTTTTTTTCCGAATCAATACGCGACGTCAATGTCTCTATTGTGGCGTCACGATAACGTCGGGGTTTCGTGCCATTCTCGGATTTTTTTTCATAGTGGTATGCAAAAAAAATATTGGCCAATCAGAAAGCCAGATTTGGTATGAAAACAAAGAAAAAATTAATTATAGAAAAAATATCATGAAAATAATGTCATTCGAAAGCCTTAAAAAACATATCCATACGTTTTCGAATTGTATGGTCATGGTAATATATGCACACTGTAAAATGGTCTCTAATTAAGGAACCGTTACGTCAGAAAATAAAAAAAAACAAGTATATATTGATGTATAGTTAAAATCAATTTAACTATGATATTATAAAACGTTATTCGATAAGGGATAAAAGAAAATAATAGTAATAGTCTTGCAACCTGACATTTTACTCATGAAGGTATTTTGCTACTTTATTGGGAATGGTATTCTATATTTGCACAATACAAAAAATTCTGCCCTTGTGGGTAGGTATTGGTAGTGATGTCATGTATTTGAGAGCGTAACGTCATAATTTTCGGAGAAAAACGAAGATAATTGTGCTCACAAAATAATGACATCGCAATCGATACCTACCCGCAAGGGAGCTTACTCTGTAATATGCAAAGACGGAATACAGCTGGTCGCTACATAACTAATTATGTGCAACAAATCTGAAATATATGCATCTTTAATGTGGAGCAGTTGTTCATCTTCATTTATTCATTTTTTACCTTAAATTCTTACAAACTGTAATTTCCCATTTTAGTAAAAAAATCTCCATTTTTGAAAGACATGTTTTATACTTTAAAATGAGCATATGAAATTTGATATCATTTATCACTTACGTGCAAAAATCCTCTGTGGAATAAAAATAAAAAAAATATATTTTCTATTTACATCGTAAAAAAATACTTAAATCTTAATATAAACTATAGATATGCAATATTGGCACACAGTAAATTTTTCATGGCACATTCTAACTGATTCGTAATAAAATACAGTTACATGTTAAAGTAAAATTTCATTGTGTAATACACACTTGGATCAAAGCATACAAACAAATACATGTATTGAATGCATTTTGTTTATTTGATGGACTGGCATAGCAAATACGCACTAAAGTATCTATTCAATTATTCTGTTAATATGCCAAGAAAATATTTTGAATTGAATTGAATCAATTGAACTACGGTTGGATGCAATTTTATTTCTGTCTAAAGTATTATAAATGTCAATAGTGAGGATAAAAAACAGTTTTGCTACATTATTATTGTCAAATAATCGATTAAACAATTATAAAACGATCATTGTCGTACAACTACATTCGGGGCATATTTAAACAATGGATTTGATTAAACGGCCATGTAAACACACTCCATTGCACTTATACTAAAAGGAACCCAAAACTGTATTTTTTTATTTGTAATTTTCTTATCACTCTTATCCCAATGTATTGATCAAAAGATCCCGATATTCCTTTTTTACATTATAAACCTCTAATCGATATTGTATCTCAATGTATTAAAAAGGGACAATTTTTAATTCATATTTTTATTATCAATATTGTATGTAAATGTATCAAAACGAGGAGTCCGATTTGGTTTACCACTGACCTGAATACCACAACTATGGTGTTGAAGTACCACTAATCCTTGTTTACCAACAGTTACCAGCTTTACGTCTATTCTGTTCTGTTCCGAAGAGTTAGAGTTCAAAAAAGTTGGGCCTTGAATAAAGTGACATTCAATACCTCGATTACATATTTTACATGTTGTCGTAGTCTGTGACTACCATAGCTCTGATTTTGACATGTGTCGTGGTTGAAATAGAGGACGGTTGCTCTTCTGGAGCTGCAAAATGTATTTCCTTTTTAATAAGCATTTCAAAAATATGTCTCATTAGTGTTTTATTACGATGACTAATAGATTCGTAGGTCGTCTGAGGACATTTGAGGTTAAAAAGTATGCAAACTGTCATCTTTAGATGAAATTGGTGTCATTTTTCTCTATAAGTAATTGCATCCGTTAAAATGAGTATAAATCAATTTTGTTTGTTTTCTGTTAGAGTTGTTGACATAAAATAGATATTAACTACGCTACATCAAACCCCTAACTGGTATTCCTAAATTGCAATCGATCCTTTTCCTTGGGAGATATTATATAACGTCTCTATTGTACCACAGGTAAGGGTTGATACATAATGGAATGCACGTCTGGAGCAACTGCTATTTATGAAAATGGCCAAGACAAAGCAGGTGATATTCCTTCAGGTTCTCTGTCTCCTATCAATTGGAACAGGTAAGAATAATTCCTATTCATTTTCAAAATTAATATCTGTGACAATGGTTGTGTATCTCATCTTTCCTGTCGCATTTACTTTACGTCAAATATATAAAAAGTATAAGCTAACTTATTATATGGCATATCTTTGACAGTGTTAAAACACCAAAGAAATTATTTCCATTTGTATTGATATGGATGCCTTTTGTGAATATGTCGTTTTTGGAATACATTGGTTCTCTCTTCGAAGATATTGGATATGTTTATATTCTATAATAGGTTAATACTGGTACTCTTTCCCGGTTACTTTCATCCTACCGTTTGTGTAAAGTTTGATGATGAGACAGTTGCAATATCCATATTAAACTACCGTATAACCAGAAACATATTTTTTACGATCGGTAGATGTACATGTACCTCTGTATGTGCCTAGGGGTTTCTAGATATATTCCTAAATAATTAGTAGGATGGTTTTGATATGTAACAAAAGGTCAGTAATTTTCAGATGGTTTGTGTACGATTTTCGATTTTCGAGAAATCAGATAAAATTGTTTATTTTCATGCTTTCAAAAATCATATTATATCATATTGATAAAAAAATTGGTCATAGTCACACCAGTCTTAACATATAATTCTGAAATATGGTATGCCGACTTTTACAATAAAATTGCAAATGCAAATAAAAGAGCGCGTGTGAATAATTCAACATTTGACGAATTTTCAATAACAGATAAAACGCCATTTGAACAAATAAATTTAAAATTTTGCAAAATGGCCCTTGAGGGTTGGAAAATATGCAGTAAATGTTGCTTCCAGGGCTGAATTAGGACAGTATACACTAGACTGTTTCATTAATACTCAAGCATTGTGTTATTTGGCTAGAAAATCACAAGATGACATTAATAATCTTGTAAAAGAACCTTTGAAGGTCAGTAAAATATTCATGAAAGTGGATCATATTCGTGTTATTCATACGTATCAAGTATTATCAACGAAAGTAACATCACATTTGACATTAAAAGGAGAAACTTCAGTAGGAAGGAACAAGCCAGATTAAAACGGTCATTAAAAAGATTCAAACATGGCAGATTTGACATTATTTTCTCAAACAAAATGCAACTTTTAGATTGTAGTAATAAGCTATTTCTATAAAGTAAACTTAAACAAAACTATAAAGAGGAATATTATCTTTCTTTCCAAAATTTTGAATATCGAAAATTTGTTGGCAAAACTTCGGATACGCAATAACGCGGATACGAGGTGAGTTAAGCTCACTTCATCCTCAAGTGTACAGTAAATTCTACTGAAAGAAAAATTTTTTTATCTAAATACAAAATTAATTCTATGTTCACAGACTATGAAAATTTAATAAAGTTATTGTCATCTAATGAACCACAACTTCTGCAGGATTTGGGCCTCTTCATTAAAAAGTCGTTTGAACAGAGGAAAGCGGGCTTGCTGAATGCATAAGTTGTTCTTGTTTTATTATTATTCTGTTATTCATGTAATGTTATCTTTGTAATTTGCTATCGATCCTTGTTTGTGGGTGTAAAAATGCAAATAACTGAATTGAATTGAATTGAATATAAAAAATGCCTAAAAACCGGAGGTCACTCTGTCGTCAACAAAGACACAGAAGGTGCTTCCAATCTCTATGTATATACGTCTCTGGTATAACAAGTAATTTTTACAGGCGAAAAAATTCATCCATGAAATAAAAGATAAATATAAAAGTTATGTGGACTCTTATAGTCATATCACAAAGTTCTGAGTCTCGAGTATTTAAAATTTAATCCCAATATTGCGATTTTTAGCTCACCTGGCCCGGCGTCCGTCCGTCGACAATCGAGTCTTCTCCATAACCGCTGGTCGGAATCTAACAAAATTTGACTGGTAGAATCCTTATGGGGTACTGACTGAAAATTGTACAAATGGTCGGGTTCATCCCTCGGGGGCCTGAGGGGCGGGGCCAAAAGGGGTAAATTTTGACTATTTCCGCTTAAAGGACTTTTTCTCTGAAACTAATCATGGGATAGCACTCATAATGCAATAGTAACATCCTTATAGAGTGTAGATTCAAAATTGTACAAACAAAGGGGCTGACCCCTCCACGTGGGGCCTGAGGAGCGGGGTCAAAATGGGGTCAACTTGGCTATTTCCATACAAACAACTTCTCTGAAACTAAGCATGGGATAGCACTCATAATGCATTGGTAGCAGCCTTATAGGATGGGGATTGAAAATTGTACAAAGTATGGGCTGACTCCACGGAAACCTGAGGGGCGGGGTCAAAAGGTGTCAATCTGGCTATTTCCATGTAAACGACTTCTCTGAAACAAAGTATGGGATAGCACTCATAATGCAATGGTAGCATCCTTATAGGGTGGAGATTCAAAATTATAAAAATGTTAGGACTGACCCCCTGGGGACCTGAGGGGCAGGGCCAAAAGTGTCGATTTAACTGTGTGATATATAACGACTTCTTTGAAACTAAGCATGGGATAATATACAATTATGGCCCTCTGTGGAGGGATACATCTAGAATTGTCTCCCTGGAAAGAGTTATTTTGTCGAGGGCGAAGCCCGAGAGAAAATAACTCTTTCCAGGGAGACAATTCTAGATGTATCCCGACACATAGGGACATAATTATTTTATTATACCGAACAAAATCAAAAGAAAAAAAATCTCTGTTAAAAGAATCCATGAAGATATTTCCCAACAACACACGTTGTTAAATTCGTTTGGGCTACAAAAATATAAACAACAGCGTTGCCATTGTTGGTTGACGTTGCAGATGACGTCAACTTCCGGTCACGTGCGGAGCTTCCAATGGGTTATTTCCCTGGGGTTATTTCCCTCGGGGGTTATTTCCCTGGGGTTATTTCCCTCGGGGTTATTTCCCTGGAGTTATTTCCCTCGCCTTCCAATTCCGGGGAAACATCTAACTTATTCAATGTCATGTGATCAAGTTTAATCCAATCAGAACATTCTAAATAAAAGTGAGGTATAATAATACTCATTATGCAATGGTAGTATTCTTATAGGGTGGGGATTAAAAATCATAGAAATAATGAGGCTGACCCCATCCGGGTGGCCTGAGGGGCGGGGTCATATTAGACTATTTTCATATAAATGACATCTTCTCTGAAACTAAGAATGGGATAACACTTATAATTCAATGGTAGCATCCTTATAGGGAATGGATTCAAAATTATACAAATGGTGGGGCTGATCCCCAGGGGCCTGAGAGTCGGGGCCAAAATGTGAATTTGGCTATTTCCTTATAAACAACTTCTTCTCCGAAACTAAGCATGAAATAACACTTATTATGCAATGGTAGCATTCTTGTAGGAAGGGGGCTTAAAATTGAACAAATGATATGGGACTTATCCCTACTGGGCCTGAGGCGCAGGGCCAAAAGGGTCAATTAAGCTACTATTTTCAAGTATAAATTACTTCCTCTCTGAAACTATGTATTGGATATCATTCATAGTTGTATGGTATATATCTATAGCATCGTTATATTGTTTGGATTCAGAATTAAACAAATCTTGGGGTCAATTTTGCTATTTTTTTCTAAATGTAAGAGCATTTGTGATAATTACAAAAAAAGGTGATCTTGTATTCATTATCGTGAATATTTACAAAAGTTATAGTGTTCACAAGGCTCAATAGTGGTTATACAAGGGGCAATAATTCAAAATTTACTGTCCGATTATTCTGATTTTCGAAATCGTTCGTTATCTTTCTAAATACACAGTTTCATTAAGCTCAGAAAATATTTACTTTAGTTCACAAGTTCTAATAACCATTATTATTGCAAAGGGTAATAAGTTATTATAAGTCCGATTTTCGAACTTGTCAAAGATCTTGCCAATGTATGCTTGCATACAAAGTTTCAGCTCGTTAGAGAATATATCAAATAGTGTCAAATACAAAAAAAAATAGAAACACTTCTATAAGATACGTGGTCGTTGAAGAACTCTAAACCAACATGGCGACCGATTCTTCGACTGGAATTGAATATTATTCTGAATGAAATACCATTACAATACTATTGCAATTGTAGACTGCATATTCAAACTATCCCAATAGTGTTTCCCCCAATAAAAATAGTATTGCATTAGTTAAAATTGTAGAAACTGGACTAAAATGAAATACTCGCAGAGGTTTGATATGATAACAGACTAACAGTTGTTATCAAGTCACTTTCCCCCAATGCTATTCAATCAAAAACAAACACTGACATTGTTCTAAATGTCAGTGTGTTTTATAATGAATGGGATTAATTCACATACCACGTGAAACCTGATTTTAAACGTTTGTGGGGGACTTATGTTTCTATTGGTGATGGAATGACGCCAAAAGATGATATCTTACGCTAACGATATTTCATCGGGAAGATTACAAAGAGTTACGTTCATTTACCACTAGAGATACTAGTCCCGCACAAATGTTAACAGGTATCACGTGCTACGTCAATTAGTTCCATTGTCACTGACACTAGCAAAGGGAAGTACCTCTAAACCAAAACTGCTCCAGATATACGAAATGAAGACTGAATTTAATAGAATTCAGGATGCAATACTATTGCAATAGTAGTCTGCATTAGTTAAACTATCCCAATAGTGTCTCATTGAACGCCAGTCAGGATTACCAGAAACTGCTGAACTGGACTAAAATGAAGTACTCACAGAGATTTGATACGATAACAGATTATCAATTAAAGGTAACTCCCCCATGCTATTCAATCAAAAACAAACACTGACATTGTTCTCAATGTCAGTGTGTTTGATCATGAATGGGACTTTTCAATTCATGTACCATGTGATACATGACAATGTGTGTGCGAAACTATTGTTTCTGTTGGTGATGGAATGACGTCAAAAGAGAATATACTGTACTAACGTCATTTCAAAGTCATTATCGAGTATCACGTGGTACGTGAATTAGTCCCATTGTCACTGACACTAGCAAAGGGAAGTAACTCTAAACGGACACTGCACCAGTTGTACGACATGACGTTCAATTCATTAACTGAATTAAATATAACTCAGAATGCAATCCTATTGTAATTGTAGTCTACATTAGTTAAACTATCCCAATATTGTTCAATAGTTACAGTATTGCAATAGTAATCCTAACATGGAACGCCAGTCAGGATAACCAGAAACGAACTGAACTGGACTTAAATGAAGTACTCGCAGAGGTTTGATACGATAATAGACTAACTGTCGTTATCAAAAGTCACTTTTCCCATGCTATTCAATCAAAAACAAACACTGACATTGTTCTCAATGTCAGTGTGTTTGATCATGAATGGGACTTTTCAATTCATGGACCATGTGATACCTGACAAGGTGTGTGCGGGACTATTGTTTCCATTAGCGATGGAATGACGTTAAAAGATGAAATCCTGTGCTAACGTCATTTCAACCCCATTATCGGATATCACGTGGTACGTGAATTAGTCCCATTGTCACTGACACTAGCAAAGGGAAGTAACTCTAAACGGACACTGCACCAGTTGTACGACATAACGTCCAATTCATAGTCTGAATTAAATATAATTCAGAATGCAATCCTATTGTAATTGTAGTCTATATTAGTTAAACTATCCCAATATTGTTCAATAGTTATAGTATTGCAATAATAATCCTACCATTGAACGCCAGTCAGGATTACCAGAAACTGCTGAACTGGACTAAAATGAAGTACTCACAGAGATTTGATACGATAACAGATTATCAATTAAAGGTAACTCCCCCATGCTATTCAATCAAAAACAAACACTGACATTGTTCTCAATGTCAGTGTGTTTGATCATGAATGGGACTTTTCAATTCATGTACCATGTGATACATGACAATGTGTGTGCGAAACTATTGTTTCTGTTGGTGATGGAATGACGTCAAAAGAGAATATACTGTACTAACGTCATTTCAAAGTCATTATCGAGTATCACGTGGTACGTGAATTAGTCCCATTGTCACTGACACTAGCAAAGGGAAGTAACTCTAAACGGACACTGCACCAGTTGTACGACATGACGTTCAATTCATAGTCTGAATTAAATATAATTCAGAATGCAATACTATTGTAATTGTAGTCTACATTAGTTAAACTATCCCAATATTGTTCAATAGTTACAGTATTGCAATAGTAATCCTAACATTGAACGCCAGTCAGGATAACCAGAAACGAACTGAACTGGACTTAAATGAAGTACTCGCAGAGGTTTGATACGATAACAGACTAACTGTCGTTATCAAAAGTCACTTTTCCCATGCTATTCAATCAAAAACAAACACTGACATTGTTCTCAATGTCAGTGTGTTTGATCATGAATGGGACTTTTCAATTCATGGACCATGTGATACCTGACAAGGTGTGTGCGGGACTATTGTTTCCATTAGCGATGGAATGACGTTAAAAGATGAAATCCTGTGCTAACGTCATTTCAACGCCATTATCGGGTATCACGTGGTACGTGAATTAGTCCCATTGTCACTGACACTAGCAAAGGGAAGTAACTCTAAACGGACACTGCACCAGATGTACGACATAACGTCCAATTCATAGTCTGAATTAAATAGAATTCCGAATAGAATGCTATTGCAATAGTAATCTGCATTAGTTAAACTATCCCAATAGTTTTTCCCCTCGCAATCGCAATAGCAAAACACAACACTCCGCTGCTCGAAGCGTCTGACTAGTAATCCAGGGCAGAGGCAGTTATTGGTTTTATTATAAATTCTGCATCTTGTTACAAAATCAGTATTGCTGCAAAAACAAACACTAAAATTAATTTCAGTGCGATAGCCCAATGTTGACTTACCAGTTACAAAGTACCTTGTGTGAAAAGTTGACTGCACTTGTTTCCATTAGCGATGGAATGAACGATCACTTAGATGAAATCCCCTGTGCTAACGTCATTTTCAACGCCATTATCGGGTATCACGTGGTAACGTGATTTAGTCCCATTGTCACTGACAACTAGCAAAGGGAAGTTAACTCTAAACGGACACTGCACCTGTTGTACGACATGTACGTTCAATTCATAGTGAAATTAAAGGCATTCAGAATGAAAATACATTGTAATTGTGACCATTATTAAACTATCCCAATATTGCTAAAAGATTATTGCAATTTGAAGACTAACAGAGAGAGAACTGAAGTGGACTAACAAGTCTACAGCAGACACAGTCGACCACAGTGTAACCGTTATCAAAGGCTCTTTTGATGTACATCAAAAACTAATACTAAATTACCTGTTCTATTCTGGGAATGATACCTGACATGTTGTGTGGGGACTATTGCCTCCTATCCAAACGCATGATTTGACCATAGCAAAGGGAAGTTGACACTTGCAACCTGAATGTCACGACAGGGAATGCTATTGCAATAGTAATCTGCATAAGTAAAGATCCCATCAGTTTTTTCCTCCCTCAAGTGTCATCGTAACCCTGAAAGCCCTGGAGAATACCAGTTACGAGGACCTGAAATACGGTACACTGGACTAAAATGAAGTACTCACAGAGGTTTAATACGATAACAGACTGACAGTCGTTATCAAAAGTCACTTTTTCCCCATGCTATTCAATCAAAAACAAACACTGACATTGTTCTTAATCGCAATTGTCAGTGTGTTTGATGGTGAATTGTCACTGACACAGCAAAGGGAAGTAACTCTAAACGAACATTGCACCAGATATACGACATGACGCCCAATTCATAGACTGGAATTAAGTAGAATTCAGAATGCAGTATTATTGCAATTGTAGTCTGTATTAGCTAGCCAATTGGGATTAGGTTGCCATAAATGGGGCTTAATTCCGATGGCCGATCAGGATTCCATGACCATTAAAAATAGCAATAGTATTGCAAAAGCTAAATTTGCCTATCAACTCAATCAATCGATAATTATTATATCCTCCCCACCCCGCTCCCTAGTCCCAGTTCTAGCCAACATCTATAATATTTTGGATGAGTTTGAATATGGAAATGGTTTGTCAGTTACTTTGCATAAGGGTTGTGTATATCTACGATGTTCAATGTGACACATTTCGATGACGTCACATTGTTTACGGGTTCTGTGGTGTCTGCACTTATAGACTGGTAGACTGGGCTTTAAAATGTGTTCAAATGTAGACCTTGACCTTCATTCAATGTCACAGGGGTCAAATAAGTTAAAATATTTAATCAACTTCTTGTTAATACCCAAGGGGTAATCGTTCAGGCCCCTGGACCTCTTGTTTAAAAAGGCAATGCAATGAAATACTGAATTTGTATTATAAACGAACATCAAAAAGCTTCATTAATTAATGACAATTTGGTTAAAATATCATATGGTAGCTGAAAGGCAACTTAAAGTATTGTAAGGAAAAGTATCAATTCTTCAGGAATATATCAAAAAATGACAGTTGGAAATTAATGAAGTTTTATAGACTGTCAACATAAAAGTGAAACAAAATTCCAGAGGTGGTGAGACAAGGGTTTGGATAGTGGCAATGAAGTGAGGGTGGTGCTAATTAAGTTTCAGACAATTTCTTTGCACATTTGCTTACCCCCGGCTCATTTTACACTTCCAATCGTTGTACAGAGCTCCATAATGAAACAATTGGGTCATACAGTCAACTCATGTTTTCCCATAACAAAAATCCGTGTACTTCTTACAATGGATAATGGCAGACTAACACAGAAAAGTACTCACAAGTATAGAGCTACAGGTAAGTCCTTTACTGGGCCTAGAACCCAGGTACTGAAAAGTACTCACGGGCACAATAGGTAGAGGGAGAACAATGGGGAGTGGGGTGTATAGGGGAGGTGTGTATAGCTATATATGCAGTCAGTAACCTATTCTCAGGTCCAGAATTTCTTACTGCATACTTCCAACCTCTCACAGAGGAAAAGTGTGGCCAATCAATGTCTTGCTACCACAGTTGACTCCACAATAACCCCCTTTCATGACCAATCAGGATTACTTGACCATGAAAGGGGCTGAATCCCCCATTCATGGCCAAACAGGATTATTACATCACCATGAAAGGGATTGTACATGTGTGCAGTCAACCATGGTAACAAATGCTTTAGAAGGGAGGGGGATAATCATCACTCATCTTGTTCTAATGATTAAATTAATCAATAGACCAACTAACCAATGCTGACAAGATTTTTTTTTAAATACAATGCATTAAGAAAATTATATTTATTCAAATGTACATCAAATTAATTATCATTTCAATTAATTATTTTATGATAGCAACTTCGTATTGTAAGGAAAAGTTTTAACTTCTCATGAACCTTTATATCAACAAATTATGCATTGGTATTGATATATTTTCATTTTATCAATTGAAAGCGCAGATGGAATCAATTTTACGAAAAATTAACTTACATTTAAAGTTTCCGACAAATTTGTTTTCCCATGTACTTATTTTTTTTTTGTAATCGCTGAACAGAGCTTGGTAATAATCCAATTGTTTCATACTGTACATATCTCCTAAAACATTTTGATGCAGCATTTTGCAGAGTCAAAGTTTTTAATTGTACACATGGCAAAACTCCTTGTGCTCCTTACGATGGACAATGACATGATTTCTCAAATATAAAATTATAAAAAAAAAAAAAAAAAAAAAGTAACCAAAAAGAAGAAAAAAATAATCACCAACAAACTCCCAAAAAACCAAGTGTATTGTTTATGATTTGAGTAATCTGGAGAGAAAAAAACCTTAGGATCACGTAAACAGCCTGATATTTATAAATTTACAGGTATTTATATCTTATGGATCTGTTAATGATAACCAAAACCACATGGCCATCTGAATATTAATAAATGATTTGGTCACTGATTTAGTTACTGTATGGTCAATGTGTCAGAATTTGAGGAATATTCACTAAAATGAGGGGGAAAAAGAAGAAACAACCCAAATAAGATAAATAAACATTATGTTTAGCATAATTACCTCATTGATGATCATTTCAGGGATCAATTCCCATGACCATGTCAGTGTTGTGAGAAATATAGCAAGTACTATGTTCTCTGAAAACAGCTGGCTATAATCTATATAGCATCTACTGATTCTCTGTGTGGAAACATTCCTTGTTTTGTGGTTTCTAAACCACCCAACCAAAAACAGTGAATTTAGGTTTTATTAGCTCACCTGGTCCGAAGAATTATGCGATACCGCAGCGTCCGGCGTCCGGCGTCCGGCGTCAGTCGACTGTCCGTCAACATTTCACTTAAATCGCTACTTTTCATAGAGCTCTGCATGGAATGTAAGCAAATTTTGACAGAAACATCCTTGGGGGAAGGGGAACAGAGTTTGGATAAATTTGGAATAATGATTGTATAAATTTTGACTCCCGGGGGCAGAGGATAAGGGTATAATTTGGCCAGGGCCAAATAGGGGAAATAGAAGAACATCCTTTACATTGCTGCTATTTAAGACTTCATAAAAGATCTGTATGCTTTAGATTGAAACCAAATTTGGCCAGGAATATTAGAGGTAAGTCTGTAAATTATTTCAGAAAAGAAACACTTATCCTTTATTCAGAACATCACTTGGCATTACAATACCAAGTGAGTGATACCGAACCTCTGGGCCTCGTGTTTGAACCGTATTTTTTCTGTTAAAAATCACTATTAGGTGTACATGATGTTTTGTTATAGGAGCTGGAAAAGGAGTCATTGTTTCTAGATATTTCCGAACTGTTACCAATATAACTGTAGAGGATTATTTAGACAAAATGCCTGTATGTGCCACTGATGTCACAACTACGATGAGATGTGCGGCCCTCTGTATGGAACGTGGGTCCCAATGTGCCTCAATCGTATTTGACGAACTAGGAGGACTGTGTCACCTTTTTACAAGGAGTCTTGTCATTGGAAACGGGACTTTCATAGGAGCCAATAAAATCACAGGTAACATAATCGTTTGATTACATAGCAACGGTGTGATGGAATACCTTTGTAGGCCAGAGTAATTGATGATCGACCACAAAAATAGACGCGATACACCCTTGTCTTTTTTTCTTTTGTATGTAAGCGATTGTCTTTTAAACATAGTAAAGTATAAAATACGTATATCGCATTGGAGAAGGAGGGATATAATTTAAATAATTGTGTCGATCGAAATAATGTTTTTGTATGCGTTGAAAAGGTAGAACAGCAATATTCGTCTTAAATAGGCCTACTGTAGGTCCATATTATTTTACCATTTAATAGTAATTATAATTTTTTTTATATAATTGTACATTTTTGCATTGTTTACCACATTGTTTACCTTCAATGTATTTTATTTGTTGATGTTTCTTCCTAAAAATTTATCGGTAAACCTGATGAATACTAGCCGCTATATATATACCTCAGCTAGAGATATTCTCTCGATCGGTTGAGCGTAAGACAAGTAAGCCAGTGGTCCCGTTTTCGATCCCTAGCATCTGAGACAGTGATTCTATATATTTCATATCCAGCGTTCTGTTAATATCTTGTCAGGTAAACTAAGGGATGTAGGCTATCACTTCACCATTGTGACATCAAATGTGACGTACGCTGGTACAGCAGCTGCCGTGTGTTTCAAGGTGTTTGGGGAATATGGAGACTTTATAGTAAATTTCCCTGACAAAATGGACTTCCACCGTGGTGAAGCTACCCTATATTACGTAATTAGATACAATATGTCAGTAAAAGATTCTCCACCGCCGACGAATGGTATTTTACTCTGTCAAAAACAGAAGCAGACGCATTAGTATTTTTCTTCAGTTACAAAAGTTACTTAACACCATTATCACCATTGAAAAGTTTGAATTTCTTATTTCAATTTACACTGTATGATAAAAATATTACAACAAAAATAATTGCGTCCCATGGCGCTATGCCCTATATGGAAATAAGTACTTATTGTGCATGCACCAAAAGCAAAATAAATGATTTTGTATGCTTTTTGTGTTAATAAGACACGTATAAACACAATTATACATAAGTTATTGTTGAAATGATGGTCTCGTTTATGTTCTGTCGGCGGTGGAGCATCTTTAATATGAATATGAAATTACAATGTATTTATATATCTCAAAAACACAAGTGATGAATGAATATAATTTTACAAATAGCTTGTGGCCCCATCCGGGTCTTGAACATACATTCTATGGCACCTAATTTCATGGAACATTATTTTGCATTATCAAAACACGTGTGTATTTTTAAATTGTTACGCCACTCTCGGGAGAAAATGTCTTCAGTTAAAACCCAGCTAGTAAAGTTTCCTTTGTTGTATATGACCATTATATTACATAATGGACACCTAGGAGTCCATTATGTAACTCACTGTCCATTATTATAGGGCCCCTGTCCATTATTCCCCAAAATAATGGACAGTCTATTTTGAACAAAGGAAAAAAAACGCTGCTGTATGGAAAACTAAACATGTTTATTTGACTATCCAAAATTTTACATTTAAGTTCACTCCTCCATCGAAATTATTACTTCCCCTTCCTAGCTGTTACTGTTCTGAAAATAAAAAAAAAAACATAATTAGATTCTTGCATTATTATTTGTTATATCTTTTTAAAACTTGTAATTGACGAGGAATAGGAACTCTAGATTCTTGACTGAGGTGGGATAATATGCAGTCTTTTAGATCAGATATCTCACAACCCTTATAACATATAATCTGATGATTATGGTTAAACATAATATACTTAAGAGCGAAACCTGTCTAATCTGACACCTGCTTTCCCTATCCTATCTGTAACTGTTCCGTATTCAACAATAGCAACAATAGTATACAACAGTATCTGACTTTCCTACACCCTGAATAATCTGACCAAACACCCACGTGGTGTCGGATTAGACAGGTTTCATTGTATTCCAGTGCAATGCTATCATAGCAATCAGATATGGGTTTTTTTTATCATATCTATAACATGCGTATGGTAGATTTTTTTTAGGAAAAACAGTTATGTTTAAATTGTAGCGAAAACTCACCTTGCTTGTATGTATTTGATGTAAAGTTAGACAATGCACCTGTCCTTGTGCGAATAAATAGGTCACTTCAAACAGGCAAACAATCTGAATCACAGCTGCGTACATCCCTACATGTAAATGATGGCCGAGTAAGGAAAATATCACTATCCGACATGTTCAAAAACACTGTTGTACCTCCAAAGGTGTAAAACTAAATGACTGTGCATGCATCTCAACATTGTTAGTCCATTATTTGTCACAGGTGAGTGAACACCTGTGCAATTCCTGAAATGGGATGTCCCATTTCTCAAACAGGGTACGCAAGGTAGTGAGTAGTGGTATGATGGGTTTTAAGTAGGATAAATTCCTCAAACTGTCCATTATTAGAGAGAATGGATTGTACCTCGCCCTGCGGGCTCGGTACTATCCATTCTCTCTAATAATGGACAGGTTTTCGGAAATTATCCATTACATAAATTCACATCAATTTCCGGATTTTTTTTTCTCAAATTAAGCTGAAAATATTTTGCCCGTGTACTAAAAATTCCTTTCTATTGTTCTAGACGGTGTATTGTTCACCTTTTTTATCTGTATTCCGTCCTGTTACAGGGTGTTTATCCAGATCTAGGAAATCTGAGCCAGATCAAGATTTGGCATGATGGTTCTGGATTTGAGCCTTTATGGCACGTTGAACTGGTATGTAGTTCAAAAACATTGAACGGTATGTAGTTCAAAAACATTGAAAGGTATGTGGTTCAACCACATGGAATTGGTATGTGGTTCAAAAACATTGAACTGGTATTTAGTTAAAAACATTGAATGGTATGTGGTTCGAAAACATTGAACTGGTATATAGTTCAAAAATATTGACCCGGTATGTAGTTCAAAACATTTCCTAGCTGTTCTTTGCCCCAATCAAGTTCAGAATCAAATACCTATTCTATATTTTGAAAAAATGTAGTATCAGGGCCCAGTTTCATGAACATTCCTTAACATTAAGGAATCCATTAACTGAAATTTCTTAATTTATAATTAAAATCTTAATTTAAGAGACCTCCCTTAAAATCTGTGATGTTTTCCTATGGAGAATGTTACGTTAAGGGATTCCTTAAATTTAAAGACTGTTCTTAAAACTGGGCCCAGTTTTGCACATGGAATTTGTGATATTGACAAGATTAAGCAGAGTATTTTACAGAATAAAATTTGCATGAAGTATACGGACATTTTTTTCTCCAAAATAAGATACTTTATAAACTTTCGAAATGTATCTTCTCTTCTTCCTAGGTGAATGTCACTGTGGATAGATCCGCTGATTTCTCTTTCCCAGCCGGTTTGTGGGTTTATTCAGATGGATTCCTCTTTTTGAACGCGACTAACTAAAGCGACAAGGAACATTTCCATGCATTTGTTTCAGTATCTTGGTCTACCATGAGTTACAATCCGGCATCTTCTTCTAGAACAGGAGAGTACTGTATATAACACCTTTGGCAAGCGAAAGTGTTGTTTTCGAAACTTGTATATTTTTACACTACATGAGCTGAACATATATGTTTTCACGTAAAGGAATGATATTCCCTTTTTGAACAGTTGTTGTCATTCGCCCAGTTCATATAGTATGTGCTGTTATTGCTTGAGTAACCGCCGATGATTGTTTTGCATTGCTTTATATCTTTCCTGAAAGTTTGCCGATTTTAAAAGGATTCCAATACACTATATATTCTGTACAGATATTTAGTCTGAGATACAAGAATGTTTTATAATAAATGGTGTTTTTTTTAATTAAAAGTTTTTCTAATTTTTGAAATTCATTAGTTTTTGATCAGAAAATATCTGAATTCCAGTCGATTTGAGATATTGTTTTAATTGTGCAAAAATTTAAGATGAATATATATGTCTTATTTATGTAGATATTATTAGATCAAAACTGTTAAAAAAGATATTTTGGTTTGGGCCTAATATGACTAAATTTATAGATCTCTTGACTTCAGAAAATATTAGCATTGATAAAAATTTAGCTATTTTTGTTCACAGAGCTAATGAAGTTGGAAATTCAATATTATTTGATAATTGATATGTGCATCCTTTCGCTGATTTCTTTTTTTATTTATATATATAAAGTGTAAATCCTTTTTCCAGAAAAGTCTGTTTACCATTGTCATGTCTGTATTTGTTTTGCACAAAGGCTTTTTAGCCTATTTGCTGATATAAAGATATAAAAGATCAATTGACACAAATGGCTTCTTGGCAGTTTCTTCGTTTACATGAGTGGTACACTGTATAGCAAAGTAATCAGGAAAATAAACAATATAACAAACCAGTAATTATAACAATAAGCAAAATAAGAAAACTAAAATAATAATTAGAATAGTTTATAAAATTTTTTCAACAAAAAAAATGAGACAATATATTTGATAATACATATGATTGGTGACGAGAGAAAACATTTTTATATGACGTATCATCTAGCGATATTTGTTTGGATCATAAACTCCAGGTTTCCTGTTTTTAATTAACATTAGGTCATATACAAGTTAATGAAGCTTACTACAATTAGTTTATCTATAGACTACGTAAAAATATTACAAATGTATTGTCAGCAAGTTTTATTACTTGATGAGAAGGCCTTTGTATAAGTACACTAGCACTCGTTTCTTCATCTTCACATCCATGTTAGTCAGTATCGCTGATATTGTTGTATAAGTCTTTATTGATTGAAATATATTTTAAAAGAAATTTTACACTAATTGATTTATCTATAGTATAAGTAAACATACAGAAAAAGAGTCGGGAGTAAAAATTAAAAAAGTTTTAGTGGTTTACAGTACTATCAGTACCATCTGTATTTAAATTAACCAAACTTTTGAGTACTGCAAATATAAAAGAACTAAATCTACTTAGTAAATATATTTATAATGCAACTATTTTGAGAAAGTCATTAATGTAATGCTTTGTCCATTCTCCACTTATCCTGTATGCATGCTTATTGTATTTTGATATTATTCTTTGTAAAAAGCAAATAAGTTGAAAAACTTAATGCAAATAAAGAATTTGAATTTGAATTGATTCCTCCTTATATTCATTTTAATATTTTCTTGTAATGTTGTACATGACATCATCGAATAAAACATATATTCAAAACAATGAAACTTACTACAATTATGATATATTTATATGCTACGTAAAAATGCACATGTATTATAAAATAGTTTTATTGCATGAGAAGAACTAAGCAGAAGTACAGTAGCATTTCTTTCCTCCGCATAAAATTCATTTTATTATTTTCATTGAATAGAATTTATTTTATACCAATTAATCTTACTTACTTACTTTCCTATTCCTTATTACTCCTCTACAGACATATATACAAAATCGTTTAATAATGACTATATCACATTGACAAGAGGTGGTCTTTAGAATCAGAAAAACATGGTAATCCCCCACGGCATTTAAGAATTAATCAAAATATACAAATATACACCTGTGATTACTAAATATATATTTCACTGTCCAGTGCAAATTATCCTGCTATGATAACTCGTCTCGCTTCAGTGGACACATGTTTACACACCTAGTTTTCTTTAAGGCTTACCTGTGCTTACTTATGACAGTAGTGCGTAGGCAGTCGACCTTGACTTACTTGTGTAAAAAATGTATTATTGCGATTAATATTGGTAATAGGAAGTGTCAGTCCAATGTGTTAAATAGAGATTTTTACTGAAGCAGTTACCTAATACCAGGTAAGGTGTACAGTCTGGACAGACGGACGGTTGTGACGCGGTGTTATATCTGATATGTAACTGCCAGAACGTTTCACCTTCGTCATGGTGTCCTACCTGACAAATGATACACCTGGAGCCACGTGATGTACCAGAAATTTACGTTTAAACCTGACTGGAGGATAGCCACACAAATTGTACACAAGACGTCCAATAAGTGTGAAATGACCATTATTGGTCCTTGTGGACCGTATCATTAGCAGCACTAGGACCACTGGTCACGCCTTTTACCCATCATGTATTGGCTGAACTGGTTTGTTTACATCTGGACATGTATCCTTGTGTGTTCTGCCAGCCAACACTGTGCTCTCACAGGAGGACACTGTGAGGATAAAACCATCTCTTCTAATGGAACCCTTAATTTTGCGGTCATCGCTAATTTGCACGAGACTTCCTCTGGGAAATATTGCGGTGGGATTTCGACCCAGGGCTTCCAAACGGCTATAGCAATAGAATGGATTACAGATCTGCTAAGGAGTTACATACCAGGGATAGTTCTGGGTAAGCCATCACCCCACCCAATCACTCTATATAACACGCATGACTACACCCTAATTATAGCAACACACCGGGAGGCATCCAGGTTTCGTATAAGATATACATTATTGGTAGTGTTTCTACTTTGTAATCCCATCGTAAATAAACAATTACAACAATAATCAGTAACTGAAGATGTCTACATGTGCTATCTATACACATCTATGATTGATCACTGCATATATATTTGTTTGTGCTTTTTGTAAAGAGGGCGCGCAGCTTCATTAAAATTTATCTTCATTTATAACAAGGTACATCAGAAACATACTCACAGTGTACGACACGTTTTCATTATATCAAACATGATAGATTTATAACGGTTGAAAAGCAGCTTATTAAAACGTACTTGTCTACGTTGATGGCGTAATATAAATGTCTAACATAAACATAATCAAAGCAAACTGCTTTACTGTGTTTGCTTTAGCCCAGACAAAATTATATTTCAAGTTCCTGTTTTAGCACTAAGACTTGTATGTTCAATAAATACTGCATGGCTGTATTGCTTGAGCGCTAGATATTTAAATATAGAATTTCTTTTCATGTTATTTTGGCAGACGATCACGTTTAACTAAGACTGTCCTGCACTTTCCCTCATAAACATCCTGCGCTCTTTAGCCGTAATGGTTTATGATATATTCAGTACCGACGTAGGACTCGTCCGAGAATGTCTCGCTTTTTGTTATGCTATACATTGTTGCCTGCACACGTATGAATATGATATAATATGATTGTCATTTATATGAACGTTTCGTACGGTAGCTGACATTTAATCTAGAATACCACAAAGACACCTACTGAAATTGTTTATAGAGGAGCTAGTCATTGTGGTTATTCGGGAGATATGATCATTGGAACGTAACACAAAATGCTCAACAATGTGCTCTATAAATCCTTGGTGCTCAATGAATTTCGACGACAAATTGTTATTAATTTATTAATTTTTCGTGAATAAGATATATCATCAATAAAGATTTTTTTTAAGTAGAATTTTTTATCCATGTCCAAATGCTTAACTTTAGACTAGATATTGGTATTATTATCATATTTCTAAAGCATGAAAATTTTAGTACATTCTATCGATTCATCTCATGTTATTATCAATATAATATCAAAACTGTAATCAACACTAAAATCAATTTTACAATGACAAGTGCAAATATAGATGAAAAAATATCATCACAAAATGGGTCGCAGTGGCGGAGTGGCTAAGACATCATGACATATTACCACAAATCATTCACCTCTCGGTCGTGAATCCCATGTAGGACAATTGCCGGATACTAACCGCTGCTCTGTGGATTTCTCCGGGTACCCAGACTTTCATGACAATCTTAACCAGATACTTCCTTACATTGACTATGACTTTTAATAGGACGGTCGATGAATTAATCAGATCAATTCAAACCAAACTAATATATCACCAAAGAAAAACATACATATCATAAAGAGAAGTTTTTCGAGAGAAGTGGTTGAAACGAAACGATCGGGAAGTTATACTGTGTACATGTCATTTTGCTTTATTTTATTTTGGCTTTTTTACTTGTGGTGTTGTGACATGGGATGGTTAATTGCCAAAGATTTAGTTGATTATGATTATGAATTACAGTTTGAAATTATATTTATACAAGTTTCTTAATTGTTTATTAAAAATAATTTTTGGCAAAATTCTTCATGGAAAAAAGAAAAATTTATGCAATAGTAAATAGTATACCTAAATGCAAAAACAAAAAAATCATTTTTGTGTTAAGCATGTTAACTTTGCAAACATTAGCAATTGAAGCTTTTAATTGCTAAATATATACATAAAAAGCCAAAGTGAGAATGGAAAATTAACCTAAATAAGCATAGATAGAAACATTTCACAATGAGTTCCTGTAATCGTATAAGTAAAGTTGATAAAAGTTAAACAGTGTGTATATTGAATGAAAAACAAGTAAACATGTAGAACCAGGAAGTAGATATTAACGCGATAATGGTGAGAATGTCAATGATTCAGAGTTACTGGTCACGCTTCAATTATTCTGTAAAAGACGTTTCTTGTTTTCATATGCGACGTCCTTGAAAATGCATTCTATTACATAAAATAGGGAGTGTACAAAAGACATATAAATATAAAGATATATAAAGTATGCTGCAGTACAAATAAGACTGATTGTCGAAGCGTTTTGGTCTAGGCCTAGCGATCCGCAATATAATTCTCAATGCTTGCACATGGACTTTCAAAGAATTGTACGAAAGACTAAAACGTTTAAAAACTATGTTATACTCATAATTACATAACTTTCATGTGTGCTATTGTTATTTTACTGTATGAAGTAATATTGTAAAGGTAACAAGTGCATCTACCAAGGTCGATAATTCAGGTTTAAAAACAAAAATAATAACATACCAAATGTAAAGAATCCCTTATCGTTGATATGTTTTATCATTTTTATATCACTATCTAACCTGTAATTCAACGTATGAAAAGGAACCTCTTCATATGGTACATTTATTTTCATGGGCGAAAACGTCGCACTTTTGATTTAAACATACAAAATTAAACCTTGCTAATCACAATATCCAGAAATTCCTATAAAATTATTCAAATTGAATCCTATTTTACATAAATAGAACATGTGAAATAAGGTGCAATAATGATACTGAATAGAAACACGTAACATATCACAATAAAAGATATTTTTATAATCATTTGATTACTAATTTCATGGTTGGTGGCAGTGAAAATATGACTCTTTAATTTGCTACAACAAGGACACATCAATATGATTAATATAATTTACAGAAATACATGATAATTTGATCATGACGACAACAGCAGGTAGCCTCAAATATAAAGAATATAATCTGCGTGAACAGTTTTCTGTACGCTTGGTAGTTACATAATTATTAATTACATCTGTACGAACTTGACATTTTTAATAGCTCTAACCCACTGCGACTGTTTACTGAAGCATGACAAGTATTCCGAGAAATGCACACGATCACGGAACTATATCTGGTGGCGTACCATCTTTACCTGTCTTTTAAAGATAACAAATACGTGTATGTCATGCAAATAAAACATAATATAAATTAACGTGGTATATGTGTAGGTGTAACATGATGGTATAAGATTTAAAATGACGTTATACTGACGTCATGAAAACGTGAGAGAAACGTTCAGAATATGTTTCATTTTAACCACTGCACGTTAGGTTATGCATGTACATAATTACTGAAACAAAAATAAAACTTCTGATCCACATGACTATTTTTATTTTAGTTTCTACAATCCTACTCATTATAGGGTTTACGATAACATCACAATAGCGTGAGACTCAAAATATGTTAAGAATATGTTTTAATCACTACTCGGTAAGTTGTATATTATTTATGTATATCATGACTAAAATAAAATTTTCCCCAAAACAAATAAACAAAAACTAAAAAAAAAACTCCAAGAAAAAGTATCCAAAGTTATCCAATTTTTTTCATTTTTTTTTTTCAAATCTTAATAGCAACTACTTTTTTGTAAAAATAAGTCTTTATGTTCTTGTCAAAAAGAATTGGGACACAGGTCTTGAAATAAAAAGTACTTACATCTCTTCTTTTCAACCTAACAGACGAAAAATAACAGAGAAAAAATTAAGGTAATCTTCTTAAAACAAAACAATAGTATTCCTATGTAGAACAGTGGGTATATTTTTGTCTCCGGACGATTCTTCTAATTAAACGCCTAATATTTAAACAGGATGAAAAAATATAAATGTAAACGACAATGTCATCAAAATAGTATCGTTACTTAAAATAGATGAGGTTTAAGCTTAAAGAGAAACATTATGATATCATCGAAAAGACCATGGTAGTATACTATTTATCACATCTAACAAATGTCACATGAAAAACTCTTGAAGAAGCCAGTCAAAACACATTTATAACTGTGAGAAGATGATACAGAAGAGGAAATAGGACACAGGCTATAAGAATGACCTCTTGATTTAAATAAAAATCTCATCTTTCCTTCGCACTTGACCCTCACCAAGGTGAACTTTGTCCAGTTTGTAACCGCTATGTTGCTATTTAGTCACGGGCAAATCTTGATGTCACACTGAAACGTAAAGATTAGTGAAAAGTATATTGAACATTTTTGAGTTATTTATATGTTATGCCGAACAAAACAGAGCAGAGATAACCTGTGTATGTAGTGTTGTTTCAACTAGCTAAATATGAAGGTATAATAAAACTTAAATCTAGACAATAAGGATTATAACATAAATAGTTATAAAGACAACAACGAAACTGGTTATCCCAGACTTCACATCCTCCTTGTAATCAACGGTAACTGTTGTGTGTGTATTAATTACAAAGACTTGATGACATCATCTTGGTTTCATTTTTTTTCCTCTTTCCTTGTTATTATTTCTGGTTCCAGTTTCATCAGCATTCCATAACTATAAGGAATTCCTTAACATATCCATTGGAAAGCATTGCAGACGTTAGGGAAAGCTTTTAAACTTCTGTTTTCCTCTGGATTTTAAGTTAAGTAATGTTGAGGCAACTGTGCACTGTTTTTGTTTAGAATGAAGTTTTCTTTTACTCTATATGTCCCCCTTAATTTAAGTTCATCGAAGTCATTTTCATGTTTGTACCACATACTACTTATTATATTTGTTATGTCCAGATCCTCAAATCAAGTTTCATCATTATTCTTAACCTTTATACATATTGCATAACTTATAAATAATTAAGGAAATCTACTGAGCTTTTTCTAACTTCTTGAATGGATTCCTTTGGAGAATTTTAAATTAAGTTTTTAAAGGAATTTTGACGAGAAACTGAGAGCATTGACAGTCAAACCACCCAAGGGGTAGACTAAAATCGTCTTTATAGCAAAATGGTCTTTATACACAGGTCGAATTGTGTTGGAATTAGTTATTTGGGACTCTAGACAGGTGATCTTAATAAGTAGATTATTAAACTTCTTTATACAGATGTGCACGTTAAAGCGCATGTCTTGCTGTACATCTAATTTCCCGATATGTGTTCGCTAGATGCCCAATTATAGTCTTTCATTTAAACGTGAAGTAGAATTAATTAGGTGTAATTTATAGTTTTACGCAAACCTGTTTTAAGATGTTGTGTAACAAGGAATGAAGACACATTCCTATTGTCTTTATCATAGTCAGAATGTTAGATGGATGTTTTTGTCTGTTTTAAATGATTTTTAAACCGCATACGCATTTTAATGAATTTTTGAATCTATATATAAATGCCTTAAATGATGTAAAGAGTAATGATTTATAAATACGGTCATTGATGTATTCTGCTAACAGTTAATAGTTTTGACAACACTTACATTAATCATTTGAATCTTGAATTTATACATCTTTTACGATACAATAAGTTTTATTGATAAACATAATGGATAATTGATGTTTTGTAAACAAAGCCACAACACTTTTGGTGGCATATCTCATCCATAATGGCATCATTTATCATAATAGTCAATGGATAGAGATCAAAGTTTTGTGGTACCATATCTGACTGCAAAGAAAGAGAAAGAATATGAATATATGTTTTCTAACAAAAGGTTATATGACAAAAATTGAAATAATGGACAAAAACGTTTAAAAACAGACACAAACTTGTCATTTTGAAAGGGTGATATATTTGCATCAAATTCCATGCTTTCAGGTGTCATAATGATTCTGACCCAGGACATTTGCTTGGTTTCTTAAATTATGATGAAAAAATATTCAATTTATTTCTTTTTATTTCAAAGAAAAATTATCAACTCCTTACCATAAACAACTAGAACATGTTTTTCTCCAAACTAGCAAGGGTGAATATGGACAACGTAAATATTTGTACGATGACCGTATTAAGGAAAAGAATAGAATCATCCTCTCCAAATTATTAGCCATCCTCTTCTACTTCGACTACGTCCGATATAGGTCAAACCGTAGCTTGTACATTAAAGGGACATGTCTAATTCATTATTAACTATTCGTAACATAACTCAATCCTTGGGGGAAAAAACCCAAAAAAACCAAAAAATAGGCAAATACAAAAGATAAGTAAGCAGAAAAAATAATCAATGAAATAAAGAAGGTATTCTAGGAGAACGAAAAATGGTGCAAACCCACGGAAGCCCATCTGTTCTTTTTCGTGGTATGAGATGTTAAACGTTTTCAATGTCAACTTTACGACAACAATGTGAAGTAAGTCTAGGTAATACATACCTGTATTAAGTAGGTTATGACCATAGGTAGAGGTCACCTTGAATAGCATTATACCGGGTACCCACGGAAGGTACACGACCTATATACTTACAATATGCTAATTTTATCAAAATAGAAATAGTTTGGCTAAATAGTTTAAATGTTTCACATAATATGTAAAACATTTGCAATTAACCGGAAAATGAGTAATTAGTCTAACAAGATGACTCTTACACATTTTTTTATCTTCCACACTGATGTGGTTCAAAGAGAAGACCTAATTTATTCTCGCAGTTAAAAATCTGGAATATTTTCATGGAAGATTTGTTACCTTTTTATTTGTATCATGTATGGATATTTGTTGAAAGACGTTTTATCTTCTAGACTTAGAGCTAAAGAATAATTTTAAAGAAGAATATACATATGATTTTTAACACTTAAGCCTTTTTGTGAAGATGATATACATCAATATGCATTTGTTCACTGTTGTTGTTACATAAAATTTCACGGAGTGTGATAGCATTAAGTTCATTATTGTTGTCTAATCATACAAAGTTGAGGAGTGTAAGTGAGCCTTTTTGTTTGCTACAAAATCTTCCATGTTTGCCATGTTTATTAAGGACCGTGGTTTTTATTATATGCATTTATCATTTCCCCATTCATTCCTGAATACCTTGACAGATTGCAAGTCTCGGTTAATGGTTTATTGTAAATGTCAAAAATTGCGTTTGTCTATACTGCGTATTGTGCTTATATAACAGGTAGGTAAAAAGTATTTGTTTTATATTAAGGACATAGAGATAATTTCATAAATTTCATAGGAATGTTACCTGGTGGTTTTCTTTGGTTGGTTGATTATATTGTCCTATTAACAGCCAGGTTCATTAAAGGAAGCGCCCCCGTGTAGGCGGTGTGATTCGCGTGTGAAGTACGTGCGTGTTCTGAGATACTGCAGTATGTTCGTGTTGTGCTTCTATGTAAGAGTGGAGCTTTTGGCCTTTTGATAGTGCTATCTCACTGCCAGCCATAGACACAGAACAATCACATCTCACCCGGTCACACTATACTGACAACGGGAAAGCAGTCGTCCCACTCTCGTTATACTGAGTGCTAAGCAGAAGCCAAATCTACCATTTAAAAAAAACTATTGTGTATACGAGGCTTCCTCATCAATCCCTCACCCACTTGGCAAAACGTGAGGTGACATTAGGGAGAAGAAAGTCAGTTAGAAAGAATAAAAAAGATAATACCCCAAATTTAGTCGCCTTTTACGACCATGCAGTGGTGATAGCGGGAATTAAAATCTAACGCTCTACGTGTAAGACTGAGTATTTTCTAAATATCTTAGCATAAATGCACAGTCTAACTCAGATATAATGAAATCCAGAGGACCCTATGAATTTGTTCATAATAAGTGGGTTTCAATATAACCGGGTTAGCATTTTTGTATTACATCTCAAGTTACTTCCCTTGATAGCCGCAAATCTATCCAGACATTAACAACAACAAGAAAATTAAAATAAGATTTTAGTTTAAAAAACAAATTATGTAATCATTTAATTTAATTTACATATGTGAATTATTTTTTATAAAGTTGATTTCATTCAACATTTGTACTCTACTGCAGTACTGGATTTCTCGATACTGCCAGACTGCAGTCTGTTTCCGTTAGGCCTATGTCTAACACGTTATTGTCATTTTTGAAAGAAATCTATTATGCGAGACTGACTCTTATTTTCAACAAAGTCATTGCTGACAAATAAATTTAAGTAAGACTGCCGAAAATATTGTCACTGATGTTTTGTTTTTGCCGAATGTACGTTGTTAGTTTAACAATGCAGTTTGTTCCACAGACTCGATCACTACCTGAGCTAGTTTTATTTCGGCACGTTTCCTTACAAACATCTTTATCAGTGGTTTACCTCTGAACTGTCCAAATTCACGCAATTGAAGACCATTAATGTGGATTATGGCAACTACAATGCACGTGGAAAATAATGGAAAAAACAAATTCTTACACGCGGATGGTATATATCCATTCATGTAGTGTTATCTTCAACTTTGGTTGACACTACTCGAAAACCTTCGTACGAGCAGTACCTTTAAGGATATTTGGAATAAATCCCGATATCTCGAATTTTCTTAGTGTTTTATTGAATTTTAGAATGACAATGTTTAACGATACATGTGAGTAAAATGGAAATTGTGTCTTTCATTGAAGTCCGTTTCTCAGTTACTTTCCTTGGTTACAGGTTTTGACATCTACGATGACTGCGGGCTGCCATCTCTGGCCACTGATGCCATCATCGATGTTCTTCCTGGCGGAAAACCTGATGATCTTCTGACCTGTGACGTCACGTCAACCAATTCAACATTTACAGGTGGGTGTCAGCATATAGGTCAAATAGTTGCCTGCTATTGTGTCTGTGTTTGGTGATGTCGCGCCAAACAAATAAAAAAACCTGCAGGTATGTCAAACTATCGTATGTGTTCAGGTGTAGTGATGGAACGTCAGGTCAAACGCTGTTTTAGGTGACTACCAGGATATCTTGTGCTCTTGGTAAACGAAATGGTTATCAAGAATGGATATAAAACTCAAATGAACAAGGCAATTTCGTTATTGTAAATGGTCATATATGAAAGGAATGGTATCCGATGTGTGAAATTTATCAAAGTAATATCTGATTATATACTCTTGTTTGCAATAAATTGTTTGACGATGTCAATTAATTAACAAGGTAGTCAGTCATTTCTATGTTGTAAAGTCATTGGATAACATTATTTTTATAACCAAATATATGATATAAATGACTTACCGTAATGTAAGTTTTTAATTTCGTATAAGAGATAATGATTTCTTTATTTCGTGTGTTTAGATATCCTTTGCATGCCACTACAATGCTGTGAGCGACTTTTATACAAATTGTATGATGGGGGAATAGTTAAAGATGCTAAAAAGTATTTTAAAACGTAACAGAAAATACACAATAGCTTATTAGTTTTGATCAACTTCGGTTAATAAGCAACAATCGATACTTTGTCTGTTTTTATAACGTTTAGACTAATATACTTTACTTATGTTTTCCAGGAATCATCGCTATGACAAGCCTGGAAGCTACCCTTGCAATTTCGGATATTGTAGAACCGGACGTTCCCTTTATAAGCGGGATTGCCCGGTCTCCGACCTTAGAAAAGAAAGATAACATCCTGTTTACCGTTCCGTCCATAACAGAAGAAGTCAAGGTACAGATATACTTACTGGTTGTAATGTAAAACCTTTGATGTGGATGACTGACGCCAATTAATAGATAGCCTTGCATCGTAAAGAATGTTTGACGTCAAATATATTGTAGCCCATTCTTTGAAAGAATGCAAGGATGCAATAAAAACCTATCCCAGCAATATTAAAAGGATTTTCCAAAAATTTTATACCTAACATAACCAGTCCCATCTATACCGCACAACACAGATCAAAACTAATCGATCATGCTTGATTTGAGCTCTCATTTAGAAAAATATATATATATAAAAAAAAACACAAACAAAAATATTCAAATTATATCTTTGAAAGATTTTTCATGAATTATAATGCATTTAAATGTTAAAAACAAAATATTTTGGAAAATATAACTTAGTGTCAAAAAGTAGGTCACAGTGACCTTATTCTGTTAAATTCCAATTATTCAAGAATTAAGTCCATCTGGTGCCATAATATACCAGGAAAAATGCTAAATATATTATATTTAATTGCATTCAGCAATATATTTGCATACTACAAACTTAGGCAAAGAACATTGTGTCAGAGAGCTCAAATTGACTCTCCTCCTTTAAGCGGAATTTCAAAAACATATATTTAAATGATTTGTTATTTATGAATATGCATACACACTAAAACAACAACAAAAAATCAATAAATAATAATTTGTAAAGGTATAATTAATGACGTCTCAATTTATTGGAATTCCTCAAATGGCTAAAGCAACGTGCTTATTCATATAGCATTTAAATCCGGTTTGAAAGATTTAAAATCAGACATTTCTGTAGTCAACACTTTTTCTAAATAATTGCAGGTGAATTAGAGCATTTTCCTTGAAGATGATCCACCTCCGACAGAGCATAAACGATAATTTGTGATGTAATGTGAATAGTAATTAGTATTAAATCATGTATAATACGTTTAATTAATTAACACACAAAAAATGTTAAATAATATATTTCACTTTTGGTGCAATTACTTCATTCCACATAAAATATAGTGCTATGGGATTTGTTAGAGGCGCAAGTAATCATTTTTGATACTTTTAATATGAAGTAAAGTTAGAAGCTCAAACTTTTCAATAGTGGTAATGGTATAAAGAAAGTAACTTTTGTAACGGAAGTAAAATACTAATTTGTCTGTTACTGTTTTTGGTAGAGAAAAATATCATTTGTCAGTGGTGTATCATATTAAAAAATAAATCTACGCAAACCTAACCTTCAACCTATAATAAAATGGAGAATTACATATATAGATATACACACGCGATTGTTGACTGTTTCGAGTATATTAAAGATGCTCCACCGCTGACAAATGGTGTATTTTCACTATCAAAAACAGGAGCAGGCGATTTAGTATTTTTCTTCAGTAACAAAAGTTACTTACTTTACACCATTATAACCTTTAAAAAGTTTGAGCTTCTAATTTTACTTCAAGTTAAAATTACAAAAAAATAATTAATTGCATCCCGAAAAAATTCCGCGGCACTATATCCTATATGGAATGAAGTACTGATTGCGCATGCACCAAAAGCAAAATACATTATTTTATATTACTTTTTCTGTTAATTAGACATATATATACACTATTAAATACTCATTATTGTTCAAGTGATGAATATCATTTATGCTCTGTCGGCGGTGGAGCATCTTTAAACATTATTTTGAGTTTTATATGTCAACACAAGTATATTTTATTATATAAATTGCACAAACGCTTCAGGCATGATTTAATAGGTGATGCGTGAGTTAAACATACTATCAATCATGCGGAACCTATTAATTATGTTTAAAACTATCTTGTAAAGTTCACTTGGGCTTTTATTTTACCTTTAACATGCAGACAAATTGTACATAGTACACTCCAAGCAAAAAGATATTTAAATATGTCCGTATTTACTATACATATACCCATTTCATAGGTTTATTTGTAAGTGATTATTTATAAACGAAATGTAAATGTTTATTATTATCACCGTTTCTTTTGCTAACCACGAAATTTCATTTTATACAGTGCTTTGTGTTATGTCAAGGCAACAAATTATCGTAAATATCACATGCATGACAGATGAAATTAATTATGAGTAATATGCATCATCCAACACATATCGCCATTTCTTCTCCGCGCGTGACTATGCATTTTGTAATGTGTATGCTACAATGTTAGCTCCGACATTTAATGTGTGTTTGCGGGTAGCACGAGACGTGGCTATGTTAAACCTGGCGATCGGTACATGGTTCACTAACATGCCTTTAATCAAAGCAACTCTTTAACTTAAAGTATCCCATAGGAAAGCGTTATAGACGTTAAAAGTTTCTTAACCTAGATGTGTTCCTTAACTTTTATAAAGCTTTTCTACGGGACAGTTTAAGTTAAGGAATTCCTTTAGTTAAGGACTGTTCGTGAAACAGGGGCCAGATTAGCGTTTAAGAGGCCCTGACTGCCGTTGTCTCCATCTACATTTGTATTGAGATTGTTACATTACCTGACCTTTAACCTAGATATCCATAAAATGCTCTCATCGGTGATGCAGAAAACCCTTGCAAAACACGCGGAGCTTTTCCTCCAATACTCTCCCTAAATCTACATATTTTGTTAATATGTCCTTGCCAAGTGATAGACATTGACTTATGGTAATGTGTCCCATAATATGTAGGGTTACAAATGGTTCTATTATAATACACGAGTTTGAAATCGCTGTCTACTTTCATGCATTTCATGTAATACATAAACCCATTTTAAAGATTTGCAATCGTACGTTTTATCAATGTGAATAATTTTGTTTTTTTTTTTTATGTATGAACTAACCAATAGGTGGAAAAACTGCAAAAATAGTCGATATCAAACATTTCCGTTCCTACGTAATTGAGCCTTTACTATTCCATGCAACCCGACTTCTGACGATTTGACGCCGCGATATTAAATATTGAATATAATTTATCTTGTTATTCATGCCATGTACTGTATTATAAGTAAATCAATTTTTTTTAACATTTCAGGCAGCTTACCAACTGATGCGAACGCTGAAATGGTATTACATGATAATTGTATACACAGATGAAGAGATAGGGAAGCACTACCTTGAGGAGTTTGAATTACAACGGAAAGAAACAAAAATATGCATAGGAGGAATTAAAGAAATCGTATTTAAATATACAGAGGATGTTGATAAAGTCAAATCTGATGTCAAAAAATTAATCAATTATCTGGAAAATGAGCAAAGTCATACTCTAAATGAAAAGATGGGCGTTGTTTACCTAGGAGGAACAATTGCGGCCAGGTATATCATTCAGAGCATCATCGACGAGAAGAGTACACAGGCTAGGAATCTTCAGTGGATCATGTTGGCAAACATCAAAACGGACTCTGATGTGATTTCCATGATAGAGACATCCGCAGCGAGAGACGATAAACTGGACATATTTCTTGTTGCAGTGTCACCTCATGATTACGTCAATTTGAACACATTTAAGGACTACTTCATCGATACATTACAAAGCGGTGATCCAAATGAAAAATACAGGCCTTGGTTTGATAAGTATATGGCCAAGGTATACTCTGAATGTTGGCCGACATGCGATCGACAGTCTCTGGAGCAAGGATATCAACAAGACATCAACTCAGTCAGTGCAGTGGTAGCAGTGCTTGCACTGGCTTCGGCGGTGAAGAACGTTCAGCTTGAGAACTGTGGCAACGAGATTGGCATTTGCCCAGCTCTTCAAAGTAAGTCAGCGTTATACAAACTGGTCAAGGATAGATTGGCTTTAACAACTGTACAGCTTAACTCGAACTCAACGCATCTGCCACAGGAACTATCTACTTTGGATACGTCTATCGATATAGTGGATAAACATTTTCACATGGACGGGACAGAAATGGTCAACTTCTTCAAGTATAACAGTGGCAGCACCAGAGTGATATTTGATAAGGTAAATTGTGTGGTTGAAGGGCTAATCACCATTAGGTCTAATTGAGTGTTGTAAAAGCTAAAAGCAGATTCTGTCTAATTCAAGATATTACCATAATAATGCAAAACATTTGCATTATAATTTAATTAAACGTGTTTATCTTCTTTGGAAACCGTTACAAAAAACATTTGCTTGTCTAAATAATAAATCAAATTGGCATATAATTGAATATATTGTAGTATCTTTGTCTTTGATATCTCTTCACTTTTATGTTTTTGCAGATGTTAAATCCAGGATCAAGTCATGATTTCTCTATATGTAAAGATGTGTGTGGTCCGTGTGTCCAGGAGGAAGATGTCCAGTATGCGTACGTAGACGGCGATATTATCATCCTAGGATTGTTCTCGATAAGGGAATCTCAGGGCGACTTCGGTTGTGGTCCCTACCGAGATGACGATCAGGCTATAGTCACTGCCTTGGCTTTTATACAGACCGTTAAAGAGTTACCCCCCATTGACGGCAAGCGTATCGGCGGACTGGCTCTAGACGATTGTTATTCTTCGCTAAACACTTCTCATTTCTTAACGGATTTGTTCAGTGGAAAAAGGAAGCTAACATTTAAAATGTCAACATCCGAACAGTACATAGACATGTCAAAAGTTCGGTTTGTAGTTGGTGCTGTATCTAGTGACGTCACACTCGTTGTTGCAGATCTCCTGACACATCTGAACATCCCTATGGTATCGTATGGTGCCTCCTCGGCCTTTCTCGACAACAGGCGTATGTATCCTTACTTCCTTCGTACTGTTCCGAGTGATAAGCTCCAAGTGGACGCCATCGTTGACGTTCTGAAACATCTGGATTTTACATTCGTTGGTGGTATTTATTTAGATGATGCTTATGGATATAATGGTATACTAGATGTGGAAAATAAAGCAAACAAAAACGGGATATGTATAGTAGACAAACAAATGGTCACTAGTAATTACCAAAAGTATTCACAGATTGAACAGACCTTAGAGCAAAACGTGGTGGATGTGGTTGTATTTTATGGAATTTCAACGGTTGCTAAGGAGATGTTAGACAGTTTCACAAACTCGTATATATTTATCGCAAGCGAGGCTTGGGGTAAGGACCCGGATCTTATCACACCACAGAGTCGAGGCTCACTTGTCTTCCAGACCGACACTACCTATCATACGGACGATACCTTTAAAAACTACTTAACGACCATAACGCCGGGAAATGATACTGGTCTACCATGGGTTGAACAATTGTGGCAGGACATCTTGGAATGTGACTTTCCATGGTCCATTGACAAGAGATACACGAACAACCCTGATTGCTCTACGCAGGAGGGTAAGAGGATCAACGAAACGTTCGCTGCCCACCTTAGTGATTACCAGCGTGTTGTACACGTAAGTCATGCCGTCAAGGCGATTTGGGCCGGGTGCAGTGCCTCGACAAGATGCATGGGATCTACTGTGGACAGAGAGTTTGCCGAGCAGTTGACGGACGCCATTAAAAATACAAAATTGACCACAGTGGATGGCACTCCTTTCAAACTCTTCAAAGAGGACGGAAATGGCTACATGGGTCTCTCCATATTTAATATACAGGAAGGACTTGATACTAAATTCTCCTATAAAAAGGTAATCACTAACATTAACTTACATTACTCATATGATATGATATTTGTTTTTGATTTCAAATATGTTAACAATTGTGGACTTCAGTTGAATTATATCCGTTGTTTACATGTCTATCAAGGATATTTACAGCAACATGATATGTAGAATGTTGTTTAGACGAACTATGTAATTTTCATGTCCCACAAGTATATTGTTCTGTCTATAGCATATTACAACTATCATTTACATTGTATATTTGGGGCCGCGGTGGCCGAGTGGTTAAGATGTCCCGACATATTACCACAAGCCCTCCACCTCTGGGATGCGGGTTCGAATCCCATGTGGGGCAGTTGCCAGGTACTGACCGCTGGTCGGTGGTTTTTCTCCGGGTACTCCGGCTTTCCCCCACCAACAAACCTGGCACGTCCTTATATGACCCTGGCTGTTAATAGGACGTAAAAATAAATAAACCAAAACATTGTATATACAGTGGATGCGAAAAGTGGATATTGCGTCATTTTCATTATAATACTGCAACGTTCAGGTTCTTTACACTAACTATATATAGACCGTAGTTTGGTTCAGATTGACACATGATATTCGCATGACCACTCTGTCCCAAGTAGACCGTAGACTTACACATGCTATAAGAATGCAGTATTTGTTTTAGGTTGGGACGTATAATGAAGATGGACAACTCAATTTAGAACTTGATCAAATCCAGTTTTACAACTCCTTTGGGCAGCCAGTAATTGCCAGTAATGTTGGAGCCCAATGTAAACCTGTGCTATGCGGAGGAATCTGCCAGATCACGCCTCCCGTCAACAACACAACAAAAGTTCCCGTTACAGACATTCCTGTCACGTCGGTGCCTCCCTCTACAGACGAGTGCGACAGTGGCGTTGCCATAGTCATGGGTATTGTTGTTGGCCTGTTGTCAATCGCCCTGATTATACTAAGTATTCTGCTATTTCGTCAACACAGTACTAGCAAGAAGATTACCTCACCAATACCTTCTAGTAAGTCTTTAACCAATATATGTATTTTCGATTTTGAATAAAGGTTTTTATTGTGTGTTAGAAGAATAATATAGAACCGTGTCATAAGACATAATGTTCTGTTATGTAAACACTTATTAAAAATATTCTATCACGATGTTTAGTGTCATGAAAGGGAAATGTGGAAAGTATCATATTAAAGTATCATATTATTGTCAGTCTATAATATTTCCATGTGTGTCGCTATCTCTTTATTATTTACATCCACTTCAACTTGTTTTCGTATATTTTCAGTACACAGTCACCACACAAGTACGCGTAGTTTGGACAATATGTACATGGAAGTCGGCATTTCAAATCAAAGTTTCGAAATGCATAACAGAGATTTCACAAATGGATCGTATGGGGATTCTAGTGGCAACATGTCTAAAAAGTCTTCGATTAAGTATTCTGATGTTGTACAGAGTCTTCCTGATCTAACAAAACCAAATATTCCCAGGACAGCTTCATCGTCAGCTTCCGGTTCCGGTGGGGATTCCAGTAGCGTTCCTTCTAGAGGAAGCCGTACAACCGATAAAACAATGTCTGATACCTCTGGCCACTCCAGTATGGGAGACCAGAATAATCTTACCTATGTAACCGCCAGAGAACTTGCTCTGGTGGACGAGGAGGAAACAGCAGCTCCTCCGCCGAGCTACTTGGAGGTAAATGGGACGGTCGATGCAAACGTCAGACCAAGTCAGAATTCAACACTACATAGGAGACAGATGCAGGAAAGATATCCTAATACTGATCTACCGCCTGAAGGTGTGCCTCTGTCGATCAATCCAGTAAATGCGTACAAACCTAACCGGCCACACACACTACCAGGCGTTATACCAGAACAACTTCGATTTGTTGCGCCTCAGGATACACGGCTACGAACTCCGCCTCTTCATCCTCCTTCCAAAGATCAGACTCAGACATTGTATCTGAACCCTTTACCAGAAGACCAGGCACCTAAATGCTCACCATCTAATCAATTCATACCTGTAAGTCATCCCTCCAACACTAATAGCACAGTCGCTAATCCGAGTATATATCTGTTGGCGAACAATCAAAACCGTGATTCCTGCTTGTATATAGATCCAGTTCAGACACCAAGAAATATGAATGTTATACGCGAGGGAGGATATGCTCCTCAGTCAGCTCCTATAGTGTTATTTGACCAAAATGGTGTCCCTCGTGTCTTTACAGAAAGTAATTTGAATCCTTACATTAGAGAATCTCCAGAAACTACAACACAACCACAGAGACAATTCCCAACATCACAAGTTGTTTTAGGGAATCAAAATACTGTCAATCCTGGCCAATCAGTCAGGCTACAACAGAGTAACGCCCCTTTACCACTTCCTGTGTCAACAACTGGACAAAACAATAATAGTCCCAGACAATATAGACATAATCCTTCCACTTTGTCCCCTTCAGCTGGGATTCATCGGCCAGTACCACGAAAGTCTTATTCGTCAAGTGGAAGCGGTTCCACCTCGCAACTCTCCCCTTCCTTCTTCGACGAAGATGACGCAGGGGAGGAAATCACCATATAGGTTGTGTCATGTGACCGGATTACCATGTAAAAAGCATCACGTGACCAAATTTCATATATCTAGCATCACTAGATTATTTTTTGAAATAAGAAAAACTCTAATGTAAACGTAAAAGATTTGCTTTACCCAGATTTCCATAACTCTACCGGGTGCGCTACATAGGATTAAATATCGGTATTTACCGATTATGAAATCTTATCATCCCCATATCGTACATTTGTTTAGAGTGGAAGATAAATGATACAGTTTTGTTTTAAAGTGCTTCTTAGAGCTGACAAAGGAGTTCCTATAATGCAACCAGTGTTCCGTAATTGCGTGTCTGCCGACCATGTTATGTTTCAGAGTTTCTACGATTTTTACTTCCTTTGTTTTGATATTTTAAATCAAATCCACAACTATTTTAACGATTCAACTGGATACTCCATATAAGACATGCAGAAAATTGATACTTCTGCGAAATAGTAAGAAATATCCTTGTAAATATGTAGCTATCATTTCAGTAATTGCTACATCTGGAGTACTCAGTGTTTCTGATATTAAATTTGGACATTCGAAAAGCTAAATCAATTAAGCATATAACTTCATTCTTTTGTGTCTTGTCATAGAGCAACTCTTATTTTTGAAACACTCTGGAAACGAAATGTTCACCAACCTCCTGAACTGGATCTGTATACATTTTCATGTGAATATGTTATTTTTAAGAAATTAATAATATTGCGTATTCATGGAAGAAACTGTGGGTTTGTGCAATTGAACTTGAAAATAGCTATCAATGGTGTAGTGTTATACAAAATAGAGAGTGTTTCAAAGAGGTATTAAGAAGGATCGAAGTACAAAAATCATAAAGGATTATGTATGGTTTGGGCCCTTTTTGACCCCGAATTCGCCAATTTTTCATTTAGTAATTAAATTGTTGTGTTCAAACGATGTATTACATCCATGATCTAATTGTAATGAAAGTTTTCTATTTTCACATTTTAGCTGTCATTGTTACCATCCAAAATGTGCATACATTTATATAACGAAAACTCGAAATTTTGACAATTTTGGCCATTTTTACAACGTTTTACTTTGCAGCTATAGTTGTCATGGTGACCATCTAAAGTGTTTTGTCTAAGAAACCATAGAGCGCATCATTTAACAAACTATATTTATATTTTCTAAGAATATGTATGCACTTCCGATACATCTTTTTGAAAAATATAAAGTTTGTTCAAAGATGCGCTCTATGGTTTCTTAGACAAAAAAAACTTTAGATGGTCACCATGACAACTATAGCTGCGAAATTAGAAAAGAGTCATTACAGTTCAATCGGATGTACTAAAATAAATCAATTTAAGCACTTAATAATGACTTAAAAATTTGATGGTTCTGAGGGCCAAAAAGGCTTCAAACCATACACAGTCCTTTGTTCTATGAAACACAGAGAACCACTGACCTCTGTAAAAGAGACGGTTAAGGAAACGTAGAAGCAAAAAATGGTGCCAAAATATAAAATCATGCTTTATATAAACTTAATGTTGTATAATTGTAAACGTTCACATTTTGGTAGTAATATTACGTTAGAGGATTTGTTTTCTTTTTGCAAGATAATTTGTGCAAAGTTACATCGACCATAGTACAAAGTCCTCAAAACTGTGGTGAAATGTACATGTATATCATAAGCAATTCCGTATAATATTGACAATTTTTACATTCGTCCAGATATTGTCATTTTCGTTTATGTTTGATGTTTGATGTAATGTTAAATGTCATTTCAGATGTCTGATATCAACATACTCATTGTGTGCGCGAAATCTTTCGGACATTTTTAGTCAAATAGAATTGCTAATTGGTGTATAAAACGATGCATGAAATTAGAGATTTATTGATTAACATGAAATGTCGGGATACCTTATCCTGTAACAGTTTGCTTTAGATTCTAAACTAGCATAAACAGATCTCTCAGAATTGGAATTTCGTATGTCTTGATGTTCAGTGAGTGTCAAAATTACCGTAACGTGATAACTGTAGATGTTTTAGTATTATTGTTATGTGAATTAAAATGTTGCAGCATCTCTCTGAAGAACAAATATATTAATATAGTATATGCTCAAATATTTCAATGCTATATATCTATGTTTACATGGTGCCAAAGTTTTGTATTATGAAAATGCAATTTATGTTAAAACTGTGCATATTGATATGTTAACAAAGATATAAATATACAATGCTAATAAAACAATAAAGAAATTTTAAATTTTTCCTTAATATTTATAAAGAATGAGAATTGTACCTGCTGTTCAAATTGCACGCGTAGAAGGCGACTAAATTTGCTATCATACATTTTCTCTTTCACCACGTTGTGTACATGGGAGGCCGTCCTCCAATGAATTTAGCTGTAAACATGATGTTAGGCCCAACCAACTAACCAACCAACCAGCCATGTGTTAAAAGCCGTTATACATTCAGTAAAATATGTAATGTATAATTATCACCAATACGGACGTTATTACCAAAATGCTATGACGCCAAATGCCTTTCGGTTAACGAAGAAAATCTCCAAAAGATCAGTTGATAAGCGTGAAAGGTTTTAGCCTTAGTCTACTGCGTCGGCAATACCCACAATTTACTGATATGCTTAAGCATTTTATCAGCTAGCTGGTTCATAACGGATACTGACGCGTCGGTAAAATTGAAATTGAAATGCTTTGATTAAACAAGTACACATTTAAAATATTTAATTTATAATTTAACAATTTAAAATGATTTGTTAGTTGATTATTTTTAACGCCTGTTCACAATTAGGCCAATTAAGGATGTTCCTCTCTGTATGTGATGTGTTACTTGTGGAGAGTTCGTACGTTTGGGAGGCTGCGGTATGTTCTTGTTCCCATTAAAAGCTCTATCTCACTAAAATATTCTGACATCAAACCACAATACTCAAGACGAAGATAACACATGAAGTTTGAATATGCACATTCAATCTCCGCTTCAATGGCACGACACCTCCTCAAAAACAAGAGTCTGATTTCGACAACGGATCCAAAAAGAACACAAAGCAGCATTCGACTAGTCCAACCTAATATCGTATAGGGTATTTCACAGAGATTCTATGTCTTCACCTGATAAACAATTAAGTAATACGCATCATAAACTACATTGTAGGTAAGCAAATTAATTTGATAAGCATTACACATTATAGACTGTGTACATGGCGGTGTCTCATCTTCGATTGCTTACCGTTATATCTAATGGAAACTTGTCTTCGGCCAGCTTGCCATCAGCTGTCAATCTCCGACTGTACCAATCATCCTGTCTTTACTACACTTTTTCTGAATTTGACGAAATTGGTGAATATTAGCCCTTCTATTCTTTCTGATGTCCCCTATTGTAATGTGTCTATCAGTAAAACTGAAAACTGGTTGTGGCGTCAAATTGACCTACTATCTACTAGAGTTATTGAGCAAAAAAGCATATGTTCCGAATTGGTCTGCCAGTTTATAAGCCTTCGATATTCAGACTATTTTTGTTGTCACATGAACTCCCATGAAGCGTTTATCCTATCTGAATGTACATGTATAATTTGCCTCCAACATTGACATTCCGACTGTCCCTCAAACTTTATTAGCTGCCTGACCTTAGTCAACTTGAATCTCTCTATCAGTGATGACAAATGAAGTTGCATATTACTCCCAGAACTATGATGCCCTATACTGCTGAAGCATCGTGGGAAGGACAGTCATCTCCAAAGGTACCTGCTTGCTAGTCATCCCCTCGAAAGAAAGGACCTTGGTTATACATGTACTCCTATGATGGAACATCCTGGTCTTTTACAAGTATTTTCATGGTAAGCAACACTTTTCATGGTATTTACCCAGTTTTCCAGTTGCCTCCTTGTGTTGTTCACGTTACCGGTGTCATTCAGTGAATGATTGATCCATGCACTTCACAATCTTCTCAGAAAATGTTGAAATGGTTTCTATACCAGTTTTGATTGTCTTTTTCTTGATCTGGTATCAAACTATTGGTCTATGTTTGTTGATCTTGATTCAGACTCAAATTTATACGATGATATCTTCCATTTCTTGAAAAAATCCATGAATTCTTGCCTCCATGAATATCTTTGTGTTGATCATTCTGTAATCCATAAATGTCCCGACTGGGGTGATCATACTCCAGTTCTTATCCATGGTCTTATGCTCATTTTCTCCACACTCGTTTCCGGTCGGCAGAAAACAGAGTCATTGGTACTGTACGATATGTGTAGTCCTGGAAGCTAATGTCAGCTTTCCAGTAGATGTTGTGTCTCCAGTGATACTGTTACAGTGTATGTTAGACCAGCTTGTGTGGTATGGACCCTAAATCTAGCCAAACGACAGTAAGGTCCCCTTTCATCTCTTTTGCTTCTCAGATTATTTGCGTCAGGACGCTGGAATGTTTCAACATGTCGGTATTTGTTCTTTGCATATTACTGAGTTAACTCCCTTGCGGGTAGGTATCGATTGTTACGTCATTATTTTGTGAGCGCAATTCACCACGTTTTCGCCGAAACGCATGACGTTACGCTCGCAAACACATGGCGTCACAATCAATACCTACCCACAAGGGCAGATAACTCTGTAATGTGCAAATACGGAATAATGTGACCAGTGTGAGGAGTTATTCTGCGTCTTTGACAACATGTTTCAGTGAGATAGCACTATAAAAAGCCAAGAGTTCCGCTATCACAAGGAGATACAGCATGGATATACAGCAGCCTCCCTAAACATACAGACCTTCACACACGAAACACCATATTGCACACAGGGGAAGCCATACTTGGATGACCCCAGCTGTTTGGCTGTTACGAAGTTAAGCCCAATAAACCAAATGATGTTATATACAATCCTGACACACGTGGGACCTCCTTCTTTCGGTTTAGCGATACTTATGTAGTTGTTTGCCAGCATGAAGTTAACCATTCTTTTCCGTAACATTGCCATACATAATTTTGCTTCAATGTTAAAGTAGGACTATCTTTCCAATAACAATAAAATTATAAACCTTATACCATATAGCCAGTTTTTTTGCGATTTTGCGAGACATCGCTATGTTCACAAAAATTTGAACTGTGAAATATTGAGACATGGATAAATCATATATATACGTTTTAACCAAATCGCAGATTTGTACCATTAAAATATCAATTTTCTCCTTTTAAGTCAAAATTGCAAAAAGTTTGTTCCGCAAATATGGTAAATTAGGTATAAGGTAAATATTCCGTCTTTGCATATTACAGAGTTGCCTCCCTTTTTAAGTATCCATTATGACGTCATTATTTTGTGAGCGCAACTCGCATAGTTTTCTCTGAAAAGTATGACGTTACCCTCTGTAACACATGACGTCACAATCAATACCTACCTGCAAGGGCAGATAACTCTGTTATATGCATATACAGAATATACGGTGTCTGAAAAGTTTGCTGAGGTTTCAGAGTGGGTTATCAGATCAAAATCAATGTGAAAATCATAAACAAAAAACAAAAACTCATAGATTTCATAAGAGAAAATATATTTAAAATGTCTTAGCCAGTTATTGCATAATTAATTTATGCATAACATAACATTAAATATCAATCAGATTCACGTTCATATTCCATACGACCAATATTGTCAGTGAGATCCTTAAACCAGATACATGTGTAGCTTTCAGATTGTGAGAGGGGTACCCCACAGGGTATCAGACCAGACCATCTGGTAACATCATTGACATTTATTTTCTAAATGCATTAAAATAGTTTGCAAGAATATCAATTAAATAAAATACAACACAAAATGAAATATTGCATAATTTTATAAATGCATTTCTGGCAGCATAAGTTTGACACACCCTTTTGGTACCCCTTTCACATGTGTTTGTGCGTGATGAGAAAGCTACAATGTTACTGTACGAAACATTGTGGCAGACATTGAATAACCTTATTCAACTGCAGCCACTAAAACAACTGAAATTCACTATGAGGTTCTATGGTTTTTGAATACTTTAACCAGTCTACACTTGCTTAAAGATACTATCTAAAAACAAATTTTCTTTCGACTTCAAATTCCTCTTCAAATTGACAATTCAAAACCACCCAGCTTTAAATGTCCCTCACTAAAACAATATCAATGAACAATTAATTAGTTTCTCCACAACTATTTACATATCTTCAGACAAAAATGGAATTTAATCAGTAATCATAGTTATAGGTCATGAAAGAAAAAATAATCTAGATTGTAAATTTAAGGTATGTGGGTTTTTTTTCTCAGAAATACTGGCCACTTTAAAATTGATTTATGCTCAAGAGTTTTACTTTGAGAAATAGCAGGGGTTATTCGTAATCAGACATCATGTTATACAAAAACATGCAAATTACATTATCAAATGTAATACCGTATTCGATCCAATAAGTGCCCCATCCCTATAAGCGCCCCTCCATCTTTTTAGGGCTTCAATATCACTTACTTCAAATTAAATGCTAACTGAAAATATGAAAACTGTGTAAGTTTCCTGATTGCTGGCTTACTTTGTAGAATAATTTTATGAACGGCTAGTCCAAATTTGTTTCTATTGAACACTCCCTTATTTGCTTCAATTTTTAAGCCCCCAGGGCACTTATTGGGTCAAATACGGTAAATGCTAAATGAAACAATAATAAATTACACAAAACCATCAATAGTATTTCATTTTTTTTTTTCGTAACACAGTGAACAATGAAAATATGACATTTTTTTAAGGTTATCTACTTAAAGGTTATCAAATAACCAAAGAAACATGCTGTGTTTTTTTATGATCATGATAAATTAGCATGAACATGTTTTGATCGGCTCTAAATGAGGTTAATATGGGTCAATATACCTGTAGAATACTGACGTAGCATACATATGGTGACAACCTACCCTACTTAAGTGTATGGTGAATTAATTGATTAACAAGCAAATTATATCAACAACAGTACATTTATATAGCATCAATATCTTCTGCGGCTGCGCACAACGATTAAAGATAAATCTTGTAAAATGTTGCATCTCAAAATCAGTTGATACAAAGATCATAGTTTTAAATGTCTCTTAGCTGAACAAATTGCAATAAATGACATCAATTTTGCGTAATGTCAAGATACACTTGCTTCACTATAATTTCAATGAAATGGTGATGTTTCTTACTTTCAATCATGAATTAGATTTCAAAGATTATTTTGATTAAATGAGGTTGATAAAACTGATTACCAACTAAATCTAGATAATGTATTCTAACAAAGTATTAAAAAGTAGTTTGTAAATCTATAAAAATGGATGGTAATCCATATCTGTGACAAAACAAATATTTTTAAAGCTATATCCCCCAGAATGAGGGTGATTTATATCAATATCCTGAGAAAAAGTTGTACGGTGCGTGCAGCAGTTAATGTAAGTTAGTAAGGGAAAGACTCAATCAATCCATCAAGTGATGCTTCAATGTATTCAAACATTATCGGACAATATGACAAAAATCATGTGATGCTTTAAAAACAGCATTATGATCAGAAAAACAACTTCACATGAAGATGAAATATATATGCGGTATGACAACCTACCTATTAGCACAAAACAAAATTGGACTGCTTTTAATTGCTAGACAATAAATTTGAGTGATTAAACAATGCTTTTATGTTGTTGTATCATTCATAATTATAGTAACTAAGCCAAACATTGCTTTGCTTCAAGGGTGTTAAAACACATACAGCATATCTGAGTATTTTACATGCGACATATGTCAACATTTTTATCTTTTAAAAAAATGATATAATTTTGGCTACAGGATGTGTTGATATGCATAAAAATATGAAGAAAAACTCTATTTACATAATGTGGTAATATATATAGCTTTAACATAAATATACATAAATTATATGTACAAAATATCATAATGTACAAAGTGTTTGATGAAAATTCCTATTATTGGCAAGGAAAGATAACTCTATCCAGGAAAGATAACTCTATCTTTCCTTATCTACCTGCATGTACTGGAAGACATAAATAATATCTAGGTATATGGAGACAAATAATGCACAAGATTAAAAACATACTGAATAACCAAAAGTGTAAATCAATTGTTCTAGTTTTTGGTCACATTACCATAATTAAAACTTAAAAAACTTATAAAACACAAAGTAGGTATAAATTGCAAGTATACATGCCTAAAACTTTATAAATATATAATATATACACATATATATGTACTGGCCAATTATGTACAACCGTATATGAGAGTTTTGTAGAATTTATTGTACCCTTGGTCATTTTCACTGCAGAAGATCTGTATCTTTATATATACGTATAGACAATGTTGTCCATTTGTAGCTTCATTGTACTGGCTATCAAAGCCAAGACAGAAAGTGATCTAAATGGTCTAAATGTAAGTTTTGGACAAATTGATACTTCATTCATATAAGTTTAGTTTACTGTGTATGTCTATCATATCATTTTCGTAATTAATTTTCAAAAATATAATTTTGAAAAAACAAAAAGAATAACATGGGCCATTTTATTTATTTAAAAAACTTGTAAATACATTTTTTGAGTACCAGTAATATTCCTGGTATGAATCTAGACATATCTGGAAAAGTTATTAGATGCCATCACATTTAGGCTTAATCAAAGCTTATCTCTATGGAAATAATGTTTTCAAAAACTTTTTGCTTCAAAATGTGTTTTTTCTCGATTTTGTCATGTATCTGCATGATGGTATTAATTGCATGTATCAACATCTATCTAAATTCTAATCATATTTTTGTAGGAATAGGTAGACTGGTTCTGGTGCTATTTTCTCACTTTTTTTTTCTGTTTGTAAATAAATATCTACAGTAGAACACCTGTAATGATACTGAGGACTAATGTACAACCTTGACTTTTTGTAAACATCTTAAAAGACTGGATTATAGAATCAACGTCAGTTAAAAACGTCGACACATTTGTAAGTAAAAATTGAGATAATTCAACAAATATTCATAATAATAAAAATATCAACAGGCATAAAATATAAATGCAAATTATCATAATGAACAAATGTTACAGCATTCACGACCTGACCTCTTGTATTCACATCTGCACCCGTTATTGCACAGTTACATCTCCTATTTACACGGACGGAAACTTTCAATATATCGCAAATAAATACACGTGTTCCACATATATACATACAACACACACTCAAACTATACACGTTAACATGACAATGGTGAGGATGAAGATTAGTCGATGAGTTAATGGGATGATTTGAAGTTTGATCAGGAGGCAATGATTACCATAAATAGTATCCATGGCAACCTAAAATTCAAAAAAGAAAATTAAATCAAAAATGCACTGCAATATTTTTCAGAATAAACATATTTCGCTAAAATTTCTTTGTCAAAATATGATAATATATTTTGAATATTCTTTAAAACTTTTATATACATAGTAATTATTAGAACAACCTGAATAATAACATCATAGCCCTTCAAAATCAATTTTGTTCCAAAATTAATATTTCAGGGAGTGAATTGACATTTTGGTATACTTTATTGTAAAAGAACATCAATGCATATGATGGAGTTTCACCATAAGTCTTATGATGCTTTTAATACTGTTATCATACTGGGTAAGCGGATTCACACAGTTTGCAAACCAATTATTTTCATGCCCCAATAAAATTAGGAAATAGTAACATCAATCCTCAATTAACTTCAGTGAATCGTGAATTAAATAAATACTATTGAGAATTGGTCTCCAGATTTTGATTTGAATGTGCGAGATATATTTACCATTATCACAAGTGTCAGTGGAGAACCTCAAGTTGTAGACCAGTAAACAGATCTGGAGAGCAGACGGCACAGTAACCGCCACACAGACCCTGAACCACCTCGCCATTCTACAACAAATAACATCAAGTTAGTCAAAGGGCCATAACTCTAGACCAGTAAATATGTCAGGAAATCAGACAGCATAGAAGATGCAAATAACAAAGTTAGTCAAAGGGCTATAATTCAAACAAATATTTAAATCTACCAATTCTGAGAGATCTTTTTGACAGAATTTCGAAATTACTACACTCAAAATCACTCAGAATTCAAAACCTTCATCACACATCTTTACATTTGGTTTTTTGTTTTTGTTTTGTTTTCAGTTTTTCATTACGTTGATCCGCTTGAAATGGATTCATAAAGATATTTTTATTGCACATTTTATATCAGTAAGTATTTATAATACATATTGACTTACCTGCATGATTTGAATCTTTTTGGAGGAATGCCGACCATGCAGAATCCACGTAGTATTTCTGGAGACAGCAAACCCTGTCCCAGTCAGGTTGATACTAAATCTCCCCTGTTAAAACAAGTACAGTCACTGTCATCACTTTATAATCCAGTATAGAAAAACAAATAGGAGACATGATAAAAACATCCATTTTTTTCTACAACTAAACTAGTCTCTAGAATATTAAACACATCACTAAAATTTGTTTGAATTATTTTTCAGATTTTACAATATGTTGTTTCAAACTAGGGGAGACAATCTAGTGTTAAAAACTCTGCTGAGAAAGTCTTATAAGCAACTTAGGGTCTGATAGAAAGTCTAGTTTAAAGCATATCAAATAAAGGCAATAGCTTTATAGTGTATATTGTAGGTTTTAATTTGAAAATGAATTTTTTTCAAATTCTCCATTTGATATTTTCCGTTTTTGTGTGTGAAAATTAATGGAAATGTGTATTTACCTGAGGACATTGTGTCTGAGAACTGTAACAATCACCAGCTGTGCCAAATGGAATGATTTTACCACTAATAGAAGTAGCGAACGTTGTGTCTGTAGCTGTTTAAAGAAAAATCAACATTAAATGAATTATATCTATATTGAATTATGATTTACTTAATTGATAATATACCAATGGCTTGTTGACTACAAATTGAAATGTAAGCTAAAGTAAAAGTTTTTGATTGGTTGTCCATAACAGAGTTTTTTATTAGTTGTACGTAACAGAGTTTTTGATTGGTTGTGTGAAACACAGTTTTTGATTGGTTGTATGTAACAGAGTTTTTGATTGGTTGTACTTACTCATGATGCGGAGATTATTCAGGTCAATCCTGACCTTGGAGAAGGACGTGTTGCCTGCCTCTCTGTACGGTGTCCGACGACACTTAGTACAGGTATCTGTTCGTGTCCCGTTGTACGGGCAGTGACCAGAGCGACGTAATCTTCATAAAACAAGTGTACACATAAATACACATAAATGATACAGGTAAACGCAATTTTACGCTTAAAAAAGCAGGTAAAATAATCCAGGAGGCCATAGGTATACTGAAGAAAGTTAAAGTTCACAGTATATTAGTAGGATTATTGAAATCATGAACTTGATTGTAACAAACAATACATGTATATACAGTGAAACCTGCCTTAGTTAACTTTTTAGGGTCCCAAATGTTCAATTTCAAACAAAATTTGACAGAGTAAAGACCATTTGGCTATGAAGACCATTTTTGCTTTGTTTATCATTGTAGTCCCTATACACAGGACTGACTGTAGTGTTTAGGCAATGTTTGCAGACTCACCGTTTGTCATAGACCTCAGAATAATTTTCCTCGTCCCCTGCTGGAAGGTTGAGGTACTCAGCGGGCTCTTTCTGTCTCATATCTCTACAGTATACCTAGAAAACAAATAATTCAATAATCAACAGGAAATTATTCAATTTTACATTTAGTATTTGATTATAGAGTAACAGTGATAATTAAATCTAAAACAAAATTGGTAGTTTTCTAAGTTCATCGTTTTATAGTACACAAATATAACAAAAGTTCCTTTATAACAAAATTTTATGTGATACAGAAATTCAAGACAAGATTTAGTACCCGGTATACTGTACATTTAATATAGACGTCTATCAGGGAAGATTAACAGTAAATCTGATCAATACCTTTATCAGTCTGTTTTTGAGAAGCAGACTATAGGTGTCGTCCTGACGTATCGAAGTTTTCTCTCTCAGCTGCTGGCAGGACTTGGCATAACCTGTTACATAGGAATATGATTAATATTATACATTTGTACTGGTAAAAAGTTTGGAAGATAATGGGAGATTACTCTTACCAATTACTACAGAAAATGATTTAAAATTTAATCAAATTATATATCATTCTTCAGCAAATACTTGTGAGGTTGGCATTAATAATCTGGCACAATCTGGCTTAAACAGGTTATAAGATAATACATAAAATGTCCTTTAACACTAAAGATACATTCAGCACAGAACCAAAGCCCCATGTATATTGTACTTTGTATTCTGTATTACAGTAGATTAACTATTGCCCTTGGTGTACTTACAAGGCCCTGAGTAACAGTCTTGCTTGTTGTCAGGCTTCAATGATTGAGGGCAGCGTTTTTTGGACCGCCTCCTGCCAAGGACATCAACACATATAACCTGTCGACGAAGAAGTCCCCATCCACATCGCGATGAACACTGTAATAAAACGTGACATGTATAAGTACAGTAAAACCTGCTGTCATAGCAACCATCTCCGTATAAGGACCAACTGCTTTATCAGACCACTTTCCCATATTTTAATATAATTTAGTCTCTGCATAGATATATAGATCATTTGGTTTTAAAGTGATTGTTTTTGTCTATAAATTGATCTTGATAGGAATGGTTTGACTGTATTGGTTTTTTTTAATAATCTATCATACAAAATCAATTTAATCACTGTTGTTGCCATACCAACACTTTTTTTTATATTTAATGAAGAGATCCAGTTTTTAACGGTAATGTCACTTACCTTCCCCCAAGGTCCGACCACCCAATGATGACGAGCTCCACATTCCCCCCGGTTACACACTCTCTGGGCGGAAGGTTTGATCGTTGATTGGCAGGTAAATGGAACCTCCCCAGGGAGGATCCAACCTTCCTTAGTGACGGCCTGGCAGACCACTTTTCTCTCCTGTATTCCCGCCCCACAAGTACTGTTACACTATAAAGTAGAATAACATAGAATGGCTTCATTAGCTATACTTAAAACATCTTTCATCTTTGCATATTACAGAGTTATTGTTACAAAATATGTTCTTTTAATTTTCTTCATTTTTTAGCATATTTGATTCTTGACATGTTTTATATACAGGTATTAGGACAACAACAAAAAGAATTAAAATCTGTTAACACTTATTTTGTCCTCCCCTGTATGCGATGTGTTGCATGTGGTGCTTAGTTAATTGTGTATTTTGGGAGGCTGGGGTATGTTTGTTTTGTGTCTCCTTGTGATAGTGCTGTGCATTTTCATTGAATTCTATTTTATGGTATTTTATTTCAAAACAAAATATTGTTGCTTACCTCCGTCCAGGGCGATGTGTTCCAGATAAATGGACACGGAAATTCACTACATCTACGTTTCGGTTTTGGCCGTTTTTCTCCAGCACAGTTCCATTCCTCTACCTCCTCGCCATCCAAATTAACACAAGTCACTGTTCGAGTCTTTGAACCGAAACCACACGTCTTTGAGCACTGGAAATTCAAAAATTGTTTTAAGAGTTATCTCCCTTACTTTATTGACTAATAATTATAGTTAACTGATTCACCTCTGAAATTTCATAATGGACTGGTCTAGGCTTTGATTTAGAAGAGCCTAAATGTGTCATCAGGGAGTGGATGAGTTAACTAATATCTAAATATGATGATATCAAATGTTCTGCAAAGTACATTAGACCAGTCCCCTTTCAGCCAGGAGAAGTTGGACCAGGGCTAATCTAGCTGTGATAACCTAGCTGAACTGAGGGACAAATTTATGTATTGTCTGTCAGTAAGAACGAAGAAAGTAAGGTAAGATTATTAGGTTGTACCTACCTCTGTCCAGTCCCCTTTCAGCCAGGAGAAGTTGTCTGTCAGTAAGAACGAAGAAAGTAAGGTTAGATTATTAGGTTGTACCTACCTCTGTCCAGTCCCCTTTCAGCCAGGAGAAGTTGGAGCAGGGCTTCCTCTCACACTCCTCCCTCTGTCTCGGCTTCTTCTTGTTGGCACATAATGCTGGATCAACAGTTCTCTGATGTCTGGCCTTACACTTGAGGCTACGGGTTCGAATACCAGTTCCACAAGTAACAGAACACTACAAAGAGTAAAATCCAAAGTTTAAACAGTCTCTTTGAATCAATATGCAATATAAATTTCCATACTGAACCAACATCAAGGTCTGTTCAGAATACGGTCATCAGCATTATTTTACATAATAAAATTGAATTTTACAAAGGTCCCTTTCATTACTTCTGTCGGTACGAGCTGATGAAGGTTACACACATCCTGTATACAGGTCAATATAAACCTTCCTAATTACTGATCAGCGACTTCAACATCTGACGACATTGCCTTATAACTAGTAAGCTGGTTTCTGTCCCATACAATACTAATAAAGTTTCAATTTATTTTTTTAAGTTTTCATTAAAACGCCTTTAATTGAACTTTATGATCTCAATCCATCCTTCATCAATGTCCAATTGGTACTGACCTTTGTCCATTCGGTTGCCTTCCATTTAGGACATCTGCCCATCTTGCATCGTCGTGTATTTCTAGGTTTCTTGCCACGACATTCGTTGGATGGTCTAGTGTTCTCCTCCTCGTCCACACACAGTACCTCTCTCTGCTGGTGGCCGCGGCCACATGTGGCAGAGCACTGAAAAATAACGAAAAAAGATTAATGATTCTGCGAGGAGTCTGAAAATGGCTCAATATATTGTATCAATAAATTGGCGAACAAACTTTTACATATCACATTAATCTGAAAGCCTAATTAAACATGCAGTCTCAGACTCTCAGTAGGTTTCTTTTCTTAGGAAGAGGACCTAAATAGGCAATGCCTGCTGTCTAATCCCATTTGACAATAAAATTGTTTGAAATTGAACGTTTCTTATCGCTCTTTAAAGGAAGAATTTCTTGACAAAAATTAATCAATTTAGATGAGCTCTTAACAATTTTGTCATTAAATCATGTTTTTTTGTAAAGAATATTTTCTTGAGGATTAGAAATAACACCAGGTCAAATAGGTTAGTAAACTATACTATGGTTGCTCACAGTATTAAGTTTGTGCTAGCATTAATAAAACAAAATTCTAAAAACAAAAAAACAAAACAAAAAATAAAAAATAACATAAAATTCAAAATTAAATTACCTACAAAAAATCATCATTTCACCTACAGGTTGAGTTATCATGCATTTTATAATGCAGTTTGAGTTATCTCGCTTAGATAGATAAAAAAAACTTTTTTTGTGTAGTATGGGTGGTTATCTCCCTTAGATATAGTTTGTACCTGTCCACAGCAAAAGTAGCAGTGTACTATTCTTCAGTTTGCAAACATCTGTACCTTTCAACCAAATCATCACTTAATTTATCACACAGACATCGCTTTATTTGAAGGATTTATGTTTCCCTTACCGAACTCTTTTGGGATGGAGATAACGGAAAGCCAGCAAACCCCCTTAAATTAACTTTGACATGAAGTTTTTCAGTAACAGGATCACTCATGTTAAAGGTAATTCTACATTAATTTGATGTTTCCATGGATGTCACATTTCATACAAACATGCCAGTCACTCATATCTACAAATGTCGGAAACTATTACAGCCTATTACTAATCTATCAAACACTCTGCAACGCACACACTAAATCTATATATTTAGTGACAGATACCATTAATTTCAAAATGTTAGATGGGATATAAATTCATTCAGCCAAGAATGGGTTACGAAGATTCCTAAAGTATAAAATTGACTAACTGGATTACAGAATCTAGAACTATAACCTGATGCACTGATAATAACATTACAAAATTCAACAAAGACATTGCAGACTGCAAGATTAACCATCAAATCAAAATTGATACAGGCAATCATACTAATATAGCCAAGCATACTTATGTAAAGATAAAACAATTTAAGCAAATGCAAACAGACAAACAAACAGACAAACAAGCAGACGGACACATAGACAGATGAGCAAATTAACAGACAGGCTGACATACAGGCAAGCAAACTGATGAGCAGACAGCCACATAGACAGACAGACAAATAGACACACAAACTGATGAGCAAGCAGAGAGGAAGACAGACACACTGGCAGACAAACAAACAAATAGACCTACAGATGCATGAGTAAGCAAATATAGACAACCATGTCCAGTCATTCTTATAATACATGCGTGTCTACTACCCACCTGTCCGTAATCTGTCTTAATCTACTAAGTACTGATATCACACTACGCTAGATACCTCCCCCAACCCATCCCCACTCCACGGAAAAGTCGGTTTTAATATCACAAAAAATATTGTTGGATCTGTATAGACTTGAATATGGAATGCGATATTGAAGTGATCTTTCTCAAGCAGAACTTGAAATATCAGCATCCTTGCAAAAATTGGCCAAACAATAGTCTAAACAAATTACAATAGCTGCACAAGATTATCAGAGCTAGCTGACTTATATTGTCTGTTGTATAAAGCACCGTGTGTCAGCCAGTCTAATGTGTCTGAACAGGGTGGCTTTTTAATTGAATATTTAGGATAATTTACATAAGCAAAAAATTGTTTTTAATTTCATCTTTAAAACTAAATTGAAACCTGAAATGAGTTAACAGCTTGTGCTGTACCTGGTGTATCCTAACTGCAGGCACTGCTCACTTCATCTCCTGTAAACTCTACAGCAAATTGTACAAGTGTGTTGAATAGTGATAGATAAAATCTGCGGCTTATTTCATGATCTGCGATGAATTTCAGCGCCCTCATCTCCTGTTTTTTACGAGTTTTATATATCAGTACAGGTATATATACAGTGCTATCTTTGCAAAACACCACACCCAAACAGGATTCTCGACTTAACAATATAGCCCATTCCAAATATCTACTTAGATTAGATTTTGATACTCCTCGCAGCATTTTGAGTTAAAACAGATCTGATTTAAAAACCACAAGAAAGACCTTATCACAGCTCTATGGTACTTAAATGACTAATTATGGGCTAAGTTTTATTGAAAGAATCATAAATTGTTCTGAAACAATATCAAGCTATCTAAATCTATGTAATGGACAATGTAAGTTTTTCTGTCAGAAATGTAATCTGTCATGTTATAAGTACCCAGCACAACGCCTGGTCTATTCATTGGATTGTAGTTATAATTCGTCTCTAGTCCTTAAGGATTAGCAAGGCTGCTTAGTTTTGTTTGTTTTAATATGTCCCATTAACAGGACCTACCAGGTTTAGAAAGTGGAATAAGGCCTGAGTATTCATAGAAAAATCACAAACCTACAGTTATGGTTAACATGTAAATGTACGGCTGCAAGGTTAATTTGTCAGGTCAATGTGAGGTCACGTCATGTTAACCTGGCAAAAGTATGGTTGTCAGGTCAAGGATAGGATTGCTATAAGTATGGTTGCAAAGCTTCCAATTAAAAGTGAAAGTTATGGTTGGCCTTTCAAGGCCAAGGACAATTGACTTGTCAATGTATGGTTGTTTTTTGATAGGTCAATGTATGTGTGCAAGATTGAAGTATGGTTATCACATAAATGTATGACCACCAGATAATGTATGGCTATCACGTGAAAGTGCAAGATCAGCTAGGTCATTGCATTACTGGTCATCCTAAGATAAGGCCTGGGAAGGTGAAATAAAATTAATTCTCTGGTTTACAGAAGGACACAAAGCTTACACAAGAAAGTTGCATTTAACATGTTTGTTTTCTTCCAACAAGTCATTAGATGAAGGTAGTTTAGTATAGTATTTGGAGATCTCTAACGATAACCAGACTAGCTTCATTGAAGTGTATATAATGTGAGGTGTGCCATTGCATTCACTGCACTGTTAAGATTTGTTATTTTGAGAGGCAAATTGATAATTTGAAACGTCCATTTAATTTTTTTTTAGACATTGATAATATTTTTACCCTCATATGTAACTCCAAGATACAACCCTCTGATGAACATGTTGCCATGGTTACAACAGCTTAATGTTGGTACCATTACATAAGTCTTGGAAACCATAGATACATGACGACATCACACAACACTTTCTCTTAATTCTGGCCCTGGTAACCATAGCAATGATTTGGTTCCAGGCAATTATTCTGTGTACCTGGTAACCACTGTCATGTTTCTATGGAAATGTATTGTTTTAGTTACCCTTGACCACCTTTGTTACCATGGTAACAAACACAAATTATGCTCAAAAGTCAGAAAAGGTGCCCAGATCGATTTCTCTTAGCCTTGTTTTATTGGATCAACATGCAAGCAAAAGACAAACAAAACATTAAAAACACAAAAAGAAGAGATCATAAACAGATGTTTAATACAAATTAATACTATAAGTTTTGTCATAATAAAAATGTTATCAAAAAATGACAGAAGTTTAAAAAGGACAAATAAAAATTGAAAATCAAAACGAAATGTGAATGAAAACATTAAAAATTGATTTGATACAACAACTCTGTGCGTGTAACAATAATTCCCACAAAGAAAAACATTTCTCTCATTAGTATCCGCCCAAGACCAATTAAAAACACTTAAAGATTCATACCATTACATTTTGAAAGTTTTTGTAACATGTCTTGATTGTTGACCTTTTAACATTTCAATGACAAAGTGTCAAGTAAAGCAGGGTAATGTTCATTTATTAAAGCGAGCTTTTTATCACAGATAAATTAGAGTAGGGACTATGATGTTATGTGTGAACTTCATAACTTTATAATCATATTAAAGGATTTAACAAAATGGTAATTTCCCCCTTGATTCTTAACTCTAAAGAAATGAAAAGTTGTATTTATTAAAATTTTGAAAACTTTTAAAATGTTGAGGGAAAAAAAATGTAGAGCATGTAAAAAGATCATTTAAATGAAACTGATATATAAATTGAAAATGGCCAGAAAGGGTATTTGAAGATATAGGTAAAATGCAATAAGGTATAAAAGAAATACAAGGAAATTTAGCACCATCAAAGAAATATTCAATAATAATTTCATGCAGGTCTAACATTTCTTGGTTTATTTGTATGAAACAATATGTGATATCATCAAAACAAAAATAAGTGTTTTCAGAAAATAATCTGTTTACATGATTATATTCAAAGTACAGTGAATTTTTAACAACCGATATTTATAGACTTGCATGCTTCCTACGTGAATATGATTCACATTATCTAGAGTGAAATGTGAATCCAGTGATATCAGAAATTGTGATTCAAAACATATGAGACCAAAAACTGGTAATGTATGTAAAAACAAAGTCACATTTTATAACAAACCATGTTAATTGTATAAATAGCATTTTGATATATAACAACCTTGTAAATGATAATATTGCTACACAAAGACAAAATGGCGAACTTCACAAAGACAAGTGACTATACTTTACAAAGATAAATGGTGAACTTCACAAAGACAAAGTGGCTATACCTCACAAAGACAAAATGGTGAACTTCACAAAGACAAAGTGACTATACCTCACAAAGACAAAATGGTGAACTTCACAAAGACAAAGTGACTATACTTCACAAAGATAAATGGTGAACTTCACAAAGACAAGTGACTATACTTCACAAAGATAAATGGTGAACTTCACAAAGACAAAGTGACTATACCTCACAAAGACAAATGGTGAACTTCACAAAGACAAGTGACTATACTTCACAAAGACAAATGATGAACTTCACAAAGACAAAGTGACTATACCTTACAAAGACAAATGGTGAACTTCACAAAGACAAAGTGACTATACTTCACAAAGACAAGGTGATATACTTCAATTGAAATAGACAAAGTGATTAACTTAAATAAAAAAAAATGAAATAATTTCACAAAGACAAAGTCATGAACTTCAAAAGGAAAAGTAATGAACTCAAAAAAGACAAAGTGATGAACTTCACAAAGACAAAATGACAAACTTCACAAAAACAAAGTGATTTAATTTAACATACAGTAAACAAGTAGCCTAAAGACATAGACAAAAATACTAACTTCAAAAAGACAAAGTGTTGATCTTCACAAAGATAAAATGACTAAATTCAAAGACAAAGAAAGTGACTAACTTCACAAAGACAAAAAGTGATGAACTTAAAGACAAAATGACTAACTTCACAAAGACAGTTATGAACTTCATTAAGACAAAGTGAGCAATCTTTTGTGACATACAAAGTGAATATTAAAGACAACATGATGAACTTCACAAAGACAAAGTGATTCTTTTCAGAAATACAGTGATAAACTTTATAAAATCTCCATTGTTATCATCAATAAACAAAACAAAATGATACCAACATAGAACTCTCTCCTCAGACCAGAATATGTAAAACCTTACACGTGATACAACACTCATACAATGTACTAGCATAATTAAACCAGAAACTGAATAGACATGTGTCAACACAACATTAAATTTCAAACTGATAAATTTGAGCATTAACCTAAAGCAAGTTCAATTTATCTATTAAACTCCAGGTGAACGATTCAAACAATGGCATTTTATGTTCAATCAACGATCACCTAATCTTTCCACTGTCAGAAATAAGAAACCACCAAAGTTATGTTCTCAAGTAATAGAGACAACATTTAAAACACAGCCTGAAACAAAAACCCTTACACTCTTGTTCCCACGACTTTCAACAACAAATCCTCATAGCAGACAAATAGAAAATTACCATAGCAACATGTACAATTGTAAGCATAGCAACATACACAACTGTTCCTAATTGCAAATAACTGCTTTTTTCCATAGCAACATGTGCAGCTGTTTACAAGGCAACATAGCATGTACAACTGTTGCCATCGCGATATAATAAGTAGTCCTTAGCAACATATATACAATATAGTTACCATAACAACATAATACATAGTTGTTATCACATAGCACCAGATACAAAGTCCCCCAAACATCATATGGTACAGAACCCCAGAACAAATGGTAATAGCAGCATATATACTTATCATATGATAAGAAACTCTGTTGCATTGACAAAGTTGTAGCCTAATTACCATATTTTACCAATAACTCTAAATGAATCACTGTCATATCACAGGTATAGGGGAGCCTCACCATCATCACCATCTGTAGCTCAGAAACAACTCCAACACAACTCTATCACAACACAACTCAGATATTACAACACAACTCAAAATACAACAACACAACTCAAAATACAACAACACAACTCAAATATTACAACACAACTCAAAATACAACAACACAACTCAAATATTACAACACAACTCAAAATACAACAACACAACTCAAATATTACAAAACAACTCAAAATATAACAACATAACTCAAAATACAACAACACAACTCAAATATTACAACACAACTCAAAATACAACAACACAACTCAAAATATAACAACACAACTCAAAATACAACAACACAACTCAAATATTACAACACAACTCAAAATACCACAACACAACTCAAAATACCACAATTCAACTCAAAATACCACAACAAAATTAATACCACAAGATGACCAAGTTACCAAAATCACAACAAAACCTTACATTTTAGGCCAGATATTTACAACATACAATCCAAAATTTACAACAACACCTAGATACTGTGTACCACAGAGCCTAAAATATACCAAAGACAACTTGATGAAAGAATCACAACAGAACCCCATTATACAACACAACTTAGATGAGAAATAAGACACCAAAATACAACAAACCAAAACTGAAAACCGCCATAAAACCAAAATAATACTATAGCAAAACTGTAATACTGCAAAAGAAATATGTATGATTCTGGATTTGAAATACCTCGACACAAGCTAAGATGCAAAGATCTGAGAATTTGTTAAATATTTTTTAGCAATTTGTATGACTGATAACTGCACATGAAGTGAAATTCTGTGCCGAGCGTCAAACTTGACTATCTCAGAATACAGTGAAAGGTTATTGAGTATAGGCCAATGTAAGAATCTGACTTCCATGCACTTGAACAATCTAATCACGGATCCAGCATGTGTTATCAGAAACATAAAGTTGAGGATTCAAACTGTTCAATATGAAAATTACGCCTCCATCACGTAAAAACAGCATTATCTTGCGTATAGAATGAGGTGAGAGAGATGCAGCAGTGTAGATACTTAACACACTGTCCCTCCTACTGAACGTGAACACAGCACTAGTTTTGTTGGAGGATAAGAAAACTACTTTATTACACATTTATGAATAAATTCACCGAGATTGCTGTTTCTGAGAATTTGAGAAAATAATAAACATTTTGTAATAGCACTAAATATGCTTGTATCATCCTCGAAATCGGATAAAAATAAGTTTTAAATGTAACCATTAAGGAATTTTATACCCTCAAATGAAAATTTGTTAGCTATCATTAAAAATTTGTCAGCTATCAAAAATCTTCCAAACTTTTTTCAGCAAACATTAAACAAAAAAAAACTGATATTACTATTAAAATGCCATGTATGGTTTTGAGAGTACTTTAATCATAAAAGATTTGAGAGCAAAACAATAATTCAAAATCTGATAATCTGAAATATTTTTAAACCGTCCTAGGTAAATCTTGTTCCCATCTTGTCCCAAAAACAATTCATAAAATATCTCTGATAGGCATCATTTACATCAGGATATAAGTTCATTTTTATCCTGAAATCTAAATCTTTGTTACGTATTATAGACACACAGACAAACAACAGCGACAGTTAAGCGACAAATAATAAGCAACATAAAGAAGCGACAACAAATAAGCAACATTTGACACAAAAGCAAAAAAACTGACATTTTTACAATTAATTACAACATGAGATAAAAATATCCCCAACCACAATAAGTTAATGCATTGTTCCTGTTGAGAAATTAAGTCACAACCACAATCTTCAAATCCAAAATGGCAGCATTCATGCGTCAATATCACAAAGGTTTGATCCTAATAAACAAATCACACAAAATATTGTTCATGGATTTGTGACCATTCAAATAAAGTTCTCATCAATTCTCAATTGCATAGTCTATCAATGGATTTGCATAGTTAAAATACTAGACAAATAAATATTTGAAGTAAAAAAAAAAAAATTCTTGCAAACATAATGCGTAGGGAGTGTTGAATATCCTAATTTAGTCATCTCTTTGCCTGAACTATTATATTACATATCTTGATCATTGAACAGAAAAATGATAAACTTTCCAATGATCTTAAAAATGCATCATATGTATTATAGATATACCAAAAATAGCAGCTCTCAAAAAGTTTGCAATAATTTCCAAACTCTATTACTTTCCTACTGTAAAAACAAATCTATGTTACAAAAAAATCACTATTGAAAACGAGTCCTCAATTTTGAGTAATTACCAAATTATTGCATTAGCAAGTGTGCTTTTATGTTTAATATACAAGTGCTACAGTTAGAAGTGCTACCACAGCCATTAGTTTGCAGGTTACATAATAAGGAGTGGTAGAATTACTAATTACTAATTAATGAGTTATGAGTTTAAAGAAGTAAGCATAAATATTGTATTAACAGATCTGCTAGAATAAATATAACAGCAAAGAATTTGTGAATGATGAGTATATAAATTTGATTTCATTAGGTCTGCTTTCAGAAAATAGTGGTAGAATAGATATGCATATATAGTATTATACATATTTTTCCCATTAAAGTGCTCCAAGCTTATCAGAAAGCTCAGTATATATGATATATATGTGGTGAGAGTTCCAGAAGAGAGAAAAGAGTCCTATACCACTATGTCTTCACCATATCATGCACATTCGAACACACTAGAGAATTGTAAGAAGATTGATGTCCCAGGCAACAATCGTCAAAGGAAGCCAACGCGCACCTACTGACCCCGCTGACGTTGCCTTTGTCTTTGTCTAAGAAGGCGTTGGCGTTGCCTTTGACGTTGCCGTCGGCGACGGCGGCGGTTAATTGCATTATAGCGGAGGTAATATTTGTACCAGGGATTGTCGGGTCTTACCGGTGACCAAGGCGCTATGTACCAGCGGCGACGAGTGCTGCACGGACCGTTGTTACAGAGGCGACGATTGGGCGGCATGCTTGTCATGTTGCATAAGGAGTTGGAAACGGTCCTGTCGTCAAGGAGACACAGGACGCGGCGACTTTGTTCCCCATCCTTACCACACGTCACAGAACACTGAAAAACAATATTAACTGTCAGTGCATCATATCATGATATTATTATCATGTACAAAAAGAAAATCTATTGGTTGATCAAATCCTGGCGCCGATTTCTCGAAAAACAAAATTGCAGACTTAAGTCAAAAGTTAAGTTTTTCTCCATATGTAACTTATATGAAAACTTTAGACTTAAGTCAGTTGGAGACTTAAGTTTGTTTCGAGAAATCGGGACCTGATCTTTAACTACACAAAGTGAAAAATAAGGTATCCTTGCTAACTTAATGAGGGAAATTATTGATAAATTAGCAGATGTCACTTTCAATATAAGATACATGTAATTTAGAGAATCAGCATTGTATCATGAATTAAGTACAAAAATCTTACCTGCGACCACATGCCCGTATTCCAGGTGCCACAGGATTTTGCCTGACATCTTTCGATCTCGTCTGGTTTCTGTCCAAGGTCACACTTGTCACTGGCTCCATGTTCGTCCTGACAAACCACCTGTCGCCGTCTCCAGCCCGATCCGCAGGTTGAGGAACACTGAAACAAGAATACATCCAGTATGAAAATTTTAGAATTTTTTGTTTTCGTTCAACAATAAAACAAACATGCCTTGTTCAGGATGGAACAGACTTGGGTGAGACTAAATTCCCATAATGGCAGAGACATCAAAACAGTATTAGAACATTAGAAATAATCTTGATGTCCTGGTGAACTAAATGATTTTTATACAATATCACAAACACAGACCTGACTCCAGGGTCCGACTCGCCATTGCGTGGTTCCCTCCACATTGTTGGACGTTATCACGACAGTCTCGTAGGCATCCTCACCGACTGTCGGACAATCTCCTCCATTACACACTCGACTTGTCTCTGGACGACGTGACCGGTCACACTGACCTTCGTCCACTCGACGTCGGTTGACATGGTAACAGACGACTTGCCGTGTTGAGACTCCTTCTCCACATGAGGCACTGCACTGTTGGTACAAACAACCTCTGGTTTAAATTTCATCTTTCTTAAAAAATGATATTACCATATTCGACCCAATAAATGCCCCCATCCCTATAAGCAACCCTACCCCTTTTTGAGGTATCAATTTCACTTACTTTGGATTAAATGCAAACTGAAAATATGAAAATTGTGTCAGTTTCTTAATTTGATTTCTTTTGCTAATTGATTGATGGCTTACTTTGTACAATGTTTTATTATGAAATTCTATTAAGCGCACTTTCTTTTCATTGGGTCAAATATGGTAATTGTGAATAACAAATCTACAAGAATGAGGTACACAAAATAATGAATAACGATCAAACTCTTTCAAGCATTAAGCATTAATTTTAAATTTCCAATCTTTTTTCTTCAAATAAATGGTCTTTAATCCCTTTTTAATTCAAATTTTATCATTTTTATTTTAATTTGCTAGTGATGTACCTCTCCCCAGTTCCCTGACCGCCATATTCCACACGCTGCCCTCACACAAGGCTCTCGCGATACTGGCTTTTCCAGGTTCCTACAGAGACTACCACTTTGAATACGGCCAAATCTGTCCTCGCATCTGACATAACGAAACCTTGTTCCCTGGCCACAGGTCGCCGAACACTGTAATATTACATATAATACAATTATAGTTTGTCATCTGCTTTAACTCATTCACCCCTGAAAATTCATAATGAACTTTTCCAGCCTTTGAATCAGAAGAGTTCAAGTCTGTCTTCAGGGGTGAACAAGTTTGGCAATCTATAGACGAGCTTTCACTGTAAAATATATCAATTGCATAAAGCAAAAGGGAGATAATTCTTACTGTTTTATGCTCTAAAGTAACAAATTGTGTTTGAAGGGAACAGTTAGCAAGAGAGAGTACAATAAAAATTAAATCAAGACTGAACATCAATACAGAGGCAATAATAACAGGCAAAAAGTTTTTTTGATCTCATACCATGTAAAAATTGTGTTATTTTGTCCAGCAGATTTTCAATAAACCTACCCATGTCCAGTCGCCAATCTTCCAATGAACGTCCAGTCTGGCCGCTGTCCTTGGTGATGCCCTAGTGGTCGTCAGTGGCGCCGTCGGTGACAGAGGTACCTGGGTGGTTGTCGTTGTAGGTGTTGTAGTAGTTGAGGTAGTCGGTGTTGTCGTAGTTTGTTTCGTCGTTTGAGTAGTGGGTGTCGTTGGTGGGATGGTAGTTGTTGAGGTAGTTGTTGGTTCGGTGGTAGTGGTAGTAGCTACCGTAGTGGTGGTAGTAGTGGTGGTCGTCGGGCATAATCCAGCGTAACATTTGCGTGTGTCGTAAGGCTTAGAAGTCGGGTCGCAGAGTTCTTCTGGCAGGATCTCTCCGTGGTAATGACGACAGTCAATACGACGCTTCGCTACTCCATGGCCGCAGGTAACAGAACACTGAAAATAAATTGGAAATGATTAACCAGAAGTTAGGCTTGTATTTTTAAGTATTTTCCATTTACTTTGCAATTGGCTACATAATTTAGAATGAAATTTGATATCAATTCAAGCTTTTCATCAACTTCTGCAAATATTTGGTAACCTTATAAACAATAATTTTTCTCATAACCATTTACCTTAAATCTTATTTGATTACCAATGCATAATGTTGATAGTCTAGTTTGAAATACATGTATGTGTATGTTTTAAGAAGAAATTCATGTATATACGACAAAATGCCAGCCTCCTAATATCAAGGAGGTGGGGAGGGAGGGGACACAAAGTGACAAACACTAAATGCCCTCCCACTTTTTGCCCAGGGAATAAATATTCATATAGAAATATAACTACATTAATGAGACTCAACTTTTATGAAAACATTCACTATAAAGCACTTAATGATACCTGATTCAGAAAAAGGCATTACTCAATGGTAATACACTCTATAATACAGTGCATAAGTAAGTCAGTGTATAACTAATCGCATAGATATTTAATCAGTAAATAAAATCTACTGATGTTGAAAAATAGATCTATATTACCGAATAAGTAGACTTTATATACCAAGTGATATGAGGCTATAATAGCAGTTTTGTAAGCATTCAACATTTAGTAGATATTTCCAACCCCAGGCTGGTATCTAAACATCTCCAGACAGCATAATGGTCCTAACAGGGTCGCGGGTGACTGGGTCCTTAAGGGTCATGGGTGGCTGGGTCGGTATAGGGTCGCGGGCTGCTGAGTCGGTTAGTGGGGCGTGAAACGTGTCTGTGTATTGAATCACTTATCGTTACAGCTCAATATCCTAAAATCTCGTAACTGTGATATATATGATTAGACGTCACCATCAGTAACAGACAACAGTCAGATGTTATCAGCCGTGCACACTTTCCGTTCCTAACAACGCTCGAGGAATGTGTGAAATGGGATTCGTGTATAAACAACTTGATGGATTTATTGACAGGTTAATCAACTGATTCCTTTCACCGTGACCAAGTGGTATATTTCTGTACAATCTCGTCTGACGATCAGTTTCTCATTGACTTATAACCAATAAATGTTCATTATCAAATTTTACAAAATGTTAGACTGACATCTGCAGCAAAATGCCCAGGCATAGATTTGTACGATTACTCATGTCTGTAAAGTAAAATTGTCTCCCAAGTTATATCGCTCTGTAGACCTATGTACTGGTGCTATCAGAGAGCGTACATACCATACCTGTATTCATAGATTTTCACAGTAACAGGCAGAGTCATGAAAGCAGGAAACCAGTTACTGACTAATTACTTTTCATGAGGTTTTCCATTTTGAAAAGTGTTTGGTCATTTATGAAAAATACTTAGCTTTATTCAATCATTTGTCTTGATAATTAGAAATTCAAATTGCACACACTTCTAATGATAAACTATAAAACATAACAATAAATCTCTAAATGCTTTTATTTGGGATAATTTTGTGTCAATATTTTCACATAAGACAATTAATAATAAACTTACATCTCCCCATCTTCGCTCCCTCCATTCGGGACACCTCTGGCGGTTACATAACTCAGTGCTGACTGGTTTACGCTCATTCTGACAGTACATGTCATCCACCTTTCTGTCACCATGGAAACAGTAGACTTTACGATGTCTGGTACCTGAACCACAGGTATGGGAACACTGGAAAATGAGTAGTTACATCATGTTATAAAGAGAGTACTATTACTTGCCGATACATATGGACGATAAAAAAATTAAGGGAGGAGAGAATAAAACTGAAAATTTTGAAGCTAAAGTTTGACTTGTGTCCCCTTCTCCTTTTGACAGGAGCTTAATTATGGAGAAGCAAACACGAAAACAAATGTAGACACAGCAAAGTTTAGGATCACGTACCCCAGTCCAGAGAAACGTGCGCCAGTCAGGACAAGGGTCTTCATTACACGCACGGGTGATGATTCGTTCCTCCGAGTGACACTCGGTCTCCGGTAGTTCATTACGACTGATGTCAGTACAGGTTGCTCTCCGCTGTTGTACACCACCATCACATGTCTGTGTACACTGTAAAATAAAGGGAGATAATTAAAGATGTGTTATCAACAGGAAATATCACATAGGATCATTCTTTAGTTCAAAGTTTAAATCTATAGATGTACAGGACTGTTGATATATTTACAAGTTCATGTGATGATTTTTACCTCTGACCAGCTAGCATACTGCCAGTGTGTGGGTAGACATTTCCCTGTACAGGACACCACATCCCCAGGGCGGGGACCGAGATGATCACATTCACGGTCAGGTAGATCCTCCTCCACTCCGAGAATGTTCCTCTTGACACAGGCCACGTGTTGTACAGCGACACCCTCCCCACATCGGGTCGAACACTCCTCCTCCTCTATATGCCATCTACAATATACAGTTCACCTCAAATAAATGTTACCACATAATTCAGTCAAGAAGTAAATATAGAGGTTTGTAGACAATGATTACATATAGAAAAACAATAAACATCAATTGCAAATAAAAATATTCTCATTTCAAAACAGATCCTCAAATTTCTTTGAATACTGGAGCAGTATAGCATTTTGAACCATGGTTAAGTGACCCTGGGGTCAAAATAGCAATATGGTTAATTGAAGCCCCAAATAGTTTGTCAAAGTTAAGCCATCTAATTATTCCAATGATAACTAACTAAATGACCTATGACCCTAGGACTCTATACATACCTGAGGTTGCAGTTCATGTTGCAGCTTTGTATGAGTCGGGACGGTTTTGGGATACGAAGTCGCTCACACTTTCTGTCCGATACAATTGTCCGCTCCCGATCGTCACTCACACATACCACCTGGCGGGACTGCTCTCCTGTTAAGCAAAGGTCACATATCAAGGTCAATAGTAATCATGACAACTGACATGTCATCAAATGGATGTCATTTTTATTGAGACAACTTAGTAAAAATGCCATGTTAAAACAGTAATTTCCTGGCTTCTTTTGGAAAGAGAATATTCCATTATAATTTACTGGGCAGTGATAAGTATATATAATCCAACATACCTTCACAAATTCTGCTACATTTCGACCAATCACCATGATGCTGGCTCCAAATGAAGTGCGTTTCTATGGAAACCATGTAGGAATACTCTAAGTTGGGAGGGTAGTGCTTTCCAACTGATAGAACCTGAAGAATTTAAAAAGGTTATAATGTCATAAAGGTCATAAAAGTGACCTATTAAGGTCACAAGGGTCATATCAATATATATCAAAGTAACAAAGGTAAAGGTCATCAAAATTATACACAGAATCGTTATCCTTAAAGGAATCCATCAATAAATTCTTCTGTCAGAGTGTGTGGTTTATTGATCTCCTAAATATTTTTTTTAAATTCTCAATGGAAACCTGTCAATTTTTTTAAATTTCATTTGCTACATGTTCATGAATATCCTTGTTGGTTTTGACACAGACACACACACGTTTTACAGTTAACCTATGTATAATCTAAGTGATAGAGATTGAAAGGTCTTGACAGATCTAGGATTGTCATCACACTTGAAAGCAGTAGCTGACATTCCTGATAGAGCTAGATGACAACACAATGTCGGAATCAATGATTTAAAAACTTGTGTTGTGTATAAATCTGAGGATCCCTGTGACGGTATGTCAACATTGAAAACTGTCAATCATTGTACAGGTAGAGCCACCTGCTGGCGACCCTCTGACCTTTCCTGGTAAACAGCAGTCTCGTAAATTATCAATGAAACAACAACTTGAGCAAGTTGAATCAGGTTAAGTCTTTTTTATTACAGTATTGAAGATTCTGCTGTCGGTTTGATGTTGCATGGTAACGAAATATGTACTTTGTTTACCTTAACTATTATTATCATTTATTTCATGCTACCTTTGAGAAATGTTATGTGAATGCAAAGGATGCAAAAATTGACATCTGAAATAATAACATCTGTGTTTATTAATTTTAAAAAGATGTAAATGAAAGCGCTTATACAGGTATACATTAACAAATGCTAGGATTAAAATACCTATAAAGATAAAGATAGAGATCGTTTTCGTTACACTAATATAAAATCTTATCATCATGATTTCTTTGTTTGTTTGTATATTGTAAAACAGTCAGGAGGCCAGTTTTCATAGACACAGGAAAGCCAGAGTACCCAGAGAAAACCCCTCATTCAGTACCTGGAAAGTGCTCCATGTGGGAGTCGAAATCGCAACCCAAATGTGGAGGACTTGTGGTAATGTGTCACAATACCTTATCCACTTGGTCACTACAGAACATCTTTTATATAGTGCTGTATCAATTGATAAAGATGTATATTAACATTGATTAATGGAATTTTCACTAACCATGAGGGTGATGTTTTCGCCAATGGGACCGGTGGAGTTAATCCGTTCTGTGACGGCATCAGATCCACTGTAGTCGATGTTAGCACTTTTAACCTTGATCTTCCTTCTCGCTGTGTTTACCACAAAATCTCCGTTCAGAATGAAATGACCGCTGGAGTTGCGCAGAGCTGTGTTCAAAAATATTCTTCTGAATGAATAACTGTCTCTCATGTTTTATTATATCATTTAAATAAAATCAAACCTTTTTTAAGGACCAACAAAATGGTCTTGATACAGTTGTGAAGATATGTTGAAATTGTAATCATCCATTTGGGACTCCAGGAGAAGAGGTCTTTTAAGCTGATTGTCTTTATACAGAGGTGGTTGTTAAGACAGGTTTTAGTTTAATGATGTTTTACTAAACAACTAACTTATACATATGTTTCATAGTTCATCAGATGCATCATGAAATACTATTATGAAGATAAATTTGACCTTGTATGAAGGGGACCATGTATAGGAGTTGTCTCCCCTTACCCTGACTGTCCCCGATCCCTACACCACAGTCCGGCATGTAATGTTAGAACCCCAATGATTTAATTAAGTAAATGGAGGATGATACTGTCGAAACTTTACCTGAGGGGATGAAACCCGAGTCAGACGACATCGTCTAGTATTTATATTTTACAAAATGCCTCACCTAAGTAGTTTCCGTCCTCCTTCAGGTTCATAAATCCACGTTGCTGTATCATGATGTTCTTTGCTCCGGACGGTATCTCTGCCACAAAGTTGTACCCTGGAACAGTGTGGTACAGAGAGTGAGACAACCTGATCATTAATAGGGAGTTAGCAGTACAAGTTACAGCCCAATAAACGGGTCCAGACTAGGTCAAATGTCTGCCATTAAAGTCCCCGCTACCCCGCCATTATAATCAGACACTCTGAACTGTCACTCCACTCAGGATGACGCGGTAAATGACCACCCGTTTTCAGTATTAATTACAGTAATTAGTGAAAGTAATTACTGGTCTTTACTGGGGCTACCCTAAATATTGTTGCCTTAATACGACAACATGGTGCGAAAAAAATACGGTGAAATGTGAAAAATTTCGCAAGAGTATTTTGTTAATTTCATTTTAATTAGATGAAGACTAAACATACCATATTTGGGGATGCGTTTAAACTGGTTCACTATTTCCTCGAATATACAAGAAGTATTGTCACCACCACAAATTCCACATCTGTCCACTTTTAACCGTGACCCGAGTCGATTGTCACAGCCAGCGCTCTGAAACCAAGGTCAAAGGTCATCATGACATCAGATATTACACTAAGTCAATAGAGATATTGGTAAGCTGTAATAATATACTCATTTTTTCCCAAAAGATTATCATACATAATGCCTCAATATATCCATAAAAGTAGAATAAACAAAATAAATTTTATTCTGAATGAAAACCAGCCAAAACCAAAAGAAAATTTCAATGAAGAACTGAAATTTTATAGGTAAAAAAACGTGGCCATTTTTCTTTTATATATTTGATTACATCTCGGTTCACTTTATTCATTTCCATCTCTGAAGTCTCACTTCTTTTCCAGAAGTGGCAGGATAATGACCTGTACCACTGACAGGCCTTCTGCATAATATTGATTTTCTGTCCGGAGTTCAAGGACAAAAGCAATCAACATGATTGGGTTTTTTGATTAATATGACCTCAATCTTACTCCATATCCTAGAGGGTCAATCAAATGCTCAAAAAAGGTTAAATATTCCTTGGGAATTCCTTCCTTATCACTCCAATATCACAATGTAGATCTTAGATTATCAGACAAATCTCCAGTCATCAAAATGAGAAATCCCCTCACCCCACTGTCATTCATTTTTTGCTTTCCAATGATTTTACAGAAAGTCTACATTTATTTGCAGTCAAAATGATGGATTAACTCATTTGTCCCTTAAACTTTGTAATGAACTGCACTAGTCTTTGATTTAGAAGAGTCTAAATGTGTCATCAGGGGATAATGAGTTAAATAAGTGAGCTATTGTGTGAGTGAGCCACTATGTGAGTGAGCTATTATGTGGGGGAGCTACATAGCATGGTAATAAGTGAGCTTTTGCAGGATTCTATATGTTTCATCATATGCTTGTATAATATCTTTTCAGATGTAAATTAATTTGTTATTCTCAAAGTTTTTAAATTATCCCACATGGTACTTTATGTTACCAAAGTTTCGTGTGTAATGTTTACCTTGCATTTGCCGTTAACACATATATCGTGTGTCTTTGGTCCACACTTGGTGCCGTCCAGTACTTTGTCGGCCAGGAGATAGTAGGCACTGCTTCCAGACGGTCGGCAGTACAACTTACACGCATCCTTCAGACGAACTGAAAACACAAAAACGTAGCGTATCCCAAATTATGACATATCAAAATAGTTGTAAGTAGTAAAGATTAGATAATGATCAGTAAGTGCTAGATTCCTGATAGTTAGGACAACATTACTTATTTTCAGAAGGAATCATGATTTAAACCATTATTAGTAATGTTGTTCTTTTTTCAAATGATGTACTTATAACACCTTCCTTGCCTTGTCTTAATAAAATAAGATGTTACATATTGTATGCAAAATCAATCCACTCACTTCCAGCATACTTGGGAACCCAGCGGACATTGGATGGAAGACCTCGGTGTTTGTGAGTATTATCAAATTTAGAACATTGAATTTCCCTGAAGTCCGGAGTGTCCTGTTCACATGGCTGCAACATGAAGGTCAAAGGTCAAAATAGAAAACATAATCAGAATGAAATTTGTACATATCTCACCTCATTACCACATGACCTCTACCAGATCTTCAAGCGTTATCTCACAATCTCTGTAGATCTTACCTTTTAACTACATAACTCCCTACAGGATCTTACCTTGGTATTACATGACCTGTAGCGGACCCTCCTTCCTGTACAGTATTTGCCTCCGTGGGCTGGGCTGTTGAAGAGATAAAATATTTATTTTTTGGTAGACAAATAGGTTTATTGGAATATATGCTGTTTATAACATTTAATGTGACCTCAGTATCCTGAAAGTGACTTAATTATCTTGGAATGTATCATGGGCACATGGATTGAGACATATGGCCTACTTACACTATAAATGACCTAATTTATTGAAAATATATCAGTGACCTAGTTCAATTGGTATTTATCCTACTTGGATTAAAACAGTGACCTATATTTTCAAGATGAACCACTGACCCAGTTAATCAGGATATATGACCTACTCACACTGAACTAGTGACCTAATTTATCTGAGATCCAGTGTCAGTTTATCAGGAAATTATGACCTATTTATTCTGTAAGTGACCTTATTATTGAAGATGTATCAGTGACTCAATTTACCTAGTATATGACCTACTTACACTGTAAGTGACACAGATTCCCTGATATATGACCTACTTATACTGTAAGTGACACAGATTCCCTGATATATGACCTACTTATACTGTAAGTGACACAGTTTACCTGGGATATGACCTACTTACACTGGATTGTTACACTGTCGGATTCCTTTTTTGACACCGCCAGCACAAGTCCTGGAACATTCTCCGTAATCTTCCCAGCGGCCCCAGCCTCCGTTGATGGTCACTAGGGAGCGCTCGGCTCGACACACACCATGTCTACACCACTGAAACACATAACAATTGGTCTGTTGTTACGGCTGTTTTTAAAAAAAAAAATTAATTTCATCGGGAGATTGCTTCAAAATACAGGTTCATTCACATTGAATTCCACAAACTTTTGTACAAGATGTATTACAACTAAAAGCAAGTGGTCAGAAAATATGAAGTTGTATGTGAGTAGTCAGGAAAATTTGTATGTACTTAGAATGGGTTATTATTTGTATTGATAGTAGTTGATAGTTTGTATCTATGATGAACGGTCAGAATGCCCTTTATTTATGATTTGTGGTCAAAACAACTTGTAATAATAGTGAGCGGTCAGCATGATTTATGATCAAAACAAAGAACGATGAGTGGTCAACATGCCCTTTACTTAAGGTGAGTTCTGTCATATTTACTTTGACAGTAAACCATATCTCAGAAGTAAGCCTATGACCTCTTATTGGTATTCCTTATTAAAACAATGCAAACGTCGCTAAATCATCAACAGTATTAAGTGATATGGAGGTGAGAAGACAAACAGATAGGGGCCTAACACAACAATAGTGCCCTGTGTAGAGCCGATAAACCGCCGATAAGATAGGGGACAACAATGATCGGTATTTACACCCGGAGACCCACACGTCCAGCCAGGACCAACATGTCCAACGAGGACCCACACGTCCAGCCAGGACCAACATGTCCAACGAGGACACATACGTCCAGCCAGGACCAACATGTCCAACGAGGACCCATACGTCCAGCGGTGACCCATACATATAGCCATCTTCATACATCCAGCGGGAGCCAAACATCCAGATTATATCTGAGAACTAGCAACTCGCATGTCGAACAGCTTTAACAGTGACCACATACAAAATATGTTTAAGTTTTCTTGTTCAAACGAATTGTTGTTCATAATATAAGGAACATTTAGTTCATGATATAATGAACATTCAATTGTTTTACAGAAATTTAATGATCTGCCAAGCTGTTTTTAGGGGCTGCGTTCTCAAGGTCATTGACAAAGAATGATAATAAAGATTACGCCATATAAACAAAAACAATCATAGACTGGTTTCAATCCAGTCGGGAAATAACATAAGCATACCAGACAATTGCTTTACAAAATACTCCATTTTTTGGTCTCAATTGCCTCTCTTAAATACATTTCCATCGAAGGCCTGCTTTCTCTGGATAACTTAAATAGTTAATTCAGGAATGTTAAGAAACACTTGGACTAATTTTTTATATAATCAGAGCTGTAATTTTGATTTAAGACAGAGGAATGTTTAAGTGTATAATTCGGTCAGCTTTTGCCTGATTGTTGCTACCACCTGTACCTCCACTATTTTTGGTGGATTACCATCTGAACATTAATTGTTTTTTGTTGATTACAGGTGATATTTTAATTGTTTTTGTTGATTGCCACCTGTACTTTGATTGTTTTTCGTTGATTGCCACCTGAACATTGATTATTTTTTGTAGGGTATATATTTTTTTTTTAGTTATTCTGTGTTTGAGCTGTATAGAGAAAGTTGTGTTGTAATGTGGTGGGGGTGGTCACAGTTATCAGTAGAAATGTCAGCCCCCGATAGATAATCATGTTGCACATGTTAGCATGGGAGAATCTGTGTACACAATTCGCTGATATGTACTGATAACCATCCAGCTCTCCGCATACCTGTCACCACCGGCTTCTCAACAAACTACCAAATACCAACGTATTCAAACCTTGTCAATTAAAACTTGCAAAACTTTCTTTCCCCCTTCAAACATCATGATCTGGCCATAAAACCAGCTTAGCTGTCAATATCCCCACTCGAAGCTCCGTCACATCAATATTCAGCTCGTTAATCAATCACAAGTTAATTAAACTAATTTATTCCACCTACAACCCCAGAAGATCATGTTCGTCACCTTGTCACCTCCTTCTCACTATCAAATGTTTATATCACTTGATTGTAATTTCTCGTGTTAAACTTTACACATCATTTATAAAGTAAATGGACAGACAAAGTTATTTCACTATTGCATGAGCAAAACTCCTCATGTTGCTATCAGTTGAATAAGATAAACCGTATTGGACCCAATAACCGTCCCTCCCCTTTTTGAGGACTCGTTTCAATTGGCCAGGCATAAGTCCAAAAATATCAAAACTATGAGTTTGCAACGATTTCATCTTATTAAGCACCTTTTCATTTTATCAATTGTTTAAACACCCTGGGCGCTTATTGGGTTGAATACTGTATATTAAAATGAATACTGAATCTATCACTATAACCCTTTCCCTTTATCATCTTGGAACTACAGAAAGCCTCCATTAGTGACCATCTCTGTATAAAGACCATCTGCTTAATAAGACTATATTCTCTGGGCCCTCAAATGGCCCATTGTGACCTGTGAAATTTTCTTCAGTGGTATTGAGACAGGTGCTGATTGTATTTATGGCAAAACAAACTTTAGTTATAATCAGCAAGTACACAACTTGTTCACTCAGTTTCATTCTGTCGCTAAATTCAAACCATTCAATTCCACAGCTATCAATTCAACTTGATTTAATTTTAAAAATCATTCCCCTAGATTAGCGTTAATTTGTTGAAACATTCTTTGTAATAGTTTCATCCATAGTAACAAAATTCCTCTTACCCTTGGTTTTGCCTCAATTTTGCTTTAAAAACTTCATTAACACAATATCACAATGTGACTGGTCGACATTTAGCATGCCAATATTTCTCTCTCACCTTATTGTTTCCACAAGAAGTGCCGTCTGCCCAGGGCATGTGTAGAGTTCGACATCCCTTCCTCTTGTTCCTACCGTCTGTGCACCATAACCTCTTACATTCTGTTTCAAGCTAAATGGAAATATATTTTACATATTAGATATATGATAACTACAGTATAATAGTTGATGCGTTGAATACACAAAGTATTCAAAATTACCAAATCTGTATTTTAGGCTTGTTACAAACTTAAATTCATCAAACATAAGATTATTTGGTTGTACGCATACTTTTTGAAAGCAAGTTCTTGCTATTTTTTGAAATTGTAGTCAAGATTACCATGCTATTTTTCGAACTTGTAGTCAAGATTACCATGCTATTTTTCGAAATTGTAGTCAAGATTATCATGTTCATTACTTTAAGTACACATTTTCATAGAATTTTTTTAAGTAATGTTAAACATAATTTTACATCAGATACTGATGTAGATTTCTCACCTTATCATAGGGACATTTTTTGTAGCCACGACCAAACATCAGTTCACATTGCGTGTTGATATCGTACATTTGGCCTGGAGTGTTGGCCTGAACGCGAGAAAAAAAGAAGCGACGGAGATTCCGCCGTCGAGGTCTGTCCAGCAGACACTCCGCGGAACCTGCACTGCACAATCAAAAAAGAAATACTGTTAGGTCTATGTAAAGAATTAAATATATGTGACACACATACAAATTTAAGAAGAAATTGTTCACATTTTTCCTTTTTCCTGACAACAAAAATATTGTCTCTAATTTTGTACAAATTCTGTCAAATCATAGGTGAGCTTCTCTGTATTACTTCTACATTTTGTCAAAATATGATCCAATCAGAAACAGGCTTCATAATACAATTGGTGGGAATGTAATCCAAGCAGGAGTTAGGTTATTAATATTGCTTAAATATTTGCCAAAATTTATTCCAATCAGAATTAGGTTTGTAAATTATATTCCAGATGCCATCTCAACATTTAAGACTTTGCTCAAAAAAGAGGCTAGGTTTAAAATGTAACATCTATGTTTTTCACAAAAAATGGGTCGCTGGCTGTCAACCAAACCACTTGGGTAACTCACATGACTTTGTATTTTGTTTTGTGTATGCTACATACGATGTCTGCTAGCTAAGACATTGAAGAGTTACACATGCATCTGCGAGCATGGTGCATGGCTACATACTGCATGATGATCATTTGATTTGATCCAATCATGAGCTAGGTTCATTATATGACATTGACGAGTCTCAAAACAAGAAATCTATGTTGGACAGTATTTGATCCAATCAGAAGCTAGGAACATGACATGATTTTATCCAATTAGAATCTGCCTTATATACTTACTCTATAAAGCGTGTGAGCAAGGCAGCGCTACACCTTGACCATGACCACGCGCTGGTGTTATGGTCAAGAGTAGGGGACATCACATGGTCAGTTTTGTCCTTCAGGTAGTCTTTGCATTTTGCATTATCATCATGAGGTAAGTTAAATCTGTAGGTAAAAATGACATAACCTTGAAGTCTAATCCGTAGTACACTTCAGATATACGATACTTCAATAGCCATCCCTTTGTGAAGCTGTTGCTCATCAAAATAACAATCCAACAGATATTTTGAAGTTTGATCTTCATAAGAAAAATAAAGATAAGAAAAAAATGTAACCGCAGAAGTTATTTAAATAAAATGGCAGTCAAGTCAAATAAGATTTCATTAAAAACTTTTAATATTTTTTGGACAAACATTTTATATAATAACTTTGTACTCTTTAAAAACTAATATCAGAAAGGTTTAAAGGATGAAGGGATTATTATAAAAGAGAAATGATCAAAAAGACATCTCTGATTATTTATGACAATAGTATAAAAGTTAGGCATCATTAAGCAATGGCCAAGCTCTTCAGTACCGCTAATCTGTTTCAATGAAACACATTGTTGACAAATGAGTTCCACAGAACATTAGAATCCAATAACACTACAGCTTCGATCATTTCAAAGGTCGTCTAAATTGGAAATATCAGCATTGTCGTTCTAATTGGGTTTTAGTATATCTTTAAATGTTTCTTTGTATTAGATCGCCTTAGAAATTTAATATTAAACCTTTTTCATTAAGGACAACATTCCGTAAAGGTTTGCCACATTGTGTAGATATGTGCCGTCCAAAGAGAAGGGGAAGGAATTCCGACCGTCATAATGGGTGGCATATTGACAAACAACGAAGGGAGGACTCGGGGCGGGGTCGTGTGGTAGTGTGTGATGGCTCTTACCCCAGGGGAAGTCAACAAGGACTTGTATTAGTAAAATAAATAGGGACAAAGGGGGATCCCTGTAGTGTGCCCATAGAAGTAAATACAACAAGCCCAGTACAATGGTACCTAGTGTAAAGACTCTGGTTTATATCCCGAGGTAAACTACAGAGAAAGATGACAATAATATCATTATAACCCGCTAATTCAATTACATGTCGATAGCCACAAGTACATTTTTCACACCAAATATTTGTCAGCTTTATAGACTATCATCGATGAATAAATAGTTTTCATATAATTCCGGACAACAAAAAATTATTAATAATTTTCTGGGCATTGATAAATGATTATAATTACTGGTCAGACCAGTAAATTTTCTGAGGTGTTATTATAACAGAAATCAGACAAAGTCCTGTGACCTTACGCCAGATGAAGACCTGTGACCTTATGCCAGGTATGTAAGCATTACCAGGTTAAGGCCACTAGAGAAGATAAGGCCATTTTCCATGGACTTATGAATCACCGACCAAAAATTCTGTATCACCTCCCGAGGAGAACAGATTAGCAGACAGTGGACATGTACTAATCTTCACCTTGTTGATTAAGATCCCCTTTATATCCCCTCTAGACCTCTAGTCTGTGGTGACAGTACAGAGAAAGTACCTCTCCAGAATCAATAAGTACGAAACCCTCTCTAAGATCCATCTTTTAGGACATATAATTCCTTTATTTATTCACCTATCCTAAAGGATTCCCTTCTCTTTTAGAACAGTTTATTTCTTAATTTCCCCATCCCAAAGGCTATATATACTTCCCTTTTTGGACACAGTTCCTTTCCTGATTTCAACATCCCAAAAACTTCCCTTCTCTTTTAGGACAGTTCCTTTCCTGATTTCCCTCATAGTATATATATATATACCCTACCCTATGAAATAACAATAACACATTTTATGTGAAACTGTTAGGCCTGAAGACAGAGAGAAACCGCCTGTAGATTGTCTGACCATAGAGAAGATAATGGAAACAGATCTGCAATATTAGCTGAGTGATGTCCAACACGAGATACAGTAATAGTGTTGATATGCACCGCATACAGGGCCTAAACAACAGTGCTAGGTTTTCACACGTGCAATAATGCTGTCATTGTTCCAAAACTGTTGCCATGGCAACCATTGAGTAAAAAAAAAAAGGTCTTCATTTAACAAGTCGGTTGTCTAGGTTTCTACACCATACCTCCTATATACTTACACATGTCCAAGTTCATGAGCAATTGTATAAGCTGCGCTAATACCATTGTCTTCTATAATGGAACAGCTTCTTAAAGGATCACAAACTGTTCCTAATTCTGCTAAACCTGAAACAAAGCAAGAACATCTCACATAATCTTTGATGCATTGAAATACAAGCAAAAGCAGCAGCAAAACCATTGAAGGCAAAACTATTAAAAAATATAAAAAAAAACTACATATAACTCTGCGGCGGGAGACGACCAGATGGGACGCGACACGACATGTTGAGTAGGGACTGATGTGGGACGCTTTATGCCCCTTGATTTCATGGCGAGGATATACAAATTAAAATATAGGTCAATACTATTGAGACTGATGACATTGGAAACAGGTTTTCCACCTTGACCTTGACAAAGGTCACATATGACCTAGAGAAGTGTATATTATTGACCTACTGTCAGGTGTCACAGTCTCTAACCATTGTAGCAGTCAGTCATCTTGATGTTCACTGTAACGGTCAGCCTTGGTGATATGTATCAATTGTAAGAGATATCAATAGAATTGGAGACTAATAGATTAGTCATTTTTATTGCTACATTTCTCATAAAACAGATATTCTTTAAAAATATTATTGAATATTGTGAAATCGAAAAAAATAACAAGTTAACTGAGCTTTGATGACAAACATTTTGATGTATCAGCTCTGAACATTAGATGACCAGTGTCCAGTTACCCAAGTCAACAACTGCTGGGCCAGTGAGGTGTGATGAGGGACTAGAACTGTTTTTAAAGTAAACATGGTTGTGTATGGGCCAATGTATTGGGTAGACTGTTGGCCTGTATGATAGCTAGTCTCCTCAGGTAAATGGTCTCACTCATTATTAATCTTCTATTGTACAACTGTAGCCGGTAGAGGACAACTACCCTTGACATCGCATACTATAGAGTCAAATAGCTGAACACTGACCGCTCTATACTGTCCCTGATGTCCAATAGATACTCCTTTAACTGACCACTGACCGATCTATACCTCTAACTGACCACTTATAGTTCTATCAGATAGTCCCTTGTCCAATATATACAGAAGCAAGTATTCGTGGACTGTACATCAACTCATTATCAGTAGATTTCTCTCATTCTGTACTCTCAAACACTGACCTTAACCCTTCAGAATATTCTGGGATGTAGAAAGTTATAGTGGCTAGGAATTTATAAGACAACCTCTTAAATATTCTGGGATGTAGAAAACTAGGGATATGGAAGACAGTCCCTTAAATATTCTGGGATGTAGAAAACTAGGGATATAGAATACAGCCCCTTAAATATTCTGGGATGTAGAAAACTAGGGATATAGAAGATAGCCCCTTAAATATTCTGGGATGTAGAAAACTAGGGTTATAGAAGATAGTCCCTTAAATATTCTGGGATGTAGAAAACTAGGGATATAGAAGACAGTCCCTTAAATATTCTGGGATGTAGAAAATATGGTTGCTATGGATATAGAAGACTAAAAGCCCATTATAAATTCTGAGATATAGAAAACTAAGACTATTATGGATGTGAGGAATATAGCAGACTATCGCTAACAGGGGTGGAGAAAACTATGGCCAAATTATAACTGATATGTGCAGCGAAAGTTACAGCTACGTTACAGCTACGTCATGTTACAGCACAGATAGTTAACAAGCTATGATAATAAACAAACCTCCCATACAAACACTTCATCTATCAAGAATTTAGTACGTCATCTACGCTCCGTTAAATCTAACAGATGTCCATAGCTGTACGTATGTAACATTCTTATGAAATATCATAATAATGTCGTAGAAACCAATGACCATAGTGACATACATATACTTCACATCAAACATGACCTTGAAACACATTCTGGAGTTGAAAACAATTTCCTTATCTTTTCTATGACCTTGAAATGAATCCTGTCTTTAAAACAAATTCATTTTCTTTTAAAATAAAAATTATTATAAATCATATTTCATAAAAATTAACTACATTGAAAAAGACATAAAACTAGTACAGAATTCCATCCGTCCCCCTCCATTGCTCCACCCCAACCCCAACCCCCAACCCCAACCCACACCCAAACCACCATTTCTCCCTTCCATTGCTCCACCCCAACCCCAACCCCCAACCCCAACCCACACCCAAACCACCATTTCTCCCTACTTTCCTCCTGCCCCTATCCCCTCCCATCGATAACAAATCCCAGTGTAGAGGACTTGATTTGATAAGAAGAATAGATACAGTATCAAAAGATCTGACCGTAGTTTTTTGATTTTGGACTTTTTGACCCTGAACACTTGACCTTTTCATGTTTTTATGAATATGCTGTCAGATCTATTCACAGGAACTGAAATCCTAAGAATATCTACAAGTATAAGCTGTCACCTCTACATCTGATGGTCTTGAATGGTGCTTTGTTTTTCTGGACACAGCAACAGAACAACTGGACATATGATGACCGCCGCAACTTTGCAGGGTACAGAGTGACCGATCACCTGTCGAAACCCCTGAAAGGTCAGATGGTGCTAGCCATGTCCAGCTGACATTGGGAGTGAAAGTTGCCATTGTTAATATCAAGTATTGAACATTCGGTCAAGACAAAGTCTGCAACTAAGGAAAATAATCTTCAAAGAAAATGAAAGAGGTGGATACATGGGGAATCTATATAACAGGAAAACCTGCCTTAGAGACCACCTCTGTATACAGACCACCTGTTTAATAAGACCACATACTTGGAATCAAATGACCAATGAAATATGACCTATAAGTAAAGACCGCTTGTCCCTTGTCTACACAGGTTTGCCTGTACAAGAGTTGCCAACCTTTTAAAAATATGAAGACAAAAGCAGCTGAGAGTCATTAAAAGCAAATGACAAAACAGCTGAGACTAAAAGAAATTCAATTTAACTAAGAAATGGCAAAATAGAAAAAAGTTAAACTAAGCAATGGCAAAAAGTATTTGAACCATTTCTAAAGGTATAAAACAAGACTTGGTCTTGCTCTCCTTGTTCAGCTTGTTTTTAAGATTATAAGATGAAGGCAACAGGCATTTTACTCTCTTTTAACAGGACACTTAACACAGCATGTATAACACATTTAGACCATTAGCTGTAGACTCTTACATCAAGTCAACTTACAAAGGCCAGAAGTAAGCATTAAATTTGTGTCATCTTGTTAAGATATCTAGCTCCAATAAAATATGATTGCCCTATTTTAAGAAGAATAAGTAATTTTAGGTACCCCACACTGCTTCTGAAGATAAAATCAAACGGCAATTTATCATTCCAAAGTGGGGTATATTGCTGACATAATCGTCCAATGATAACCGTTTTTTAATGTAACAGTTTTAAGGTAACACTAAATGTCTTTATGGCTTCAGATCTGGACTATGAAGAGAGGCTGTTGGGAGATATACTGGTCTGCTCAAGGTCAAAGGTCAAGTGTGAGTGTCAAATCTTGATTAGATACGAATACAGGGTGCTCAGTCTGGGTTGTACCAGTTCGGTGTGAAGTAGATTCTCCAGGAAACCTGGACTGATAATGGCATTCAGAAACAAGAAGATTAACTGTATTTAATGTCAATTGTTTTACGAGCATTTTTCAGATGCATCGTCTTAAAGATGTTACGTCAGGCCAAAGACATGACGTCAGCAGTGATATCGGGTATTAGTATTTCATGAAGAAGTGTACTTAGCCCTGCCATACATGACTGAGGGGATTAGCACTAGACAATAAATCTGAGGTACAATTCAAGGATAAACAATAAACCCGAGCTCAGAGGTACATCTCAAGGATGCATCAAAATAAATACGGAGCCAAGCTATGGCAATATCTAAGGAACTCTCCTCTGGAGAAACCACAGAATGACAACAACCCTGTATCCTATACTCCTGTAAAGTATCTATGTACCACCCAGTTGGTGATTCCTGAAAACTTTCATTGAATCATTGTGTTTGTATATGAGGCGGGAGCGAGCACCTTTTCTGTCAAAGATCATCCCTCAAGGCAGGTGGTCTATAGTGAGACTGGCTATCTATTTAGCTGTATAAGTACAAAAGACTACAATACTAGCTATAAATATCAGGGTTAAAATGACTGATTTCTACATTAAATAATCATTTCATTGAGATAGAGGTTTCCATAATGGCAGCAGCTGAAATATTATTCACTGTTATAACTTATTTTCTTTTTCTATTATCATAGTCAAAAACACCATTATCACTAACAGGTGACTTTTTTTATCATAGACTTACATGCTGTTCTTGCCATAGACCCAAATTTTAAATTATTTAAGTTCAGCAAATCAATTTGGATATTTGGTCAGGTTTCAGTTGAACAATACAAAAGAAAATTCATTCTGGGGGCATCTGTATATAGAAGATGGAGTTTAGGGTGTTTTAGGTTTCGGAAAAACATGCAACACCTCAATATATCATTGCGTCCAAAGCCTGTCGCCATGGTAATGTGAATGTCAACACAGGTCAAGGTCATTCATTTCAACAAACTTAAAGAGCTCTTCATCTTTGGTAATATAAGTCTGTTTACTTAATGAGAAGAAGTTGATTTAGATAAAAAGTTGTAGCATGGCAAAAGATAAGTAGACAGACTACAGACATTGCTACATTTCATCACCCCACTTGACCTTTTCTAGCAAAGTCAGCTAAACAATAAACATTCATTCTCAATGAAAAGGTCAGAGGTCGAGAATGAAAAGGTCAGAGGTCAGTGATTCAAAACATTTGAATCAGATGTGCAGCATGTATTAGAAATTTACTCCTAAACATAGCTCAACAGTAACACAATACTACATCGGAATCTTAATGTTTAATTGTGGAGAGAATAAAACAGATCAAAGGAGAATTACTGAAACACTAATCCACACTCGCTTACTGAAAGTTTGTTATAAAATTTCCATAGAGGCATTTACCCCTATACAAACACGTGTTATGCTGATCTAGACAATCTATTTTGAGAAATCTGTATCAAGAAATGATAATAAATACCCTGCTTTACTTACCTAAAGTATCACATTTTTGAGGCGATCTACAGATATCCTGTCTGAAAATAAACCGAGAAATCCCGTTATTTGTGAGGTACATGATAGTATCACAAGGTGTACATGAATGGGGTTACCAAGTCAGGTCCTGGTTATCACAAAAAAACCTCACGATTATAGACTGATTGGCAAAAAGCAGCTAAACCATATATATTTCCAATGATCGGAACCGTGATAAACCAGAAATTCAAAATCATACAAATTGTGTGTTAACACATTAAATGTTATTCAGCATCATGAAAAGAGATAAGACTGCAAAATCAAGCATGTATATAAAAAAAAATATTGTTTGTATATCAACCTGCATTGCATGCACATATTATGTAATATTTTATTAGTTTTGTGAAAATCAACTGCAGATTATGATGCAGGTATGAGTTTTAATGTTAAGTGGACTCGGTAGGGTGGTATTGATACAGAGGGATGAGTAGGGATGTATGGATCACAAGGGATGGATCGGGGGAGGGCCTCGAGGGATGGAGAGGTCTGGACAGGGGAGGATCACTTAGGGTGGAACGGAGGATAATCGAGGATTGATAGAAAAGAAGAGAGAAAGAGATACAGAGAGATACAGAGAAATAAAGAGAGAGAGAGAGAGAGAGAGATACAGAAAGATAGAGAGATAGAGAGAGAGATACAGAAAGATAGAGAGATAGAGAGAGAAAGAGAGAGATACAGAGAGAGATCCTGCACATGATGACTGATGGAAAGGAACAGATTAGGATGGAAAAGGACAAATGGAGAGTGATGGAGAGTGACAGAAGGGATAGTGTCACCAAGTTATATGGACAATGGACCAGAATTATCAACAGCTGAAAATTTTTTAATCCTACATTATGTATGATTGTTATTTGATTGACACATATGTCTTCTCCAACATTACACATAAATGTATGTTTCTGCCGTGATCAACAGACAAGATGAATGTGAGGTGAGCAGAAATCGCTGACCAACCACTTGAATTGTGTCCCTATATTCAGGTCAAGCTTCCGGACACTAAAAACTTGAGTTAGCCATGAATGGTCAGTATCTCATTCATAAAATCTATAAAACCTTCACAATGACCAGGTGTGTTATTCTGACAGGCCGGGGTAAAAACTAGCTTGTTTATGAGACGAACTTCTTGAACTGGCCCAGAACAGCACCCCCAAACAATAACAACAGGCTCCCTGCAGGTCTATTCATTAATAAACTGTTGCAGTTGGTTATTTCATGAAATCTCATCTATAAGTCACAGAATTTGACTCAATTAATGATGTAAACTCAAAATATCAGAGAATCACATGTCCAAATCACTTATACATCTTTTGTTTTTACTTAACTAATTCACCCCTGAAATTTTACAATGAACTGTTCCAACTACAGTTTTGGGAGATTCCAAATGAGTCTTACGGGATGAACAAGTTAAACATGCTAGAAAAGTTATCAGGATATTAGGTCTGAAATAGTTCTAAAAAAGAAATCTTTTTTCTTAAAATTTTAGCAAATATGATACTTAGATGAAGGTCACTCACTTGTTAGTTCGATTACCTTAACAAGCAGCAGATTTACATTTGTAATATCAAGTTTCTAGACATCTTGGAAACATTTCATAGTGAAATTTGAGTAGAACTTATCCCTGTGACCTTGAAAGAACCAGCAATGAACCAATGACAGATGACAATACAAACACTACATGTATAAGACAAATTTTCTGCTTGCTGGCAGCAGTGAAATGCTGACAATACAATGGCTGTCGTGACCTGGTTGTGGATGAACTCTATGATATTGAATTGAGCAGAAAAAAACTTCTACTGTTGTAAATCTCATTGATTGACAATCTACACGACCGAAGCACTAAGACAGAATCCCGATTTTTCAGCGACCGAGACCAGAGAAAAAGTCACGGAATATTGATGCGCTGTCACAGTTTCTATTGTAAAAGGTGGTGTCATTTGGTACACTGTAGCCCTAAAAACTCAATACACATCTCATGGATTACATACGGGAGTGGAAAGTCGTCTAAAATTCATAAATCCTAACACTTAGAGGTGGCACAATATTACCATCTGAAAAAACAGCCGGGTGTTACAATAACACAGGGCCATGAAAGACATCCTACTTAGATGGTATCTTTGTAATGGTAAAGATTATCTGCCACCCAGATCCCAGATCTCCTATTCAACCGCTGAAGAAATGTCAAAATTTTAATACGAAATTCAGAAAAGTCAAGAGATTTGAATGTTGAATGATATTTTGCTGATGTGAGACTTGCCAAGATGGGCAGCATTAACATGACATTACACTATATAAGGACGTTACAGGTCGCGAGCCAGATATTGTCAGGAGTGAATCCCATTAAAGTCACACTGACCTCTCTAACCACGATGTCCCGATCAAACGATTTAACTCGGTACAAAACACAAAATCCTGTTCACAACATTGACTATTTATAACCTGTAGTCAACAACCCTAAAATTCTATGAATGAAACACGAATTAGAGTACATTTTTATGACTGCTTTTTTCAATGGAGAGACATGTTATTCTAAAAAGAGATTTAAGATAAAACTACAGAGAAAACATTGATCAGGTAATACCCCTTACAAACGTATCTGTGGGTTATCTGCGATATATATCCAAGTAGTCGGGGCACCAGCGTGTCAACGGGGAGCAATGCTCTGACAGCACATTGATGACAGTTCCTGTGTAGGTACGCGTCAGGTACACGATATAGCTACACGCTTCTATCAATAGAACTATCATTATGGGCTCTGAACAAGCTCTGATTACGAGACACATTCGATCAAACTGCTATCGGACTGATAACATGCCTTTTAATCAACTGCACATCTTTATAACATTACAAAGTCATTATATGCATATAGTGTTGATATTTTTCAATCTGATAAAAAGTTTCGGTTTTTATTTTATTTTTTAAAATTTCTTTTATTTATAGAATAATGTGTAGTACGATTCTAATAGATAATGTGTTACATTATCTGTTGCATCAGATCTTTGATGTTTAGATCTTACAGACGTATACCTCTGATAAAAACTCATCCGAAATCCTTAAAACACATCCATGATAAACCCTCTTAGATATTATAAGCCAAATTTTACCACAAAAAATCAAAAACATTTCCTACAATGAATTAACAATTTTTTTTTTTTTTTGAAGCATATGCTATTCTTCCTATTTTTTTATCTGATATTACTAATCTTCTGCACTTAAATACAGCAATTCAGCAGATGCCCTGAAAATATTTTTTTTCTGAAACTTGGAAATTAATCTGTCGGTAAAAAAGTGAGGATTTGCAGCAGCCATCCTATACACACTAATGCATTGCATCTCTGCTAGGTTGTATGTCACGGCATGAAACAATGAAAATGCGCGGCTCATCACCAGTGTTCTCACTTGAACTCATTCACCCCTGAATCTTATATTGAACTGATCCAGCTTTAGTTTTGGGAGATTTCAAATGAATCTTCAGGGGTGAATATGCAGCCATCGATGGACACCCAACCCAGTACATATGGAGCTCATAACAGTGATTATAAATTCTGGGAGATAGAAAAAAAATAATCCAAGGGACATTTGAGATAAGACAAAACCCCGATTCCTGGGAAGTGTTGACATCAATGATGCACATCTTGACTCTGGTGTACAGACGCCAAACAAACGCTTATTCTACATACACTCAATCAAAAATATGACCATCTTACATTGCTTTCCTTGTCTCATCTTCGCGTTTCTATCTTTGAACATGTGAGCTAATTTCAGGGAGCATTTGCAGCCAGACACGAACATGCATGACCTGTATGTAGTTCTAACAGGTATCTGCATATCAAAGCACTTTTACTTGCAGTTTTAAACTCAACTGAAAATAAGCCTCTTTATAAACCGATGTATCAAACAGCTTGGCAGCAGTGGGAGACGTCACACCCATAGAAGTCACTGCATGTTAAATGGAATTTCCAGGTCTCTCCAATGCATTAGGAAAACTTTAGAGAACTCAGAAGGAGATTAGAAAGCAGCTTTTTGTGAAAATAGACCGTATCCCACCTCATTCTGTTAATCTAGTACAAACAACATTCAAAATGCTGCTTATTTTATTTAGTCTTCATCTCAAGTGGAATAAATAACTGAATGAATTTCACAAAATCTTCACGAAGAAATAGAGCCAATTAGTATAGCTGGATGCTAATTGAATGTGATAAATACTAATTGGTATAAAACACATGTTATCTCTACATGAAAGGTCAAAGTCACTGAAAGTTTGTGAGCTTAGGTTATCACAACATGTCAAAGATAATAAAGAAATATTTAAAGGTCACCTTTGTAATTTTTTAGACATGATAGTCAATTACTGGGTCATTGTAAGATAACTTCATCAACTAACCAATCCAAATAGGAAACCAAGAGGCCCATGAGGTCTTAATGGGCAAATATAAAATCCATAACCAAGTGATATAACTTCATCTTTCATAATGTATACAAGCTTGGGAGATAACTTCATCACATTTTGTAAAATAGGAGGGGAGATAACTGTTCTATAGTGTAAACCATTTGGTAAAGTAATTCACTTGTAACAGTGTAGACTAATAGGTGAATTAATAGTAAAGAATTATAAGGATCAGTCAGTGTGGCAGTCTAATTCAGTACAAAATGATGAACTATGTGTGGTATATAATGTAATAGATTTTAAAGCCCAACAAAAAGGATAATTTTGTCAGTAAATGTCAGCAACGCAAAGAATTACATCGTTTTTTACAGTCTAGATTGTCTTTAATTATTATCAACATTTATCAATCAACATAACAGCGGATATATACTGCCCTTAACCCCTCACACATCAACTGTTAATAAAACACATAAATCACATCATTGCCTCCGTACATACGTCTATAGGAAGCATGGTTTGATTGTCAGCTTAAACACTTTGGATGCCTAATAGCAGATGTAAAACTTGTTAAATTGAATAAATAAATAAAGTTTTGGAGACTATAAACATCAATCACGGTGCGATATCTGGGAAGTTAGATCACCAACACATAAGAAGTTTAGCCCGCCCGCTGGGTCCGTGTCAGGTCCCTCCCAACAATGTTATCTCCCTCCCCACTTACAACACAGTCAAATCTGTCAATAAATAATGTACTAACACAGGTCAATATACCCACGGTTATTGTTCCTCCAAACACAGTTATCTGCCCCTGACCAGTGCCCTGGCCCCTGTGGTGCAATGGGGACACCAAAGTTATCTGCCCCTGGCCCTGTTATCAGGCCCCTGTGGTCTAAGGGGACAGGTCTGACATCATTCTTCCCTTAACAGACACAAACAACTGCTGTGATACAGTACCACACAAGAATGTGTGAAGGAGTTGAACTCATCACTATCCCACCGCTGCCACCACATTTGTTTTAAAACTCAAGTGACTTACAATGTCATTACAAAGACTTCCTTTAGACACCCATGGGCTCCTGGAGACATTCAGCACTTAGCATTGTGTTTCTGTGACCTCTGGCATGATAAATTTATTCTCCATAGCCGGGAGAAACAGCATCAACATGGAATTCTGGGACCAATGACCGCTTGCATGGATTGGCTAGATATCTCCAAAGGACCAACTACTGCTTCTCTAGAACAGCTGATTTATTTCTCCTCCTCCCTGTCGCCATATTATAACAAAACTATAATATGACCTACTTCTCCCCCTCCCTGAAGGCATTGACTATTTGGCTAGTCACCCTAGCACCCTGACCTAGGGCACTTTAAGCCCAAACTATCAACACCAGCCAGTCTATATAATGTAATGAAGCCTTTTAAAATTGTAAACAAAAACAGCACAAAAATAAACAAAGATGTTATTAAACACATATTCAGTTCAGTAACTGATATCCCCTGGTAAAATCTTGTAAATGTGCTGAGTGCAGTGTTTTACTAATGTCAACCTTCCAATGTAGTTACATCATCAAATCACTATAGCTGGACACATTCTTGATTGTGTCATAGGAAATTCCATCTTCTGAAATGTCAAATTTTCAATTAAAGTTTAACATTTTTCAAATTCCGAATTAAGCAGCATGCCTTTTCATTGAGATTTTTCTATATGTGTATTAAAAATGGATGGTTATTATGAATTATGTTATCATGGCGATAATATATTGTTTTGATTGAGATTCATTGTTGGATTGAGGTCAAAGTTGTCATGGCAACATTTTTTAAAACATTATTATGGTGACAAATTAATGTATCATTTGTAAGTGTATCACGAAAGTGATTATACATAATATGTAACAATGTACTGTAACTTATAATATTGATGTAGCATGTTGTCATGGTGATGGTCATTCATGTTGCCATGGTAACCGAGTTTGGATGGATCATGTTTTACATCGCCTAAGTGATTGTGTATCACATAAAGACATTATCTGTGTGATCACATCTCATTGTTTTACCAAGCTCATCTCCAGATGATTTATTAAATCGTGTGTAATGGGCGGAAATCATTCAGTAATTGTATTGAGGTTGAATGTCCCCAACCTACTCATTGACTCAGCAACCCACTCGTTGTCACGGCAACCCACTTATTGACTCGTTAAATCTCTGAGTAGACTTGCTTCAGGGAAGACCCTAATAGAACTCAGTAAAATTGTAATTATAACAGTTTCATCCAACCAAGTAAAAATGATAATTATAACAGTTTTAGTGTCAAAATAGGAGGTATTTGTGAAATTAAGTGTCCTGACACGCCCCAACCAGTGACACTCAGGTCATCGCCAGATGGACATACTGTCATCCGTCTCACTGGCTAATTAGGTTATAGAACCAGTGATCCGAGCGGAATATTTCATAGTTCAACTAATACCTAATTACACAAATACTATTTCTTAGTATTCTAAAATTATCAACAAATTCCAGTAATTAAGTTTTTATACGTTGTCAGAAGTTTGGTTTCCATCAAATCATCGATAATGACTTGTTGTTAAACAAAAGAGTTTACACGTCATAACGGTGTAAAATGGGTATGTTACATTTTTGATTGAAAGAATAAAAGTTTTGTAATGCTGTTACCAAAGATGTGATGTAGAAGTGGTAACTAAGTGTGATTTACTGCGGTTCTTTATGATCAAATCACACTTTACACGATGCAGAAATTAAATTCTGACATTAAGAATACATAATCCTAATTAAGAGAAGAGTGTGAATGTCTTTCATGTATGTGTGACTAATAGCTGCGTTTATTTTCGTCTGTTACCTCACCGAGGATAGAAAGTCGAGTAAGAAACAGGCACGAATAGACGTGTTGGTAACAGGTACAATATCAACGGAAGTGTTGCCACCAATCCTACTCACATCTGCATGAGTGTGCAGTACCAGCGGACTAAACCAGAAATTACTATCAAGCCAGGAACCCAAAAATACAATGGCACAATTAACATGTTACAGGTGGTCCATACACCATTAATACTACAGCCCATCTGGCTTTTATAGGTTAGAGAAGTATGGCCCCTGCCCTAGATCTGTTGTCATTGCCGAAGTTTCATGCTCCATACTAATAAAACACAGTGCTAGCGAGAGACTGTGCCACCTTGCAATATATGCTATGCATGCATAGAAACATAAGTTTAAACCTAACATGGTGGAGGGGGGGGGGTATTAGGGCGTACAGCAAGGGGCAGATAAACCTGTTTTATGTGGAGATATTGGTCGGGGCCCAACACCTGATAATGTTACATCATAGACTCAGCAGTCCAGGAGGCCAGTAGCTTATGAATAATGATGTCACTCAATACTGATTATCTCCCCTTCCATCACAGATTATCTCCCTTAGGAATCTGAATTTTTGCACTTTTAAGCCAGAAGCCACTAGGTGAGTCCTTATCTTTAATGTATCAAGCGGGTGATAAATTTGTGCAGCCTATAAATTATTGTTTAATCGCTCTACTAATTGAAATTAAGTTTGGCATTTAATCCCACACCTGGTCATCTACAAAGCTAAGATAGCATCAGTTATACAGATAAATCTTCAAAGATACACTTTTTCATCAAAAACATTAAAATTGTATTAATTCTAAGAGCAATTAACCCAGTTTCCTGGTTTTGTTTTTTATTACTGATTGAACTGTACAATACTGAAAAGTAATCAAAACAGAGCCAGGGTTAAAAAAGAAGCATTTCCTGAAGGAGTCTGTCAGGACGCTAGAAAAACATAGAAAAACAAAGTAGTCTGACTTTGTGTAAAGCGTATGCCCATCTGCACTCTGACGCAGGCAACGTTTGTACAATTCCAAGTATGCTTATGTACAAACCACCTGTGTTGCTATCGGTCTGTATCTCTCCCAGTCACACATTAACCTAACTCCAGCCACCAAAAACTTCCATTCATAAAGATTTTTATATCAATTTGTAAATGATGAAATGTAGGTCAAAATAAAGTTCAAATCAATGTTATAATTGCACCGGGACTATAAGAACATCGCCGCACTGTACTGTATCAAGTAAAATGTTTTCTAAGTTACATGATGCATGAGGTATTTTCCATCATTTTGTTAAATATTCATAACTAGTAACTAATAATATTTTTCTGGATTATTCTATAAACTATATTTGTTTTTTGCACATTTTTTTTGTCTTGATTACACATTAATTAAAGTTTTCCATTATTTTGCGTTTACAAGACTTCAAATTGAAGTTTTGTTTCTTAATTCTTGGTAAATTGGGTCAATCAAATAAAACTTTTGATGAATTCATGTTTCCCCAAAGATAGTTTATGATGGAAAGTCTCAATTGTAAAAGAAGTTTAGCAGAGCAAATGTTTTACACTTTGGTAGTTGATCCACATTTTGATTTGTGATAGAAATTAGTTCCTTATTTATTGGTTTGAAGTCTGATTGTATCATTCCTGATGGCAAATTTGAAGCAAGATGGACAGTTTGAAGCTTGGTGGACAGTTTTGAAGACTAATTTGCATTTTGATAAGACAATTTGAAGCCTAGTTTGTCCTTGGATAGACAATTTGATTGTCTTAGATAGACAATTAAGCCAGTTTGTCCTTAGATAGACAATTGAGCTAGACAATTTGTCCTTAAAACAATTAACAGATAGACAATTTGAAGCCTAGTTTGTCCTTAGATAGACAATTTGAAGCCTAGTTTGTCCTTAGATAGACAATTTGAAGCCTAGTTTGTCCTTAGATAGACAATTTGAAGCCTAGTTTGCCTTCTGATGGATAGTTTGAATCCTGATGGACAGTTTGCCTTGTGATGGATAGTTTGCTGCTGATCTCCCTAACACAGCTGTTGACAAGTGGTCATTTAGATACTAATGGTCTCTGAAGTTATTGTTGGAATGACCAACTGCAGATGCAATGATGGGTAACACTGACCGTTAACACACCTGTTTCTTCCACCTGTCAATCATCGGAGGCCCTGATTGACCGCCCCAACAGGTCGACCTACACCCTGGCTAAACCACAACAGCTAAAACTCTCACTCACTCACCTTATACCCGTAGCTGTGATACATATTACATGTTCATCATTTCATTTCTCCAAAACACATCTTTATTTTTTTCTCATCAAACAACAGAATGGATAGAATGTGTTTTGTTCATCTAGTCTAGTTAAATAAAGATTTGGAATATTGTTGTTTCCGAGGATCTGCACCTCGATCCGTGCTATGTGCCAAGTCCATCAGTGAAAGAGATTGGACTGTTTCACCTATGGTGCCTCTCCCGCGATCATCCACTCCAAAGAATGCCGAAGATGCTTATCCAAAAGACAAATTGCTAAAAAACATAGAACATTAACTTGCTATTATCCAACCATCTCCTTCTCTCAACTGCTATACTGGATATAAATATATATTGTTATGAAGCTTATTTCTAACATTAGGCGCATGTCGATCAGTTCAACATTAGATGTATTTTCTTCCATTGAAATATTTGTGCGAGGAGAAACAAGCCCATGACCAGCTGCTGGCCCTGTTTAAGAGTGCACTATAGAAACGAACCTGGTAACTTCAGCAGTAATTGACCAAAGCATTGCTCTCCTCAGAATTATTCATTAAAGAATCGCAAAATCTCCGTAGTACAGGTTTTAAGGTGTATTTCATTTCAAATTCTTTTCTATAAAAAATCAAACGCTGATACCATGATCAAAGAGTATCAAGATTTCCTAGGTCAGCAATTCTGAGTTGATCAACTTTCCCCGCCATCCTAATCACATTGAGGATGGCGAGCTGCATGCACTAGACATATCAAATAAACACTTTTAATTTCAATTTTATTCATTATTCATTTCTTTTTCTCTTTTTATTCAGGTTATCTCCATATATTTCATCCATTTCTAATATCTAAAAGATTCATTAAGAAACAGAATACGTTAAAATTTATTGAACACTAACATTCGTGACGGTGGACCAATTCTATCAAACAGATTTCCTTTCAATGGAGTGAGATCTCCTATTTGAACAATTTAATGTTAACACGAGAAATCTTTTCGATATTGGAGCTAACGATTTTTCTAGTGATAAAATATCTATTCATATACCTACTCGGAAGATATAATCTAGGCCTATTAAAACAGCAGAGAAAAAGAAAAGTTGGATAACTTTCAATGGGGAGTGGAAAGGTGAACACACTCATACAAATTTAAATGGAACTTGAACATTATATATCCTCTCAAATTAGTCTATCGCCTGACGCCAGTAAATAACGTTGACCATCAAGTAACCATCAGTGAAAGCAGCGATATACATTTTAGTTTTACATGCCTTGTTAAATAAATTATAGAAAGAGGTCTTGTTGATCTGGGAGAGAATAACTGTAGCTCTTACCACCTAATATGGAATTAAAACCTACTGGTGTGAAGTACTTGACAATTTTAATGGAAATGTCGGTTGACACTTGGGTCTATATGACTCACGGTGGTAAGGTAAAGGTATATTGCTACAATACTTCAGGTCAAGGTACCCTTAAGGAGTTGCCCTACGATCTTCAGGTACAGTTCACCTGTTAGATATCAGTGATACGTATACACAACAATAAAAACTGCATTTCCAACCTTGTCTTAAAACTAACCAAATTGATTGCTTATGAAGATAAGTAATATATTGTAGAAAAAAACCCACACAAATTGCTTCTTTCTATAATACTTCTTATAGAAATGATTTAGCAAGTATCATACAGGTATTGGTCTATTGTGCAATATGATGTTTGCGTGCAAAGCAGTGACATTCATATCAACTAGAAAAGTCAAGCTGTAGGAAATTAGGTCCAACAAGATTTTCCTTTTTTTATTTTTGACTATTTACTATTGACAATGTTTTATTCACAGTCTGTCTACAAAATGATAATATAAAGCCACACATGTTTCTTATATATCAAATGTGTAGTAAATAAAGTTGGTTTGAAAATTTTCTCTCATTTGTGAAACTGGAATATTGGTTCGTGATAATTCCTTTTTGAGCAAAGAAAAATTTGTCTCTGATCAAATTCTTTAAATGAATAATTTCATTTCAAATCTGCTGCAAAATTCAATCAAAGAATAAGGAATGTCTGCCCTATATTTTTTGATGGTGTAAAGTTTGTTCCGACATATGTTTGGACTCTAGTGAAGAATCCTTGACATTTTGCCTAGGAGGTCAATAACATTGTATATACAGAGTGAACACTCGACATAACTTGGTAGTAGACCGCTATACTATCAGTTCACCTCCTACACCCCGACTAGCCTTACCCTATACTCATATACTACACCAAATTTGTATCTTAACACTAATCATAATACTAAATAAACTCTCTTTCACTCAGACAGAAACCAGGGGAAGCATCAACCCGAGGAATGATGTAGAAATTTCGCTCATTTGCGTCAGACACATTCTCAATTCGATCAGAAATACACAAACGCCAGAATGGTTACCATAACATACCTGAACTCTGTAACAGTGTCTAACAGCATTTTGAAAGAAAAAAAGGAAGATAGAGTTCTTATAAAAACAGGAGTCTGCATCAGGGTAGAGTTTTACAACGATCGGTAACATTAATCTTATACCAGAACAATGAGAGGTAACTTCATACAGCCTCAAAGTTGGCAGGGGAATGATGTGTGAAGGTTTGATTGTCAACAGGTCCTTGACTCAGTGTAACAGCCCTCCGAGGAGTGACTCAGTTCACCAGACAGATACTTGTAAATTCTCCTGTGGCTTGTAATAGGCCACTGTTGATAATATACAAGTGTGGCAATTTGTTCCACTGATTATCAATTACATGAAATTACAACAACTCTAGCAATTTATCATCATATGTAATTCTGTCCCTTCTCTCCCTCCAACTCTACCAGACAGTCCCACAGTCAGTAGAATCCTTTTTATTACAAGGACCAGATCAATCTGCTAGGTCTAGAAGGGTTCTGTTCTGTAACCAGAACTCCTCTTTCCTCTAGAATTCAGCCCTTTTTTAAAGACCCTCTCGCCCATATCGTTCCATGTAGGTACACTTTGTGTAGTTAACTCCGTTCCCCCCTCCCCTATCCTTAGTTGTGGGTACCCAGTGTGAAGGGGTGATAGGGGTGATATAGACATTGTTCGAGATAGTTAAGTTGTTTTATGCCGAGATACTTGACATCTGCACACATTTACAACAACATAACTCCAAATCAAGTTCTCCCCTCATTTTAGAGGGTAATTGAAAGGTTGATAGGCTGTGCCAAAAATGGTACCTAATGGTTGCCACGGTGATTGTATAATGTTTGTCAATTTGTCAGCCAACGCTGTGTCAGTTAAGCATGACCCAAATTGCCTAGTTAGACAATCAATCATGACCTATAACCCTAAGTTATGGCTAAAACTTAAGTCATTTGATGATCTGATGTTGAAAGATATTGGAATGTTTTCTTCATCTTTTACAGCCTTCTTAATTACTTAAAAACCACACAAACAGAGTTACTTCCCCTTGCCACCCAACATAAAACAATGCTGGTGGTACAAGGTATTGTTCTTGTATCTTTCAGTTTCGAGTGTAACATAACAGTAAACAATATGCCAGTATGTTGATGACTTCTAAAACCAGAGTCTGTGTTTGTTGTTCTAGATGTCATGATGCCAAGCTGTCAAAGAGAAAAACACAACGGAATCAATGACATCATCAAAATTGGTACAACACAAGAGCACCAGACCTCAGGGAAAGATTGCCTTGCTTTCTGGCATATCAGTTACCAGGTTACTGTAGTTTGGACATCACAATACACAACAAACGATGACATCATCAGAACAGTTTACCAGATTTTTGGGAGGAACCCATTTCTCATCTGCCATATCAGAAATTGTGGTTTTGACATCACAATGCACAACAAATGATGACATCAAAAGCATAACCAGATACAGGGAGGAACCCCATTTCTTCATTCCATATCAGGAATTGTGGTTTTGGACATGACAAAGCACAACAAGTGATGACATCATCAAGTTATGCAGTACATGTATGAGTTGCTTTGGTTGCATTAGAACTGTACTTACTTGTGGTCAATATCTACCACAGTTTATATGTATCAGTTAGCGATACAGCAACTTCTCTCTCATAAACAAACAAGTCATTACAAAAACATCACACAGAAAAATGATGAAGCATGCAAAAATTACAGTATCCTAGGATGAAAAAAAATATGTATCCTGAAACCTAAGCTTTCTGAATAAGCTAACAACCAAATATAAACTGAAGACAAACACACTAGTGTCATCGGCTCAGGGTGCTGTACAGAGATTATGGGTTGTGGTTGCAAAAGCACAGCGAGTGATGGCACTATCAAAGCCTGTGTAATCAGTCGACCTGAACTTGTCCTCCATCTGGAATCCTCACTCCCCAATTTGTGGCTGACCAAGAAAAAGATAGATACAAAACCCCTGTGTGATTTTCTCTGGTTTGATCTCCATTTCCGTGAAAAATAAATATTTGTGGTTTGACCAAAAGCTCAGGAAACTTCAGGGGAAAATCTTAGGCCTGATTGATATACATTATAGGCAGTAGAATTACTAAATCTTTCCGTAAATCTGAATTTGTGAAGATCTATTCTCGACATGGAAGCAGATGTAGCTCAAAACCTAGAGAGTACACATCAGTTTTATTACGCTTAATTAGCACTGATTTCCTATCATGAATCAGCATATTCACTCAGACAGATTTTTTCTTGTCCAATCAGAAACATTAATACATTAAGTAAATTTCACCAACAGATACGTCAGATGCGGTTACTAAAAAACCTGGTATCAGCCACTGAAAACTTGGTATTGAACGCAAATGTAAGATGCCTGGTGAGGGTATATGGTATTCATTATAATGCTGTCCAACATTGGATATATCAGACCAGGGTCATCGGGTACAGTTTGGAGCCTTCTCATGGCTGCCAATGTCGACTATATTTACCGATTACATGACACTGAGATGTATTTTGTTTACAGAGAATGGTTTAATGTTCAGTGGTGCAGAATCAAATAGAGTTGGACTGTTAACATGAGATGAAAGCTACAATAGCACCAGCATAATAAACACAGCCTACAATGCAATCTGCTCCAGCCGCTCTGACAGCGTAATGCAATACTGTTTTCACCTTACTTTTCTTATGTACGTCATAGATCCCCCTATCACCCTCCCTCCTATTCTTTTATCTTCTCCTTGCCTCGTTAACATCCCCACCCCTTCCTTATACTCTATCCTGTACCCAATCAATATTAATCCCCCTATTTCTCGACTAAACAGCCTACCCCTCCCCTTCCCTACCCAATAATAATATCCTTTTCTTGGTCTAGCTGTCACTGGACATTTTACCCCACCCCAGCATTTTCACATGTTCCCCCACCCTATCCCCACCCCTCCCACCCAGCTCTTATCACCTGACAACATTTCCCACCCCACCATTATCACCCCTTCCCCACCTCATCCCCTCCCTACCCCACCAATATCATCCCCTCCCTACACCCCCAATATCATCCCCTCCTCACCCCTTCCCACCTCACCCATATCATCCCTTCCACCACCCCTCATCTTTGGTCTACTCAACACCATACATCCACTGCCATATCTGTACATCCTATTTATCATTTACTATCCCCCTCCCTTCCTCCAAAACATTTCTCTTTCAAAGGGAGATAACTTATCTGAGTTTAATGGGTGTAGACATTTGTGAGTATTCATCTGTTTGGCCATCAGAGTTATGTTTTGTTAGGATCAGTTGCCTCCATAGGGCGATGATTAGCCCTCTACTGACCAGCTCACTAAAACATCAAATCCTGGTCAGCTTTGAACAAAAATAACAACTTTGGAAAATCCCTAATATTTCTAATTGTTACCAGATAAAAATTCATTCTTTATACTATTTTATGATGAAATATCTATCAATTGTTAAAATAATTGTCAAACCTCTAGATTATTTAAAGCAATTTATATTTTAAATTAATTTTTCTATATTGAAGACTTTGTTAAAAGCTAACCATGCTTTTTGTAGAAAAGACAGAAGGATTAACATGTAAATCATCGCCATATTCCTCAGCAGCCATCCATCTTCAAACGGTTTAATATAGCAGGGGTCCAGATTAACTATGTTCAAACTTCAAATGGTCAGTTTTGACCAGTCCTTGGTAAGGGCCAGACTGGACAGATGGATGTGCTGTCAGACGGACAAGCTAAAAACCATGTTACAGGGATGGGTGGTCATTGAGGAGGTCAGCGAGATGGATGGCCAGATGATACTGCAGACAGTATCGACACTTTTATAAGCATGCAGTCAGCAGAAATAAATGCATTACTGAACATTTCAAGATAAATGTGTTACTTTTAACCGCAGTGCCTTCAACCTAGTGTATGACAAGATACAAACGGAGTTCCAATGAAGTGAGGGAAGGCACTATACTTCATGAGAACACACAGATAATCCCAAGCTTTCGGATCAGATCTGAACCCAGAAGTACCAAAACTTCAACTACCAATATCACAACGTTTATGCAATAAAATGTGTATTTATAACCCAATGACTGAGCTTATTTCAGAGGTAAATGGTTGTGCCGATACCAAAGATACTTAGCTTCATGTAGGGTAATATGGCTTTCATATATAGTTGATGCTTGGCAACAATAATGCCTATTGGTATTGCTCAGATTCTGATAATCCTTGGTGTCTAAACATGGACTCTGTTTCTAACATAATAAACCACCAAAACTGTCTATAACGACCACCTAAGGTAAAATGACCAAATTATCTTAATCTTAGACAGGAGGTCTTTATACAGAGGTCAAATCATGTTGAAGTTGGCCATTTAGGACCCCTAAAAGTGGTCTTTAAACAAAGGTGGTAGCTAAGGCAGGGTTTGGTGTATTTGATCTTAGGGTCAGATTTACAGACACTGTGTACTTGTATCATAATCTACCATCTGTGGTTTTACTAGTAGTAATACTTATAATAGTCTAAAGCGTTTGTAGGCTCCGACTTGTAGATACGATGTTACTCAATCAGCTGTTATTACCCGAGTTAGCCAATCAGCTGTGTATTGGTCATTGTACAACTGTAGTGTATTGGTGGGATAGAGAGGTCTATGTACATTAGTAAATCTATGGTGTAACAGTATATTGACCATGTCAAACGCTCAGACAAAAAGTCAGCGAGATTAAACCCCAGTATCCCCCTATCAGGTCAAACACTTAATACGTTATAACCAATAACAGATCAACACTTACATAATCACCTGATAATGTGATTAAATCGGGAGAGCTAACTCCTCCTGTTTGGAGTAATCCAATAAGGAATTTAACAGCCTTGGAAGCTTATCTAAATCTCAAGTGCTAGAGTTTTCCTTCACCAGGAAACCGACAAGCGTTTCCGAGCCAGGCTTATGTTTAGTATTGTAACTAACCTAGTACAACTTCAGCACTCAGCCACACTCTTCCTATAGCCTGGCGTTACCAAAACAAAAAAAAATAAGCGTTACCGACTCTAAAACCAGACAATATGTACATGTAACAATTAATTGCTATTAAGGATGGTTCACAGGCCTTCTGTAGGTGATGTTTTACGAGATGTCCGGGTCTGGACTACATTCGGGTATCATCACGCATCAATGATATAGCAGACTTTGTTCCTAACCATACACACACAGACCTGGTGTTTTCCAAAGTGCACTTGTTTCACCGCAATGCTTGTCAAAATCTCTTTAGCACATCATTAAGTCACTTTGGATTATGCAGACTATTTTTTTTTTCTTTTTCACTTTTTCTTTAAAACCATTGAAATGGTTATTATTTCATTTCGTTTTTCAAAAATGACATGCAGCAGACTTTTTTTCTAATTTACTTTTTCTTTAAATCATTGTAATTGTTATATCATTTCATTTTTTAAAAAAATGATTAAATATTCGTTGTTGTAGGAGGTCTGTTTAATACTTAGTGAAGGCAATAACTTAATGATCTTGGTTTTAATTTTGTTTGTTTGAGTTTTACCGCTCATTGACAGCTATCATTGACTTAAAGAAGCTAGTTAAAGACTGACTAACAAAAACTTCAGACTAAACTAGAAACGTCTCATAGCACATTGTCTGTTTCCATGTGGAATCAGAATGGAACAGAGCACAGACATGATCATGTAACAAACCCACAAAACCTCCCCTCTCAATTTCGGAGCTGGCACATGTTATGTACATATCAACGGTGCATGGTAACGGAATCCCCACTAAGCTAACAGTGCTTCAACAGTCTGAATTAAAGTTTTAATTCTGTTACATAATTACGCTATTATGTCACAATTGATAGAACACTGATAAAGTTGAGGTTTGACAAGCCTAAATATATATATAACCATAGACCAAATCGTACATAATTCAGAGACAAACAGATCTGAACAGATCTGTCATAATTAATCACCAATTTAATTAATAGTATGTCCGATATTTGAATGGGAAATGTGTATATGAAACCATTACACTCAAATTAATTGTCAATGCATTAATTGTTAATCTAAATCAGTTTTACGATCGGATCAATTAATTGTATTCTGATCAGGCACATCAAAACAATTTATAAGCCATTAAACATTATGGATATTGGACATTGATGAAGAGAGACTGACTGTTTACTGGCAGTAAAACAAAACTCAGGTCAAACACCTGACATTGGGGACCACAGATGTGTAAAGTTAAGACAACGATTTAATACTAACCGACAGGGATGGGTTGACAGTTTGAGGTGTAAAACAAAGCTAACCCTGCAGTTTGCTGAGATCAACCTTTGTGTTTGATAGTCTCTTCCTCTCTAACCTTTACAAGCTCATAAAAAGAAACCATCCCTAACATATCATGCTCCTTCTGAGGGAAGTTTGACAGCCCCCTGTGAAGGGCCGATTGGTGTCCCCTTAGGAATTCACTAACTTAATTAACACTGCTACATTGATCAGTGGCCCATGGCATTAGTACATGTATCAATTAAAGAAACTGGATTTATTGCTTCATTTCTGTCAAGTCCGTCCTATCAGAGATGGGAGAATGGGTTGACAACCTTCCACTGAAGCTTTAACTCATCCCTAAAAACGCATTTGAACTCTTCTGATTCAAAGTCTGGGAGGGTTCAATATGAAATTTTCAGGGGTTAACCAGCTAATGAGAAGTACCAATTAGCACGGCATGGCCTGTTTAAGGGATTCTGAACGGACAATCTGACATATGTTAAAAGGACATGTCAAACTCATTGGCATTTTTTTTCTACAAACATTGACAGGTTATCCTCAGTTGATTGTGCCTCTCCCTCAAATTGTGATATATTACAGTCGGTAACTATATCAGGTCAAAGGCCAGGGTTCATTCCAGTACAGGTCATTAACAAATATCCAACTGGTCACCAAAGATTTTCCTGGCCCTTTTTAGGGGACAGGTTCAATTTGAGCAGTCAGCATTAATTTGATGGTACATTATGTATTGTGTTGCCTTTCCTTAGTTCTGGCATCTTTTCCAGAAATAGGATTAATGGAGCAGTCAGTACTGGTTTATCTGAACGTATGGCAGAAGTCCATTTTAGGTTTTTGAAGGTCAGACCTAATGAAGTTGACCTGAGGACTACCTGACCAGTGCTATGATATGACCAGGACATTATACCCGCCCTACAAATAATATTGCCGACCCACAAAGATGTCTTCTGTATTCAAATTATTTCTTTAATATCTCTCTCTGACCAGTAACAATAATCCGTGCCAGATAGAAACAAAACACCTGAAACTTTGGGAGTATTCAAAAGTCGAAAGCTATTAAACGTATTCATACCAAGACCTCTGTGGAGGTTCAGCAGACAAAGGCAGGTTGATTACAGTTATCAGAAGCCCATGGGAGGGTTAGAAGTTTGTCAGGAACAAATACGATTACACTAATTACTCTGTAACATCCAGACCACACAGTCCAATGGTTATAGACATCATGTTCAGAGTTGTTACAGCGATTCGATTCGACCAAGAATCGACCAAGAATCATCCAATGTTATTCTCTCCTATCTACACCCAAGTGTATATCCACCCCCCCTCCAAAAAAAAGACTGTCTTAGTTATATTTTCCATGCATCTAAATTACCGAAACATTTCAATCTATCTTAACCCATTTACCCCTGAAATTCCATAATGGACTAGTCTAGTTTTTTATTTAGAAGAGTCTAAATGTGTCTTAAGGGGTAAATGAGTTCATCTTATCACCTTACCAAATTATTCAAACTTTTATTACAGTAAATCATAAGTAGTAGTTTCTATCATTTTTCATCAACTTTAAATCTTCAGTATTGTATTCAAGATATTTTCAAATTCCCTTTTTATGCTAGCTTCTTGTCCTCGAAATGATAATCAGAAATTATCCTTCCGTTTGCCCTTGTCAATGTGAAAAGTACTGACAGTAGTTTTTTTTTTCTATTTGCCCTTCTCAATGTGAAAAAGTACAATGAAAGCCCAAAAAAAATATGTCGAGTAGATTATGTTTGAATCAAACGTCATGACCACTGTCATTCAAAGGCATTTATCATTATATATTCATCCCACATCCTATAGAACAAAGTTTTATATCACAGTATGCTTACATCAACATTTTCTATGTCAAGAAACAAGCGGTCCTTGTTTCATGTCGATGTAGATAATGAATAAATCTATCCTAACGACAGCTATCTGCTTGTAAACTAAGAGCTCTGATTCATTGTCAGTTAGAAAAAAATTAGGACATTACTATGTTTGATGTTTTAATTTGAGTGATAAAAAACATCGAACGTAGAGGCCTAGTTAATGACAGCCAAATTAATTCAACATTCATTCACTTTGAAACTAAAGAGCGGATCAAATGATTCTAATGCCATCCATGATAATAGTCTATTTAGCCAATACACAAAATTACAACTTTCCGTCACTAGATCATTTTTTACCAAAAGAGGTAGTAGATTTAGATATATATACAATGTAACAATGGCAGTCATTGGTTGATGCAGAATGACAGTTTGTAATATGAGTTAGGATCCTGCACAACCTTCGCGGGGTCGCGACCCTCAAACAGCACCCAGGCCTCATAAATGTCTGTACATATCCAAAGAAAACCTTTCTAGTTTTGAAATGCATAAACTACCTCATGTTAACCTGGACAAGGTCTCAAAACTCAAAGAGACGATATCGTATCACGTAACGAATGGAGGAAACAAAATCTCTGTAGGTAGATTTCCTGGATAGCTTGCCTTTGAAATGATAAATTTTAAACCCATTCAATCTTCGTAAAAATACATCTAAAGATTGACAAAACTGCAAAATGCATGCAACTCGAGCAGTGTAAAATCTTCACCCTGCCTTTATGGTTTTTTTGCAAGGTTGAAACATTAATGATCCTGTGGGCTGTTGCTCTTTCCCAGGGATCACAGTACAATGCTATAAAAATAAAACCCAATCGGTTTTGTCAGAATGTATACAACAAGTAAAACTAATACATTGTTATCAAATCCGATCTTACGCACATCACAAACCGTTCCAACTTTAGCTTACGCCACTATCAACTTCTAGATCAGTTATTGGAAAATCAAATTTCTAAATGGATATGCTTTTCATTATTGTAGATATGAATTAGTTATTGTCACTGACGTAAGATCTTTGTGCTCCTGTCTGTTCTCCTCTAAATAAAAGATAAGTTTCCTGTACATCTAACCAAACAATGTGGCCTTCTGGGTAGGATTATGTTCTGGTTTTCAGCAGACGACCGATTCCCAGCACCTATAGGAATTGAGTAAGTCTCTGGTGATTCTGTGTTATCCCAGGTATATGGCATTTCAATTTCAATTATGATACTTATTATGGTATATCGTGCCTGTCTGATGCTGCAATATTGACAATTCTTTTTCAATTGTTTTTATCTGTTTAATGAAATATGCAAATTAATTTCACCTTAAAACTAAAAATATATGTAGGACAAATGCCTCAATATGAAATCTGGATGTGAAGCTATGGTACGAGATGCTACAGAAATGGACAGAATAGGAAAGGATGCTAAGGGAGATAAGGAAGATAAGGAAGAAAGGACATGAACCACATTCTTTTTCCTTTCATGACAGGGTTATCATCAAAATTACCGAGGATATTGAGATATTTCTTCTAATTCACAGCTTACTCCTGATTAGGTACCAATCAACTAAAGAGTAAGCCGATAACCAGTGTATCCATCAAACAATGATTGCTATCACTGTGCTTAACATATTACAATAGAAATGATAGGTTCAGGTGCTACACATTACAATAGAAATGGTAGGTTCAGGTGCTACACATTACCATAGAAATGGTAGGTTCAGGTGCTACACATTACCATAGAAATGGTAGGTTCAGGTGCTACACATTACCATAGAAATGGTAGGTTCAGGTGCTACATATTACCATAGAAATGGTAGGTTCAGGTGCTACACATTACAAGAAATGAGGTCAGGTTACACATACCATAGAAATGGTAGTCAGGTGCTACACATTACCATAGAAATGGTAGGTTCAGGTTACAAGAAATGGTAGTTCAGGTAGCTACACATTACCATATAGAAATGGTAGGTTCAGGTGCTACACATTACCATAGAAATGGTAGGTTCAGGTGCTACACATTACAATAGAAATGGTAGGTTCAGGCCTAAGCTGATACTGGGGAAAATCAGCCATGTTCAACAAGCACCGCATAATCTTCAAACATGCTTATATCAATGATTTCTCAAAAGCTTAGAGGTACGATGATTTAATATTTTGCCAATAGGCACTGACAGAGTCAATGGCCCTCATACCTCTACCATTAGGTGTGGATGTGGCACTGCCGTATACATGCCGTCATTTTGTTGGCAAACAGTTCCACAAAGAAAACAAGTGAGGCTCCACAGAGCTGCCGCGACCTGCCAGACACCCAGGGGGAAGCTGTTGTCTCACGGCCATTTTGGTCTCCAAGATGGCAACTCGGGCCAAAGGAGTGAAAACAGGCCAGGAAGTGGGAAACACACAGGGGATACTAAAGTCTCCAGGTACACCAGGTCGGGAGTGATTTCTGGTGTCTCTCGCACGCAGTGGGAAGTTCGTGGGGGTTATATAGGGTAAGATATAGACTACCAGACATGTACTTTCTCAAGAATACCTGGCTCCAATCCCACAATTCATTAAGGAAAACCTCTTAACCTAAGTAAGAAATATCTGCATGTGGTTGAGTTATGATTTATTGTTTTCCTGTTATGTTTTGTTGAAGCAGGTCTCCTTATTTCCTAGTGAAGGAACATGTGATATAAAGAATATGCAAAGAGATTACCAGATAAGTAAAAGAGTTCAAATCTCTGGTCTGCCTCAATACATTCCTTATAGTAATACAGACATCTATTTAACTGTTCCAAAGTGAAAATTGGTCCTCTTTACCAATACAAGAGGCAAAAAAGATATTGCAAGACAATATGGACACTGCAGAATAATATATAGACACCCATGGACAATATGGATACAAAAGGACAGTATGGACACAAACGAAGTGGACGCTCAAGGACATTATGGACCCTGCAAGGCAATATGGTTACGGTAGGCCAATAAGGGCAACACAGGACTAAAGGCATTTCCTTCATAAAACCTTCAGGATTTGTATGTTTCACACAAGCAGTCTATGCTCTCTAAAGTATATCATCATTTATGATTGGGTCAATAATGCCAATATAACAGATCCTAAATACACATTAAGACACCAAAAAATGTCTTAACCCAAGTCATGTAGCAATGAATTTATAGAATCAGTGAGTACAAGTGAAAGCTGGCTGCTGGATACAGGACCCAGTAAGGGTATGGTGGGGTGAAACACAAAGTGGGCACCCACACTCTCCTCAAAACAGAACCCATTCCGACCAATTACTGACCCCATAGAACAAAACAGAAGCAGGTGTTACATGGCCTTGTCATTACATTATTGAAAGGCTGTCCTTTCCTTGACAATATCGGGTTCTGGCAATTTTTTTCTTCAAAGGCTTGCCTCGTGCCAGGACTTAGATGTTAACTACAGTCGAGTGCTACCTGTTCGTCCCATTTCATACGGAAAATTAGCAAAGCTACAGGCAGCACACTCAAAAAACAATTGAACATTCTCCAAAAACCACCCCATCGACTGGCAAACGCCGACCCCAGGGCTCCTCTGGATGAACCTGATAATCTGGTATACATTATTACAATTACCAGTGTTCAGCAGCGAATAACAGATATTGTACATTAACATTAGCAAATTGAAAAATGGCTATGTCGGGAGTGCCAAGTGTTTGGTCATAACTCACTGCTAAAGACGAGAGTTGATTGCCGATTTTAAGTTTCATTAAATCTCTAACGATGTACTGGAAGTAAAATTTGTCTCTTCAACGACAGAATGATCCCTCCAGCAGGCTAGGTGATCAAATGCTTTAACGTAATGGTTTATAAATGCAGCCAACAGCGGCGGTGCAAACGAAGGCAGTTTTATATCAGTGCGCAAAAAAAACTTGCCAAAGTTCTATCAAGCGAGCAGTGAGTGCGTCAGATTTGCGTACTGAAAGCAGGTGGATAAGGTATTATGGGAAGGCTGGATTTAAACACCAACTTTATTACCCTTTAATTGAATCTCTCAGTTATCATCAAAGTTCATATGAAGAATATAACAGATCACTTGGAATCTTGCACGGAAAAAAACGTCATAACTGCAACTGATATGAAAACATATAATATGGATTACTACCAGGTGTGTGTTTAAGCCGTTAACTCGTTCCAGTGAAATGGCCTTAATGGTGTAGTGTTCAAATACTTATTTTATTGGAATGGTATGTCCTGGGCTTGCTTCCTGCAGATAAAGATCACAAGTGGAGGATCTATATTATCTGGACATGGCTTAGATCAGGCACATTCCAGTGTGTCTGACTGGAACAAAGTGATATTAGATCACAATGATAATAGATCCACGCCTCAGTACATCCTCCCAGACATCATCACTTTTTTCTCCTCAGCGACACCAGCTTATCCGAGATGTCCGAGTTAGGCTCTGGTCAAAGTCAGGCCACCCTAACCTTCTCCGCTATATCCGCTGACGAAGGTGACGAAATACCTGGGCCTCTAACCAACCACTGGGAGATATGTATGCATAGTATGTAAACTTACCGATTTGTCATGAAAGGGATCAGTGCCCAAAGAGTTGTAGGGAGAAATCTGACGATCGGAATTTTTCTTAGATCGTTACCATTACTATCTCTACCACTGGATTTAAAAAAAAATATTTATCATTATCAATATGAATCTCATTATATAAGGGGTATTCAGAGTTTCATCAAGTTTGACAGAAAGCAGGACACTTAATAGCCGACTTCAAGAAGCAGTTGACTCTCGACCATAGGAACTTTTTCTTAAATATTTACCAATATTATCTAGACAAATGGATTTTTTTTTTTAAATCTTCACTGTTACTAATGTGAATCTAAAAAGGGGTATTCAAAGTTTGATTACATATGACAGTAACTTTACAGGACTATCATATCAGAGTCGTGATAAGTTATCCAGCCCCTGTAACCCCTACTTCAGGTGCACATTGAGGGGGGTGGGGTTGTGCGTAGAAATCCCTCAGTGACAATTCACACTTTAAAATGTGTTGGTTTAAGACATGTTACCCGTCAGTCAGACTAAGAAACAAGTTATCAGCTGTCAAGTTTGTAGAGTTTTAGACGTCCACAGGTGACAGTGCACATACAATTGGGTCCGATCAGCGTGTGCTCCCCCGTCATCTCACTCACACTGATTCCAGGTGTTAATCACAGGTAAAAAACACATCATATGTCATACAATTCAAATTACAGCCTCACAAAGATGCAATCTTTATTCAATAGTTGTAAACAGGACCAGTGTAGAGGGGCCAGTTTCCTGTGGTGGCACTTTGAAGCCGTCAACTTCAGGATGTGATCGTTACAAGTGTAATTCATTGAGGATTCCAAGGACACCTGATACTGACAGGGGACCTGTCGGCACTCAGTTGAAACATTTTATTCTGAATGAACTGTAGATATGAGGTGTAAACCCAGACAGTTTTATATACTTATTATTGTACCATAGAGGCTCCTACAAACTATCAAATCCTCTTCATCAATAAGACTTATCTTCAACACCGACTGTAATGGCTGGGCGTCAACCATAAAACCGGTCGCTTTCAAATTAATTTCCTAAATTACCTTTATACTAATTAACAGAGGTAAAAGTGCACAGCCCTCTAACACCATGTGTAACTAACAGCTGTTTTGTCAGGGATGTTGGGGGGGAGGAGGGAAAGGATGTACATGACCTTAAGCTGGTGTCCACCATATTAGGAAAAAAATCGGCCAGCTGTGACCATGGCTGCTGATGAGGTAACATTATGGGATAGATTTATGTCCCTTTAAGGCTGTATATATCCTAGAATTTGAAATTGAGGAATACAGATTTATGTAGGGGACAAAATTACCACATTTATCAGAAGGCTCAGAAGTCTTTGGTGGAAAGTACATCCTGGTTGACTACACCTATGCTGTTGGGAGGGTCACTTCTCAAGGTTACCGGGGTTACACACAGGGGTCACGCACGAACAGGTGAAAACGAATATAAATGCTAAGGAATATGTATCCTCCGAGGACAAGCACTTCTTCACCTCCACAAATTTCAATTATTTTTTCTTGGCAGTAAAGAAAATGTCTACACTTCAAAGCTTTTATCTTAAAACTTATTTGAGATAATAAACTACCGAATTATATACACAAATAATGTTTATTACGAAACCACACCATGTTTTATTTTTATCATGATATACACAGAGCAGCGGATAATCCTGGTATTGTCCTGGTATTGAATAATAGGTATAACTTATATAAAATATATTAAGTAAGTATAATATAATACAGAGCACGTAACAGTAAAAAAACATTGTACAGGTAGTATTTTTACCTGCAATAGTGTATATATATTTAGTAATTAACGTGATGTAGTATTATCCAGGTGTACGAGCGGTCATTACGTCCGTACCAGAATTCCAGAGGATTATGACTGTGGTCAGCGTTGATCCTTTAAACATGTTCCAGAAATATCTTGTAGGTATTTAGTGTCACTTTGATCTCCTATAATCAAATTAATATTTGACCTAGATTTAAAGGGGACATACATCAGTGTGAGAACATTTCACAGTACATATATATACCTATACACCACTAATGCTTCTAATAGATTTTGGTCACAGGTACCCAATGTAGTAAAGCGGAAAAATGCACAGAAGCCCGGGGTTCGAACTCAGAACCCTCTGAATGCTGCCAGAGACCAATGTAATCTAGAACACATTGTTGGTAGTACTTTTGTGTTGGATACAACTGTTTTCAAATATTTATCATGAGTGAAAGTGTCATTGCATAATACTTCAATATAACAGTGCAGTGGGAATAGGTCAAAGATGATAGAATTATACTTTAAAGGAGATCAGATTTGAAGGACGCTAGCAAAACTGTTTGGGGAAAGTTGTAAAGAAGTAAGTTTTGGAATGGAAATGTAATACAGGGTGTCAAAAAGGTGGATATGGCACAGAAATGGGTTAAGGGATCATGTCTGCATAGTTCTCAAAGTGGAACTCTCATGAGTAGATTTACAGAAAGGCAATGGTTTAAGGGTATGGTGTAATTCTTATAGGGGAACTCTCAAAGTAGATTTACAGAAAGGCAATGGTCTAAGGGTATGATGTAATTCTTATAGGGAAACTCCCAAAGTAGATTTACAGAAAGGCAATGGTCTAAGGGTATGATGTAATTCTTATAGGGAAACTCCCAAAGTAGATTTACAGAAAGGCAATGGTCTAAGGGTATGATGTAATTCTTATAGGGAAACTCCCAAAGTAGATTTACATAAAGGCAATGGTCTAAGGGTATGATGTGATTCTTATAGGGAAACTCCCAAAGTAGATTTACAGAAAGGCAATGGTCTAAGGGTATGATGTGATTCTTATAGGGAAACTCGCAGAGTAGATTTACAGAAAGGCAATGGTCTAAGGGTATGATGTAATTCTTATAGGGAAACTCCCAAAGTAGATTTACAGAAAGGCAATGGTCTAAGGGTATGATGTAATTCTTATAGGGAAACTCCCAAAGTAGATTTACAGAAAGGCAATGGTCTAAGGGTATGATGTGATTCTTATAGGGAAACTCGCAGAGTAGATTTACATAAAGGCAATGGTCTAAGGGTATGATGTAATTCTTATAGGGAAACTCCCAAAGTAGATTTACAGAAAGGCAATGGTCTAAGGGTATGATGTGATTCTTATAGGGAAACTCCCAAAGTAGATTTACAGAAAGGCAATGGTCTAAGGGTATGATGTAATTCTTATAGGGAAACTCGCAGAGTAGATTTACAGAAAGGCAATGGTCTAAGGGTATGATGTGATTCTTATAGGGAAACTCCCAAAGTAGATTTACAGAAAGGCAATGGTCTAAGGGTATGATGTGATTCTTATAGGGAAACTCCCAAAGTAGATTTACAGAAAGGCAATGGTCTAAGGGTATGATGTAATTCTTATAGGGAAACTCCCAAAGTAGATTTACAGAAAGGCAATGGTCTAAGGGTATGATGTGATTCTTATAGGGAAACTCCCAAAGTAGATTTACAGAAAGGCAATGGTCTAAGAGTATGATGTGATTCTTATTGGGAAACTCCCAAAGTAGATTTACAGAAAGGCAATGGTCTAAGGGTATGATGTGATTCTTATTGGGAAACTCCCAAAGTAGATTTACAGAAAGGCAATGGTCTAAGAGTATGATGTGATTCTTATTGGGAAACTCCCAAAGTAGATTTACAGAAAGGCAATGGTCTAAGGGTATGATGTGATTCTTATTGGGAAACTCCCAAAGTAGATTTACAGAAAGGCAATGGTCTAAGGGTATGATGTGATTCTTATAGGGAAACTCCCAAAGTAGATTTACAGAAAGGCAATGGTCTAAGGGTATGATGTGATTCTTATAGGGAAACTCCCAAAGTAGATTTACAGAAAGGCAATGGTCTAAGGGTATGATGTGATTCTTATAGGGAAACTCCCAAAGTAGATTTACAGAAAGGCAATGGTCTAAGGGTATGATGTGTAATTCTTATAGGGAAACTCCCAAAGTAGGATTTACAGAAAGGCAATGGTCTAAGGGTATGATGTAATTCTTATAGGGAAACTCCCAAAGTAGATTTACAGAAAGGCAATGGTCTAAGGGTATGATGTAATTCTTATAGGGAAACTCCCAAAGTAGATTTACAGAAAGGCAATGGTCTAAGGGTATGATGTAATTCTTATAGGGAAACTCCCAAAGTAGATTTACAGAAAGGCAATGGTCTAAGGGTATGATGTAATTCTTATAGGGAAACTCGCAGAGTAGATTTACAGAAAGGCAATGGTCTAAGGGTATGATGTGATTCTTATAGGGAAACTCCCAAAGTAGATTTACAGAAAGGCAATGGTCTAAGGGTATGATGTAATTCTTATAGGGAAACTCCCAAAGTAGATTTACAGAAGGCAATGGTCTAAACTTTAGGAAACTCCCAAAGTAGATTTACAGAAAGGCAATGGTCTAAGGGTATGATGTGATTCTTATAGGGAAACTCCCAAAGTAGATTTACAGAAAGGCAATGGTCTAAGGGTATGATGTGATTCTTATAGGGAAACTCCAAAGTAGATTTACAGAAAGGCAATGGTCTAAGGGTATGATGTGATTCTTATAGGGAAACTCCCAAAGTAGATTTACAGAAAGGCAATGTAGTATGTTTCTATAGGGTATGATGTGATTCTTATAGGGAAACTCCCAAAGTAGATTTACAGAAAGGCAATGTCAATGGTCTATGGATATGATGATTCTTATAGGGAAACTCCCAAAGTAGATTTACAGAAAGGCAATGGTCTAAGGGTATGATGTGATTCTTATAGGGAAACTCGCAGAGTAGATTTACAGAAAGGCAATGGTCTAAGGGTATGATGTGATTCTTATAGGGAAACTCGCAAAGTAGATTTACAGAAAGGCAATGGTCTAAGGGTATGATGTATTCTATAGGGAACTCCACAGTAGATTTACAGAAAGGCAATGGTTAAGGGTATGATGTGATTCTTATAGGGAAACTCCCAAAGTAGATTTACAGAAAGGCAAAGGCAATGTCTAAGGGTATGATGTGATTCTTATAGGGAAACTCCCAAATCAGAAGGCAATGAGTATGATGTATATGGGAAACTCAAGTAGATTACGAAGCAATGGTCTAAGGGTATGATGTAATTCTTATAGGGAAACTCCAGAGTAGATTTACAGAAAGGCAATGGTCTAAGGGTATGATGTGATTCTTATAGGGAACTCTCAGAGTAGATTTACAGAAAGGCAATGGTCTAAGGGTATGATGTGATTCTTATTGGGAAACTCCCAAAGTAGATTTACAGAAAGGCAATGGTCTAAGGGTATGATGTGATTCTTATAGGGAAACTCGCAGAGTAGATTTACAGAAAGGCAATGGTCTAAGGGTATGATGTGATTCTTATAGGGGAACTCTCAGAGTAGATTTACAGAAAGGCAATGGTCTAAGGGTATGATGTGATTCTTATAGGGGAACTCGCAGAGTAGATTTACAGAAAGGCAATGGTCTAAGGGTATGATGTGATTCTTATAGGGGAACTCTCAGAGTAGATTTACAGAAAGGCAATGGTCTAAGGGTATGATGTGATTCTTATAGGGAAACTCCCAAAGTAGATTTACAGAAAGGCAATGGTCTAAGGGTATGATGTGATTCTTATAGGGGAACTCCCAGAGTAGATTTACAGAAAGGCAATGGTCTAAGGGTATGATGTGATTCTTATAGGGGAACTCTCAGAGTAGATTTACATAAAGGCAATGGTCTATAAGAGTATGATGTGATTCTTATAGGGAAACTCCCAAAGTAGATTTACAGAAAGGCAATGGTCTAAGGGTATGATGTGATTCTTATAGGGAAACTCCCAGAGTAGATTTACAGAAAGGCAATGGTCTAAGGGTATGATGTGATTCTTATAGGGAAACTCGCAGAGTAGATTTACATAAAGGCAATGGTCTATATAAGGGTATGATGTGATTCTTTATAGAAAGGAATGATATTAGTATTAAGAAGATATAAAATAAGACTTACCGAGTCATCAATACTGCAGTATCATAATGCTGCGGGTGGTTGTCATCATGAACATTATGAGAATATTGCCACTTACAAAACTCTTGTAATGAGAGAGCTGCATTTTCATTTATTCTTGGTCCATCCTGAAAAGAGACAAGAATGAAAATATTTACACATGCAAATAAAAATCTAAATAGATATAGCAATGAACTTGACCTTCACAGAGCTAACATTAACCTTTTCACATATAATATTGGGACTTTTACAGATATATAGATACAGATATAACAATGACCTTGAAAGTTATGATAAGTGACCTTCAAATATGTAGCAATGACCTTGAAAGTTATCACTGTGACCTTCACGTGTGTAACAATGACCTTAAGTTTTAACCCTTCACTTGTTTTGGTTTTGTTAGTTTAACATTGTTGGTGGAGGAAAGCCAGAGTACCCGGAAAAAAAACCCCATATAATCACAATAACCTTTATGGCTAAAAGTGACCTTCACAGATGTAGCAACGACCTCAAAAATTTTACAGATTAAAAAGTGATGTGAAACTGAAGTAATATTTGGGTGAAATACAAAGTTTAAATTCAATGTCTTAGTACAAATTTATCGGACGACCATGAAGAGACCTAATAAACAGCTGTATTGTAAATCCCTGTATTTGCCAGCTGTGAACCCCACATCCCCAACCACCCAGTCAGCTAAAGCTCATCTCCCTATGCTCTACCTATTGAAGCTAATCATATATATATATATGGGATCATTTTAAGCATGTTAATTTGACATCGGCAGACAAGATGAGAGATATTTCTCCCAGAATGCTTTGCCACCTCAGAGTTGAGATATTGTTGAATAGGCTGTTCGAAATGATAGTCAATAAAAATCTAACAAGTCAATAGTTTCTCTGGATTATTTTCTGGTGTTGATCGAAATCTTAGAAATTTCAGTGTAAGAAGCTCAGTTCTGTATCAACCACTGTGAAGAAGCATATCAGAGCACCTGTTACACACAGGCCAAATGCTTATAGCGCCATGGCAGTCAAATTCAAAATGGATGTCAAACTCTAATGCTAAAATACCAATGTTATATGGAGAATAATAACTGAGGTTTTGGCTGCCTCTTGTAACGGCTCAACAGCAGTTTGTTGTATCTCTACTGCCAGTATTTATAAATGTTTTTTTGCGAACTGGTTCGTCTACCATCGCTTCCACCTGTTGGCCGACTAATCTACGTTATAACCATCGGCTAACAATGATACCCAACTCTAATTTTTACGATAATAAAACAAGTTTATGCCTTGTTTTATGGCAGTTCGGACATTAAGGCTATGTTTTAAGCTTTAATGGCCTACATGTTAATCCTAATGGAATGCATAGCTACCATGTTATATAAACATCGCTGTGAGGCTGTAGGAGGACTCCCTTCCATACTTAGGTGTATCAAACTCGGTCATCGTTATATAAATAAATATATACAGTTGGTCACACTCCGTACAAAAAACCTTCACCCACTATACCACACATCAGTACAAATTCTACGTCAATGTCCGACATTCCGTTAAATTTGCTGTTGCTGCACAAACTCTTTCATACACCTACACCTCATTTAAGTACGAAACTGCTGTAGTTTCAAAATGATATCATGCAGATCTACTCGGTGGCCACAAAGAGATGCAAGATGAATGAATGAAAGAAGAATTTTTTCCCTTTATTTTTTAATGACCGAAAATAGAAGCAAAGTTAACTCTTTGTTTTCGCTAAAATAAGACAACTCAGGTTCATAGAGAGCATGTACCTCCTCCATTTTTCTCCACTGGTTAAAAAATGTTTACATACGAGACCGTTTGGTGCCACTACCGGAGGACCTGTTCTAACCTTTCGCTAGTCTGATTGGAGCATTGTAGTTTTTACGTGCAACAACTGCTGAGGAAAATAAAGATAATTTGCCTCAGATTGGCAATTTCTTGTAGTACATCTTTTGTAGGTAGGCCACTCAAAAGGCGAGCAAAACAATGTACATATCTACGCGAATCATCAAATGTTGTGTACTTTGTATGGCTTATAGAGATTATCTTGAAAGTTTTCAAACTATTCTACCAATGTGTTGTGAAATGGAGTAAAGCAAAGACATGATACAAACTCCAGTTCAGTACGAGGTTATTGATATCTTATTTGAACTTCTCTTTGTATTTTCCGCTTCTTTCGTATGAACAGAAGCAAGTAAATTCACTGATGGATAGGTATGCCCTGAAGGCCCCCCGTCAACATTTTCTCAATGAATATTCTTCATTTCTGTCGATTCTCTTTCCCAATCTAGGAACATCTGACCCCTGTTTTTATTTTCTCTCCTATTCTAGAAACATCTGACCTTTGTTTTTATCAAAGAGGTATCAAATAGAACTGATCACTTGTATAGTACTGATTGGCCTATGGTGTCCATTTTTTGTGAAATCACCGATCTAGCTCTGATAGATCTTTGTCAAAAGGAAGCTTGTAATGCTGGTAAGGAAATGTTTTGTACTCTGTGAGGGTATTTGGGTTCTGTGTCCCCTCGTCATCCTTTAGATATTTGTCGAAATAAAGATCAAAATGCTAGTAAGGAAATGTTTTGTACTTTGTGAGGTTATTTGGATCCATGTCCCCTCGCCTTCCTCTAGATCTCTGTTAAAACCAAGCTTGTAATGCAGGTGAGGCAATGTTTTGTACTTTGAGAGGTTATTTGGATCTATGTCCCCTCACCTTCCTCTAGATCTCTGTTAAAACCAAGCTTGTAATGCAGGTGAGGAAATGTTTTGTACTTTGTGAGGTTATTTGGATCCATGTCCCCTCGCCTTCCTCTAGATCTCTGTTAAAACCAAGCTTGTAATGCAGGTGAGGCAATGTTTTGTACTTTGAGAGGTTATTTGGATCTATGTCCCCTCACCTTCCTCTAGATCTCTGTTAAAACCAAGCTTGTAATGCAGGTGAGGCAATGTTTTGTACTTTGAGAGGTTATTTGGATCTATGTCCCCTCACCTTCCTCTAGATCTCTGTTAAAACCAAGCTTGTAATGCAGGTGAGGCAATGTTTTGTACTTTGAGAGGTTATTTGGATCTATGTCCCCTCACCTTCCTCTAGATCTCTGTTAAAACCAAGCTTGTAATGCAGGTGAGGAAATGTTTTGTACTTTGTGTAGGTATTGGAGTGCCATACTCCCTCACCCAACAAACCAGCTGTATCAAAACAAACCTTCCCCAAGAAACCTGATTTATTTTCTACAAAACAAACCGCAGAATAAGTGGAAATGACCAATTTAGTTTGAATTATAACCCGTTATAAGAGAGATTTGCAGATTCCGTCCTCCATAGATACCAAGGCTACTAAAACCTCTGGTATTAAGATCCGGGATAACCATAAAGTGCAAAGGGAGACGGCCATTACTCAAAAAGCCATTGCGGTTTTTTATGAGAATTATTTGCTAATGATACACAGGTTACATCTGTTTCCTGAGTTCATCTCACATCATTAAAGACTTAAAGTACTTATAACAAGTTGAGGTGTGAAATCCTTCTGTGCTAGAACCAAGGTCCACTATTAACACAATAAGCCTTTCCTAAAACCGTCCTGAAACTTAGCCTATTGACCGCCTGTCTGTAATACCACAGAAATCTTAACCGACATAAAATAAAAAACCTTGACCTTAGTCGCATCGATAAACTGGCTACCAGTCTCTAGAATATCAAAACCATCACTAAAATTTGGCTGATGATTTTTGTCTCTATGACATGGACGATACTAGAGTTTCTAGAATCCTAAGTTTCCAACTAGGGGGAGATAATCTAGTATTAGAATTCTTATTAATAACTTGAGTTTGGTGCAGTCTACCCGTATCCCATGACTCCCTCCAGATACAAAATTAACTCATTTACCCTGAAAATTTATAATGGACACCAAATACTATCCAATTGATACACACTTTTTGTACCTTCACAATGCTTGGTATAATAACTCATTTACCCTTGGAGACATTTGAACTCTTCTGATTCATAGATTGGAACAGTTCATTATGATTTTCTAGAGGTGAATGAGTTAAAGAGTTATCTGCCCTTGTGCACAGGAATCAATTAAGATATCAATACGTTCTCCAGAAAAAGATTTATTGCTCACAAAATATGACATATAACTATCACTAATACATATTTGCAAGGGAAGATAACCCTGTAATATGTTAATACAGAATGATACCCCCTGACCTTAATTTACTTGTTTTTGTCCCCCCCCCCCCCTCCCCCCTGATATTTTATACAGCCCGACCAGAAGACAGTGTGAGGGGAGCCAGATCTATATTGTCATCATTTTATTGGTAGTCTATAACTCTCTGTAGATTCTCTCACAATTGTACCCAGACATAAATGCTACACCATCATCTTTGGCCTACAAACAATTAAAGAACTCTTCAGAAGACATTAAACAATACGTTTTATACGCATAGTGACACTCAAGTGTGACAGAGATCAAATCTACCCACATCAGAAAACGTACCATATGAACTATGCTCTTTTCAGTAACTTTACCAAAACAAATTAATTAGCTGAGTTGTTGAACAGTTTAAGAGACATTGGGAACAAAGTTGAGTTTTACACAATGAATGTGATGAAAATCACTTTTATCCTATCATTAGATGAACAAACACAACTACCGATACAGAACCTGATTTTAACAGAAGTCATCATTACATTGTTGAGTAACAATGGAGATCATTGTCATGGTAACCTATCTCGCCATCTACATGTCACAGTCCATTTCACGTTAAAACGTCCAGCAAACCAGGTCACAATCAAATAAACAATCTTATTTAAGACAAATAGAAGTCGGTGAGGTTATGGGTAGATTGCTACCAAAGACATTTGTAACTTTGGTGAAGATAGAGAAAAAGATAGATAGATTGGATAACTGATCATGAACGGACAGATAAGAAGGGATGTGAAAATTAGAAACAACAGTAATTAAGACATAAAAATAAATGCCTCCCCTCCACCAATCCTTCCCTCCCCCCTTCCCCCCACCAATACTCCTCCTCCCCTCCTTAAAATCCTCCAATCCTACCCCTCCACCTATATGTCCACGAGTGGAGTGAGTGGGCTAAAGAGTAAAATGAAGAGGAAATGAAGGATAGAACAGGAAAGAGAAAAAGAAATAGAACATGCATATAGTGACTGGCCTAAAGAGTAAGATATAGTATGAGATACTCTGAGATAGAAAGCTATCACAGCCATGTGGTTGGACTAATGACATTATGATGGATATAGTCTAATTAATCACGGGAGATTTCTTAATCCATCTGTTACTGTACCCAGCTATCACAGTCCTAATGATAGGCCTGCTAATCACCACTAAATCCACCACCGACCAGCCAACTTAATCGACTGACCATTGGGGAACATTTAGTAGAGATGTCTCAAAGCCTTTGAGGATATGCAGAGATTCTAAAGGGATTTCTTCTGCTGACTTGTACAGAGGTTAAAAATCACCAGACCAAAATGTCTGGCCAACTGACATGAAATGCATGCATGACATCAAATTTGTTACTCATTCTTTGCAGAATCAGTAGCTTTAAAGCACCTTCAGACTGACAGGGTGACACAGAGGACAACGGATATAAAATAAAATTCAATATTTTAAGTCCATATTATAGTTTTAAGTCCAAAATGTTTTCTTTTTCTTTTCAAATCTCAAGATGATTAAGACTTTATTCCAAGGTCTTGTGATAGAGATGAATGCTCTTTCCAACATTATGAATGCTGTGTCTGGGTTTCTGATCATTCATTCACAGTGGATACTTAAAAGTTCATTCAAGGATCTGCTTCATTCACACGATTTTGTCGTCCAATCTGTTGATGAACCATTCAATTTTAAAATGATGTTTTTATGAGTAGATTACAGTTGTTAATGTACAGTAAATCTCATGTTTTCTCTTTCTCTGTCAGCAGGCCCTTCGGACATGATTAGCCCGACCACAAAATGACCAGTGGTCAAGCTCCGTAACTGATACCGACTGGTATCCTCTGTGACACTTATTGTAGCTGGACAATACAACTTTCACCCCTATACAGCCGAGTGCTTTTATATGTAGTGAGAAGAAATGGAAACTAAAACAGATTAATGGTGTCTGAAAATATATGTAAATACTAAGTATAAACACACCTCCTCCTAGGAGAATCTGAAAACATGTCTATCAGATTAAAGTCCACACAATAACACAGGATTTTTTTAAAATATTTGTACAATACATACATTCACAATATGTCTTTATTCAACCAGCTGTTGGACATTGGTCCAACTGACCACCCTCCTGGTTCAACCAAATTGACATTCAAAACCTAAGTCAACCTTGAGAAATCTTTCGATTGATTAGAAAATTTGGAAACAATTCTTTATTTTTTTTGAGGAATAGAAATTTTGTGGAATAGAAATGATTTGTTTTCATAAAGAATAACATTCTTAAGAAAAAAGCCAATTCAATGAAAATTATTTGCAGGTGTACAGCTCATAAATTGATGACTTGGAAGTCAAGTGTCAGAAACATTTCATCAATGGTTCCAATATTTCATAAAGAAAGACAGGTGATATATTATAATAAGAGCACTTTGATAGGTCTGATCTGTTATGACTTTTCTATAATAACAGCCACTATCACTAACCTATATACTTATATACCTACATCTGTACAAGGTCATAACCATAATTGCACTTTCACCTGAGATTATTAACATCTGTAATCATTGAATAAACTTTTGATTACTTCATATTAATTGTATTACAAAACTTAATTGGGCTTAAACTTTCATATTTAATTGATCAATCGACAGCTATAATATATTTGCACTGCACCTGTGTGTAAATATCAACATGTAACACCCAACTACAAATGTCATACTGTTATAAAACTCACACAAACTCACACCTGTCTATAAAGGTCACATCTGTCTATAAAAGTCAAGCCTGTATATAGAACTTAAACCTGTCTATAAAGGTCAAACTTGTTTATAAACAATCGCACCTGTGTATAAAGGTCACGCCTGTCTATAAAGGTCACTTATGTCTATAAAGGTCAAACCTTTCTATAAAGGTCACATATGACTATAAACATCACACCTGTCTATAAAGGTCAAACCTGTATATAAACATCACACCTGTCTATAAAGGTCAAACCTGTCTATAAACATCACACCTGTCTATAAAGGTCAAACCTGTCTATAAACATCACACCTGTCTATAAAGGTCACACTTGTCTATAAAGGTCACTTATGTCTAAAAAGGTCAAACCTTTCTATAAAGGTCAAACCTGTCTATAAACATCACACATGTCTATAAAGGTCAAACCTGTCTATAAACATCACACATGTCTATAAAGGTCATACCTGTCTATAAAGGTCAAACCTGTCTATAAACATCACACATGTCTATAAAGGTCATACATGTCTATAAAGGTCAAACCTGTCTATAAACATCACACCTGTCTACAAAAGGTCATACATGTTTCTTTAATACACACCTGCCTTTTAACTCTACACCTGTCCACAAATGTTTAAATAACACACCTGTCTATAAAGGTCATACCTATCTATAAAGGTCATACCTATCTATAAAGGTCATACCTGTCTATAAAGGTCATACATATCTATAAAGGTCATACATATCTATAAAAGTCATACCTGTCTATAAAGATCATACCTGTCTATAAAGGTCATATCTATCTATAAAGGTCATACCTGTCTATAAAGGTCATACCTATCTTCAGTACAAGAGTTTGACCAGCTTAATACATACCTTACACAGCCAACAAATTAACCAATTTCACATTTGTAGGGTAAGGAAGATACAGGAACTCCTACATAGTTCAGACAGGTGCACATATTGTTTTTAAGTTTTTTATGTCCTTAAAACGGTGAATGAAAGTTTCTGATGAGGTCAAAATAGAACATGAATAGATTTGTATATAAAGAGAACAGCTGTACCCAACAGACCTACATAAGGTCCTATCAATACTCCCACCGTCATTGTTTTAACTCAATCACCCCCAAAGACACATTTAAGCTCTCCCAACTCAAAGACAAGACTAGTCCATTATGAAATTTCAGGGGTGAATGAGTTCAACTTATTTCGGTCAATGCACCAACTGAGAGGAGTCTTTCACCTCAAACATGAATCCAATGCTTGATTCCAAAGTCAATGAAAAGTTGTAAACTAGCACAAGTTGGTATAAGAGATGGTATCGGAAGGTTTACTAGACTTACGACCCCTGGGTACAGCACGCTGGCGACACAACCGACAATCTATTATAGACATTCAAACAGGAATAGAACATTTATTTTCGTACAAGTTCTTTTTCTGTGAGAACAAAGTCAAAGAAAACATCAGATTTTTAAAATAAACCTACTATATATATGTTACAAGGTTTTTGTCTGTCTGTGATCTGAGGTACATTTGTATTGCACTCGAATCTCAACACCGAAAAACTTGTTAAAACATTATCACATAACAAAGAAACCACACAGGAAGATTTAGGAAGCCATTCTTACGAGTCTAAACCCTGCATTTATCTGTTGCTAGCTGACCAAATCCTGATTCTATGGTGATTATATATAGATATATCAATTATACTGTCAGAAAAGTGAAAACAATGTTTGAACGTCAAACATTAATATTCTTCATCATAGCAACCCTATTGTTCTGAAGGTGACAAAACCTTTTCATTTCATAAATCAAGCTCTATGTTCTAAAGTTTGATGTGAATTTATTATGCAGAAGTTGATTGTTGAATTGTCAAGCTTTGGTGTTTTATCGGGGTTTAGTGGTCTGGTACAGTGAATTAGTATTACCCTTCCAAGCAATCACCTCGCCACGGAAACATTCCATCGAGTGCAACATTGTGCAGTCGTCAATTTATAACTTTTGAATGGGTGATAAACATGTAAAAATGTTTAAACAGTGACCTTTTAGTGTACGTAAAGAACGAAAGCATGACTAAACATAAAACTACAACAGTAAAAGGCCATGCAGTTTTTTTTCTAAATGTCTGTCAATGAAATAGCTTCACCGCGATACACATATAACATAGTAACCACGATCAGAGCATCCAACATGGCATATAAAATGCCGCAAAGTTGGGTAATGACTGTTCATCAGGGAAATATTCAACTCTGGTCAACTCTATTTAATAGTCGGCAAAAAATGTTCTTTAGATTTATCAGACACTTTTCCTGAGAAATCAACAGCATTTGAAACACTAGAGGCATTTAATCAGACAACAACTCAGCATGAATGACATAATTTAAGAGAGATTTCTTATTTTGCTTTCAGTTTTTATGAATAACTTGTTTTCTTCGACTCGTAAAATCTGTAGCTGTACACAGTCTATAGTGTAACCTTACTGCAGAGGCGATCAATCAAGCTCGCTAATCAAAACCGAAGCAACACCTAGACGTCAAACAGTTTTAGTGTGACAGTGTTTACTCCAGCACACGATGCCATCGTTCTGACTCGACCAGTCTATGTTTGTGCCGAATGATAAACATTTATTTTACACATCTCACCCGGCAGGCAGCTGAGAGACAGCTTAGGCTCCCTATCAGTGTGAAACATGCAGTCTATCTGATATATATGCTCGGACCATCAGATACCAGAGAATCCCAGAAAATATCATATAATTAGCGGTGAATGAAAAAGTATGAACGGGAACAAAAAATATAGGGATCTAGTTTGGAACTAAACCATCTGGTGATAAGTATCAAACGTAGAATAAAAACGGTGATATTCATCATCTGCTGGATTGATCAGAAGTCCAGAACAGGCGTAATTAGCTTGGAAACAAAAACTCATAGGAAACAAAACCTGATTACTTGGAGAAGAAATAGGGCTGACGATTGCCAGAGTGTATACCAAAATTCTGAGGTGCAAAAACCGAGTAATTCTATGTAAATGAACCAACCAACTCTACTTAATGTCAGAATTTGAAATGTCCTTTTACCAATCATTCTCTACAAAAAGTCAGCATATTTTGGTTGATGAAGTAAATGTAAAAGGTATATATACAAATAGTGTGCCAAAGAGCTCTAAGAGAAGTTCAGGTGAAATACCGTAACAACGATTTGGGCACGTAACGCGACGGTTCGGCCGCCTGTTGGGTACAGGAAGTGGCGGCAATGTTTTTTATAGATTATCTCCTCATTAATCTCGATCTCAGCTTTATGGACCAATATAAGGGAGCTGTTCCATACACATGTAGTCAGTCTGTGAGGAACGACGACATACTACCCATCAATATAACTACAATGTAAACACAGAATCATTGAGAAAACACAATACAAATCACCCACTAACTCCTGGTATGAAAAACAATAAAAAATATCCATTATTCACTCATTCACCCCTGAAATTACATTATGGACCGTTCCAGCTTTGAAACAGAAGAGTCCAAATGTCTCTTCAGGGGTATAGGAGTTAAGTTAAACCAAATTTCATTAGCATTCATCAAACCAGATACCAGGTAATAAAGTACTGAAATTCTAAAACTTACTTAATTTGTTTGTTTTATCTTTATTAATATCAAAGTTTTTCTTTTATTTTTTTTTTAATTTCAAACAAGAAAAAAATGTTGATAAAAATTAATGACATTTTATGAACTCTAAAATCAATAGATTTTGAAAATCAATGGTGAAAAAATGTTACTCACATTGACAGATTGATTGCTGTTATATTGATTTTTTTTTAGACAATATTTATATTGGAGCTGACTGAACAACTTTAATAGCTTTGAAATTTCAACATCAGAACAATCAGTGTAGGTGGCAGTATTGTTATAACATTCAATGTAAGACGGCAGCCAAGCTAAATACTGACGAGGTATCTCGTACCAACAGATCAGAGACTAGTAAATTAAGTCTGTGGAAACACTTCCCTGTGATAGTATGTCAGATAATTAAAATGTTTTCTTTTTTTATTAAGAAGAACACCAGTAGAGGAGTGCGATGAACAGCCAGAAATGTCTCTTGGCTTGGCCACAGTCTGCTCTGTACACATGCACACTAGATAGGCCGATAGTGAGGGAATCAGCTGTGGCTGAGTTAGATATGATATCAGGTGTTGAAAGGTGGCCTCGGGTCCAGGTAGGGTACCAGGCGGTGTGCTAGTAGGACGATCCTCATACCACGGAACATGTGGGGCAGGATACCAAAACTATAGAACATGTGGGGCAGGATACCAAAACTATAGAACATGTGGGGCAGGATACCAAACCTATAGAACATGTGGGGCAAGATACCAAACCTATAGAACATGTGGGGCAGGATACCAAACCTATAGAACATGTGGGGCAGGATACCAAACCTATAGAACATGTGGGGCAGGATACCAAACCTATAGAACATGTGGGGCAAGATACCAAACCTATAGCTGGGCAAATACATGTGGGGAAGATACCAAACCTATAGAACATGTGAGGCAGGATACCAAACCTATAGAACATTGGGGCAGGATACCAAACCTATAGAACATGTGGGGCAGGATACCAAACCTATAGAACATGTGGGGCAAGATACCAAACCTATAAAACATGTGGGGCAGGATACCAAACCTATAGAACATGTGGGGCAGGATACCAAACCTGTAGAACATGTGGGGCAGGATACCAAACCTATAAAACATGTGGGGCAGGATACCAAACCTATAGAACATGTGGGCAGGATACCAAACCTATAAAACATGGGGCAGGTACCAAACCAAAACATGGGGCAGGATACCAAACCTATAGAACATGTGGGGCAGGATACCAAACCTATAGAACATGTGGGGCAGGATACCAAACCTATAGAACATGTGGGGCAGATACCAAACCTATAGAACATGTGGGGCAGGATACCAAACCTATAGAACATGTGGGGCAGGATACCAAACCTATAGAACATGTGGGGCAGGATACCAAACCTAAGAACATGTGGGCAGGATAAACGAACATGTGAGCAGGATACAATTATAGAACATGTGGGGAGGATACCAAACTTAGAACATGTGGGCAGAACCACCTATAGACATGTGGGCGGACTCCAAAACTATAGAACATGTGGGGCAGATACCAACTATAAACAGAGATACCAAACTATAGAACATGTGGGGCAGGAACCAAACCTAAAATGTGATAGAAATGTGGCAGGATACCAACCTATGAACATGTATACACTATAAACATGTGGGGAGGATACCAAACTATAGAACATGTGGGCAGGATGTGTAGTAATTGTCCAACCAGGATCCCCACACAGAATAGAATATGTTGGACAGGACATGTAGCAAGTACCTCAAACCAAGATCCTTACAATACAGAACGTATGGGATAGGATCTGTATTGAACCCTACACTACAGCATGTATAGGGCGGGATCTCAAAACAACAGCGGAACCATGATCCCCACACTACAAACAAGAGATCCCAGAGGGATCTTGGCGCCCACCTAAGAACGATCTTTGTCTGACAAAGGAAAGAGGAATCTTTTCTCTGCTTTTCAAGCTTTTACTACATATTACTACACATGAAATTTGAGAAAGGTTCTTTGACTACTTTCTGAGATATTTAACAGTAACAAACTTCAATTATCAAATCCAAGATTGCTACCTGTCGGCCATCGTGTTCATCGATCGTTACCAAAATGCAATATGCATAACCAGGGACCTAGAGGAACCTGCACATAAAATTTGAGACAGATCCCTTCAGTACTTTCTAAGAAATAGCGGTAACAAGCTTCAACTAGCAAAATCCAAGATGATGTCCTGTCGGCCATCTTATTCACCGATCGGTCCCAAATGCGACATGCACAACTAGGGTCCTAGGGGAACCTGTATATAAAATTTGAGAAAGATCCCTTCAGTACTTTTTGAGAAATAGCCATAACAAACTTAAACTATCAAAATCTAAGATGGCCACCTGTCGGCCATCTTGTTGACTGACCGGTCCCCAAAATGCAATATGCACAACTAGGGTCCTAGGGGAACCTGTTTATGAAATTTGAGAAAAATCCCTTCAGCACTTTTTGAGAAATAGCGGTAACAAACTTTAACTATCAAAATCCAAGATGGCCGCCTGCCGGCCATCTTGTTCATCGATCGGTCCCAAAATGCAATATGCAAACTAGGGACCTAGGGGAACCTGTATATGAAATTGAGAAAGATCCCTTCAACTTTTTGAGAAATAGCGGTAACAAACTTTAACTATCAAAATCCAAGATGGCCGCCTGTTCATCGATCGTCCAAAATGCAATATGCACAACTAGGGTCCTAGGGAACCTGTATATGAAATTTGAGAAAGATCACTTCAGCACTTTTTGAGAAATAGCGGTAACAAACTTTAACTATCAAAATCCAAGATGCCGCCTGTCGGCCATCTTGTTCATCGATCGGTCCCAAAATGCAATATGCACAACTAGGGTCCTAGGGGAACCTGTATATGAAATTTGAGAAAGATCCCTTCAGCACTTTTTGAGAAATAGCGGTAACAAACTTTAACTATCAAAATCCAAGATGGCCCCTGTCGGCCATCTTGTTGACTGACCGGTCCCAAAATACAACATGCACAACTAGGACCATAGGGAAACTGACATATGCAATATGAGAAAGATCCCTTCAGTACTTTCTGAGAAATAGCGGTAACAAGAATTGTTAACGGACCACGGACCACGGACGAAAAACGATTTGAAAATCCCACCATCTGATGATAGTGGGCTAAAAATGTGGGGTGGGATCCCAACACTAAAGAATGTGTGGGGTGGGATCCCAACACTGAAGAATGTGTGGGGTGGGATCCCAACACTGAAGAATGTGTGGGGTGGGATCCCAACACTAAAGAATGTGTGGGGTGGGATCCCAACACTGAAGAATGTGTGGGGTGGGATCCCAACACTGAAGAATGTGTGGGGTGGGATCCCAACACTGAAGAATGTGTGGGGTGGGAGTCTGTATTGATTATCTGATCAGGCCGTTTTCAGATGGTTCCAATCCGTATTCATGTAAAATTTTGTCCTGAATGTAGAAAATCCTGTGTTACTGATTAAAATGGAATTATCTCCAATGTATAACAGAGATAGAATTAGCTGCAGTAGCTGTCTATATATGTCCACTAAGTTCTCTCGTCTGATGTGTTCCTACTATATTAATAGGATATGGATAATTTTATTCAAATGTTCAATATAGGGCAAGCCTTTGATTTAAGCAACCCTCCTGAAGAATAGAACAGACAAAACGTCATGGTTGGTCAATGAAAAGGTCATTGTAGGTCAATCAGAGTGATTCATGAAGTTCTGCTAGTTTTGGTGCCATGGCAACTTGTACATATACTGGTAATAATGTTTGTTTTATATGGTGGTGGAGGGGGTCAAGGTGACATTTTATTTGACCATTATAAGGAATCACACAGGGGAAGGTCTGTTGGACCAAGTCGTAAAGGGAGATAATCCTCTCCAACAAGGGAGAGCTGGGTCCAGGGAAACTATAAAAGGGAATTGAACATGTATTCTGTAATGTCATAAACACATGGCTAAATGCACTTATGAGCCTTACAACCTTACAGCAGCCCTAATATCATGTATAAAGTTCCCAGCAGGGGCTAAATTACTCCAGATTGAGATGTCCCATAAATCGCTTCATGATAAATATCCAGTTATATGCACAAAGCGTTGAAAAGCCCTTTAATACCACGTAGCCTTTAGGCTATACAAGGCATTGCAGTAGCCACCCCAGCTAATATCCCTCTCCAGCTATCGCTCATATCCTGATGCAGTTATATGCCAACTGATGAAAATATTTCAAAAAGTAATCACTGAAAATCAGAAAGTAGCGTAATTATGTGTTAAATGGATCACCAGCCACGGTGATCAGACACAGGTGGCCCCGGTGATGGCCCCTATAGATCGGCTGCAGGACAAATCTATATGTATAGAAGGTTTTGTTAATGTTTTGTCAATTGAAATAGCGTTTTTAAAATAACTTATAGAGAGTGAGATTGCTATTATTGTGAAACATAATCTATTGGAAACACCTGTTAAAGTGAATCAGATAATTAGGGTCCTTACATCCTATTACTGGGTTACAGGTCAGGTCTTTAGGTCAATATAAGGTGAACAGGTTAATAAGTCCTAGATCAGCATACAGGTGTTAAAGGTCAGGCCTAGGATCTACATTTTACCTGTCACAGGTCCTAGATTGACCTACATTTTACCTCTTTCCGATCACAGATTGACCTACATGTTACCTCTCATCGATCATAGATTGACCTACATTTACCTCTCATTGATCATAGATTGACCTACATTTTACCTCTTTCCGATCACAGATTGACCTACATGTTACCTCTCATCGATCATAGATTGACCTACATTTACCTCTCATTGATCATAGATTGACCTACATTTTACCTCTCATTGATCATAGATTGACCTACATTTCACCTCTCACCGATCATAGATTGACCTATATTACCTGCTGTGTGTCCTAAATTGACCTACCATTTATTACCTGTCCAAGGTCCAGAATTTACCCATATTTACCTGCCACCCATCCTAGATTAACTTAGTCTTAGTTACCTGTCTAAAGTCCTATATTGACCCATATTTTACCTGTCAGATCCTCCATTTACCTCCCCCTATAGAAGGTCAGGTCGGGCCAGGTGTACTGGTCACTATTGTGAACGGTCAGAGTGATCAAGTTCAACGCGACCCTTTCAAGTATCAATAAAAACACAAGTTTTTTAGCTAATGATAAACCATGGGACTGAAATCAAGGTGAGAGGGGCATTGTATTTCAAATCAAAAACCAAGATAAGCTGGCTTATGTAAAAGGAGATTGATAAAATCTCTGTCTGTCCCACACCAAGTATTTGATTGCAATCAGAAAACCTAATCCACTCGACCAGGATCATTAGCGATGGCACTCGGAGCTGATCACAGAGTACATAAAGCTTCAAACTTTGTTACATTTCAATGTTCTGCTGACGATTAGCTACCTGTAAAAGTGGTGAGGGCTCACCGACCCAGGTCGACTAACCTACCACAGACACGGCCGAATATCTCCCACCATCAACAATGCTCAGGATAGCATTAAAAACAAACCTCACATCTGTAGTATTTCAAAGAGCTTCATAGAGACAGGAAGCACAGGCTCTCTGTAATTTGCCAATGAAAGAAGTTTGTGAACATTACTACAATAGCAATTGGATACTATTACTTCTGTGTGGTGTGGAATTCGGCTCAGTCCGACTCAGAGAAACGGCTACTTCAGAAAAAATAAACAAAATTATCCACAATCTTAGCAACAAGATGCCTTGTGCGTAGATCCGTCTGAGCATCAATAGGTTTGCTGTAAACGAGACCAGAATTCATTACGCTGCAATTCCGTGATTACGGCCTTTTCTAATGATTTTTATGACGTTGTGTAATTGTGACCTACGTATGTACAAATTGCTGATACAGAAAAGCAGTCAGCAGATTAATTTGAAGAGTTTTTTAACTTACGTTTATTGATATTGCCTATCAGTGGGTGTTTCATCAACTAATTAACAAGTTCAAGACAGGGTGGCAAACGAAAATTGATCTTGTGCCAAAATACAAACCGAGAAAAGTGCACGATTATAGGTAACTATGTTAATGTTTAACTCCGTTTGTGAGCTGTGATGAAAAATAAATTAACGGCTTGATTTTTACGCGGACAAGTTTGGCTGTAGGTACTTAAGACAATGTATGTGTGTGTGTTTGCATAGACTTTTGGCTATATGTAGTCCGCGATTACCCCAGATCTCGGTACAGACTGGACTGTTCGACACACCCCATATCCTACTCTCGATACATATCCTGTCTCGGCTAACCTGATAAAAACCTCAAACACCGAAATTTCTCATGATAATAAATTTTTTGATAAATTTCATACCTCATTACCCCTTATCATGTAATGCATGATTTGGGAGATTTCAGACTGAAATTACTGAATCAAATGCTTATTTTTGTCAGTGGTCCTAATTTGAAACGATGTGAAATGGTCCATTCCCTGCTCCTAAGACAGTCTTCCTCTATATAGCATGGCAGTGTGAAACCCTGCTTACACTAAGTGACCAATGTGAAATAAGAAATTAAACCGGCTGGACAAGCTTGCCTGGAGACAGTTTTAAAGTGTAACCCACGTCACAGACGGGACAATTTCTGACACATAACTTTGGGACGAGATAAAGGACATATCTGGCTTCCATTCCATTTTGCTGGTATTTTCTGTAGATTAGGGGGTATCAGTGTGTGTACATGTAATTCTGTAATTGAGTATGACCCGGTTTACATAACAATCCCCCCAAGAAATATGCACACAATTCTATACACCCAGCAAATGTAAGTAAACAAAGTTGGAATATTTCTCACATACAAATCTACACCTCTATTTTAAATGAAGCACCTGTTCCTCCCTACATACCATCCGAGTCACCTCTACATCAGGCACTCGGGACATCCCCACCACCACCATCGCCATCATCACAAAAATCACGAACACCAATGCCACAACAACTATTATAACACCACTTTTATAGGCACAAAATGATCAGACCAAAATAGGGATTGAAGGTCTTCTGTCACCACTACCAGCTTGGCTTGGACATGTCATACATATGGCTTGGACACGTCATATAAGGTATGGACATGTCATATATATATGGCTTGGACACATCATACAAGGTATGGACATGTCATATATATGGCTTGGACACGTCATATTGGGCTTGGACATGTCATACAGTGTTTGGACATGTCATATATATGGCTTGGACACGTCATACAGGGTATGGGCACGTCATACAGTGTATGGACATGTCATATATAGGGCTTGGACACGTCATACAGGGTATGGACATGTCATATATAGGGATCGGATATGTCATACAGGGCTTGGACATGACATACAGGGCTTAGACATGTCATATACAGGGCTTGGACACATCATACAGGGCTTGGACATGTCATATACAGGGCTTGGACACATCATATATAGGGCTTGCATACATCATACAGGGATTGGACATGTCATATATAAGGCTTGGACACGTCATACAGGGCTTGGACATGTCTTATTGGGCTTAGACATGTCATATACCGGGATTGGACACATCATACAGGGCTTGGACACATCATATAGGGCTTGGAAATGTCATATATAGGGCTTGCACATATCATACAGGGCTTGGACATGTCATATATAGGGCTTGCACACATCATATAGGGATTGGACATGTCATATAAGGCTTGGACACGTCATGCAGGGCTTGGGCATGTCATATTGGGCATGGACACGTCATATATAATATATATGATTTGGACACACCATACAGGGACTTGGACACGCCATATATAATATACATGTATAGGGCTTGGACACGCCATACAGAGACTTGGACATATCATAAATGGCTTTGACACGCCATACAGAGACTGGACATGTCATACAGGGCTTGGACATGCCATGTAGAGATTGGACACCCCTAATACAGGGCTTGATCATAGCCATACATGGCTTCATGTGTAAGGTGCTTGGACCTCCCCTGGACAACTTCCTCTGATCAAATCTAAATGAGAATCAATCACCAATCGGTGTTATTCATCATTCTTAAGGTCGTAACGGTCCCCAAATGAAAGGGAACAATCGTTCACTGTCAGAGTGGCCAGGTGCTGCTATGTGACAAAAATTTGGTTATCAGCGTAATCGGTGTGAAATGGCTCATTTACTCCATGTCTAAATCTTAATCTACAGTCATTTCCACATCTGTGTATGGTTAAAAATTTCAGGACAATTAGGGGACCAAATCGCCTAATCAGCTCCCCAACAGGTGATTGTGATTGTTCCCTGTAATAGCTTCTAGTCCTCTATAATAGGATCAGAGATGACTTCTCACTACAACCAGAACAGTTAATATCTCATAAGTTACACTTCATATACTTATTCTGGTAATATCTTATATATATGCACTTTTAAATCTAATTTCTAATTTCTATACAGTTCAAATATGTATGTTCGATTTACAAATATAATTACATTTATAAATCATTATTAGAAATTTATATTTAATGTGGAATTTCAAATTGAATCTGACATCATGCAGAGAAAAAAAATCTATGGGGTAATTTATGTGTGAAAATTACCCCCCTGGTGACATTATAAAAACTAAATGGGGAATAATATCTGCACAAATACAAAATGTGTCAATGTAAGAGAAAGTGGTTTAGAATGGGTAAGGTGTGTCTCTTTAACACCTCAACTGGAGCACACATAATCTGTCCTGTAAGTGTTTACAGCCTAATGAACCACAATAATGTGCCCGACACCTTAGGGGCTCGGTCAGTGGACAACAAAACAGCCATTCTGTACTAATCACACCGTAATCAATTCACCGATATCTCAGCAATCTGATTGGTCAGTTGATTTATTAATCGGGTCGTGTCACACCGGATATTATCATAAGTTATTAGTTAAAATATTACATGATAAATCTCAAAGTTTTTCAAAAAATTTCAATGGAAAATTGAGTGCGGTATTAAACGATAAATGAAAATAAAAATAAGATATACCGATATGTATAATTATATCGACACAGAACACCAAAGTAGTTTATGACGAACACGAAATACATCCAGTTAAATCTAAAAACAGTCAAAATTTTCAAATCAAATCTTGAAAGATGAGAAGCTTCTTACAGAAATTGAGCCAAAATTGTGAGTATCGCATTTCTCTAATCGATAAAAACAATAGTGTATGTGTTTGTATGCGGGCTTTGAAGTCACAATGTCAGAAACTAAAAATATATTTAGATTAAGTTCATTGATCTCTGCCTGTAAATAAGACCTTGGTTGACTTCCCTAATACACCCTACATATCAGATTTGCCAACATCTACATCAGCAGAAACCTCTACACATGTTCAACCCTAAACTTTTATTTAAAAATTTGAAATGCAGCATTCACTTTTTAGAGCCATGACTGTTTTCTCTTAAGTTATATATATATATTGTCGAAAACAATAATCTCTATATTGCTTTATTAAATCTTTTTTTGCTTCATATTTTTTCATTACAAATACATTACAAATCGTGCCCTTGACCTTTTTGTTACACATCTGTGACCTTCATAATGACATATCTGCTAAAGAATAAAGTGACCTTGACCTCTTACATCTGTGACCTTTACCTTCTAATGACACATTGCACAACTCTTGATTCACCATGACTGGTGACCTTGACATGTTAGATCAGTGACCTTTATAATGACACATGTTACAACTCGGATACAGAATGAGGTGACCTTGACCCATGTGTCATGAACACACGACATACATGCCTATAACTGTCTGTATACAGAAGGTGAAAAAAGATAAATTACTCATAATTTGTTTTAATTTCCATGATAAATACCATATCTGTAGGAACTAGTACAGAAAGGGAGAATGCTGTAGCAAATCTCTTTCATAGAAATATTGTATAAATTTCGGAAAGGGAAAAACTCCTTATAAATCATTTCAGTATTATCATAATAGATTTGTTTTATTTGTACTTGGAGACCTTAAGCTAAGCATGTCAACGTCCTAAAAAGTGACATTTATACCTAGGTCACCAAAACTAAAAAGTAATTGTTGTTTACAGGTCCGATGACCACCGAACTATCTTACTTAACCTCGCTATACCACAATTCGGATAGAAATTACATCAACAAACGCACCTTCAAAACACCTTTGATTGTTTATTAAAAGTTTTAATTCAATAGTACTTTATCATCCTGTTTTCTTGTCCAGTATTGGGGGGGATTGGTTAGAATCAGACAAAAATCAAATAATTGTGTCAATGTTAATTAGAATCTGGATACCAGCCATTAGAATATCAGCAAAATAAAAACACAGCAATAAATACAAAACAGAGTGATTCAATATCAACAATTACACATAGTTCGTCAATTCTTTGTAAGAGTTCTCAGTTTTCATAAAATTAAATTTAATTTCATTAATACTTACCATAATTTAGTATGCAAATACGCTACCGTTGTACACCCATCTTGTACCCCAACAAAACATTAAGATTGAGAATCCCGTCTCCCATAAAGCCGTACCTCCTGCCTCGTACTCGGACGAGAGTAACATAGAGCTGGTCCCTACTTCCTCTTTCCTTTATGGCGCTACACAGCTCGACGGCAATTGCATTGTGTCTATGTCCGTTTCGCTGTTTAGGTCCATTTTATTTGAACCAAAATTTTTATTTCACACATTCATTGTGGTTTACCCATCGGCCCTGTGTTGTTTTTCTTTTGTACGTCAGTTCGGGGGTTTTTTGTGCCTGTTTTCGACGGCCGTTTTTTTGACTGTTCCACGTCTTGCCGGTGTTTTCCGTGCGATCCGTCATTACTGGTGACGTCTTCGCTGTTTCCCGGTATTGTTTACGTTTGTTTTTGTTGCGTTTATCGCGCTGAGGGCTTCGTTGCGTTGTTATTAGGTAAGATTTGTATGTCACCTAACACTGTTTTTTAACGGTTTTTAAGCGTGTGTCGCTTTTATTTTACGTTTTTGACGTAATTTTTCTTTACCTTGTTTACGTAATTTGTCGTTGGTAATGCCTGGTATGTCCGCTCAGGGTCAGCGTCAGGGGTTCTGCTCATGGGTGTTCCCATTCTATGAGGAACGGGACCCACATGATGCATGTCCCCCTATGTCGCCCTTGTCATGAGTCCATCTCCTTGTGAACTTTGTCCCAGTTGGAGAGGCTCTTGGCCAGCCGCATTACACCAAGGCGATCTTCGCCTCACCCCGTAAGAGGGATTCGTCCTCATCTTTACGGGAGGAGAAGGAAGGCAGGCTTCTAGTTCTTGTTTCTGTTCCTGTCTCGGTAGTTCCTGTCTCTACAGGTTCTTCTCGAGATCAGGGGGTGGTCCCCTCCTGTCCAGGATGTTTCCTGGAGTAGGGGAGGGGCAGCCTGACCCTGACGTTTCTCGGTCTAGGGTCGAATTGGCTGGGAATGCTCGTCAAGCTTCCATGCTTGCCTTTCCGGGTAGGGACTACCAGCCGCCGGTCTCTGACCGTTGTCAGCGGCTCCGGCATTCCAGGTGGTGTTGCTGTTGGGGGCGGTCTTGATGCCCGGACCTATTCGTCCGAGTTTGGGTTCAGGGACTACAGACTTCCTTTCTGGGTTTGTCCGTTTCCACAGGGATTAGTGATGCGTCACTCTCTAATCCCGGCAATCAATTCTGGTCCAACTTTCCCTCCCCCGTCCATTACCTGGTCCCGGTCCTATTAGGTCCGCTCCTGAGTGTGCTGGCTCGGTTTTTCCCAGGGGTCATCCTCAGGGTCCCTGGGTTTGTTGGTCAGGTGTCCGATTTTCGGCCTCCTTTTCCCCCTGGCTTAGGGTATACGGGTGCCTGCGGGCAACCATCCTTGGGGCCCCCAAACCAAGCCTGCGGATGGTTTTGGGTTTCAGCAGCAATCCCGGCAGTGTATGGGGCCTAGCCCATACATGTCCGGGTTTCCACTTGGAGGGAGTGGTGGTCCAACCTCGTCCTTTGGGTCAGGTTGGCCCAGCCCCAGTCTCAGGCAGGCCAGTTTGGCCAGTTCTGGAGGTCACTCCCAACCCACGGGACCTTTTACCGTATTTTCAGGGATACGGTTTTTTAACCCCATGGCTATTCCTCTTGGAACCCTTGGGGTTTGGTCTCTCCCTCGCGGAGACCTGTCAGCGGTTCGGCGTTGCTCCCCCCCAACCTACTGCTGCTTCGGGTGCCGGTCCTAGAAAGGTTCGCCGGACCTTTAGGACTTCTGCTTCTCGTGCAGTCCCGTTTGTCTCCGAGTCCAAGGGTCCGAGCTTCGACCGTTAGGTCGAAGCCCTCAGCTTTCTGTGGTTAGGAGTTCGGCTCCTAAACGCCACTTGTTGGAGCCTGCTCAGGAGAGTTTTCCTGAGTCTGTCTCTTTTGCTGGCCCTTTTCTCCCCGTTGGGACCTCGGGTCCAGGCAACGAGGAGGATATGGACTGTGAGGTCGTGGGTTCGGCAGAGGATGATGATGTTGTTCATCTCTCCCCCCTGGCTGCTCCGATATTGACCAATCTGGTTTGTCGGATGCAGATCCTCAGGTTGAAGATTTCCAGGAGGAGGGGTGACCTCGAGGCTGCTGAGGTGGATGCCCAGCAGGTTTTTGTCTGGGATGCGGGCCCTTAGGGCCGATGTATCTCGGATTCTCGGGGCGGAGGTTTTGCCCACCTACCTTCCGCATCATCCATCCCGGAGTCCACCACCCTTTGGTTCTTTGGTGGCTCCACGGGCATCTGCTCAGTCAGATCGCTCACTGCCAGAAGGCACTATTGTGTCTTCAGCTCTGGCCACTGCCCAGTCTCGAGTTATGGAGAAGAATTCTTCTTCATCTCGCACGCCTGGGTTTGCCGGGTTGCAGCTCAGTGTTGGTGATTTAATCAGAGGTTCAGGCCTCTGATTATGCCATTCACGATGGACTGCTGTCCTCTCATCCAGCTAAGCTGGAGTCTAGAGCATTGGCAGCTTGGCCCGGCAAGTCAGTGGACCAGGTGGTGTTCGGCTCCAAGGAGCACCACAAGATGGAGAGCTGCTGCTGCGCCTTTCCATTCAAATTCTGTCTTATAAAGACTTTCTGACGGTTAGTCTATATAGGGTATCCGATGTGTCCTGAGAGTCGGATATCTGAGACAGAGCAGGCCGACATTCAGGACAGAGTTACCTCTGCCCTGAACAGGGCATTGAGAGCCTTGGCGTCTTTAACAGGTGTCATTGCTCGCCAATGTCTTGTTGGCTAGGCGTTTTTCTGTGTTGAAAAACCGCCCGGTCGAAGAACCTTACCGGTCCCGATTGTTTTACTGCCCCCTTCTCTGGGTCCACTTTTTTGGAGGGACTCTTCCTTCTGTTCAGAAGGATTTGAAGGAGGACTCGGTCGCTTCTGCCCTTCTTTTGAAGAGATTGCAGACCGTGAAGGCCAGTACCTCGCAGGGTCCGTGCCTCCCAAGAAGAAGGCTAGAACTTCAGCTCCTCAGTCTACTGCACAGCCGAAGTCGAAGCCTTACTTCAAGGGCAACAAGGGGAAGGGTAAGAAAGGGCAAGAAACCCTCCTGGGGGTAAGAAGAAGAGTTCCTGACTCTTTTTCTTCCCCCCTCCTTGGCCATTCCAGACGAGGGGTCTGTTCTGGAGGACTCCGCTCCTCCAGTTTTAGATTCCGGTCCTTCTCCCGCAGGATTCAGTTTCGGTTAGGAAGCGATTCTCCCGCCTGGGAGGGTCTCGATCTTCCTCGTCCCGATCTTCCTGTAGGAGGTCGTCTGTCCCTTCCTTCCTCCCAGAGTGAAAGGAAATCACAGAGGACACATGGGCCTTGTCTGAGGATCAAGGAGGGGTGGGCATTCCCCTCTTGCGGGTTCCGACCTTGGCATCAATGACCTATCTTCTCTTCCTCCTCCCCGGGGGGATCCAGAAAAGGCACTTGCCATCCAGAGGAAGTAAGGACCATTTCTTTTAAAGGGCGCGTTCGAGGAGGTGCCTATGGTGGAATGCACTCCAGGCTTTTATTTCCAGAATGTTTCTGGTTCGGAAAAAGTCCGGAGCTTGGCTGTCCCATCATAGAACTTAAGTGCCTTCAACAGGCACGTAGATTCTCCAGTCACTTCAAGATGGAGACTGTCAACTCCACGGAGCATCATTGCTTCGGTGAGACAAGAGGTGATGAGTGGGCTACTTCAGATAGATCTGATTAGGAATGCCTACTTCCCACATTCCCATCCAAGAAGTCGGCACTGGAAATACTCTCCGTTTCTACTTGCCAACGGGGAAGGATTTTCATGTTCCGGGCCATGCCTTTCGGGCTCACGACCAGCTCCTTTGGTTTTCACACCAAGCTGCTGCAGGTTGATCGGTGGGGTGAACTGCACTCCAGGGGAATAAAGAGTGTTCACATCTATTTTCGGAACGATTCCCTCAAATGCTCCACCTAGTGGCGGGAATCTTTTGGTGGGCAGAACACCCGTCTGGGTCCCTGAACTACTTTTGCTCAAATGGTCTGGCTTCCCCCTCCTTCATTCCTTCCCAGAAAGAAGTCCTCGAGGTCTCCCCTTCTCGAGACTTTGTCTTCCTGGGTAAACCGTTTCAACACGGTTCAGGGCATCTTGCCCTTTCCACCTTTGGAGAAGTTCGAGAAGGCCAGAGATCTTGCTCTGACCTTCATCAGTTGGTCACACGTCCAGGTGCGTTGGTTTCTCAGTTTTCTGGGTTATCTCAACTCCCTGGCAGATGTAGTCCCCCTTGGGAGACTTCACATCAGACCTCTCCAGATGTTTCTCCTCGCGAACTGGGTTCCTGCCAGCAGGGAATGGGAGGCTTGGCTTCCTCTCAACCAGTCCGTGAAGGAGTTTTGCACGGTGGTGGTGGACTCTCAAAGACAATGTTCTACAGGGGGTTCCGTTGTCCAAGCCAGCTCCCACCATGACCTTGTTCACGGACGCGTCCATGACAGGTTGGGGGGCTTACCTCGATGGCCATTGCCGGTCGGGGGAATGGTCTGGGGATCAGCTCTCCGAGCACATCAATGTGCTGGAGATGAGGGGCTGTTCTGTTGGCTTTGCAGGCTTTTCGAAAGATTCTGCATTCCAAGGTGGTTTGTGTGGCTACGGACAACTCTACAGTTGTCGCGTATCTGGAGAGACAGGGGGGGGGGACAAGGTCCAACGTCCTTTGTGCCCTCGCTATCCGTGTTCTTCTTCTCTGTCAGGAAATGCAGTTGACTATTCTAGTCAAGCATCTTCCAGGGCAGGTTGAATGTTCTGGCGGATACTCTCTCCAGGCGCCGCCAGCCGGTTCTGACAGAATGGCAACTAAATCCCTCGATCTTCGAGGGCATTTGTCAGGTGTGGGACAGGCCTCATATAGACCTTTTCGCCACTTTCCTCCCTGAACAATCAGCTGCCAACCTTTGTCTCTCCGGTGCCAGACCAATTGGCTTGGGCTGTGGACGCGCTATCTCTGGATTGGGAGGGGATGCAGGCTTATGCATTCCCTCCATTCAACCTGGTGGGCAGGTTTCTACAGAAGTTTCGGACGCATCATTGCTCCCTCCTTCTGATAGCGCCCCTGTGGCCGAGACAACCATGGTTTCCGGAGCTATTGTCGTTTCTGGTGGATGTTCCTCTGGTTCTTCCACTCAGATCCAATCTCCTGCGCCAGCCTCGGTCACGGGACGATGCATTCACGTCCCGAGATCCTCCACCTTCACAGCGTGGAAGCTATCTCAGGAGGCCTCGCTCAGGCAGGCTTTTCTTCGGACGTGTCAGCCCGCATCGCCCGATCAATTAGGTCTTCCTCTTCTGCCGTCTACCATCACGCTGGAAGATCTTCTGTGATTGGTGTATCGGCAGGAAGATTGATCCGATCAAGGCTTCTGTCCAGCTGATTGCAGATTTCCTTCTCTATTTATTTAGGGAACGGAATCTCGCCTCTGGTACTATTGCGGGATACCGCACGGCTATTGCCAGTGTACTGTCTTTTCATGATAGGCGAGAGGTAGGTTCTTCCACCTCGTTGTCTGCTTTGATTAGGGGCTTCAGTCTGGACAGGCCTAGGGTACGGCAGTTAGCTCCACAGTGGAACCTAGCTCTTGTGTTAGAGTCACTGAAGGGGGCTCCTTATGAGCCTTTGGGGTCTGTCTCCCTAAAGTTTTTAACTTTTAAGACTGTCTTCCTGCTTGCCCTTGCCTCAGGCCGTAGGAGGAGTGATATCCATGCTTTGTCTGTTCACTCTTCGTGCCTTTCGTTGGGCCAGAGATAGCTCTGCCGTTACCCTTCTCACTGATCCTGCCTTTTTGGCAAAGAATCAGGTTCCTGGTTTTTCGCCCAGATCCCATTAGGGATTCCTTCCTTGACAGTCTCTGTTGAGTCTGTGGGAGAATGATTCTGTTGCTGTGCCCCTGTCGAGCACTTAGGTTTTTACCTTGATAAAACTTAGGGGGGGGGCGAGGTACTCGATCTCGTCTATTCTTGCCCATTAAACAGGGTCAGCAGGATATCTCCTCCCAATCCATTTCCGAGATGGATATGTCAGGTGATCAAGATTGCTTATGAGCTATCTAATGATCTATCTCGGGCGAAATGTAAAGGTGAGGCTCATGAGGTTAGAGCCCTTGCGCTTCTTTGGCTCTCCTAAATGGGTTCCTCATTTCCAGGGACATACATGTCTGCTGCATTTAAGGCGTGGTCAGTTTACTTTTCACTGACTTTATACCTCAGGTCCGCTGTCCTCTCATTCTGAGGGACTGTTTTCCCTTGGGTCCAGTTGTTGGCGGCTCAGTCTGTGACTGTTTCCTCCGCCCAAGACATGGTATTTTTTCTTGGTTAGTTTTAACTGTATTGCGGGCAGGCACTCACGTATGGTACTCCTCTTTTCTCTGGGAGGTATTACATTTTTTCTCCCTTTCCTTCGGGGGGTTCCTGGAACCCTTTTTTATTCTCCCTACTGGGGCTTGTCTCCCTGGATTTGACGTTTGATTGGGCTGCCTGGCTTCGGGACTCTCCACTTACAGGTTATAGACGAATTCGCATATATCTAAAGTTATTGGTAACGGATTATCTGATAATATGAAATTGTTTTTTCAAGTAAAAACATTGTAATACTTACCTGTGGAGTTACCCTTCTGTTTCCTCCCCTTTCCTCCTCACCATTTTGCCCCTGTGGCTCCATACTTTTGTGGAAGGGAGACCACCGATGTAAGGTACAGGGAGACGGGATTCTCAAATTTTGTTGGGGCATCAATGATATTTTGGTAAGTATTACATCATGAAAATTGCCCTCCCTATTTCATCAATGACAATATATATTAAATAAAAGCCCTCCCTAAGCCCTCCCTAATTTCATCAATGACAATATAAGAATGTAAGCCCTCCCTATTTCATCAATGACAATATAAGAATGTAAGCCCTCCCAATTTCATCAACAACAATATAAGAATGTAAGCCCTCCCTATTTCGTCAATGACAATATAAGAATGTAAGCCCTCCCTATTTCATCAATGACAATATAAGAATGTAAGCCCTCCCTATTTCGTCAATGACAATATAAGAATGTAAGCCCTCCCAATTTCATCAACAACAATATAAGAATGTAAGCCCTCCCTATTTCGTCAATGACAATGTAAGAATGTAAGCCCTCCCTATTTCATCAATGACAATATAAGAATGTAAGCCCTCCCAATTTCATCAACAACAATATAAGAATGTAAGCCCTCCCTATTTCGTCAATGACAATATAAGAATGTAAGCCCTCCCTATTTCATCAATGACAATATATGAATCTAAGCCCTTCCTATTTCATCAACAACAATATAAGAATGTTAGCCCTCCCTATTTCATCAATGACAATATATGAATCTAAGCCCTCCCTATTTCATCAATGACAATATAAGAATGTAAGCCCTCCCAATTTCATCAATGACAATATATGAATCTAAGCCCTCCCTATTTCATCAATGACAATATAAGAATGTAAGCCCTCCCTATTTCATCAATGACAATATATGAATCTAAGCCCTCCCTATTTCATCAACAACAATATAAGAATGTAAGCCCTCCCAATTTCATCAATGACAATATATGAATCTAAGCCCTCCCTATTTCATCAATGACAATATAAGAATGTAAGCCCTCCCAATTTCATCAATGACAATATAAGAATCTAAGCCCTCCCTATTTCATCAATGACAATATAAGAATGTAAGCCCTCCCTATTTCGTCAATGACAATATAAGAATGTAAGCCCTCCCTATTTCGTCAATGACAATATAAGAATGTAAGCCCTCCCAATTTCATCAACAACAATATAAGAATGTTAGCCCTCCCTATTTCATCAATGACAATGTAAGAATGTAAGCCCTCCCTATTTCGTCAATGACAATATAAGAATGTAAGCCCTCCCAATTTCATCAACAACAATATAAGAATGTTAGCCCTCCCTATTTCATCAATGACAATGTATGAATGTAAGCCCTCCGTACTTCATCAAAATGGCAATAAAAGGATGTAAGCTCTCTGTACTTCATCAATGACTATATAAGAATGTAAGCCCTTTCACCTTTACCAATGACAATGTAAGCACCTTTTGTGTCACCAATGAAAATGTATACATTCTTCTTCAAAAACAAGTACTCTCTATGTCCTAATGCAAACATCCCAATGTAAGAATGTAAGCTCTCTCTGCTTCACCCAGGATAATGTATGTTTTTTTTTTCGATGATGCTGTGCTTTATCAAAAGACAATGTAAGCATTTTATGTCATAATTGACAATGTAAGCATAATTTGTTGCATCAATGAAGTACACAAGTTTTCTGTTTTATCAACAATATTGATATTTAGAGATGTCATCACAGTAGCACAGTAACTATACTACCACTAACCAGTAGGCTTAGAGATGAGATTGTCCTGAACTATAATAGAGAAGTTTCTTAGTTGAAGCATAACATATAAGTATATGGGTAAAACACGATGTAGGTCGGTTGGGACACTTGTAAGTTGACCAAACATTAGATAAATTGGTCTCTTTCACCTGGTGTGTGTAGGAAATAGATGAATGGCGAGGACAGACTTCATATATTGTGGTCAAGTGTCCAGTGGTGTGGACAGGAAGAGGGATTCTGAGCTCTACCACTGTGGTCAGTTGTGGTCATTCTGGGCTGGACACTTGTCACAGGTAATATCCTAATGTGGTGATTAAACAGAGGCTGGATTTATAGATAAACTGACCAAAACAGACACTCCCAGTTGTTAGCATGTGTATACACATGTAATTAAACACCCATGGTGTATCGTATCCTTAAATAGCATCTGTTTTGTCGTTAACCTCAAGGTAAATTATGTAAAAATACTCTTCATATCATATACATCTAAGTGTGAAATCATTACATGTACAAGAAGAATCATGATTTAAAAATAGATTTTCCTTTTTAATTATCCGTAACGGATATTAAAGTTTTTAAAAGTTCTGAACAGGTACTAAAAAGTAATGAATTTCTGACATAAAATTTATGTGATAAATGCTTAACAATATGCTTAATTTAAGGAAGATAGTGGCCAGAAAAAGAAGACAATATTCTGAAATGAGTTATCTCCCCTGGATTTTTTTTCCCAACTTCTGTTAATTGTAGCGTTCATTTCAAAAACTCTTATTCATTGCAAGAAAATGTTTACTATGAATCAGGATATCATGTTTTCTGATAGAGCTGACGTAGCGTCCTTAACTAATAGTTGCTAAATAGTCGTTATTATCTCCGTGACCTCTTTCAGCCTTTAATGGTGATCACAAAGACAATGACCCAAAGAAATGTCAAACAATGGTAGAGGTGCAATTTATCTAGCATAAAATCTCACAATGGACATGAAAGGCTCTCATGATTCATAAACACAATTTTCCTAAATAAAATCTATAACTGTAGCTTCCCATCGCTTCCCACCAACTTTCTGTATAAACTGTCCATTAATATAAGTTCTGTGTGACCACAGGGTTGTTATGTAGGTGCTAAAAACAAAGCTGAAACTGTTACGTTTGTGGTTGATATTATAACAACCAAATGATGCATTGTCCACTTAGCAAACACTAATCACTCAACCATTACACGGTCATCGTAGCGTTTCAGAAGTCGTTGTCACCTCAAAAAATAGGTCACATTATTATTCATTGGTCAGCACCTAAAACTCTGGTGAGTCATACTTTTTTTCTCACTTTTTTGTCATGCGGTCAATTTCCTCATAAATTGATAATGAGAAAAATGTAGATTTGTTTCATGCATAAAACATAAATCTAAATGAAATTCATCCCAGTGGGGTCAAGCTAGTACAGGAATATACCCTAATATCATTGGTCATTTTGGGTACTGACCTAATTAACGGACAAATATGGTATGCTGCAGCATATCAAAATGTCAAAAGAACTTATTAGGTTATGTCTTTATAAGGTCATTTTGATATGATGTTTACTTCCTATGAAAAACTAAGGAAAATGAGGGACATTAGATCAGCATAATCCCAGGCCCTTTTTGCCTTTTTAAAGCAGATGAATTTACTGCACACACCACACATATCATATAACAGTTTATAGAACCTAGAACATTTAATTAATTTTGCAAAAAAGAAACCAGAGTGTGGATGGATGTGGAACTCCACAAACTTTCAAAAAATCAGAGACCTTGATTTCATGTCATTAAAATTTATTAAATATACCTGGATGTTGTTGTTTGTCCTTTAAAATGTGTGCTCATGCTCTCATATTATCCATTCTAATACATCATATCATAATCCATAAAATAGAAAAACTATTCGAGTCAGGATAGGATCTCAGCCAATCAGAAGCTGTGGTGGCCATCCTGGAAATAAGGATATCTGAACCCGACCAAACAAGAGAGTTGTTTATTTTCTTACATCTATGCAAGTGTCTCAGATGTCCCTATATATAACAACAAGCATTATGTTTTTTTATCAATAACAACTGTAAGAGTAATGGATTTGTATTCACAGATTTACATGTAAATGGCACTGACTTGTATCGCTCATCTGAGACTGGAGATTCACTATTATATCGGTAAGGTGTTAGGCAATAGATATGAAGTCTTCCTAGCTGAGCTTACAGTAAGCACCTACTCAAGTTAATTTTATATACAAAGGTTCAGAATGTCAAACAAAATTTTATCATTACTAATGGCAATAACTCTGTATGTAACTGCAAGTCAATTTCCTCGTTAAAACTTTTCTGATATGTACGTGCAGGTTGCTGAGATCAGTGAATATGTTTTCAAGATATCATGTTTACGTATCGCAATAATATCATTACAAAGGGAAATAACTTTGTGAGTATAACTCTCATTTTATGACAGGGGCATGATAACGCAAGGAAAAATTGGAAATACAATCTATATAACAAAATGCACTATAAAATGAGCCAAGGACATTTGAAACAAAGCATTGAAACATGTACAACATCAGCATATCTTAACACATACACAATGTACTTACCTCTACACTTTTAAACACAACAATTTTCACGACTACTATGTTGATGAAGTTTGCTATAGATGAATGTTTATATACACTGTTGACCTGAAAGAGACAACAAACACACATCACAATAATGCTTTAAATAGCAATTCATATAGAATGTTTTAATGCAAGTTCAGATCACTATTTTCAAATTTTAGTGAGTCCCAGTACAAAGACATATAGAGGTTCTCAAAAAGTCCCACAGGAAAATGATGAATCAAAGACTGATCTCAGCGAATTCCGTAAATCATAAGATAAACGAAATACAATGTAGTTTTAATTACTAAGTAAATTAAGCATGAAAATGCCATATAATTACAGCCAGAAGACATAGAGATCTGGATTAGATGAGGCCTGGTTTTGACAAGATAAATATATGTATAGTCCATGAGAAGCTATTGTTTTTTAAATTTGATAATGTAGATCAAATACGGTTTTTTCTAGATTTGCAAATGTCTAGAGATATCAGAATGTGTGAGCATCACAACCTGATTAACCTACGTCAAACAAAATCATAAATATTTAACACGAAATCGGTATCTGTAATAACATGTTAACGAATGTAGATCATTAATTGTTTTTTGTAGACATGCAAATGTCTAAAAACGAATCAGAATTTATTAAACAATAGCAAGTAATCTACAAACTAACTAGTTTTTGTTTTCTAATTAATGAGTACTTAAAACTTGATAGTATGACATCACAATTAATCAGTTAATTATTCAAATTTCCGAATAGCTTTTACAAAACATCACATCTGAATGATCAATCATAACCAACACATCAATGACAGATCTCTCAGATTTTTTTTTTTTTCGTATGGTGAAATATTTAAATTTGATATTGGTGTTTGAGATTATTTACATACATATGTATGATATTTAAACCTGACAATTAGGAATAAATAGGAAGTAACTATGACCCGACGTGATGTATATCCAACACACTGATCATCTATACTGTTATCCGAATTCAGCAGATTTCTCGTACTTTAAAAATACCAAAAATATAGATATCATCTAGTTCACTACGATATAAAACTTTTCTTTTATACACAAAAATGTGACGAATGCCTTGGATGAGATGGGGCTATGTTTTCACTACATTCATCGGTCTTTTACCTCATCACTCAAGCTATGAAAATGAGCGTTTTTACTACCAAACATATCCACTCCCGAGATATACCCAAATCATAACCCCCCATTAAGATAACGCCAATTTTTTTATATTACAGCTGACACAGGCAATACACTGTTGTAGCGTTATGAGTGCAAGTATTATTATTAGTTAATTTAGTGTGTGGTATATATCTCTAAGGAACGAGGTATCACACGTCCTTTAGTTGCTCGGAACACAGGGAGCAATGTAGCCCGTCAACACCCCCCAAATTATCGTGACATTTGTCAGCACCCCCTTAGCTCACAAACAGGTCTACTTACAATGTAAATTGTCCTTTTGCCATTTTCTGTTGGATTTTGATTGAAGTTAACTACATCTAGTTATAACCAGAGAAATAGATGGAATACCTGGCATCATTATCTAATTCATTCATACGCTATGGGGTTACGCTGGTGTTACGCGAGAGTCAATCATCACGATAGAACCTAATCAGAAGGTAACTGGCCCCAGTCATACAGGAAGATGCGTTTTAACAAAGGCAGATGTCACGGAGATCATTTTATAAGTCGAGACAGATGTGTAAATCTGTGGTTGATCTCCATACGAGAAAAGTTTTATAATTTCATCACTGCCACGGAATCAAAGTTTTTCTGACAGGCGAAGCTAAGGTGAAACAGACTGATACTAGCAGGATACATAGATCTATTTTAAAATCGAGAGTATAGACAGCTCAGATAAGTGTAGAATTCTATATCCCACGAAATGTAACAATCTTAAATTAACAAATGATGAATTAGACTTTGCCTCATGACTAACTGCCTATATAGTCCAGCTGTCTAAAAGAATACCTGTCTATAAAGCCCAGCTATCTAAGCAGTTATACCTGTCCACAATCCAACCTGTCTAGTATGACATCTTGTCTATTAAGGGTATCTTAAGGGTCAAGACAACCTGTGTATAACAACTAGCTGTATATAAAGACTACCTGCTTAAATAGGCCAGTATTGTTCCTGAGGCTGACACATAAACTTTATTTCATTTATACATTAACTATACACTGAAAATATTCAATACAATAAAAATATACTTACTATTGCCATTAATGTTAAAATATATTTTTCTAAACCACGGCCATGGTACCGATACATTTCGTAGTCGGCGGCGACCATGACCTCCACATGGCGTTTTAGCGAAGCAGAACGTCTATGTATATGATGAAACGGATGATTGTTCACACTACTATATAACACTGTACTGTCATTTAACTTAGAATCTCCATTCTCTTTCCTCCTGGTATGCTTGTAATTTTCTGAAAAGACAAAAATGGAAATAATATTTAAAATCACAGTTCTTACAAATTGATCTACCAGAAACATTTTAATAACATCAGATCCCCCCCCTCCCCACAGGGCTTCTTTAAGATATTTCTGTGTTACACAGTAGTAATCTTAACATTTGTAAATTGACATTATAACAGTTTCTCTCATATCATATTTGATATCCTTGTTTTAAACTAAAATTTAGGTCATGAAATACATCAATTACATTCTAAAATGTGTATTTGCTAGAGTTAATATGGTATAATGATTGACAGATGACATGAATTTTATTTAGAACACACACATCAACAGAAAGTGTTCAAAATATAAATCCTGGATATTAATTATTAATTAGACTGAAAAGATGGATACAGCTGCTATATATTTGATATTAATTGTCAATTAACGTTAATAGACTTAGATTCCCTGACATCAACTCGAAACTCCTCAAGTTAACACCCTACAGGTGTTTCAGGCCCCTGCCTATAATATGTATAATACAGTATCGTGTTGTGGCCCCTTCTGTGTAATATGTATAATTCAATATCTCGCTGCCGATCTCGATCAGGTGTCCTTATGGATTAAACAGGACTAGCTGTTGGATGTAGACTTTGATGTATCATTCGTTCTCCAGGAGAGAAACCACAGAAACCTTGCCTAACTAAAACTTTTATCTGGCAGCAGCAGCCATTACACCAATGCTAACTGCTTCCCACAAAAGTGATATTTTATAGACATATTAACACTTAAAGCTTTAGTTTTGTATTCAAGATAAATTAACATGTGTTCATTCACATGTATTTGAATTCCAGATTTGATAGCACATAAATCTCCAAATATTTCACTTTCAAATTAAGCCACTTGAAATTTACATGTAGCGAAAGTAATATATCTTGATAGATTATGTATATATGTTTTATAGTCGAGTGATAAGTCTGTGCACCTCTTCATAGGATCAGCTCTTACAGGGAGTAAATACTGAGTTTCAGAGCTATAATAATGATCTCTCTCGAGTGCTGAAAATCCTGCAGCGCTTTCAGGATTAGAGTTGCAGAAGACATAGAAGTGAGGGCTCCTTAGCCACGGAACTCACACGTGAGAACAGAACACCAGTTTTGCTGAATCTATAAATTCATACCTATGTGTATCTAAGTTTTATTTAAAAGAAAAAAACTGCTGCAGACAGGAAGCAGAATATTATCAGCTTTCCCCGACCAAGTTCATCAGGAACAGATACCACTATACATGTACAAGGATGTGTAGACTGTACACTTAAACTGTGTCAAATGTCGGAAGTTTAGGTCCGTCTGTAAAGGGGGACAAAAAACCAAAATCATCCATAAGAGGTTTCCTTTCAGCCTCAGATTGGGTGGAACGGTTTTGTGGAGGGTGCACTAGCGACCCAGACTACAATGGCCGAGTACCAAATAACCAGACAACACGTAGAGCAAAACCAAACTTATCACGTCGCAGACACCAACATTAGCGCTAGTCGACAAGTTTCAAAATCTATCCTTATCAATAATCAAGAATTTCTAGGCTGATTGTAAAGAAAAGCACACCAAATTATCACCTGGAAGTCGATTTTAGTAAGAGTGTAACTGCCAGAATTTGGAATATTAAGAGTTTTTTCCCCGGGATGACACACGCATGATAGGTTAACATGTTATAGCTATTGGTTGTGATCAGCTGTGCGGTATACTCTGTAAAACTATGTATCAACTCTTCTTAACACATTAGAACTGTAGGAAAACTGATAAAAACTTCAAATCAAAATTTTCAAAATATTCAAACACTGAGAAAAGAACTCCGATAGGAAACTTGATAAAAGGTTTTTTACCTACTGCTATAGTCTTCACAATTTTTTTTTTTTTGGCTTTTGAAAAGAATGCCAAACAGTTAACTTGTATAACTCAGGTACCAAGTTATTTCAAGTAATTGAGCTTTAAACAGCTGAATATAAGGCCGATCAACCATGCAAATATACTCATTGAATTAAGCAAACTTTTTTTTTTTTTTTCATCCAATCAAAATCTATAATTTGAACCTGTTTAATTCTATGGGAAACCAATATTAGCGTCATATGAAATGTGTTTCAAACCTGCAGACATACTGATAAACACGTTTTTTAGTTAAAACAAATTGTTTTTAATGAAATTGATATTCAACATGCTAGAGAGATGATAAATTTGACCAATCATATTTGTGACATGTTTTACACCAGAGACAAATGTCCTCGTAAATTTTAACTGATTAGATCAACAAAACTGTAACATCATAGAAAAATATGATTGTGACCAGTCATCTGGTGACAGTCCGCGGTGACCAAAGGCAAGGAATTTTACAGTGACGGTGGGGCACATCTGTGGTAAACAAACCCAAATACCACCATGTAACTCATCAAATACGACAAACAGAAAGTAAAAAGGCAGTGATCTATCATTATCAAACACTTATAAACTTCATGTCACAAAAACATAGATATGCATCTATTCATGTAATTTCTATTTGAGGGATTTTTCATTGAGATGATATCAGCCCATCTGAGCTTTACTTGATCCAGCATTATTTGTCCAAAACGGAGAGAAAATTTGATTGATGTTAAGAACATTATTCTACAGAATATTAATACGATTTATTATTCCGGAATATCATTATCATTAATGTGGCGTGATACATCTGGACATTCACCTTCTGAAAAACCTCAAAAGGAGATAACTCTGGATCTTAAAAACGGAGATTCAAACTCACTGCTAACAAGCCATGTCAGACCACAAAAACACGAATTAGATTCCCACTGCTAAATTGAATAGGGTCAGCCAACTGCTTTCTCCTGGTTGCATGTCCCTCCCGATAGCTCTATAATCAATCTGACCTTTCACCCTTGTGGGTGAGCCTGGTCCGTCCCACCGCATTGTGTTCCACTGAGATTTGTAGGCCTACATACTTATTATGACTTTAATCGGTATATGGTTGCTCATGAGTGGCAAATCTGTTTTACATAGTTTACAAAAAAAAATTACGGGTCAAAAGGTACTAATCTTGTCATTTCTACAAAAAGTTTTAATTCAGGGGGCAGAACTGTGATCAGAGGAATGTCGGAGTGTATCATTTGGTACGCTTCTGAATCTGTTAAGTGTGTTTTAAAACTTGTTGAAGTGACGACATCAGGTGGTTCAGGGTCCAACGAGCATGTAGTCATGGGTCAAAAAGAGCAGGTATTCAACGGCTCCTTCAGTGTTAACCGAACCTAACCTTAACACTATTACAGCCCGTCGAACACACGGCTGTCAAACACGATCGTCAAACACAATCGTCAAACACGCGGCAACATTTCCTGTCACAACGATTCAAACATGCACAAGAATGCTCTCAACTCCCACCTCTCAATTTCTACTCCAGCCACTTGATTTATGGTCCCTGACTTCAACAATAATGTCTGGAGAAAATATTCTATTTTACGTTAACAATGCCGAAAATTTCATTAGCTCTTGTTAACATCTGCAATGACTATAAAAGGGGTCAACAATGTTTTTGTCATGGAAATGTAACATTTAAACTCCTATTAACAGTGATTGATGAAGGCCAGGCACTCAATAGCACTGCTCTATGTCCACTACTGATACAATCTGATGACCCCTGGTCAGTTTATACCCAACACCCTCAAATGTCCACTCCGAATACCTGTATCCATTTCACCAATACAATGGCATATACAATGTAACATCATATTTGTTTTGGGTGTTACAGTAGTATAAACATCCTTGATGCGTATTTGAGAGAGCTTCAAATTTGGCGTGGCTAGTAAAAAAATCTCAAGATTCAGTTCGGGTAATGTTTTTTAAAAAAAAAATCAGTTAACGTATAATATACCAAGTATCTTACCATCATTGATAAAATCACAGAGGTAGTTATTGATAACTCTACATTCATATTGAAATTCATGCTTAATGGTATTTACATAGCAATTTGCTAATGTGTGCAATTTTGCATTCATAGTATTTGTGAATGAACAAGAAAAGTGTGAGAGTGTGAAAGTTATGATTTTTGTATCTCCAGTTCCAAGCCATTTGAGGCGACAGTCATAAGATCATGAACACTACAAACTGATATGACTTATTATTGGCACCAGGCTACTGTTTCCGCTATACCGGTATATATGTCACAATTCATCCCCTAAGAATGTCAACCACAAACATCTACACAATGCGACACTGTGGTCTACATACAGTCTCAACCCAATGATCCAAAAGTATTTCGCATAAAAAAACCATTTCTGGGCATTTCAAAGACAAAATTGTTACTTGGCATTTTACAGACAAAACCTATAATTTCAGAACATTTCAAAAAGTCAAATCATTCAAGGTTATGTCACATAATTTTACTATTCCAGAGAATTTTTATATATATCCCAGCATTGCTGAGCATTTCAAAATATTACAATCATACTAGGCACTTCAGAAGACCCAACCAACCAAGAGCATTACAACAGACCAATCATCCAAGGTTCATCAAATGAACCAGGCTGTTCAGAAGATTTCAGCAGGGCCGAGCAAACTAGAGCATAAGACCCAATCTGCCAAGACGGTTACTAGACATCAAGTTGTTCTGGGCTTTCTGCAGACCCAAGTACATATCAGAAGACAAAACTAGCCTAGAGCAAAACATAAGACACAAGGAGCCCAGGGGTTTTTAAAAGGGCCAACTATTCCATGGTATTTTAGACCCTTAAGACTACGGCTACTTTCAAATGTAAGTGATCGGAAATAACTTTATTTTGTCAATGAATACCAATATATCTAATGACACTTGAACAATTTAAATATCCAGAATTGAACTGGCTTGTCTATTTGTATTACACTACAATTCGAAAGCTGATGAATAGAAAGTAAGATATGCATGTCCTTTACAAAAGCAAAACTGTTTAAATTGAACAACCTTACAAATAAATTAGTTTTCTGATTTTAGACGATACTTTACAAGTAATGCCTTGATTAACTGAAATCAAGTGGCTGTAATTAAAAATTTGCTTGACAGGCTGGAATTTTGTAGCACCTGAATGAGAAGGTAAGCTGGTGCTTGACTGGTCAAGAATCCTGAGCCGAACCACCTGGACACGGTACTATCACAGGTGAAAGAACTCCCGTCATTTTTTACTTTGTAAGTCTTGGGTATCTCCACTTATATAGGCAATCCCGATTGTGACACAAAAAACATTTACAATTCTGCATTTCCATTTCCTTTCAATGACAGAAGATGCGTGTGGTACTGATTGTGTGGATTAGCACATCGTACCTGGGGATCGGCTTTTATCCGTATGCTCCCTCACTAAATCTCAACTTATACTCGTTCTCACGACACAAATGGACATTTAATCATTTCAAAATGTAGAATATATTAACCAAAAAACATCACTTTTTGTTGGCAAACAAGAGGCTTAGGGGTGCGGTCAGTCACTCACAGAGCTCAGTTTGCAATAGTGGACAAGGATTATCTGTCCACGGGCGGTCAGTGTCTTGTTAGGGCTTGTCGTGAGGATCGACCTCGTGTCCCGGTCACAGCCTCCACTGGACATTTGTGTCCATCACAAATGACGTTATCGTAGGTAAATTGAAACGCTGTAATCTTACACTGACCAAGACAAACAAGCATCGAGGACAAAAAGACCTTTCCGAAGAGTGTTAAAAAGACCATGAATAATGAGTTGGTAACGCTACACCGTCAATATCCACACATCACAGGAAACCTAACTTCACATGAATACCAAAATACTCTCATTCTATTTTTTATTCGCTTTTTTTTCCACAAAAAGGGTCAGTGACTTTTGTGTTTCGTATTTCAAGTATATTATTTATAATCAATACTCACTGGTCCTGAATTCTTAAATGATTTTATTCCACAAATCAGTTTTATGATATTTTCTGGTAATCTGTCAAATATGACAAGAAGTAACTTTACTTTCATACATATCTCTTATTTGGATCCTAGCAATTAACCTTTTTCTACTTACTCATTCATAAATACACTCTATTTAACCCCTGACGGTCGTATCTAAACCACCTGTCATCTAAATCTCATCGGTTTTTACCAAGTTACACAGGACTTGTTGAAACTGATACTTGTAACGCATTTATTCACATTCTTATAACCATTATAAAATACAATATTAGAAATTTTGAAACATTGTTACCATCATAAAGCTGTATATGAATCATATGCCTGCATTCCTGTACAAAGTAACTCCCATTTGCAGGCTGTTAATAGCAGTTGAAAATCTAATAACTGAGTCAACAAGATCAAATTTAAAATACTAGGAGTTGAACACCACAAAAAAATATGTTATCATAAAAAAAAAGTAACGATAAGTATAACATTGTGATTTACTTTGTGGCGATGCAGCTAAGTTCTGAGATATTATCTCCTGGGAGTATTTGTACACCTGGGTTTTTTGTGCAGGAGAAGAAAAAAGCTACTGACTTGTAAGGAATTCTGATGGAGTTTCTTCCTTTTATGGCTCTGAGTCAGTCGCCTTTTGACTTGTAAAAGTAGATAGCTTTGATGTTAAAAATGATTCCGATCTTATCGGGCAGAGATGATGGAGAATTGTCAGATTTGGTATCAGATGAAGTGGTGGTCAGCCATTTTGTACAATTAAACAGAGACTGTGTTGGGAAAGGTATGAATGCCTATGGTAAGGTGTAATGACTTCAAAACGTAGACAGGGTCTTCTCCTTGGGTGTTACACAGGTAAACACGAGATAAACGCCAGGTAAAACGAGACTTCTGCAAAGGACAATCAGTCACTCTTAATGGATTATTATCTGTTTATGAATGAAATCTGCCATCAGACGAGAGCAGCAGGGCTCTATACAATGGTGCCAGTCACCAGAATCCTGATGTGGATTTTGATACTATGGAAAGCGATACACATAGCTTAAGGTTGATTTTTGCCCCAACCCTTTGACTACTGACACAGAAAACTAATTCACACCCCCACTTTCATTGACGATGTGTACACTAACATACAGTAGTAAAATATAGCAGATCTCTACTGACCTGTTCAGGTGTCAGTCATAGTGCTAATGAACACTAAATCACAGCACAGGTGGGGGAGGGTGGAAAAGATAGGTCAAGATAAGAGACATAACGACAGGTAGAGATAACTATAGGTAGAGATGACGACAGGTAGAGATGATTACAGGTAGAGATGAGATGACAACACGTAGAGAGGATGACAGGTAGATATAACGACAGGTAGAGATGACGACAGGTAAAGATGATGACAGGTAGACAACAGACAGGTAGACATAATAACAGGTAGAGATGTCGACAGGTAGAATTGATGACAGGTAGAAATGACGAAAGGTAGAGATGACTGACAGGTAGAGATGACGACAGGTAGAGATGACGACAGGTAGAGATGACAGACATGACGACAAGTAGACATGACAACAGGTAGATATAACGACAGGTAAACTTATGATGACAGGTAGGAAAAACATTAAATGAAAGTCATGAAGACAGGTAGATTTAAAGACAGGAAATCATGACGACAGAAAGACATGGCATCACAATTTAAGACTAGAACTCACAAACTAACCAGATATGGTTATTATAAGTCCACTTCTAGCCTACTGACCAGATATGGCTATTACAAGACTAGAACTAACCTACTGACCAGATATGGCTATTACAAGACTAGTATTAGCCTTCTGACCAGATATGGCTATTACAAGACTCAAGATCTAACCTTTTGCCCGGAAAGAACTAGCCTACTGACACACAAAACTCATATTATCTATGTGTTGCTTCCATTTCTAAAGTTAGACAGCTGAAAGTCCAAATGTATTTATAGTGTGGCCAGCCACAGCAGCCGTCTGTATTTAAATGACCTAGTCCAACTCAGCCATTGACCTTTATCAAGGTCATGTATACCTAATATTTGTTTATGCCAGATTTAACATATCTACTCTAAAACGAACCCCCCCACATATGAAAGTTGTGGAAAGCAAAGCAGGACATTGTGCAACATAAAGGGACCCTGAATGAGATAGGATGAGCTGCATATAGGAATGTATAAGTTCTATGTGTGATCATTTTTTCCTGACAAAACTTTGTAAATTTATTAATCAATCTATATTAAATTGTTCTATAACATTAAATACAACATCGTGATCAATCAAGCTATTAAAGTTTTAAAAGTGCATTATAATTCTCTGATATCCATTTGGATATGTCTTAATTATCTTATCCAAGCTGTCCTAGAATAGTGAAGAAACGGTGAGATTTCCATAATTCATACATTGGCACAAGTAGCATGGAACTTGGCTTCAGTTCCAACCTATACAAGCTTAGTGTTGGATATCTACTAGGAAAAACCAGGGCGGATTTTCATGAATGAAGATCCCTGGCCAGATGGCATTGTTAAGGTCATGGTGTGCCATCACTGACAGAGAAACACAGGGGTCCCCCCCTAAAGGTCAGAAGGCTTTGTTCTACCTGGCAAGTACTCCCGACTAGTGCTGTAACATTACCATGCTCGGACCTGTCATATGTAATAATGGGAGCTGTAGTGGGTAGCTTCCTGTAGATCAGTATCACTTTCTGGTTACACCCCAATCCAACAGCATTATCCTCGCCACCAAACACTTAGCAGAGATAAGGTCTACAGAGGTTGCATTGGGCTTTAGATAAGGCCAGACAATAACATGTCTGTAACAGTACCACTGTCAAGGTCATTGTCAAGGTCATCCTCAAGGGCATTGTCTCGAAAAACTTCTATACACCAGTCCAGTAACCAATCATTCTGATCTTCAGAATGACCATTGATGGCTGGTCAAGTGTTCTTTTAATCATAAATGGTCAAGCATGGCTTCAACAGAAATTATTCTGACCTTCAAATTGACCATTGATGGCCAATGATTGAATGATTGACTGGACTTAACGTCCTTGGACACTTGATGGCTGTTAAAGTGTGCTTGAACATCATCAATGACGAGCCTAATGATTTTGATTGGCTAATATTTGACCCTAGTTAGCTGTTCTGTTCACACTTTCACTTCTGACCTAGAAAGGACAGGACTTAATAATAACGTCTATAATAATTGGCCTACGTGACATCTACGACACCAAGGTCTTCCTGAGGCCACACCTCTTCAACACGAAAACGAAATAAAAGTAAATTTCTGGTGCCAAAATGATACAGGTTTGCCAAGCATGACCTTCGTAATACTGTCTATAAACACAAATTATCAAAGACGGGGCAAGGTATATGAGGGATAAATACACCCTGTAGATCAAATACTCTTAAATTATGGAAACTCTATGAGATAAGTGTGTGGAGACATAGCGATCTCTTGTTAACAGAGTAACATTAGGGGCGTCTGTTGAAATCCTCAAAACCCGAGAAATTCACACTACATGTGGAAAAGTCATCATGTAATGCTAAGTTGGGGTTACATGAAAAGTTAGATTCCTGCTCCCCTCCATCCATCATTCGCTCTCCCGCAGGAGTTTGTAATCAGGGAAATCATGAGGCAATGAATGACGAAACCTCAGAGAGCTTACAAATAATAATCTCTAAGCCTCAGCGCTAGAGGTTACGAACCTCAGACCCAGCTATCTACCTCTAACATTACAGACACAATGACCTGTACATGTGTAATAACATTCAACCTCTTTGTATATTTATGTCAGGAAACGCTGTGCATTGGTGGTAAGATTCTGATCAGGTTTCAGCGGGTTTGGAGTCCCAATGCTCGCAGCCTACAGAGTTCATGTCTTCAGAACAGTACCTTCTTTTTTGAAATATTGTCGTTCCAACAGACGAAACAAGACATTAGGTGACTTATAGGACATCTTAATAGGGGCTGTTAAGTGGTACACAAATCAGAGTCTAGCAGTGGAACATTGGTTTCAGTGTTTAACTGTTCCGTAAAATGTGTTACGAGGTTTTCAGTGCAAGCCTTCATCAGACATAAATGCTGCTGTATGTCCGCATTTTTAGGTAGTTACATTGTAAGTCAGCAATGAAATTTCCCTGTAGAGCCTTCCCGAAAATTTCTAATGCCTCTCAAGTGTATTGTTCGGCAGAAATACTTATGGTACAAATTAGCTCACGAAATATCTAACAAACAAATTGTTTGCAAACATAATTAATTTGAACAAATAGAATTTCGGAAGAATCTGTGAGGATCTATTTTAGAGGAGAAATACAGATTGAAATGCTATATATCTGATCCCCGGGAGATGAACGCCTATGATTTGTCACAGAATCAAATTACTTGACTTTGTTTTATAGAAGAAACACATGCCAGACGGATATTACAATGCTGTAGACTTTGGTTGATTTTTGGTAAATGTACTGAGGGCATCAGGTTTGTTTACCGTATTTTGTAGAAAGGTAAACAAGTACAATTATTCAAACCATCGACAAAATATTTGTAATTAACCGATATACAACAGTTGCATTTTTCTTTGGTTTTTTGTTTCTCAATATTTTCTATCCAAATATGATTCTGTTCTCAACCACAACTAAGCTATCTTTCTATCTTCGTACTCATATTCATCCGTTACTTCAAAAAAATTCCAAAAGAAATTTTCTTTTTTCCCTTACTTTTATGCTAAAGATTAAAAAAACTGCAGAAAGACTTTATTTCAGCAACCACCAAACTTTAACAACAACTTAAACTAATAATTCATATCAACACATGATTCTTGTTTGTCCTAATGGTGGTATGTTTGAGGATCTCAATGTTTCACAAAATTTTAGGGAACTTCCGTAAAAAATTCATGTGGTCAGTTTTAAGCTGTTGACCGAAATACCATTCGTATTGGTCAAAGACAGGTGTGCTGATCACTCAAGCTGACCGGTCTCATTGGTTCCAGAAATACAATGTACTTCCGACATGGTATGTGTATGTAAAAAATCTCAATGAAATTTTTTTAGTGTAACTTTACTATATGTACCAGAGTGACCTTTGCGGTTTTGTGGTCGTCATGGATACAAAGCTTATCATATAAATAACTTAGTCGCCCAGTGACCCTGTCCCATTCATAAGTAGTGGACAGTCTGACTGGACATTCAGAAGTACATTAATAGTAACTAATCTTATCGTGGCATGGTCAACTTACAACCCTCATTGAACAATTTTTACAGAGATACACTCAAATCAGCTAATTTTTAAATGGAGAAATTTCCAATCACATATATTGATTTAAGGAAATGTTTGTTACTATAACAATTTCTTAGATAATAAAAATCTTCATGATTGAAATTTGAAGTCTGAATTGTTACATTAAACCTGCAAGACCCATCCAAATCCTAAAACGAGACACTTTATCATTTCCTGTACAGTGACGACAATATTTACACCGTTATTATGAATGGGCAAATCTGACCTACAGATGCTCTAATACAGTCATATTACCTAAAATCTAGATTAGCTTCTATATTGTTTTGGCTTTTTGTTCTATGGTTCTCATACAATTGCATCATATTGCTCTAATACAGTAAAGGTCAAATTAATTTTTTTTATATAATTATGTCTTTGTAAATTCCCTTACAAAGAATCATGTTTGGTGTTTTATTTTACTGAAGGCTTTGATAGTCTTTGATAGAACAGGTTTGACAAGATTACGCTGATCTTGCGACCATGAACACAAACAAAAGGTTGAATGTCGTACCTTTCCGACATTGACTCGGAACTTTGAATCACACTTGACTCTCCAAAGAGTGGACACCCTACCCCGATGACTTGTAGTAGAATTTGATTGTATCATTTTAAAGCTGACGTTGATCTGACAAAGTATCCATGAAAATGTCAACTATATGACCCTTATAATGCAAGTAAAGAAGAAAACCTGTATCAATAGAAAAGTAATATTTGTGTAACAACACACCCATTCTACTCTAAATAGTGCAAAACCTGCATTGTGTGGATCGTTCTGCCTAATTAGATCTGGTCCAACACATTGGCCAATAATCTCGCTAATGACGAGTGACATGTCACAGTCACATCAGAGCTCAGCGATCAAACATCGACAGGTCAGAGGACAAAATACATTCCCACTTTGATTATTCTATAAAATTGGTATTGCGTAAACCTCGGAGATATCCCCCGGCCTTCCGACTCCTTCCCATATCAACCATATTGGAATTCAAAAGTACAACTTTAAATTACTGCACCATAAATCAAACGAGATGGTTTTGTTTGAAAAAACAATATAAAGCCATATCAAAATCCAATACTCTAAACACAAGTCTGAGTCAACACCGCTGATGTGTCTCCAACGGCCATTGTTCCCCCGAACCCTAATGAATTAGCCTGCAGGCCTCAATCATCCTGGGCCCCAACCCTTTAACCCCTAATCCCCTAATAAATTAATGTCTGTAAGCCTTCATTCTATAACAATATTAGCTTGTGACCTCCTTTCCTGCTTTTGTATGTCGGCCAATCTGGAAATACATCATCAACTGTATTTGCTGTGGCATTTTGAACTGCCCATGGGGGGTTTCTAACCTACTTTAACATGCTGAGGAAGAGCCATTTTGACAGACCTCCCAGACAATTTTAACTTCCCCAGCTCCAAACTAAGCATAAATCCTTATTAGTGTAGCTTTGCATGAGTGGGTAGGAGGTGTTTTTGTTAGGCTGGGCGAGGATAATCGCGGTCCATATTGCTGGGGTCACCCATTAACCTAGTGATGGTTTCAATCTTCTGCTTAGCACCTCTAAAAACCCATGTGTGCCCTAAATCAAAACCAATATAGGTTTGTGCTGGCCGAGCCTCGCTAGTATCACCCTTATATCAAACTGGGACAGATCATATCAAACGCGATATAACTTTTTATAGAACAATAACTCACTCCAATCACCGACCCAGTCATGCAAACCAGGAAAATACACAAGACATATTTCATTCTCTCCCCAGATAATCTACAAAATATTTTTTATTACATTTTGTATGGATGAGTAAATCCCAGTGGAATTTGGATCAAACTGGCCGATAAAATGTTGGTGGAAAAGCTGAACTATGGAAACATTGGGAATGGACAGGAAATATTAGATACTATACAACTTTTTCACATTATGAGGGTGGACTGATAGGGTATGGGGGACAGCAGAAAAAGTATGGTCAGAGGGTAGAGTGACCACTGAGGACAGAGATTGGAGTTACCAGTGTAGTCAAGGGTTGGAATGACCAGTGTGGTCAAGAGCTGAAGTGACCATTGTGGTCAAGGGTTGCCAGAGTGACCAGTGTGGTCAGAGGATGGAGTGACCAGTATGGTCTAGAGTTGACCAGTATTGTTAAGAATTGGGGTGACCAGTATTATCAGAGATTAGAATGACCGATGTGGTCAGGAGTTTAGAGTGACCAGGTATGGTCAAGGGTTGAAGTGACCAATAAGGTTCATGGGTTGGAATGACGTGATTTAAGACTAAGATGGAAGGAATCAAGTGAATTGAAGCTCTGTGTTCACGAGAGCGTGATTTATTCTGATGTTTATAAACAGATTAATAAATTGCAAGCTAAATAAGAAAAACATGGAGAGTAAGTCTCCACCCTGCACGGCTTACAGGTCATTTAACCCTGATAATGTCTGGCCAGTAGCCAGTGGTACTGACCACAGTGCTGACCAATACACATAACTGGGTAGTATCATACCCTTTATAATACCATGTGTAGTATATACTCTTTAGTTTATATATACCCATGTTTATATTGATCAAACTCTAATGTCTAGATATAACCACATGATATTTTAGTTCTGTACAATCAAACCTGCCCTTGAGATCACCTTTGTATAATGACCACCTGCTGAATAAGACCAGACTTTCTTGTGGTCAGAAATGGCCAGTTTCAGCAGAATGTACTTGGCTATAAAGACTATAGGTTCTTTGTCCTGGGATGGTCTTTATAGACAGGTTTTTGTTTCTTTCTCCTGGGAGTGGTTTTTATAGACAGGTTTCTGTTTCTTTGTCCAGGAGTGGTCTTTTTAGACAGGTTTTTATTTCCTGCCCTGGGGTGGTCTTATATAGACAGGTTTTCAACTGTGTTATTAAAAATATATCTTCCAACACCATTCTAAAATTGTTCAAGGTGATTAATTTGCACAACCTGGGATATTTCATAATCGTAAGAATACCTTACAAGTAATTTCACAAGCTGGAGTTCATCAGCCTAAGCATCAGTGTCTGTGTGTACAAAAAAAGTCTACAGAAAAACTCCATCATCCTATCAAAAAATTCTAAAATCTTATCAGCATTATGACATGCATTGCCTTACAAAAACTATGTTTTTAATAATCATATTACACTTAACACATTGATTATTAACTAGATACAGTTAATTGTTTAACTGTAATTATAATTTATTCAAATTCATTAGAATATTCACAAGGCATTAAATAATAAAACTTTTCATTCAGCTCAGCAGGCAATAAAACCTAGCAGAAGACATCTTTAAAATTTAAAGACTGATAACAAATTGATAGTGGGTTAATTAACCTTCAAATAATCAGCTCGATACAATAACAGGATCGTCTTAAGTGTAGGGGGAGACAAGGTTGTGGATTGTCTTACTTAAAGTGTTTGGGGTGACAAGGATAAGCTGTACTCTATGTAGCTACAGATAAACTCTGACATATGTAACCATCAAGGTCGTATCCAATTCATAATTATCTCGAGCTGGTATCAAAAAAAATTTGAAAAAATTCAATAAAAATCCACATTGAGAACATGATAATCTAACCTTTTTAAAATTACTATGCAAATTAAATTCAGGCATGTCAGTAAATGTCTACAGAGTATCTTCATTTGAGGCGAAGTATATCATCTTCAGCATGCAAATCAGGCGAGGTTTGCGGTAGTGCACAAGTCAATGCGAGTGTTCAGTCTAATCAGAACAGGATATGAACTTGATGTAATTGATCACTCTATTGATACAGCAAATCTTAATTATCAAATTCATCATGAATCCAGACAGATTTCTGATCTCGAATATTAATATAATTTCTGAGGTAGATCTACAGTTGATATCTATGTCCGATAGAGAAGTTATCCTCACTAATGCTGTCCGACATTCCCCAGGTTTTTTAATCTGTGAACCTGACAGGTCAAAACCGGTAAAATCAATCACACAATGCGTCGTTATTATATCATTGAATACCGAGTTTTTTCCCCTCGACCTACAGCGAGATTTCAACACACAAGCATAACCGTATCAACTGGTAATGTGTTTGCCATAAGTTGTTTTAGAATTGCTGATATAGTGGTGATGTTGGAACACTGCATGTACGTCAAACCAAAGTTGCAAATCATCTTGCCAGCAACGTTGTTTCACATGGGTGGAAATGGGATCATGAAACTCGTAGGAAAGGTTGTAAGTACATGTAACGTGTAAGCCTTTGGGGTCACCAATGTGCAACATGCTTAGTCAGCCATCTTTTTATACATTGTATCAAGCATGATATCAAAAATATCAAAACCTTAAATTTTCAATATGATATCCCTGCATTGACTACCAACTGATAGTCTTAGCCATTTCTTGATTTCAAGAACACAGAGAGATTTTCAATTCTTCGCAGACACCGGCAACATAATGCAAACCTGTATCTCTCTATGAATCAAAATTTCATTATTTTTAAACATAAACACAAGATGATTGATGACTCATGCCAGACATATCACATTGTTATATATATAGTCCCATGCAATGTGAACCATTACATGCTGTCTCAAATAGAACACAGGGATGATACACCAGGCAGAAAAATACCAAGTCATGCTCTCCAGCTTTAACATGTCAAATACTACCCTGTCAATGGCGAGAAGATTTTTAATCAAACATTTCAACTCAAAGTTGGAGTCACAATCTGTTAACCTTGACCTTTATCAGGCTAATCCCACATTCGACCCATAGCGATTCCGATTTAAACTGTGAGCTCTGACCTATAACAATTATGACCACATCTCTTAATACCTAAAGTTTGACCCCAACATTGACCTTTGAACCAAATTCAGTCCAATCACACCTTTAACCTCTGACCCCTGGCCCTACTTGAATCCAATCACACCAATGACCTCAGCAGACTTTGATATTACCTTTCACCTTTGACCTAACTTACTTAAGTCTAACTATATTGAACCTGATGATACATCTGACTAACAAATATTCATACTTTTGACCTTCTTACTTACAGACAGCTTACGTTTCTTATATAAAACAGACAAAAAGGGTGTATTCTTATGAAAAACAATCAAATGTGCTGAGAGAGCATATTAGCTGCCTCTGCCTCTCATTAGCAGTGTGGAGTTTGGAGCTTGTCCAGTAACATGGTAATGTTTACAGACTGTCCGGGCTACTCATCCTGACCCAGCTGGTCACTGTAGCATACACTTTATACCCAGGTTACTTACACTTGCAGATGATAAAAAAATCAGATTTTAATCTTCATGGGTTTTTAAAGATTATCTGAGGTACTTTATAGATGTTTTCGTGTATATAACAGAAACAGATACAAGATTATCTATTGAAAATTATTAATGAGAAAAAATTATGTAATTTATTTCAAGGGCTAATTTTGCATCTATTACTCTCTTTTTATTCTTTTTTCTGTTGTCTCTGTTTTTATGTCCATCCTCCCTTCTCCTCCCCTCCCCCTCCCAAATCATTTCCCTACCCCAACTTCCCAGCTCATCAACAAACAGATGACAAACATCCGACTTTTCTCTGTAGACCTAGTAGGACTTCTATCATTACTATCCCCTTTATTCCCAATAATGAAGCCCTATTTTGACCTGACAGTTCCATCTGTGTTTGTCACATCAGTAACCATAGCAACACCCTGGTGATAGGCCTACCGCAATATCTCATATCATTACTTGAGTGTTTTTCCTTGCATATCCAAATTACAATTTTCACACAAAGAACTTGTTCCCAGTTATCAACGACCTTGACATCATGACTTAAACATTTCTTCTGTTAAAACACTGTAAACACAAAATGACCTAATGTTACTTTGAAACTGCTGATTTTGCTTCAGTCTAAATGTACTTTTCTTGTTAAATGACCTTGACAAATGACTTTGAAAATCCAACCATCTTTTTATGTTTTTTTTTACATTTGTTTTGTTTCGTGTGAAGACAAAAGACTAAAGTACATGCAAAGGTTAATCCGACTCTTAAGTGATCGTCCTGCCAAGATGTTTGACCATCAAAGCTATCCATTGGCTTGGCCAGTGTCCAAGCCTCTGATTGGCTGTTGTGTCTGCAGCACCTCGCAGACATTGACAATCACATGACCTAGAAATTGGAACAATTCCATGTCGACTGACAAGTGTGGTAATGACCATTAGATGAGGATCTGGCTTAACCCAGACCAGGCGTAGTCCTGATTGGCGTGTAATTGTCCAACAGATAATCCAGTCGACAGATAATCCAGCCCTAACATACAACCGCAACACGAAGATCCAAATCATCACATTATCGCAGAAATAAGCAAAACGTAATCGGAGAAGGCTAACGTAAAAGTTCTACACCCAAACAGAGGTTGTACTTAACTCACCCACATTCTGTAACTTTCTGTGTCAAGGATAATGAACTTCCTACGTTTGTACTTGAGTCTGTCTAGATTGTACATTTCCTTGATGGCAGAAAGTGTAAAACTATATCAATTATCAAAATAGACATCACTTAACCCTCACTAATACATTAACAGCTTCTGTGATCATTATGGATTATGGTGGGAGAAAAAAGATCCAATTTTCTAAAACATTATTACTCAACTTCAGAGTTGATTCTCCATTATTTAGGAAGAAGACGTAAAAACAAATGATAAATTAAGTTTTTCGACATTTGTTTTTGTAAATGTCATGTAATAACCATAGATTTCTAGATATTTTAAATAAATGAATAAAAGTAGAAAATTTTCATAACAGCATTCTCAGTTTGGGATATCAAAGTTCCAACTCCCACAAAAAGCTTCAAGTACTATGTCTAGTATGACAAAGTCTACTTCAAAAGGTTTTAACACTGAACAAGTGTCTAGTGTACACAACTAACTCCATTTGTTATTTAAATGTATTTATATATCAAATTAAGTTTAAGTCACAGTTGAACATAAAAACTGTTGGACCCTTTGTTTTCAAGGTGGAACAGACAAGAACTGAAGAAGTATTTTTTAATGTAAACAGTTTGGGCAGTCTATCGTGGACAGTTCTGAGCTCTAGATGATAGAACCCATCTGATATACAGCGGAGGAAACCATAATTACAGTAAATTATGCATTTAACATCTCCAATGTATGATATATATAATCGCAGTGAAGTTCTTTAATTTATCATCTGGGCTGATTTCAGAGGGAGGCTAGATAGGCCACCTGTAGGCTATCATCAGCTTTCTTTGGCCATTTCCTTCTCTCACTCCACTAAAGCCTCAGCACACGGAATCAGACAATTCCTTACATGTAGTACAATAAGATGTTAATTCCTGCCCACCAAATGGGCCGACTAGCTCAGTACATATCTAACTCTTTCATTAAGCGTAAAATTTGAATCGTGCAATTTGGTAATACAACACACACAGCATGCCTTACAACTCCTACCTTCAAAGTACGTTTGTGCAATGGGTGTACACTTTACGGGAATTAGGATAGCATTCCTCCTCAATTGGTACAGGATTTTTTATAATTTAAAACCTCCTCTGACATCATTTAATGAGCAAAACCAATAGGCATCCCACCGGAGCGACGTCCTTAATCACCACTGGTAAAGACCTTCAGTTTCAGTAAACGTATCGTATATTAATATTGTTTGTCTGTTACCACAGTGTATTCATACATCAAACCTCAACAAGGAAATCTCTACCAAACTACCATGACCTTGGAATACTATTGTGACCTTGACCATGATTTAATGGTGCACATAATTCTTACAATGTTGTTATCGCCCTTGTCAATAAAGATAATGTGTTTTTGAAGAACCTTATAACCAATAGAATATTAAAGGAGCCGGGGCAAAAACAGAAAACTCATTTCAACTAGATCTATCAATGTCAAATTGTTGTTCAGCTAGATAATATTTATCTTTTTGATTATTGTAAATTCCCGCTAACAATTTATTATTTTGCCTGGCCTTTTCGCCTGCGCCTTGATAATGTGGAAATGACTGTCCATCACATCAAAGTAAACACTGAGTGCAGTCACACAAACCCGATGGAATATAGACTAAACAAACGACCTTTTTTGGCAGGTCGATAATAGGTGAAGAGTTAGCAATGTAAGACTTAAGAGAAAATAGAACTGCACATGCATTTGAGGGGGCATTGTTTGGTTTTAGATGTGCAGACTGTTCAAACAGCAGAGATACAGAACAGTCCAGTATACACAGAGCCCTACTTATAGGCCTCTCAAATATAGCTGGTTCCACATCACTGCCAATACTGCAAAACCCATCTGTAGGAACGAAAGTATTTAAATAATACATCTGTGAGATAGATTTGTGGAAATGGAAAGCAAATCACAAGGGACTATGGTGGTATGGATATCCAACCAACCCCCAATCCCCCCACTCCGAATCTTCAGCTACCATAGTGGTAGATATCTTGACCCACGGGGTTAATATCCTGACCCCAGGGTTATCAGCTACTTTAGTAGTAGATATCCCAGTCATCCCAGAATCAATAGCTACTAGTGGTAGATATCCTGACCCCTGGGGTTGATATCCCGACCCCTACGGTCAATAGCTACTAGTGGTAGATATCCTCGAATTCACGAAATCAGTGAATTCCCACTAAAGTCTTCATGAATTCCTGATAACCTTATGATTTTCTTAGTTAATAATCGTAAATCCATATTCAACTTTTCGTATAGATGATTGGTCACCCTTAAATTCAACGTTTGCTCTGAATCATTTACAATACCCGTGTAAACGTTGATAAGAATCTACAAATAAATAATTTCAATTAATAAACTCACATCATTACCATTTTATTTTACTCTAAATTTACGAATTATTACCAGGCACTTGTGTAGACTAATAGGTGTAATACCAGCGCTACAGGTGGGTTACCTGAACCCTAGTGTAATTGATAGCCTACCTGTACCTCATCAATGCACAGGTGGTCCTAGAACAGGTGTCAGATTACCAGCACTATTAAAGAAGAATTAGCTGATCGGGATGCACTAGGACTTCATCACATTAAAACTGATTGCAAGTCTGATAAGAATTATCAATACATTTACACAATAAGCGATACCTATACTCTTATTGATAAAACACCTGTAAAAAAATTGCATGGCTCTCATAGCACTGCAAACCCATTGAAAGCAATCAGATTCCTCTACAGAGGAATATAGATCATTATACTTCTAATTCAGCCTATCAGGAATTATTTACATTTAAATCAACCAATCAAATAATAGATATCTATAAACCAGCCAATCAGAAATGAATATCTATTAGGACATTAACAGAACACCTGAGAAGTGTAAAGGTAGTAAATTACTATACAGGATCGTTAATTCAGTGGAATGTACTCGTCGATGAAGTTATTCTCTGGAAAATATAGTTGAAGTAGCCGTACATCAAATATCTTTCCCATAAGTCAAATAAGGAAATCATTAACGGGGCCGATTTGAGCATCAATTAGTCCAAATTCCTGTCTATTGTTCTGACCTGAATCAAACCCAGATTTTCTGTAGAACCATAGCCCTTAGCCGACTTAGCTGAAGAAGTATTCTCCATCAACTGAGTAACAGAGACCATATTTAGCACTCAAACCCAGATCTCCTGTAGAACCATGGCCTTTAGCCGATGTAGCTGAAGAAGTATTCTCCGTCAACTGAGTAACAGAGACCATATTTAGCACTCAAACCCAGATCTTCTGTAGAACCATGGCCTTTAGCCGACGTAGCTGAAGAAGTATTCTCCGTCAACTGAGTAACAGAGACCATATTTAACACTCAAACCTAGATCATCTGTAACTTTAGTAGAACCATGGCCTTTAGCCGACGTAGCTGAAGAAGTATTCTCCGTCAACTGAGTAACAGAGACCATATTTAACACTCAAACCCTAGATCATCTGTAGAACCATGGCCTTTAGCCGACGTAGCTGAAGAAGTATTCTCCGTCAACTGAGTAACAGAGACCATATTTAGCACTCAAACCCAGATCTTCTGTAGAACCATGGCCTTTAGCCGACGTAGCTGAAGAAGTATTCTCCGTCAACTGAGTAACAGAGACCATATTTAACACTCAAACCTAGATCATCTGTAGAACCATGGCCTTTAGCCGACGTAGCTGAAGAAGTATTCTCCGTCAACTGAGTAACAGAGACCATATTTAGCACTCAAACCCAGATCTTCTGTAGAACCATGGCCTTTAGCCGACGTAGCTGAAGAAGTATTCTCCATCAACTGAGTAACAGAGACCATATTTAACACTCAAACCTAGATCATCTGTAGAACCATGGCCTTTAGCCGGCGTAGCTGAAGAAGTATTCTCTGTCAACTGAGTAACAGAGACCATATTTAACACAATTCATATCTAATAACAAGAAATTATTGAAACCAAACTGTTTTGCAAATTTCCATTATTTGTAAGGGTCTTATTTTTCATTCCAGAATACAAATGGACAAAAATTGAAAAGACAAATGGGAGAATCTGATTCCAGTCCATTTCCTTCTCCTTACATCCGACGGGAGAGTAATAATCATTATAATGTCCTCTTCTATACATGAACCTAGTGCTCTGTCTCTATACCCAATCAAGTGCATGTGTGATGTTGATCAGCATAGTCATACAACGAAAATGCTTCTCAATCCATTAAAGTTATCATGCTACAAATTACCAGGTATAGATTCAAAACAGTGATATACTGAAACTGTTTTCAAATTGTAGTACGAGAAGAGTTTTTCAATTTTTAACAGAAAAGTACGATGAAATTTGTTCAAGTGCATGGTCCCATCCTGATGTCACTCTGTGGTACATTGTCCCAAGAATTACCACTTTTATGCTACGCAGTGTCTGAGTGACATAAATCAGCCGTTGCCGTCATCAAACAAAGTTATTAATTCACAAAATATCTGGGTCATATCAATTCATATTCATATAGGAGTTTCACCCACTCATTGATACACCTGTATTAGGGCAATGAAGCCTTTCATCATACGCTTCTGATGTTCTGACACTTAACTCAATACTTATAAGGTCTGTAATGTACTGACTATGTAGCTATATAGCACACTGGCTATAGCAATACTTCAGGTCTATATAGCTATATAGCACTGCCTATAGCAATACTTCAGGTCTATATAGCTATATAGCACTGTCTATAGCAATACTTCAGGTCTATATAGCTATATAGCACTGCCTATAGCAATACTTCAGGTCTATATAGCTATATAGCTATATAGCACTGTCTATAGCAATACTTCAGGTCTATATAGCTATATAGCACTGCCTATAGCAATACTTCAGGTCTATATAGCTATATAGCACTGCCTATAGCAATACTTCAGGTCTATATAGCTATATAGCACTGTCTATAGCAATACTTCAGGTCTATATAGCTATATAGCACTGCCTATAGCAATACTTCAGGTCTATATAGCTATATAGCACTGCCTATAGCAATACTTCAGGTCTATATAGCTATATAGCACTGACTATAGCAATACTTCAGGTCTATATAGCTATATAGCTATATAGCACTGTCTATAGCAATACTTCAGGTCTATATAGCTATATAGCACTGCCTATAGCAATACTTCAGGTCTATATAGCTATATAGCACTGCCTATAGCAATACTTTCAGGTCTATATAGCTATAAAGCAATGCTTATAGCAATACTTTAGGTCTATATAGCTATATAGCACTGCCTATAGCAATACTTCAGGTCTATATAGCTATATAGCACTGCCTATAGCAATACTTCAGGTCTATATAGCTATATAGCACTGCCTATAGCAATACTTCAGGTCTATATAGCTATATAGCACTGCCTATAGCAATACTTCAGGTCTATATAGCTATATAGCACTGCCTATAGCAATACTTCAGGTCTATATAGCTATATAGCACTGCCTATAGCAATACTTCAGGTCTATATAGCTATATAGCTATATAGCACTGCCTATAGCAATACTTCAGGTCTATATAGCTATATAGCACTGCCTATAGCAATACTTCAGGTCTATATAGCTATATAGCACTGCCTATAGCAATACTTCAGGTCTATATAGCTATATAGCACTGCCTATAGCAATACTTCAGGTCTATATAGCTATATAGCACTGCCTATAGCAATACTTCAGGTCTATATAGCTATATAGCACTGCCTATAGCAATACTTCAGGTCTATATAGCTATATAGCTATATAGCACTGTCTATAGCAATACTTCAGGTCTATATAGCTATATAGCACTGCCTATAGCAATACTTCAGGTCTATATAGCTATATAGCACTGACTATAGCAATACTTCAGGTCTATATAGCTATATAGCTATATAGCACTGCCTATAGCAATACTTCAGGTCTATATAGCTATATAGCATGCCTATAGCAATACTTCAGGTCTATATAGCTATATAGCACTGCCTATAGCAATACTTCAGGTCTATATAGCTATAATATGCATAGCTATAGCAATACTTCAGGTCTATATAGCTATATAGCACTGCCTATAGCAATACTTCAGGTCTATATAGCTATATAGCACTGCCTATAGCAATACTTCAGGTCTATATAGCTATATAGCACTGCCTATAGCAATACTTCAGGTCTATATAGCTATATAGCACTGCCTATAGCAATTATTCAGGTCTATATAGCTATATAGCACTGCCTATAGCAATACTTCAGGTCTCTATATAGCTATATAGCACTGCCTATAGCAATACTTCAGGTCTATATAGCTATATAGCACTGCCTATAGCAATACTTCAGGTCTATATAGCTATATAGCACTGCCTATAGCAATACTTCAGGTCTATATAGCTATATAGCACTGCCTATAGCAATACTTCAGGTCTAGCTATATAGCTATATAGCACTGCCTATAGCAATACTTCAGGTCTATATAGCTATATAGCCTTCAGCTATATAGCTATATAGCATGCTATAGCAATACTTCAGGTCTATATAGCTATATAGCACTGCCTATAGCAATACTTCAGGTCTATATAGCTATATAGCACTGCCTATAGCAATACTTCAGGTCTATATAGCTATATAGCACTGCCTATAGCAATACTTCAGGTCTATATAGCTATATAGCACTGCTATAGCAATACTTCAGGTCTATATAGCTATATAGCACTGCCTATAGCAATACTTCAGGTCTATATAGCTATATAGCACAACCTATAGCAATACTTCAGGTCTATATAGCTCTATGTAGCTATATAGTACATTGCTATAGCAAACTATAGCAATACTTCAGGTCTAAATAGCTATATAGCACTGCCTATAGCAATACTTCAGGTCTATATAGCTATATAGCAATACCTATAGCAATACTTCAGGTCTATATAGCACTATGTAGCTATATAGTACATTGACTTTAACAAACTATAGCAATATTTTAGGCCTATATAGCAATGGTTTTGTAGCTATATAGACACTGAACTAAGTCAATATTCCAGGCCATAATTTAGGTCCATATAGCATTAACTAAAGCCATACTGTTTTCTTTATTTACGTTAGTGTAATTGGTTGTAAACATATTTCATGTTCAAATTAACCCAGATTTCATGGTCAAAATCATAACCAAAATATATCCCATCCGTCAAACATTGAAACACAGTTGGGATTGTTAGCAATTAAACCGTAGTGGCCACTTCCTCCATTGATTAGGAGGGGGTCCATTCTAGCTCCAAGGGGGTGACAGCCTTATAATGGCCCGTATTTGTCAATAGAGTGAGTCATACATCAAAACTAATCCATGTCATGATTAATATATTTTTTTAAGTTAAAAGTATAGGTGTACCTTAGTGTAGTAATTTGTGGTTCTAAGCTTCAGTAATCACAACCACAACTACACAACTTTATATTCACACTGAACACTGCTTGTTCCCTTGTATAAAAAAAATTCATTCAACAAAAAAAAAAGACCAATTTTTTCTTAAACCTGGAAATTGGTCAAATTTTTTATCATATTTCCGACAGTTAAAAAAATATATATATAAATTTAACACCATAATGTCATTTTTATCAACATAAATATTAGTCAACCGGAATATATTGTCAACAGAAAAATATACCACTCTTTTTCTATAGTAAAATTCAATGCATTTGATAGATGAAGTATACGTAGTTTGATGTGTGTGTGTGGTTTGAACTGATATATATGTGAACCTATATACATGTACCAGGTATATACAATGGAGTACCTATAGTATACTCTGTGGTCAGCTGAATTTAATTACCAAGCATATATATATTTATAAATTGGTTTGAGGCCATGAATATAAATAGTGGCTCGAGATACTCTAGCCATACAAACTGACCATCAGTCTGGCGAAGGCCAGAAACCTATCACTGACCATGGTAGGTCAGTCTGAGAAAGTGGTTAATATAAACACATGTGCTCTCGTCCATATGGTACACCTGGCTGCAGCCGAGTTGTAGGCCGTCCAAGTTTACACCTGTTCCCGCCAGTGAGAGACAAGTTATCCACAAGTTATCCTATAGTTATCTTGTGTTATATCACTGACTGATTGGGAGGTAGTCATCTACATTATCACCGTGTGGGCTAATACTACTGCCCCGTGATGATAGACATACTGACACTAAACATCCATTTGATCGTGTTTAACACATCCTTTTGGCAGTTTAGGCCTAATCTGTCTAAACACCTTCCTGTGGCCCTAAAGGGACAGATACTGCCTGTGTGGGTCCTAAGGTGCTACCACTGCCCCTAGTTGGCTTCATATTTTACCATCGAAAGTCTCCTAGGGGCCTTTTCACACCTGGCTCTGACAAGTACTGGACACAACTGAGCCTTCATAGTAAAGAATTTCACTTGACCTTGTCTGACCTTGACCTTAATAAAGAACTAATTGACCTGTAATCGTGTATCGTGCATTCCGATCCCTTTAGAACTTCCCGTTTCATGTAAAGTGACCAACGTGTATGTTAATTGACATAAAAAGTCCCCAAAAATTTCTAACCAAATGTAGTGATCGTAGCAGGCAGGGGTTTCACTATGAGTAACTCTAATTTAAATACTTAAATACTATAGTTAAAGATGGTTCAATTTCATTTTAGTCCTTTTTAAAGTGCCACGAGAAAAAACCAACACCCTATGACCAGTATCTATAGCAACCTGCCCTAAATGGACTTAAAAAACACAATATCTAAATGTGGAGTGCATGCGTTAGATGGTCAGACCTCTTACACACTCAGCCATAGGACCAGATCCGCTAAAAATGTGCAAATAAATTTCATTTAAAGAAATAATGCAGGCTTGCTATAATCAAATATCAATGAAATACAATTATTAATATTTAATCCATGAATGGACTAAAAGTAATATTACCAAGTGAGCACCACTTACTACTGGGCATCTAAACAAAATTCGTAAGAGGCAGGAAAATCTTGTTTTACAAACAGTAAATTCAAACAAGTAAGCCTGATCAAATTTGATTTTACTTGCTGAAGTCAAATCCTTAAAAAGTTTGAATGATAAATATGCAGAAGATTATTTTTTCATCAGTTGAGCTAATTATCAACACTGCGTGTAACTTGACAGGGAAGTTGTCCTTGATGTGTAGCAGTACAATAGCACCGTTTCAGACCACCATAGAAAAACATACAACACAGGGATTTTTTTAGCATTAATGATGACAAGAGATGAGAGAATACAGACATTGTCGTTTATTATATCACCTTACTGACCCAAAATGACCCATTACGCCGGCCACACAAGCTAGACTGACCATTAATAGAGCGCTACGTCCAGCCACAGACTGACTGACTAGGAACTGACCAGACAACATATATTTCACACTTTAGCCCCCTCGAGCTGACACTGGAAATCATCCTGGGGTCATCTTGATCCGGAATTCCGTTAATTACAGGTGAAACTGTAAACTGATTACAGGTAAATTTAATCAGCTTACCTGTCCCTCCCCTGTAAATATAGGTACGATATAGTTATACGACCAGGGCGCAGATAAGTGAGCGGGTGTATGTGATACCTATCTATCTACCTGTACCATATCTCGTTAAAGGGCCAGTGTATCGCAGGTGTCCTCTACACAGGTGAGATATACTACTTGTACACACTACCGTTCCTCGAGTATGGTCAATATTGATATAGTCCATTCAAATTACCACATCAATGTTTTTCAATGATATTTGCTATCGGGAAATACAGTCAATCAAATCAGTAAAAATATTATCGTACACGTCCCAAACGATATTCCATGTTAATCTTTATATTTACACACTGTGTATTGTACCTGAGTAACACAGCTATCAATAATCGCCGTGTTTTGACAGGCCTTGATTTCCTTCCATTCTTACAAGGTTATTTATACGTAATCTTTACATATTATTTGGGTGTGACAGACAGCAGACAATACAGAAGATGGTGATTTATATATTACTGTGTTTTAAAAATTCATTCAAATGTTATTAAAATATTACATGAATTTTTGCTTTATATCTCTGTACATCACACAATGAAGTTTCACACAAACTTAACTAAGAACTCGCCACAGCTATGTAACAGAGATGATTTGATATAAACATAATAACTGCCTCTGCCAGATTTCAAACTTGGGACCTCTGGTTACTACTCTGACGTTCATCCGATTGAGCTAAAGAGAAGTTTTCTCTAGCGGAGCATATATTGCGGCTAGTAATGACCAGGGTTACAGCTACAATGCCATTTTTAGACATTTTGCTTACCTCTGGATATCACAGATTAAACAGCTATTACACAAACTTCACTAAGAACTTTCCATAGCTACAATACCATTTTCAGACTTGATTATGTTCCATAAAATGGAGACATTTTTTAAAACTTCAAAGCACTTTATATACTTGATAAGAAGTTTAAGGTCGATGGGATTAGCGCTATCCGTAAGAAACATGCTAAAAAGATCTGACGAAGATTTTCAGGTATGTATAGGAAACACACACAATTGATGAGTTCTTAAAAAACACATTTACTTCTTATCCCTTATCCAACAAACAGCATAAGTTTCTATTAAAATGATTCACCTTTTAAACTTCAGACTGACAATAAATTATAATCAAAATTGGGGTGATTTTTCACTGCGACACCTCAGGTTAAACATCTCTGACGATTGCCTATGCCATTTATGATGTGATATTGTAGTATCACAATATAAGCTATAAATTAGCTGTAGTATTAAGTGTGACACTGAACACGAGATCTTACACTTAGATACGTGTATAATCACTTCAAACATCATCTTTACCCTCTTATCCCACCCAGAATGTAATCAGCGGTTTTTAACATTACACAAAAAATTCATTTTTGCCTCTTTGTTAGTAATTTTTACTAAATTGTTCAACCTTTTTTTGCATGTATTCAGGTATATGACAATGGTGAACGGCTGTGCAGTGACTTTGGTGAAGCTTAGGGCCATAAATATCAGTTAGGTCTCGGATAGCGTTTGTATGACAAGATGACTACTGTAACAAAGACACTCGGGGAGATGAGCTTTTCACTGTGCTGACAAAACTGACATAAAAAGAAAATAAGAATAGAAAGATGGGACAGAAGTAAATACTGGTGAGAGAGTGAACAACAACAATTGTATATCACTAGCGCTGGATCAGACTGTGTTGTGTACTTAACGTGCTCAGGTGTCTGCTGGGAAACCATCTTCCCTGTCAAATGTGTCACCCACATCACCTATTAGTTCTACCCAGGCTCGAGTACTGACACCCTCCCGCCCCTTAATACAGGGCTAGTGTGCCCTATTACTCTTCAACCCTAACACTGATATCGACCCCTACTTTGATCTGGATGACAGAACTTTTTATAAAGCTCGTGATAAGACAAGTTCAGGCTACATCAAAGTGTCCGTCAAACAGGAAAGGTGCACAAAATGAGCCAGACATAACAAGCTTACATGGAAAAGAAATGGAGACAAAAATACGAATCTGGAATTCAACACCGGGAGGAAAATTCCTTCATCTGCTGGTAAGGATGACATCATGCAATGTACTGGTATTAATGGCAATATAATGACCTTGTCCTTAGGTACACCCAACAAAGGTCATGACCTCTACACAAGAACATGCAACCCGAGGGGCCCCCCAAATAGGATGTAGTCTCCACCACGACCAAGTCTGCTGAATCACTCGGACTACACAATTACATAAAATGTATGCAAAAAGCTCACACAACTGCCCAATTATTCTCTAATAACACCCGAGGACAAAAATGCCGAGAATTCTACCAAAAAATTTTGAAAAAACACTAACAAATGACAAAGTCAATTTCTTTAACATACATATGAAAAAAGAAATCATTACCGCAGGAAGAAAGCTGAAATATATGCATGCTCCAATTCTGACAGATGTGTAAAAGATGTAAAAAAAGTAGTATTTCATAAACTCTATCAAATAATGTAAAGAACACTTGGATAAGGATCTGTGTGAAGCGTACCCTGGACTGGAAATGTTCCGAGCCCCAATGAGAGACTACTACAAGGTGTGATGTGCCCAATGGTTTGTGTAATAAAATAAGTTGAAAGTGTTGGCAGTTGGCCATACCTAGCCCCCTGTCTGACCTGTGTATGTGTAGGTTTACACTGGTTGTAAATGACCCCCACTCTACATGTAAACCTCCTTACATTCAAACTCTAACATTATTACAGACACCCCTCCTTCCCAGTTCACAAAAATAGTTTGGTTTTTCTACTATTTCTGATACTGCATTCTGTTTTTCCTGAGACTGAAACAATTCATTCCTCTTTACCTGAGCCTTAACAAACCAATTTTTCCGGTTTTTTTACGTCTACCTAACCAACTTTCCCACTCCTGAAGTAATATGTCAGCTTTCCAGTCTCCCTGAGCCTTGCCATCTCTCTGAGTCTACTTCCCCATTCTTTGAGCCTATTGACACCATAGTTACATCTCCCATGATTTGCCATGTCTTGTATTAATCCATTTACCCCTGAAGTTTCATAATGGACTGGTCTAGTCTTTGATTTAGAAGAGTCTAAATGTGTCATTAGGGGGGAATGAGTTAAGCCCCCTCCTTACATTGGACCATTTTGCAACTATTTTGGGCCAAGAAATTTCTATATCAATAAGCTGTTGAATACAAAATTCAACAATTTTTCAAAGTAACCTTTTTCAACTGATATACAATTAACGTGTATTTCCAACAAAACATTAGACATAAATGGCAATTTTTGCAATAAGCATTGGGATTTCTTTTCAAGGTATATCAGTCATCACCATGTTTAAACCAAAACCTTTAAAACCCCTGACCTTGAGAGATCTGGGCCTACGTTACTCAATTACACCAGGAAGGGTGTGGCAGTTTTAGGTACCAATTATTGTCAGTGGTCCTCTCTTGATCTCATTACCTCAAATACAAAACAACAACACCGTAATATCCCGTAAACAGTCTACAACCACAGAAACTCACCATTTAAACATTTTCAGCATTCTTTATTCTGCCAAATCCTTCACAAAGTTCTGCCTTCATCAAATTGATACTTCATGGTTTCAATTCACATTTCTATAAAAAGACTTGGATCAAAGTTTTATCGTTACAGAGATCTGCAGCAGCTCGAGGAGATATATTTTGGTCTGTCCTGGTCAATATGCTACTATAAACAAACCACTCATTACTACTCTTGAACAGTTTCCCATGCACCGCCGTTACTCATCGCCTCAATTACCACAATATACACTTCCCAACACTGCAAAAATAGCAACTCTCTCTTTGTACAATTAATGAAATATTTTTCTCATCATCAAGTCACAAAAATAAACGCATATAAAAACCAGCTTCAAGTTGGCACCAATAAATGCTGATACATCTAATTTCTTTTAAAGCTGCATCGACATACTGCACATCCCATGTGGAGAAAAACGAGTTTATCTCTCGTAATAATCTCGCCATTCTTGGTTGGAGATCCACCTGAGATAGCTAGAGAGCTAGCTCCTTGTGTACCTACAGCGACAGATGAGTACAATGACCAAGTTCTGCCTGGCAGTCTCTGCCTCCCGACACATGTGGGCTCTCTCTTCCATCTAACCTGCACTATCTTCTACTCAAAAAGGGATTAACAATAATCTCGCATAATTAGCGGTAATTGACCCTGAAGATAGCAGCCATTTAATACTGATCAGATAGACATGTCACTGACAAGATCTGCAGCCCGACAGGTCCCATCACCTTTCTGTGGGATCTGTCTGGTATCCCTGTAACGCCTAGACCATACAGTCCTATGTATGTCACTTTCTCTGGTCTACAGCCCTATGATGTTCTGTTGCCCCCTCCCTATCACCCTCCCCCCACAAATTACAAATATACGTTAGTCTAAGGTTCTATATGTGTTGCCCCCACTCTACCCTCACCCTCCTCCCCAATAACAAATTATGTCACTATCTATTATAGATGAACGTAAGTAAAATGGAGAAAATCATTAACTATGTGTATAAACAGAAAAGTATTATCACATTCAAATTTCAATTAATTCCTCCAAATAACTTTTCAATTTTAATGATTAGCAGGGTATAAGATAATTTTGATAAGTAAGCTGAATCAAGAGAACCTTGATCCTATTGTGTAATCCCAGGTAAAATGGGCTCCACTGAGTCAGGGTCAAGTCTATGCTGAAATTACAGCCACTGTAACAGTTACAGTCAAGGCTTCCTAGTTAGGACTCCCACTGAGTCAGGGTCAAGTCTACGCTGAAATTACAGCCGCTGTAACAGTTACAGTCAAGGCTTCCTAGTTAGGACTCCCTCTGAGTCAGGGTCAAGTCTATGCTGAATTACAGCCACTGTAACAGTTACAGTCAAGGCTTCCTAGTTAGGACTCCCTCTGAGTCAGGGTCAAGTCTACGCTGAATTACAGCCACTGTAACAGTACAGTCAAGGCTTCCTAGTTAGGACTCCCTCTGAGTCAGGGTCAAGTCTATGCTGAATTACAGCCACTGTAACAGTTACAGTCAAGGCTTCCTAGTTAGGACTCCCTCTGAGTCAGGGTCAAGTCTACGCTGAATTACAGCCACTGTAACAGTTACAGTCAAGGCTTCCTAGTTAGGACTCCCTCTGAGTCAGGGTCAAGTCTATGCTGAATTACAGCCACTGTAACAGTTACAGTCAAGGCTTCCTAGTTAGGACTCCCTCTGAGTCAGGGTCAAGTCTATGCTGAATTACAGCCACTGTAACAGTACAGTCAAGGCTTCCTAGTTAGGACTCCCTCTGAGTCGGTCAAGTCTATGCTGAATTACAGCCACTGTAACAGTGTTCTAGTTAGGACTCCCTTGATCAGGGTCAAGTCTATGCTGAATTACAGCCACTGTAACAGTACAGTCAAGGCTTCCTAGTTAGGACTCCCTCTGAGTCAGGGTCAAGTCAGCTGAATTACAGCCACTGTAACAGTTACAGTCAAGGCTTCCTAGTTAGGACTCCCTCTGAGTCAGGGTCAAGTCTACGCTGAATTACAGCCACTGTAACAGTTACAATCAAGGCTTCCTAGCTAGGGCTCCCTCTGAGCCAGGGTAAAATCAATGCCTGTAAACTAAAGCTACTATAATATCTACAGCTACTGTAACATCTACAGCCACTGTAATTTCAAGGCTTGTAATTCCAGGGTCCAATGAGATCATGAGCTTACCAACATGTAAATAGCCAACTAATGCCAGAAGTCGTGAGACAATACCAGGGTCATTATGGTCAAACAATAGCCATGAACCATCTGGTGTAGAACATTGGTCAGTAATGACCAGTTAATGGTCAGCATCTGTCCTTGTACATGTAACACTATATTATCATAGGATCTGTACAGAACAGTATGGTCTAAGGAAGGGGGGGGGGGGAGGTCAAAGTGCTAAACAGTCCAGTAAGTCAATAGAAGCAAGATAAGGCTTGCAAACATTTTCATGGACATAGAGAATCTTCAGCATACCATTCTCATTGATATTCCTTTCTTAAATGAAAATATTTTCAAAAGAAAGCATTTCCCAGTGAGATTTTTACTTATGTGTAGGAAGTTTCTATCAGCAAATGAAGAAACACTATAGGCAAGCATATTTAAAACTTAAAATACTAGGTAACAAAGCTCTAAACTTGGAATACTTAGGTAATGAAGCTCTAAACTTGGAATACTAGACAAGCAGATCTAAAACTTAAAATACTTGACAAACACATATAAATCTTGAGGAGAAAATTTGAGATTTTTAGAATGACATACCTTGTTTAAGTAATGACATTTTCTGTACAAAGGCCAAGACTTTATACAAATGATAAGCCAATGTACAGTCAACGAAACAATGGAGCGATGAACAAATCTATGTCCTGAAATTCCTCATAAACACATTACACCACAGATAAGTTTGTTAACCATGCCTATCATTACATGTACTGAACAATTATTAATTGGATAAAGGTATACACAGTATCCATATACAAACAATTTTTTAATTGATTTGTGACCAGTTACAAGGGCTTACATGGTCCACTAGATAACAGGAGAGATAACAGCAGGGACCTAACATAATGGAATGCTAATGAGCTGTTGATAGGACTGATAATATCTGTACATAGCACCAGGGGAGAGGTCTGCAGGGAGGCTGGGAGGTCAATTAATTTCTCCTCCTTAGGAGAGGGAGTTACAGACAATAAACCCACCTGGAAACGATGTCAAATGTCTGGATCAAACTTTGATGGCCAGACATAATGAGCCGCCATAAATCTCCTGATATCTGATTAAAATTCCACAACTGTCGACAGCAAAACAGAGCCATAAGATATCATTTAAATTAGGGCTGATTGGTTATTATGGGGACTAGTGGGGCCTGATAAGATGTTAGACAGAGCTGTGGACAAAGACAATAGGATGTGGGGCCGCATGTGACAGAAACAAGCGGGTCACCTTAACATGGCCCGCCCATCTCACAAACTGGTACCCTCTAACACACATGTGCCACTAACTGAATAATGGAGTACTAATCGGAGTATGTCAGTGGTTCAGAGTGTCTCGAAACCTATCTAATACATCTTAGTACCAAGTGCCACTACAACACCATACAATGAACACAGAGAAATTCTACAATAGATTTAGCCAAAATATTGTAATGTAATGAAGCATTCAATGAGTATGCCCGCGTCTCAATGTTAACAGCAGTCCCGACAAACAAGTGCCTGTACCATTCGACATTTTTGTTGTCATTGGCTTGTGTTTGATGTTCGAGACGGACTACCATTCCAGCGTATTATACTTCAAACATCTGCAGTTACCCATAGTGATCAGCCACCTTGTCGACGAGGCAGTAAAGACAATGAACTCATCCCCTTAAACACACATAACATTCCATATACATTTCTCAAATAATACCTACAAATGTCTCGAGATTTCTTTTGAACATGTCCCAAAATGAAATCATCCGTGATTGCCCTGACAATAGGGTATGTGTGCTGGTCATGGAGATAAGGTATAAATTTGGGTTTAATTGATGACTTCAATCTAAGCTGATACTTTAGTTGTTCAGATCAATCTTTAGACTCTGTCAGACTCAATAAAAAATATCCAGGTCTACAGAATGTTTCTCTCTCACACGCACTCCATACTGCTACACACGACTATACCTTTAAAGTGGTTGTAAATGTCTTCTCAATACCCAATATGTTGTTATAAAATCAAGCCACCTTTTAAGGACACTCAATCTTTAACAGGTCATTCGCTGAAACTTTTTATCACCATTTCATTGTAACATAAAGTTTAAAATTAACTATGATACTGGACATCGATAAAACTAACCACAGTCCAAAGAAAATGTTCATTTGAAATCCTCCAAAGATGTGTCTTATCAGAACTTTCTAAGGAATGTGGTCAATTAAAAGACGTAACCTTACGTTTACACCTTCATGCATTCTACAGGGTGCTGACAAGATAATATGATATTGAGAAGAGAATGTTTGGATTTCAGAGATGACCCGACTGTCGCCATGGACGGGGAAACACAACAGCTATATGTAGATCTCATGGCCAGCCACATTCTGGAGTTATGAGTTAGGGCTCCTCTATCCGACTTGGTAATTGTTAATGTCTAAGGTAATTACTGGTCTGATCAACATCGTGTTACATACAACTATGTACGAATGTGACCCTGACTTGCACAACACCCACTGTGCTATAGTATTGCAGTGATGTAGCCAGCGGTACATGTACTGCAATCTCATCATTTGTTATATAAAGGAAACAATGTATAGTATACATGTCTTACAACAAACATACAATTTATATATCTACAAACAGTATTACAATGTACATCCATGTATAACGATGTACATGTATACAAAATGATGTAATATACACTTTGATTAATGTTCATCCACATATAACAATGTATATTAAATAATGATATCTACATAGAACAAATGTACAACAAAGTACATTTATGTATAACACATCCACATATAACAATGTATATTAAATAATGATATCTACATAGAACAAATGTACAACAAAGTACATTTATGTATAACAATGTATATTTACAACATGATGATGTACATGATGATCAATATACATCTACTGAGCACATTGTTCAACAATGTATAGCAATGTACATTTGAGTATAAGTATGTACATTTTATGCAAAACAATATGAAGAACAATGTATATCTTTATATAACAAAGTTCATCAATACATCATTGTGTTTCAATATCCTAATTTTACGAATCAACTGAATAAGTCTTCCACATCAATCCATTATAATACATGATGTTGTGACTTGCTTAAATTTGACAAATCCCAGCGAAACTTAGTCGGTTAAAGTGACTTAACACCTTAAGATTTAAATCAATTACTCAGAACTAGATACATATCCCAGATTTGATCTTAAACTGTCGAGAATACCTCTAGGTGATATCAAACAAAATCAATGACACATATGTTTTTAAAAGTCTATGTGTAAATGTCGAGGGTAATTTGACCTGATCAGGAAATACACGATATTGTGTGTATTATTTATCTATAGGTTCAAAATGACCTATATCTCGTGGCCAAAACTGACCAATATCCACTGTAACTAATAAGTAAATGACCAGCCAAGTCCAGTGAATCACTTGGTGGACAGTGGTCAATATCTTTATAATTCAGACCACACAACAACTGGGACACTGACCCGACATTATAGACTTACAAACACAATCAATTCCTACCTAAGGTGTATTTAAAGTTCACTCGGACTCTCCAGCGATAATGCAATTGCTTCATGAATATTTTGCACCTAAACATCAAAGAAAATTCTGTTTTACCAATTAACCATTTTCACCTTTTAGATTTAAGTCAAATTAACAGAATCAATCAAATTTTCTCTTGTCACCAAATGAGCCTGTTTGGAAAACGGAAGAAAAAATAAAAAATCTTTTTGTGACCAGAATTTTTCAATTTCATTATTTATGTGCCTTTTTTCTGTCCCACGGTATGAACTGTTTGTGTTTCTTAATGGAGTCTGATAGCGTCCAGGTTCGATCTACCATGGGTCACTAATCGTAAACTTACTGAACTTAATACTGAATATGCTGAAGGGTTACACAGAGTGCATTTACAATAACAAAATCATCAGTAAAATAATGCTAATGGAAATCTAACGGCCTAATAAGAGTGATAACACTACCTAGTAATTAGCTAAAAATGATGAACGAGCACCTTCCTAATATGGTCTGACAACTTGATAACATGTATTTAATATTGATATTTATGCAGACGTTGTTAGCTGTATTTTCCAATTACTAATTTATAAACATGATAAATTTGATGAGGTTGGAAAATACAAAATTTGTGACTTGATTAAAATACACATATACTGCTATAAGAACAGCCTGGGATATTAAAACAGCTGTTAGCTCTTACAATTGGTTTGTTCATAAATGTGTTTTTCCTACATTCTATGGATGAATTATGTGGTGACAAAGATGTGAATGCTGGAGAAGTACTTGGTAAACATTTCGCCCAATACCTCCATTTTGTGGTTGATACCCAATAACTGTGGTCAATCGCTGACAAAGTGCTGTGCCTGTTAGTGCGTTGGGTCACTGTGGTCATTTCTAACACAACTGAGTCTGTCACAAGGACTACAGGTATGTGTGGTCAGTTCTGATACAATATGGAGTCTGTCCATGTGGTCAGTTCCACTTAATACTTTAATAGAGACAGACTTTGGGCAGATGATGGAGGCATGTACAGACTAGTACCAGCCATCACTTCTCACAAATGGTGTTAGAATCACTTATTGCTAGTAAACAGATTTTTATCCTGCAATGGACAACTGACCAATCATGCTTAGAAAAGTCGATGCAGTGTACAGCTGACCAATCGTGCTAGTCACTGCAATGAACAGCTGACCAATCGTGCTAGTCACAGATTTTATCTCCATCATAATACATTAATGGCAGTTGACCTTTTCCCAGTTCATTTTTAATAATTAATTTTTTTATTTTTGGATTATAATTAGTATAAATTCAGGAAAGGTCTCTATTTCTACATCATTTTGCAAAGAAAACTGATTAAATACAAGCAATATTTTCAAAAGAAAACACAAAATATTGACAATTTGTATAAAATTTCGAAATACGTTATAAACCTAAGTGTATTTATGATTTATGACGCTTTTTACTTTTACGCCAAAGACTATAAGAGATCACACTCACGCCAAACACATTAATGATCAGATATCCTGAACGATTCATGGTTGACTACACTGTACCTAGCCGCACACCCCGTGGTGTAGGACATTGTGTGAGCCATCAAAATGGCTTTTAATTCGCCAAACAATCACAGTTTATGAGATTTGTATTACCCTATTAAGATAGGTATTGTGGAAACATCCATATTGGAACACATAGACCATTTACATGGGGGAGGCTTCAGGGGAAGGTATCTGTATGGGTCCAAAAAACATACTGCGGCATGTTAATGATATTTTTTACAAAATCCAATTAAACTGTATTAAATATTGTCAAAAGAAATCAAATACCATCATTCCATCTCTTTTGATCTTAAATTTGTTTTGTTGTACACGTAAACTTATCAGTATTTCGGGTAAATCATTGTATTGTTTGACACAAAAACTCAGCTTCACATTACATATTTTCACTGCATGACACCGAAAATGTAAAACTGCAGCAAAAAGGGCACAAAGGGATCTGTTCCGTCACCTGTAGCCTATTTCACTACACCTTTCTACTAGCATTGTTTTCTACGCATACTAACCATCTCGTTTTACATCAAAGTATTATTTTGAAATAGTTTACCTATGAATCGATAGGTGCTAGCAGATATTAATTTCTTCAGAAGAAAATATGCCTTTCATACCATTTATTAATAAAAACGCAGATGGAACATTACAGGTGAATACATGAACTTAACAAGTCTTCAATGATTTATCCCACACCAATGTTAGGAATTTAGATGCACTTGTTTTACAAATAAATCAAAATAGCTCTTTTATGAGACAGTAAATTGCTTATTTTCCATTTGGGCTTAGAAGGGTTGGCACTTGACAAAAGTGACAGCATAAAACTGTAGCCTTATTCTAGTATGTAATATCATAATTGGTGGAAAAATCAATATGTGTGCCATTTTGTGATTGGTTGAATTCTATGTCATTATTCCATTGGAAAGTTATTAGCTGCATTCCGATTGGTTGTAATTGGTTGTATTGTATGTCGCTGTTCCATGGACAGCAATTAGCTCCATTCTGATTGGTAAATCTGTATGCTGTTACACGGTAATGTGATTGGATACCATTTTCTACATTATTTGTCCAAACTGTCATGCTTAACCTACCTTCAACTCCACAATGAGATTCATCAGCATCTTTTTTAAATGAAGAAGAATGTTTATAGATGAAGTGGGGTTTGGTGTCACTTTTATTCCCAGAATAAGCACTTCCTTCATCTGTGGAGCAAGGCTCCAATGTGTACCTCTCGCCATGCACGTCAAACACACCTGACTGCAACACAGAAGAAAGTATTTTAAAATAATAGAATCTCAAAAGACAAAAGGAGTACAAGCTGTTAACACTATTAAAATATGAGTAATGACCTTGGATTTCTAATGACTAACTATAAGACCATGATATCTTAAATTTTCAAAAGATACAATAGATAATGTAATAATAAGTGTCTATTCTGCAAGGTCAAGGTCAGGAGGTCATGACCTATAATACAGTGAAGGTAAATGCCCAGACACGTTGTGTCTGATCTCTTGGATTGGATTGGATCTTTTGGAAAATCAAAGTTTCTGATTAACCATGACGTCTTTCAATTGGTACTGAGTTTCTGATTGGCCATAACCTTAAGGTATTTACAGTTGCTGATTGGCTTTTGTGACTGCTTGCATAAAATCTGAAGTGATAGATTGAGACCTTTAAGATCCAAAAGTCCTAGTGAAAGGTCATGACTTTTGGGGACAAGTACTTAAGAATAAGATAGGTCATTGATACTTAAAGTCAGTCAAAGGTCATGACCTATTTGCAATTACAGGCCATGACCTTTGATTACCCACAATCTCTCCAGAAGATCCAAGGATATTTGTAGCAATGATTGTTTATCAGTTTGGGTCCTTCTTCCTCTCTTTCTGATCTTAGCTAAATTAGCAGCCAATTTGAATGCAGAAAGTTGTCAGAAGATAGCAGGATACTAATAATATCACCAAGAAAAAAACATTCAGCATTCCTTGGTTTTCAGTTTCAGCAAAGATTTGAGACATTATCAATATGGGGGTTATATGTATACTTGTATTAACTTGAAAGTCATGTCCCTATTGATCTAGTACCTCTAAAGCCCTATTTCACTTTTCCCTTCAGCAATATCAAGCCAATATCAATCAGGACTGCAGGTAATAATCTTTAGAGTTTTGATGTATCTTGGTAACTGGTATTTAGCTGTGATGCCGATTTACAACATTAAAACCAAAAATCTGGACCCAATTGTGTAGAATCTGCTGATGAAACGGAGATTGTAAACAAGCGTTGGGTTGTTCTGCATTAGATTTCCGACTGGCCCTCCCTCCCCAGTAGGATACGCTGGGCTACTAGCAGGATTCACCTCTCAACACTGCATTGCTCTACTGAACCAATTGCTAATCTAGGCCAAAACGCCAATATTTCTTCCCTAATATTTTTTTGGTTTACGTATATTAGTACAAAGCTAAGTCCTGAAGAGGTAAAGCTATCTTATAACTTGATTCATTGCAGCGCTACGTTAAACCATTACCCTTATGACGTCATAACGTCTTTGACAAAAGGGGGCACGTGATGTGTACTGGGTGCACAGTAAACGAATCTGAAATGAAACTCACTTTAAATATCTGAGGGATGAGTAAGACGCTATAGCCTAAGTGTGTAGAGGGACCCAGACTGATAAAGCCGGGCGACAGTCGTCTAATGGTTGCTACCAGACGGTTCCAATGACCTCGGCACAATACCGATATTGGCATCGGTATTGTTGTACACATACATACCACACAAATAAACAAACGTGTCGAGATAACCATCGACAGCATTAGTGAATTTGACAGTATTCAGCGAGAACACCGGGTTTACATCACTGAGCCGGGAACATGTGCTATCATACTATGCCATCGGCGTTTGACAGCTTCCACCAACAATACCGCACGCTCTGATTGCGTTATCGGCAGTTTTACCTAATGGCCAGCGTCCACTACTGGTCACTAACTATACACTGACCCCATGGCGATGTGTTGGGTGTCCTTATCGGTCAGTTTTGGTCAGCAAGTCGGTGCTAACGCTAACGATTATACACCTGTTTGTATTACCAATTACATCACTCTCATCCCAACAGCCCACTTTACGGCGTGGCTCGACAGCCATTTCAAGGTGGCAATCTGAAACGGGATTAACCCTTGCGCAAATAATTGCAGAAAGTTTTACAACAAGCTATTCATGTTGATGCGACGTCCGACTCCGTCAGCTAGCTGGTTTCAAGAGATATCGTCAACAGATTTGTGATTTTTACACCTCGTGCCAAGGTCCGTTACCGGAGTCGTGAGCTGCGCCGCTCGTCGCCAAGTCAAAGAACGTTTGGAGTAACACCTTGCCGATAATAATTTGTCATCATAGGTATTACAAATAACAGTGTACACCTACCAACACTGCCACTTACATAATTATTTACAAACAAGTACAGACCGAGACGAGGTGAGTGTGCCCATCGAGTGCAGTCTTTATGGGCCGCTATCCGTGACGACACATCTAGATCTGTTTACAATGCTTGCTTTATGACTTGACGCTTATACCCTATCGCTATGGGAGATTGCTAGTCTTCCGCGATATGACGTAACCCAAACGCCAGCCATGTACCTCAGACATGTAATTAGTTAAGGAATCACGCGCTACACCTTTCGTTAGAAATCGGTTATAGCTCGAGAGTGCCAATATATTGTACGATTCGAACTCTATCTGAACCGTTAGATACGATTGGAATCCCTGATTTTTGCGCTCGCGATCTAAAGTTGACCAATAATGAAATCTGTATCCATTACTGATAAAATAAATAAGATTGATTTGCAATGGGATGGTGCAGAGGGCCATTTATTCCCAAACAGCCCTTCTTCTACGCCATTCACTCGTTGCAAACGTCTGTTTTGTTGAATCGTCTAACGAGGTTACTTTATAAGTAAAGTTTATAAGCCGATGTGCTAACGACCGATTTTTCAAAAGCTGATCGAGACAAGTGCATGTAATGAAAATGTGGCGAAAAAGACGGTGGCTCGTAGACAATGTGTCGTTTACACCAAAAGAAAACACTTCGTAGTTCTCAATAACGATGCAAAGAAACATTGGGATGTCCAGTCGCCAGTAGCCAACGTATTAAAGCCTAATACCCAGATACTGCCTAGTATCTAGCAGTGTCCAGCAGGTATCAAACACACAAAAACCCTAGTGCAGTTGGTAGCCAATAACCCAGTATACGATCTATCATTATATACTAATGTCAAGTGTCAAACAATGCAATACCCTATACACTAATGACCAGTGTCCAGTCTGAACTAAATCCACTAAAACCCGATGTCCAGTCTGTAATCTAGTATCCAATCTGTATCTAATATACTTATGTCAAGTGTCAAGACAGTACCCAATATATATTAACCAGTGTCCAGTCTGTACTCATGCCTACAGTAGTGACCAGTCGGAGTCCAATACACTAGAAAGTCCATGTTCAAGTCAGTACCCAATAAACGTGTCCAGCCCGATGTCCAGCCAGTACCCAATACACTAATGTCCGATGTCCAGTCACCTGTTTTGGCCTACACCTTTCCTCCTACACATACAGGACAAGCTCGTTTGTCTTCTACTTGTTAACGTCTAGCGCTAGTTTGGTTCCCCGGGACGTCCGGTCCGGACCGACCCAGTGACATCTGTTGTGTATTCACTGTCAAACTTGCACACCAGATTTATTTTGACACGAAATGTATCAAAATACTCGACTGACTGACAGGTGCATTGCCAACACATTGTACTACACGGCCAAGTCTGGATTGCTCTTCCCGGGGTTTTTTGGTCAACATTTTCGTCACAACTCGACCTGACAGTTAGTGCACAGTCGCGACTGTGGAAGGCTGGATTGTTGTCGTATATTTCTGAATGGACCTAGCTGGAATATCGTGAACATATTGTACCGTGCCTAATCTTATACAGAAAGTGACGCGACCGCCGAGTAAGGACAAGTGGGGTTGTTGCCTTCTTGACAGTTTAATTGTCGGATGGTGCGCCTCCTCACAGAAGCTGCTTTTTACAAGCTGCCACCATCTAAAACCCCCTCTCAGCTGGTCTCAAGTGCCTAGCCATTGTCTTACGGGAAGGGTACAATGTGTAAAGTATACACGTCCAACTTAGGAAGTAACAACCCCGGCCCATGTCTACGAGTTGAAGACAACAAGCGAATACAGATGGTCAAATTCGAACGACTTTTCTAACGCTAACAATTAATACACACTCAGTAACTATTAGAAATCACACAGTACATGCACGCATTTACAACTATCTTAATATCATCTTCCAATTTACATCTTATACAAGCCGTAAATCTTTAACAAATTTTACACAAAACCTGACACCCGTTATACGATATTGCCTATGATAATAATTCGTTGGCCGTGCCTGTCGTTACTTTTTATCCCCGTTGTCGATCCGTCGTTTAATAAGCCAAAACCTGCTAATTGATCACCAAGGTTACTTATTAATGGCTTTGGTAAGACAGTGGGAGAAAGGGGTATAGATTTCGGCGTTACCGTGCATCACGCGCAGGTCTCGCGCGTGCAGACATATCGCTAACAGGGATGCACATTTCGCGTAACCCTTGCTCATATCAAACGTAATATAGTCACTGCTTTACTACTATATATACGTCCGGGCAAGGCTAGCGATGTGTATTTTACACTCGTATATAAACCAGCTCTAGGTTTCCAAAAAGTATATATATACAAACTAAAATTAGAAAGTTATCATTTCCTATACGCATGTAGGTAATCCACGATTCATCATATAATATATACATCTACATATTGGTATATACACCTGCCCCCACGTGCGTACGCGCGCGTTTGAGTCAGTCGGTGGTTTTGTAAGAGGGGGATGCTGACTATCAGTGAACCCTGTTTATATTGTGTCTGTGAGAAATCCCCATGGATGTGCTGACTCAGACGTATTTTTACGGAGTTCTATAACTACTTAACTATTTAATACATCTATGTATTCGATAAAGATTCCCGTGGCCTCTCTAGTTGCCTCAAGTAGCCGAGCGTCACCTCAGCCGTATCAGTGCTAATATCAGAGGATGCACGGCCTCCGCGATTAAAGATGATAATCTATAATACCGGCCGTTTGATGTACTGTTTCACAAGAAAAAGCTGATTACGGAAAACAAATAAAAATATGTTACCTCATACACAATGAAGGCAAAGTTCGTGTCTTTAATCGCTGACATTGTAGATAGGCCAGAAACGTACACAAGAGAGGATATCGCCGGCAAATCCTTGAGGTACTTCAACTCGGCCCGGTACCGGGACAACACAATTCCCATTTCGGACGTCAAACGACCCTCTTTTTTAGTACTTCCTGTCCCGATTGTTACGATCAGAGACCATAATTACGGTTGCACGGGGAGAAGCATAAAACGTCACGGAATCTGAACCAACTGACCACGCGACAAGGATGGTGGTCATTTTGATGGTGGTGGTCAAGGAAAGGTTTATTACAGTCCGAGAAAATGCTGAATATTATTGTGTTGTTTTTATATTTGTCTGGTTTGTCAGTTCGTCAATCCGGACCATCTGGCTGACGGTTAAAGGTGTAAATGGAACAGAGCCTGGCCAGGACTCGAGTGGTTTATGGCCGATATTTACAAGTACAGTGCTGAGACACCAGATTGTACTATAATATCAGCAAGGTTAAATTATCTTTATTCTTAATTTTACAAGAAGCCTGCCATTTTACAACAGAATAATATCAGCAGAATTATGCTTCCTGTCGCATTGACGGTGTACTCATAGCGTACCTGTATATATACATGTCATAGATTTACTATGCTATTGTTTTACTATGCTGTTTTATTTTACCATTGATGTGCGGTCCGCTCAGCGTACATGTATATCGGCTTATAAAACGAAAAGTACTTTACGGCTTAATTTTTAACACTCTTTATAAGACACGTTCCCGTTCTTATCCTTGGCTAAGATTAGATATGTAAAAGTTATGACGATATTTTGGAGACATGTCCCTGCAATCTGATAGTTACTATAATACCTTTATAATTTATGATAAAGCTCCTATGCCCAAACCATCATACACATGACATCCATATAGATTTACGTCGTGTCCTCCGAGACCGAATTGGTACTAATACCGGTCAACGAAACGCGGCCCAGTTGAGACTGAAATTACCACCAAATACGCTAAAACAGTCTGTTTCACACTTACCATGCCATCACACAGGCTAAAGACAGCTCTAGATGAACTGTCATTGTTTACAATCCCTGTATAAAAACAGTTCTCCAAACTGTCATCGGCGAATCCTTCCTCGCTCCACGTGTAGTTGCCTTCATGTTTTTCAACTAAAACATTATCAGGCGATATGAAATCTTTGGTAAAACTTAAGTCAAATAAAAATTGCCTTCCATAGGCGGGGAACATATACAGCACTTTTTGTTCGTAGTGATGTTCGTCTTCTGCATTATCAAAATTAACATCCCTTTTATGAATGACATGTTCATTAACACTATCTGCATTCAAACGGACGGGGTACACAACTTCTCTTTTAACTTTCGCACCTGTAACAAATAAAAACAAATTGTTAATTTACAAATTACTACAAATTAAGTAAATCTACCAAAGCATTGCAAATATAATTTGCTGTGGATATCTTAAATAATAACTAATTAATATAACTAATTAGTACTTACCGTTTTGGTTTTGCCGGTAGTCTTGCTCCGTCTGTGGTCGACAATGTATCACAAAAGGTAAAAATGTCAACATTATAAGGACGCTTACACGGACCTTGGACCGCACAAACACAGCCATCGTAATTGCACATGGTCAATCCTGGTCGTTCATCCCGCTACACACCCCATACTACAATCCGAATTTCCATCTTTTTGAGTATACCTAGTTTGGAAAACTTCTAGCCACGCCCACCGGGTGCTGATTGGTCGGTCGTAAGGTAGCCTAGACGAGGGGCGCGAGACGACAGTAGTGGTAGTACTAGCACGCGATGTAGCACGAACCCGGTGTATTAGCCTTTTTGTTATAAAGAGAGAACTACTTGTAAGCAACAACCTGCTATAAGTATATATGTATATACACCGGTGACTGCTGCTATCACGGTAAATTATACGTACAGTACCATATATTAAAAGTTCAAACATAATACCAACCCGATGTCCAAAAACGAGGAAAAATAAACCGCTATGTCATTTTAACATTATTTTATCACAACTAAACTTTCCTGCAACAGCAATAAAGTTGAAAACAGCATTTTGCAAGTTTTTAATAAACCACCTTTATACACATGAAACAGCATGCGCTCATTTTCCAAAGTGTGGCAGGGGAGACAACCCCTACTCGTTAGCCCGTCACCGTGTCCGTTTCTCGTTTGTATTTCATTTCGGTGACATGACCGTCAACCTAAGTAATACTACATTGAATATAAATTAAATCACAGAAACAAGTTAAAATGAACAGCGCAAATACGCTTGCCACTTAATTAGAATAAATATGTTTAGCAATTCCAGAATCAATCGCGATTCCATTTATAAAACTTTGCGTAGTTTCTTGGTTTTCACAAAACTGATCCGAGATATGTGGTTTTGGGAACGAAATCAGTGTTTGCTCAGTATAATGACTCACCGCAAGTTTGGTGTAACCGTCTATAGTAATTGGAGGTTCTAGGTTCGAGTCTCAGGCAGCGTTTATTACATTTATAAAAAAATGAAAGTGAAAAACACATAATCGAACATCTAGTGCTAAATCAAATTCAAGTAAAGAATTCGGCCACTTTCGTTGTATTATTTTGTAGAATGTCAACTTACGAAATATTGATGTACTGAATGATCCTGGATTATTGATTAGAAATGTGCGGTACCTCATATATCTGGGTTAAGGGCCATAAATCCCGTCTCGTGACGTCATAATACCAACACTATGGCACTCTACTGGCAAATGCCAGTGACGTCTCATCCCGATAACCTCTCAAAAAGGTGTCATGGGCCATATAAAACCATTGACAACTAGTTCCTAACGATTTTAATTCACATTAGCCGGAACTACAAGACCCCCTACATGTAGTTTGTGACGAAAGACAGTATTCAACTTCCGTAAACATTTGCCGCTCTCAGAATGCCCGTACTATAATGCCGCTTGTTGATCGCTCCACTACTGGTGCCAACATGCACGTGGCAGAATACTATGTGATGACGTCACAGTGCGCGAGAGTTATTAGGTACATGCTCTGTGCGCATACACACGTTGCCCGTATTCCATCAAAGAGTATTGTTATGGCCAAACCATTATTACGGATGGGAGTTTCTAACGATCCCTAAACCCACAAAAGCATGTGAGGCTATTCTGTAAAATTAGTTTCCCTCTCCGGATGTGCCCCAATGTATTAAATTATTGATGCCCCAAGTTTCGGTCACAATCAAACGTTAGAACCTGCGAGAAAATAATACCTGAAATTCAACAACAATAACAGCTTCTGTTCTTGCTCGGCTCTAAAAACAAAGGAAATGAGAAAGTCTGTTTAGTGTTTACACGTTATATAACCAGGTATTTAGATAGTTAATTATATCTAAATCGCTTACATAACGTGACAGAGAACGGCGCCTTGTTGCACGCTTCAGTAAGACCGCACTATATACTATGGATTCGCCCCTTCATTGTCACACTTAAAAATAATCCAATAGCTACAAATATCTGTGCACACGAAGGGATTTTTCATCCATTACGGTGATCACCAACATGACAAATACTATATTATTCGCTATATGATATATGATAAAATTTCAACCAGGTACGACGAACTATGCTAAGAAACCAGTGTCTATTTAAATTCGCTAAAATATTTTTTTAATGAGTAATAATTCTAGTATTTCAAATTAACCAATTAAGGCTGTATTGCCCTTTTACCCGACGTTTTAATTACTTCATTGTACATTAAATCTGAACCATGGTCCTCTGGGACACAATCTAATGATTTCGTGTAGGAACAGCGGAAATTGCACATACACATTCGTTAAAAAAACCGCACGTCATTTGTGGAGAAATTTTCAGAATAAAAATATTATGGTGTGAAGCATCCTCGATTTCCATGGATTCAGTCATTCACGATTCCCGGGGACCGGAAATAACCGAACCCCTAGAAATCGAGGACGGAAGTGGCGGTGTTTTATGGATATCATAAAGAGAGCTATAGTAAATACTTATATCTACAGAACGTTTGCAATAAATTAATTAGTGGTTAACTTTATGTAATATCCGATACTGAGCGGACTAGAATGAATAACCATATCTTCCCTTCACTCCCTTCACGGCAGAAGACGACCATCTGTCAGAAATCTTCCGTTGTCCAGGGCTATGTCGCGGCCATTTTTTTATTTTACGTCCTCCTAAACTTAAAATCTCTTAAGTTCTACCTTACCTGCTCACTTCGCAACAAATATCGCAGTCTTCTTAATCTATGCTTGTAATTCTAGTATTGTTTTCCCAATGGGAGTGATATCAAACTTGAAACATAATTTGCTGACTATGATAGAAATTTAAACGAGTCGATACCATGCCGTCGCTCAACATAGAATTTCACACATTGGACAATTTGACTTCCGATACAGATTTTAAAAGTAAGGTTGAATTACAAGTCGATAAAGAATTAAAGGCCATCTAACTTTTATAGTTATTGAGATTCAATCCAAATTCATTTAATATAACATTACATTAACACAAATGCAAGATTCTCAGCCAAATTACTTACAACAGGAATGTTCTCGGTATTTCGTTCGACACCTGAAAGTAGCACCCATATTAGCTGATCGTTTTTTTCATTTTAGCTATAAAATCAATCCTTGGGCCAATATAGTCACTCGATTAAAATAATCACTCTTATCATTCTTTGAAATCCTTTTTATTGCTGGAAAAACGTATCTGAAATATCTGCAATGTGAACCAAAGACGAACAATATATTGGCCAATATCTGGTATAACTGGATGATATCCTGTCATAAATGGACGATATCTGACTGGTCATTGGTGGACGATACCTTGTCATTGATGGACGATATATTGTCATAGATCGACGATATCTGATCATAGATGGATGATATCCGGTTATAGATGGGCGATATCTTGTCATAGATGGACGATATCTGGTCATAGATGGACGATATGCGATCATAGATGGACGATATATGGTCATAAATGGACGATATCTGACTGGTCATTGGTAGGCGATATTTTGTCATAGATGGACAATATCTCGTCATAGTCAGAGATAGACGATATCTGGTCACCACATATGGGAGATATCTGGTCCTAATGAGCGATACCTGGTCACCACATATGGGAGATATCTGGTCACCACATATGGAAGATATCTGATCATAAATGAGCAAAATCTGACCGTAAATGGGTATCTGGTCACATATGGGCGAAATATGGTCATAGATTGATGAAAGTTGGTCAGACAGTCGATATATGGTCATAATCACAGATGGGCTATATCCAATTATTGATGGACGATATCTGGTCATAAATGGACGATATCTGGTCATAGTCATTATAGATAGACGATATCTTGTCTGTCATTTGTATCTTGTAACTTCACAACGGGTGCAGCAAAGAGTGTGGCCCTATATCATGTGTTTTATGTATATGGCGAGTTGAATTTCAATATGATTGGTGATGTCAAAACAAATCAGTTATAATTAATAGACGCAGGTTAAGGATTGTGCCAATTATCAGGTGTTTCTTACGATGTCCCATGGTCTTAGATTGTTAAATATTCCTTTAATCATGCACAACGTGCATCAAGTAACGCTGGTATATATACACTCTGCACGTTCAAATGATAATCACGGGAGTATTCAATATCGTGTATCCTGCATATGATGAGCCAGCGCGTCATTACAATCACCGCGCTTCACAAATATTATCTTATCTCCTAACATAAACTAGGCCTTGTAATACCTACAAATAATTCATTTTGTCCACAAACGACTTTGATGGAAATTGACATTGACTGCATAAACACGAACTTGGCTTTTCGTTTTGCGTCCACGACCGGTCCCGCGCGACCTGGCAGCCGACACGTGATGTAAACAAGGTCTGATGAATGTTTTGTCTATGTCCGTTTGAACTTGTCTGACCTTTGAGGTAACCATGCGACTTGATATCAATTTTTCCTTTGATTGATGGATTGGACCAGGTATATTTGAACTGTCTGTCTGGGAATTATGTATAAAATAACGGCGACAATGAAATCCTCGCTAGGGTTGGGTTTTTTTCAGGCAGACAGACTGGGTTACATTTAGACCAAATGCTCGTGCAACATTTTATGAAGATGTAGATAAAGAAAAACTATCTGTATTGCGAAAAGCCGATATCAAAACAGATGCCGTGGTATCCTTTGACTAGAAAATAGTAACTACGTGCAATTTTTTACATCTACAAAAAACATCAGTCAAAACCCGTTATGAACAGTCTCCTTAAGAATTATCTGATTATGCACATGAAAAATGCATTAGAGTGAAATGAATTGCATTTTGTATCGAAATCATTAAATTCCTTTATTATTTTTACAAACAAACATAACGGTAAAGATCGAACTACTTATAAAATAACTAGTGTACAAAATACCACGTATTGAAGCAAAACTACCTTTCTCGGTTCAAAAGCCGTTTTAGTGATGTTGAAATTGCGAATAGTTGAGATTTATTTTAGGAGTCAATTATCCGTGACCAAATAGCTCGATTGTCTATTTGAAGACCTCTCTAACTATTCCTACTCAACATATCTCAATATTCTGTATCTGCATATTACATACTTATCTGCCCTTGTTGGTGGGTATTGATTGTGACGTCATATGATTGCGAGCGTAACGTCATACTTTTTCGGAGAAAACGACGTGAATGATGCCACACTGGATACCTAACGGCAAGGGAGTAAACTCTGTAATATGCAAATATAGAATAGTGTAGTAGGCCTAACTGCAATATAGACTTATAAATAGTCTTATTTTACAGGTCACAAAATTGGTAAAAACATCTGTATCTCAATCATTAATTTCTGTTCGGTCCTCTCGGACAGACGGAATGATACTATCACGTCATGCATTGAAATCAGATCTCAAATGGTACAAATATGCAACACGCATTTTCAATATTTTTATTTGTTTATTTTAACCAATGCATTTTACAAAGAATACCTTCGTCCAGTTCAGTGGACAGTTTACGGGGAGCGACTTCGCCGATGTTAACTATTCAAATATCTGTTGAAACATTTGTATAGGTGGTATGTTGAAACATTTGTATAGGTGGTATGTATAAATGCACATGAATATTCTCTATTACGGGCTCATACCCATAATAACTTCGTGCATACACACGATATAATAATAATGAGAACATTCACTGAATCGCAACAGAAAGATATAAGTACATGCATGTTTCTAATCACGACGGCTTCAATGTGATAAAATGGGGAAATAAATGAGATAAATGTAATGTTGACTAGAATATATGGTCTACTGCTTTCCTAATTTCTAAAGCCTTGAAAATATCTTTCGGGAATCCACAGCCTCATTTTCCCAATTTCCTACGCGACCGTATAGTTCGCATAAAGAAATCGATCACCAGATTATGTTTCAACTAGATCTTCCCGCAATCCCTGAAAATACGACTTCCATCACTAAAACGCCAAGCAAGACGCCAAGGGAAGCACCTCTCAGCCTTAGTCCTTGTTATCGGTAAAAAGCGTCATTTATTATATGAATATGCGTGTTTACGTCATTGATCGGTGTTTCGAGTTATGCAGCACAGCGTTGTCAGTAGATTGTACAAGTATGGCTGATTTACGTCTCTTGATCGAAGTTGCTCAGGAAACCCAAGGATCCGTGTGAACTGTCGAAGCAAAATGCTCAAAGCATATTTTTGTCTTCGATATGTAGAGCCATATTTCGCATCAGAATAAACAACACGGCAACAAGTTGCACTTATTTTGCGCCGCATCAAACAGGTTTTGTTGAAATGCGGCAGCACGGTGAACACGTGCCGTTGGTTCAATGAAAGGACACCGTGAATAGTGTCTATTTACAACGGTATAGGTTTATCTTTAATTTACCCAGCACATTATCCATGTACTCAGCCCGGTTTGCTAGCTAGCTGCGTTCATTTCTGTCTGGCGTTGGCAGCACGAAATGAATTCTGCAGGCCAACATGACCTTGGTCCGCCCAGCACTGCGAGCTGTGGATCGATTCCCGCCAGAAAACCGGAAATAGTTCGTACCGGCTGTTCATGCGCAGAAATATGCGCAGTGTTACCGATATCATGGAAGACGCCTGGTGAGTAGGGCTTGCCCGTTGCAAAATTCGATAATTCAACAGCTTTCAGATATCTGTTTATCAAAAACTTTCACGAGATGAGTGTTGATAAACTCAGGATTCATACAAATGTTATGTTTACGATCAAAACTTCGATTATCTGTGCGAAATGCTCTGTAATTTTAGGGACGCCTTGTCTTTCATTGTCCTGGTTAGCGATCGCTGCAGCCAGTGTGTTGTTTAGATCGTGTTAAGACAGGTTCCGGGTTGAACTATTTCCTCGTAATGCATTCGCCTATTATGTATTGCATTAATTTTCACCATGCGTGCGTCTGTTTTGAATTTGCTGTATTAGATATGGTGTAAACATCTAGATTTTTCTGTAGACTGTGTATTGAAAGCACACCGGAATCGGAAATCGAGGAAGACATGTTTTGATTCTAAAAATAGGAACGAATGCTTGCCTTTACTGTGTGGTTGTTTACTCTTACTTGTCTACAATCTATGTTTTCGTGAACTCATTGAAATAAATATCATATTGAAAGATGTGCTGATAGATAATATTGTGTAACAAAGTTTATTCAGCGAATAAAAATTAGGCTTCACTCAAATTACTGTATGTTTGAAATCATGCTGGACCATAACAATGCTACAGTATGGCACATTTTATCTCATTTGAATTAAAGGGAAAAAAACTAGGCCTGCCCATTTAACCTTTTTTGCAGATTTTCTTTTATCTTTCATGTTATACGATTTATTAACAAGACAGAAAATTTGTTATTACTTGTTTAACACCAAGTTAAAAGTTATCTATTTCATGTTTATGTTGAACTTTATTGTTTTAACATTTGTTACAAATTTTTCACGAGAGTTGAATACTGAATTGGTACCATTGAAACTATTTCAATGCTTCTTATACTTTTCGAAGCAATATATTTATGTAGCAGGAGTTTAATTCCTGGTCTAGATCTGCATGGCCACTATATTTTTATCTAGCTATCTTGTTACATTTGATTAAAGAGTTTAATTAGTACATATAATAAATTTATAAGCAAGACAGTGGCTCTAAATGTAATATTTGATGTAAGAATATTTATCTATACTATCACATAACACATAAATCTTATTATAGTTGTTGATTTCTTTAAATGTAGGCCTCATAGATCTAGACTGATTGGAAGTTTACTCTTTTGATGTACTATGGGGTACAATTTGATTTAAGGAGAAACATTTTCACATAATTATTTCCTGAAATGAAATAATTATAAGCTTGCATTTAAGGTTTGTGTTTGTTCTTGACAGGTAACTCATGTTATGGGAAGGAAGAGGTCAAAATGGTGTACGATTTTGACGTGAAAACCTTTTGCCAGAACTTGAAGGCAACCAAGCCCCCATACGAATGTCCTGTGAAGTCATGTGGCAAGGTTTACAAGAGTTATTGTGGTATACAGTTTCACATGTATAATTATGATCATGATAATCCAGAAAATAATGCATCTCCTGCCAAGAAACCTTCAAACAAGAAAAAGAAAAATTGGCACCACAGACAAAACCGGCGCTCTCCTACTCCACCAGAATTCACTCAGACACAAAGGAGAGAAACTTTAACTTATGCAGAGTCTCAACGTCTTGTTGAAGTTGACTTGGAAGGAAGAATTCATAGAATCAATATATATGAACCATTAGAAATAATTTCTCAAGATGAAATTGACAATCACCACAACACCGAAAAGGAAGAAAAAGCGGAGAAAACTCCAGTTAAACATGTAAAATCAAGTGATGGTTCGAAAACAAGGAAAGAACCTAATGTCCCTAGTCATACAAACTCTTCTGCAAAGCTTCCTGAAGCCCAGTATAAGGTTATTGAGGACTTTATAAAGCCTTCTAACATTCAACCTAGACCAAATTCTTACTATAGATATATTGAAAAGTCGGTAGAAGAATTGGACAATGAAGTTGAATATGACATGGATGAGGAAGTAAGTATGATCATGAAATTGAAACTTGATTATAAAATTGAATTGTTACGTGGAAACCATTTTAATATCTAAACTACCAGAGACAAAGATGGAAGAAAAAATGTTGATCCTAAGTAATGAAATCTTAATTTTTTTTCCCAAATGATTTATACATTTAATTTAAAAAAAAAAAAAACATTTTATGAATAGTCGGGTAAGTGTTGATAAATGGTGTCAAATAATTGAAAAGGCAAATGAAGTGACTTTTATATTTTCTGGTTAAAATTTGTGATCAACTTTGATGCAAACATTCTCTTGCTTTATTTTACAGGACCATTCATGGCTCACATTGGTCAATGAGAAAAGAAAGAATGAAGGCATAGGTTCAGTGAAACAGGAGGATTTTGAAATGCTTATGGATCGGTTTGAGAAAGAAGCATTTTTCCAAAGTCAGACTTCTGGTAAGGACCTAGGTCCCCCTATAGATGAGGATGCTGTGTGCACCATCTGTATGGATGGTGAATGTCAAAACAGTAATGTTATTTTATTTTGTGATATGTGCAATCTCGCGGTCCATCAGGAGTGTTATGGTGTGCCGTACATTCCAGAAGGACAGTGGTTATGTAGACGTTGCCTTCAATCACCTTCTAGGGCCGTCGATTGTTGTCTGTGTCCTAACAAAGGTGGTGCTTTCAAACAGACTGACGATGGAAGGTGGGCACATGTTGTTTGTGCCCTTTGGATTCCTGAAGTAGGTTTTGCAAATACTGTTTTCCTTGAACCTGTAGATAGTATGGACCATATACCGCCAGCTCGGTGGAAACTTTCTTGTTACATATGCAAACAGCGTGGTACGGGTGCCTGCATACAATGTCATAAAACAAACTGTTACACAGCCTTTCATGTAACGTGTGCGCAACAAGCTGGGCTGTACATGAAAATTGAACCTGTGAAAGAACCAAGTGCTAGCGGCAGTCCAACATTGACAGTAAGGAAAACTGCCTACTGTGATGTCCACACTCCAGCTGATTCCGACTGCATGCCCATGCTTGCAGACAGTTCAGAAGAGGACAAGTCCGCCTCAGCGAAGAAAGCCAAGGAAAAGTCCCGTATTAAGATGAGGAAGGCAAGAAAAATCTTAGCTGAGAAACGAAACGCAATGCCAGTTGTATCAATTCCAATTATACCTCAGCAAAGGTAAGGGGGTCTAGATGGTTTTAAGGTTAATTACAACGTAAGCTTTGAATATTGTACAGGGATTTATTTGCACATTCACTGTACCTCTCTATACTAAAATTATTTCTACTTCAAATGAAATGTTGCTTATAGTAGTTCAATTAATTGTACCACAGCATAACTGAGGAGATGCAAGTGTTCTTCAGTTCCAACTACTGCAAACAACTAATTCTCTTGTGTTGAATAAATCCCTGAGATTTGCATGTTTTGTGTTGTTTAGACTGTATGAGAAAAGTGAAAACTGTCCCGTTTTATATTCCGAGCACATTCTTGACAAGTGATTTGCAGTAAAGATATACTGTATTATACATCATAATTTGAAATCCGCTCTAACAACAACCATTTGTATTTTTAAAAGGAATTTAGTCAAACCTTATGATTGTATGACAATATTGCCTCATTTGTTTAATTTCATTGTTCAAATCATCTTCAAGTTTGTTGAATTTTTCTAAGAAATGATTTTTTTTCTCCATTTACTCCAGGTCAAAGGTCAAGATCCACACAGTAATATCCAAATCCATGTAAATTTGAGTTTCTTCTTTACTTTCTTCTGTCTGTCTTTCCTTGCCACACACTTCTCTCGAGTTATGAATATCACATTTACTAACCAACATATCGCTGAATTGATGTTTTACATTCTAACTTCTGAAGTAAATCTCGAACGATTTTAATGCGTTTTCGAGACTCAAAATTCGAGTAACATTTTCATTGACATTAAACCAATTATAAATCCATAGCATATAGAATTCTGATATATATCGTGTCCATTGAATGGTTTTAGCTTACAACTTGCAATTTTTTCTGATATTTTGTAAAAGATTCTAATATAACATGTGTAGATGATAATGATACTGTGAATGATATAAAAAAAATATGAAACCTATAATATTAGAATGTGATTATAACATAGTGATGAAAATATTCAATTTTAAACATCAAATTTTTCATTACCACATAGCATTTAATTTCCCATACATACATCCATCACTGTACTACCCAATAAGTACCCAGCTGGTAGCTTGATGATAAGGAAAATCATTTGTTTGTTTGATTAATTAACGTCCTATTAACAGCTATGGTCATGTAAGGACGGCCTCCCATGTACGCGGTGTGTTGCGTGTATGTTGTGCAAGGTGCGTGCCTTAGGAGACTGCGGTATATTCATGTTGTGTCTTCTTGTATAGTGGAACTGTTGCCCTTTTTATAGTGCTATATCACCGAAGTATGCCGCCGAAGACACCAAGCAACACACCCCACACGGTCACATTATACTGACAACAGGCGAACCAGTCGTCCCACTCCCTGAATGCTGAACGCTAAGCAGGAACAGAAAATACGACTTTGGTGTGTCTCGGCCAGGGGACAGAACCCAGAGCCTTCCTCACAGGGAAATGCTCAACTCAAGGCCAAAAGTGAGGCGGTGCCAAGGGAAGCAAGGTCCTAAATTTAGTCGCCTTTTACGATCATGCAATAGGGGCAGCAGGTACAATTCTAACACCTTACCTGCAGGGCAATCAGAGGTACACTGTACTGTGTAAATTGGGATAATGTTTCTAGAACATAGAGATGTTGCTGCAATGTTGTAAATATATCAGAGTTGTTGGTCCTTGGTATTGTGTGTAATTTATTAAAATAATTCATTTTAATGCTTTTTCTTACATCTGACAGCTTTGAAATGCATTTAAAAAAATAACAGATATTTAAATCATAATTTATTTATGAAGCCTTACATTTCTTGGGTGTTTGTTTTGAAATTGTTACCCAGGTATTCAGCTAAAAAGGAGAGCTGTAGATGTGTATCCTTGCATTTTAATAAATCAAGTGTTGGTGCTGGTGTTAGACTGGGTGCTTATTTGGACAAATACAGTACATGTTCATTATACATTGATCGATAGTTTAACAATTGTTCCTCATAGAACTTCTTTTTCTTCAAAGTTCTTAATCGTATGCATGCTAGGGCTGGGTATTGGAGGGTCTCTAATGATACGATACGTATTGACAATACACTAAAACAATACATGATATGTATTGACGATACACTGGACCCCTTTTTTCAAATTTAGTAGACAATTGTGTTTTGAATATTGTGATAATTAAAGACAATTTTGATAAAACATTCTATAACCTGACAAAAATCTACCAAACATTTCATTCGGTTTATCATCTGTGTTGATTAATGTCGGTCAGTTCATTTTTTAGTTATGAAAAGACATTTCTAATCCATCTAGGTGACACATATGCTTTAAACACTTTCTTTTGATTGAAATGCTCTTACTTGTATGATGTTTTAGAATAAATTTTGTTCAGAATTTTCTCTTTCTATAATGAAAACAGTAGGTTGAGTTGTTAAAACTATACAGCGATATACAGCATGCTCGTGTATTGATATTCGATACGCTGCCTTCTGAAAACCGATTTGTCATTGGTATATCGATATATTGATTCAGCCCTAATGCATGCATATGTATGCTATATAAACTCAATATAAATCATAAATGGTTCATGAAAAAAAGTTTTAAATTTTTATAACACAACAATTAGAGTTGTTTCTTTTTTAAATGATTTAAAAATAAATGTCTGCAACGTACTGTAATTGTGGAAATGTAGACATAGCGAATTTATCATAAATTACTGTAGTAAGGCTAGCCTCTGAAAGAAAAAGAAAAAAGAAAAAATTACGTTATCAGTGATATGTAGTTTATATTAAAACTGTACTATAACTGAAATTATAGTTAGAATCTTTGGCCATCTTCATGATATATGAGTGTGCATGACCTAAAATATAACTGATGAAACCAGCTGAATTTGGTAGTTTTATCACATCATAGACTGCTATCAGTGCTATTGTTAAATTACATAGGCAGATACAAAAATATATAGTAGAAGAAGCTCTATTTACTTTCTTTTTCTCTTTGTTATATGTAAATTTCAATCTGTCAAATAACAAACAAAAAAACATGAATAACTGGAAATTGTTGGAATTCATATAACGAGTGATATTACATGGCATTGGGCTCTTATTTGATGCATTTATACCATGTGTTTTTGTTTTATTATAATTTGCAGTTTTAAGTGCTTATATATTAGATTACCAAAATAATAATTTTCTTACGTTGTTTGTAGTTGATGGACATCCTGTTAATCTGTGTTCCTGTGTTTTTATCCGAAATTTGCATATCAACATTTGTCATTTATTCAGAATTTGAATATCATAGGTCATTGAAATTTGACCTGGCAGATAAAATTAGAATTTTACTTAAACTGTCAAAGAAGAAACCTATATTTGGTTTTGTCCTTTCAGGTTGACCAAGATTGGTCAGTTGTTTGTCTTCCCAAAGAAGCAATTGTTTTTGTCACGATTATTGAGTTATTGGACTTTGAAGCGACAGTCACGGAACGGGGTACCACTTCTACGCAGGTTACAATCTAATCACATGACCAGGAATAAAGAACAGGTAAGAATTACCTAACGAGTTACATAAAATGAAAATAATCATCGGTCGACAACGTAAAGGACTTTAAAGTTCAGAAGTCAGGTTTTGGCATGTATGTATTATGAAAAATGGTTAGTTGAATGCAATATACTTATTTAGCAAATGTTTTTGGCGTTATATCATAATTTTAATTTACCAACAATAAAACAAGCTACCATATATTCCACCTAATGTGAGCCCAGGCATTAATATTTTATTAAAAAGAAGTGGCTCTTCATTTAAATAAAATGATTGCACAAAGTAAACTATGATTCAAATCGCAAAAGAAATCAGTAGAGAAACTTTAATAAATGGTTTTCATAGTATCAGCCTTATTTAATTCGAGGTAAGTGAAATTATCCCTCACAAAGAGGAAGGGGTGCTTATTATAGGTACAAGGGGCAAATTGGTCTGAATACAGTATTTATTTTCGAAATTATCAATATTGCTATAGAAGACCATTCTATTTTATTTGTATGTTTGTTTATTCCAAACTAATGTTTCCTTTACCTCTTGTAATTGGCATAGTTCAATTTCAAGGTGAAAAATGACAAGCAGAGCAATGCACTTAAGGAGCAGCTGAAGTACTGGCAGCGATTGAGACAAGATCTGGAGAAGGCTCGCTTACTGGTGGAGCTGATCAGGAAACGGGAGAAATTAAAACGTGAACAGGTATATCCATATCACCTATAAATCAACTTTAACCTTGGACAGTGAATTCATTTGACCTAAGCTGTTGTGAAAATGTAAAAACAACTTTGAAACAATATACTTTAGGCATTAAAACCCTTTTATATCTTTTCCTCTTTTTTCCATCACCTGGTGAACAAATGTGGACTAGATAGCATTGTGATATGAGTTAATGAACATGTGTTTGCATGTCAGAATGTATTCCACATGCAGTTATACATGTAGTAGTAAGTTGACCACATGCCATCACTTGGCTTCAAATTTTATGACTTTATGCTCTAGATCTTTCTTTTTTCATCTGGCCTAAATTATAAAGCTTCATATCAAATGAATAGCTGTTAAATGATGTCTAAAACAATTTAGAACAAGAATAAGTGCAAGGTCATTGTTAATGACTTTAAAACCTGTAGCATTGATCATGAATTTGTCTGTACTAAAAGTGGTTGTATCCTCATAGAAAACTGTTCTTAATCAGCTGCACAAGAGCGATGTCATCTGATATTTATAATTATATTTCCTTACATATTTATCAAAAAGGCCCTAGCTTCACACAGGTGAATCAGATAAGATAGCCAATACTTAAGTTGATGTTGATTATAGACAAGATTTCATTTCAGTTGTATGATTTTGTGTGGTTTTGTTAAGGTCAAAGTTCACCAGCTGGCACTGGAGCTCCAGCTGCAGCCATTTGCAGTCCTACTCCGACACACACTGGACCAGCTGCAGGAACGAGATACTGCCAGTATATTTGCTGAACCTGTGTCTTTGGAAGAGGTAAGTCACCACCAGGTGTATAATCAGAATCCTGGAGAGAAAAAAACCATAACCCACCATGCAGACTTCCAGAAACATCTGCTGATGATGATAGGGCCATGTACAGACAGATAAGTTTTCAATTCATGTTTATTTTAGATTGCAAGTTTTTGTTATGCAGGGTTCATGTGTTTCAATGTACTATTGATTGTAGAAACTGTTCCACTGTTATTCCATCCAGTATTTCTTGGGGGGAAAAAACTAAACAAACAAACAAACTTTTCTTTCCTTACCTTTATCACTTAAATGATATAAGAATATTATAGGTGAGTTAAATTTGTAGATAACATGCTTTATTGTTCTTTGAAAGGCAATCGTCAATGACTTCTGTACTGATCAGGAAAAAACATATTTTGAAGGTGCCAGACTACTTGGAGTATATCCAGACGCCGATGGATTTCCTGACGATGAGGAAGAAAGTGGAGAGTCACAAGTACAAAACAATGGATGAATTTGAGCATGACTTTGAAAACATCATCAATAACTGCCTTATGTATAATGCCAAAGACACCATGTTCTACAGGTCCGCCACTCGACTCCGGGATCAGGTACCTATCAACAGTACAAATAGCACTCCCAGCAAATACAAACTTACCATTTCTGTGATTGTTGTTATTGGTAATGTATCTGGAAACTTTTTTTTTAATTCTAAAATAACAGCTGTTTTCTACTTTTAGATATGAAAATACAACTAAACAACAATGATACATGGCCTGTTTGCGAATTTAGGGCACATGTGTTATTAAGTTATCTGACATCTGGTAATTGTATATATTTACTGAAGATATATATATGTAAAGTCATGATTACTGGTAAGTATTGTAAGTTTCTGATATGTTCGAGTGCCAGCAATTATATATGACCTCAATTAAACGATAATGTTTAGTACATTTTTTCAATCGGTAAGAAACTAAAAAAATATCTTGATGCTTGGTTGTATGTGTGGGTAAGATAGCACTACAAAATGGACATGTTTCTACTATTACAATAAGGCAACCTTAACTTACAATAAGGCAACCTTAATGTACACATACCTTTTCACCCACCATCTTCCATAATGCATCCGTCCGTCCTCCCGTCCGTCCGTCCGTCCGTCCGTTAGCAAGCACCACACGTATCACATTGCAAACAGGCCGTCCTAAAATTACTTAAAATATTAAGCAAAATTAATGTAATAAAATGTATCTGACATTAGTTACCTTTTCTCACCGTTTTTGAATATGAAATGGGACATATTAAACTCATCATTTTATATACAGGCTACACTTCTATTTCAAATAAGAACATGAATTGAATGGATGTTAATTTGAATTGCTAATGTACATAAATCACTCCACTTTCATTCATTTTGATAGTTGTCATTGAAAAAGAATAATATTCCAAAAATATGGAACATTTGTGACTGTATCGTCCAGCTTGGATTTTGATAGTTAAAGTTTGTTACCCCGCTAATTTCTCAGAAAGTACTGAAGGGATCTTTCTCAAATTTCATATGTAGGTTCCCCTAGGACCCCAGTTGTGCATATTGCATTTTTGGGACTGATCGGTCAACAAGATGGCCGCCAGGTGGCCATCTTGGATTTTGATAGTTAAAGTTTGTTACCGCTATTTCTCAGAAAGCACTGAAGGGATCTTTCTCAAATTTCATATGTAGGTTCCCTAGGACCCCAGTTGTGCATATTGTTTTGGGTGATCGGTCAACAAGAATGGCCGACCGGTGGCCATCTTGGATTTTGATAGTTAAAGTTTGTTACCCCATTTCTCAGAAAGTACTGAAGGGATTTTTCTCAAATTTCATATGTTCCCCTAGGACCCCAGTTGTGCATATTGCATTTTGGGACTGATCGGTCAACAAGATGGCCGACCGGTGGCCATCTTGGATTTTGATAGTTAAAGTTTGTTACCGCTATTTCTCAGAAAGCACTGAAGGGATCTTCTCAAATTTCATATGTAGGTTCCCCTAGACCCCAGTTGTGCATATTGCATTTTGGACTGATCGTCAACAAGATGGCCGACCGGTGGCCATCTTGGATTTTGATAGTTTTAAAGGTTTGTTACCGCTATTTCTCAGAAAGTATTGAAGGGATTGTTCTCAAATATCATATGTAGGTTCCTCTAGGACCCTAGTTCTGCTTATTGCATTTTGCTACCACCATCTTGGATTTTGATAGTTTAAAGTTTGAAAAGCAGAAAAAAGAATTGTAAGTTTGAAAAGCAGAGAAAAGATCCCTCTTTCATTTGTCAGACATAGATCAATCTTTGGTGGGCGCCAAGATCCCTCTGGGATCTCTTGTTGAATATGAAATGGGACATATTAAACTCATCATTTTATATACAGGCTACACTTCTATTTCAAATAAGAACATGAATTGAATGGATGTTAATTTGAATTGCTAATGTACATAAATCACTCCACTTTCATTCATTTTGATAGTTGTCATTGAAAAAGAATAATATTCCAAAAATATGGAACATTTGTGACTGTATCGTCCAGTTCATTACACAAATTAAGACAGACCAATGAAAACTACCAATTTCAAATCACATTTCTGCATTTAATCTTGTTATATAATATAAAAAATATAGAACTTTATTATCAAAAATTTAAGGAATATGCATTAATGTTGTCCAATATATCAAAGGGCGGTATGGTGATTCGAGCGTCCAGGAGAATGGCTGAGAGAGTAGGCTATGATCCAGACACAGGCCTACACCTGGAGAAACCTCCCCAGGAGAAAGAGCCAGTCATTTTAGAGGACTGTAAGTTGTATTTTACTTGTGTGTTAAACCTTTGTCTGAGAGAAGATAAAAGATATTTAGTGTTTCCTAAAAAATTGCCCAGGTTGTTATATAAATGTAGTCGAAATGTGAATGTTAGCTATTCAGTTTTGTCAATTTCCACAAAGTTTTGTACAAGTTTGCTTTGTTTCTATTACAGTTGATAGTTTCCAAGAGAAGAGAGACAGTTTTCCACTAGATGAACAATTACGCATCCTTTTAGACAAGATGGACATGGCTAACAACACAAAAGGTACTTAATGGTCTTGTTTTTAGTGCGAGTGTACTCGTACTATTATTTTCCTTGTCAGGTGTAGAGTCTGTGAACATCCGTTATGCGCAGATTCCAACTGCTCACATGATACCAGGAGTCAGTGTCTTATAGCGTTTAATAGATTTCACCATGATTTAGTGACACCAAACTTTCAAAAACATATATTTAGATATACTTGTCAGCGATAATCTACTATGAATTAACAAAATGACATTACACAGTGCTAAACGCATTTGTTTTTTGTTAACTTCAAGCGGCATTTCATACACACTCTTGATCGGTCACGATATTCTAAGCATCTGATCGACTTTGGAAACTTCTCAAACAATACAATGCAATCCAGGTTTATATAGTCAATAAAAGAAAGTGACGAAACGGATAAGTTTTAGTACTGGCTACATATTTAATTTATTTCACATCATCCTAGGTCCTAGGTGTACGTTACCTTACTAAACCCTGTGACTATAGACCACATTTGCTGCAGTTCTAATTTATATTTATAAAATTACACAGCTTTGCAAAAGAGAAACAGAAAAAGAAAAAAAACATTATAAAATATCAGTCTGAGTGTCTGAGCTCTAGATCTAATGTACCCCAGAAAGACGTTCAAGCATGACACAGGTAAGTCACCACATGCACAGAGACTGGACGGTGTTCTAGCGGACGATTATTTTGAACAGCGAAACAAGTGTATTGTATCAATATCAATATGATAATAAACACACTTTTATGTAACAAAGAACTTCAAAGTAATTTCACATTTAAAGTTCTGATGAAGTAAAGGTAAGTATTTATTACAAAGCACAAATGGCGTAAACCATCTCCTTGCAATAGTCCCAAGGATAATGAGCGAAAGTGCTACGTATACCTGTTGCAGAGGATGATTTCATAGCGGAAATTAAGGTTAGGAAGTATTTAGCGAGTGCCTAATGTCTAACAGACATATTTCTAGTTATACAATAAATTGTATTCAATGAAAAGGTTGTAATAGCTATCTTAGTCTATAAATGTTTTTAAAGTGAACAGTCGGGCAAGGATGGCTAAAGTCGGTAAAAATGGTGTGAATGTATCCAGTATAATTTCTTATGAAATGGAAAAATAAAATCTCTTGTCAAAATCTGTCTGCGTGCGAAGAAATTAATTTAAAGTATGAAAATTCTAAAACATCCTCCCGGCTCACTATGTCCGTGGTTACATTTCCATGCAGCCTCGCTTTCAATGCTTTCAACTTTTCTTTACTTTAATGGTCAGAACTGGGAAATTAAGCAGAACTTGACCGTCGTATTAATATATGAGAACTTTTGGAAGGCCAATGAAGGCATTAAGACTGGTTTTCTTTGCCCGACTATTCACTTTAAGATTGAAATGGTTGCATTATGATCAATAATGATTATCAATTTGAAAATAAAAGGATCATGTTGACTACTCTAAAGTGTGTGTTTTGTTTAAACTTCTGTTGTTTCAACAGCAACTCTTTGTAATCATAAATAAATAATACATTGAAAATCATTTATTTGTAACCCTAATTGTACCCAGAGAATGACGTTAAGACAGAAAGAAATGTCAACTCATGTTATTTGATATCCACAGGTCAGTCCAGCCTTGCCAAAAGAATTAAGAAAGAGATTATCAAAGTCAGAAAGAAGCTTGCTATTCAGAGAGAGGGTTTGCAGAACAGTGATCTTGATGACAGCATAGGTACAGGTAAGCTAAAATTATTTTAAGAAGTTTCAAACGTGTGGAGCATGCAATTTCTTTACTAGAATTATTCATATTTTGTTTATGATTATGAGAAATCTGAAAAAGATCATTAATGATAAGAAATCCATAAGTTTTAACAGTTATGCAGCATTTCTGTAAATAATTTATCTAGACAATTTGCCTTGAAAAATGATAGAATTCAATGATATTATCTATTGCAGTATCTGAACAAAATGATGACTCGATGGCAGAAGACACAAAAGAAGAAACACCCCTCCGTAATTCAAAATCTCCTTCTGTTGACAAGTCAGCTGGTAAAGCCTCTAAAGACACGCCCTCGGGGCGGGGGCGTGGCCGTGGTAGAGGAAGGGGGCGGGGCAGGCTTACAAGTCGCAGCAAGAGTGAGTCCGAGTCGGAGGCAGTGGTGCTACCTAAACACATAGGAAAGGAATTAGGTGTGTCATTCAGATGGTAAATTTATTGATATCGTGCATTTCTGTTGAACAATCTACTCCTCCTGTCCTATATTTAATGTATGGAGTGATGTGTCTGAAACATACTTGCCTCAAAAAATTAGATTCTGCCTTCAAAGGCTTTGCTGAGACACTGAGGAAGAATTGAAAAGATCTCAACTGGAATGAATGTGTATTTTTGAAACACTTCTTGTACAAAAAATAAAGTTTGAAAACATCATTGAAACCAAAAGCAAATCTGGTGTTTGAAAGCTGAACTTTGTTTCTCCTGCTTAGATAGTTAAAATTAATAAAGAAATAGATCTAGTTAAAAGAATTATTAATATTCAGTAATTGTTGTCCCATTGTAGACAAAAGACGTTCATCTGACAGCTCTCGCACCACAGAATCATCAGTTTCATCAAAAAACGAGGATAGTAACTCATCCCAACCAACAACCAGTGGAGTGAACAGACGGACGGCTGTGTTGTTTAGTAAGAAGGTGTTCCGTGGTAAGCAGGATACATCAAACCCCAGTAGTCCCTGTACACCGCCCAAAAAACAAGGAAAAGCAGGCCGACCTCCACGTCAGAAGGTCATTGAACAGTCCGACTCACCACAGCCACCTGTTCTGGAACCAATGAGTCCGTCTACAAGGAGTCGCGGGCCAAGCAGTCCAGCAGTAAGGAAAAGATCCCATAGTGCAATAACTTCACCAGATAGAGAGGGTCGACCATCGCCTCCCAAGCGTACCTCATCTCTGACAGAACCACTGTCACAATTCGCTGAACCACCAGATCTGACCAAAAGGGACAGCTTCATGGTCTACAGGGGCCCAGACAACCTGGGCAGTTCCTCAGAAACGGACAGCACCTCTATGATCAGTACTAGTGATGATTCCATCTCAGAGACGTCGAGTGGCACCTCCAGCAGTAACAGTCGATCAGGTAAACTATCACCTAGTTAACACTGAAAAGTAAACAGACGTACTCACCATAATATACATGTTCAACTATATCTCTGTGTTTGCACATTTTAATATTAATATGGCATGTGTCTCATTTTGTCACAAAATTCAACTTGTGTTATATTTTGGTTTTGGGAAACCTTTAACGTTTTGTGTGTGTACTGCTTTTTGACCCATGACTGCTGATTTTGATTCATTTTCTGTCACCACATTTTGTTCTACATCATTTATTAAAGACGGCTTTTGACTTGAAATATACTTGTGCATATTATTCCCATTAATACCTATGTTAGTAAATGTTGTTCCAAGATATGATGTCAAATCATTTTAGTTGCAAATACTTCTTTGCTTCTTTGCACATTTTCACTGTGGTTGTTTTTTTCTTTCTTGTGAAATAGCAATGTTAATATGTAATTTGTGCTAAAAAGATGACAGTTAGCTTGCTTTATACCTGATAAACACATTTGTGGCATGTTAAACTTATGCTTGGTGCCTGCTTCTTTCATGCCTTGCTGTGTGCTGTTCGTGTGTAGAGTTAAATTCAAACGGAATGCCAAAGCTTTCTGAAGACGGTACAGGGAGTGAGTACTCCGACTCCCCGGGCTCCAATGGCACCGCTAGGAAAAAAGGTATGGAAAAGGCCCCCACCCAACCATCTCTCAGACATTCAACTAATACTCACAAATCTGCTGCTATATGCTTCAAGTAGGGTTCGGCTGTTAAACAGATGATATTCTTTAAACACTAATCACAGAAGATTAATGATTAACTCTCAATACAATGAGACCTGAATTTACAGATGACTAGAACATGTCCCACTGTTATAACAGAGAGTGGGTCGATGCTTGTCACTCGGTAAAGTCAGGTTTCATTCTATTGAAATAATATGTTTGCATCTTTGGGAGGAAAAAACCAAGACTAAAAAAAAAAGAAATGTGGTTTTATATATGTTGAAAATAGAAGTCATTTATTTTAAAAATTCTGAAAAATGATATTGTGGATGTGTTGTAGTAGTCATTCCAGACTATGGGACTGAAAAATAAATCATATTTTATGTATATAAGCCCAAACTAGCAAATCCACACAAATAAAAGCTCTTCATGGATGTCTATACAATGTGTATTTCTGATCAAATTGCGTTTACTCACACCGTCACCTGCTTCTGACCTGGTATATCTGTAGTATTGTTATGTTGACAAATCATTACTAGTTCTGATAAGGTCAGCTTGCTATAGCAAAAACTTTCTTTTCTGTGATATGATTTGTGCGTCCATGTCATTTTAATTGATTGCAAGTTGGTAATTCTTTTTTATTTGGGTTTTAATTCAAAACACTTGCATATTCTTAAAAATCGGTCTGTATCTGCACTTCATATTTTACACTTAAGTTAAATGGATTGTACTAATTAAAAGATGGTATGTTCTTTAATAGTGTGTATCAAATCAACAGTTTCAATATTATTATTGATGTTGTGAACTTGAGTTGTAAAAGAACTTCTTGTGATGGTCTAACCATGTCTGCATCAATCAGTCCTTCAGTTTGGGCAGGTAAAATTGATGGATTCAACCATAGTGTCGCAGCCAGAGAAAAGTCAATCAGAAACTTACAGATGTATTCTGTCCACCGGCTGAAAAGAAAAATACTTCAGTTGTATGGGAGGTTCTAGGACTTATAAGAATTCCAACAAGTTAACTATTTTTTAAAGAATTTGTTTTTACAACTTTTATTGAAATAATGTAATATATCATAACTTGTATTAGTAATTATCCTTTGATAGAAAGTATCATTTTACTAGTGTTAGAAAATAACATGCTTTTAAATGCTGGGTTTTCCCATAAAGACATATGAAAAATGACAGTTTTAAGATTGTGAAAAACATGGTTTGAGTATGATTATTACGTCCTACCTTCTGGTATTTATGATGTCATAGAGTCTCACCAAAATATGACATCATAATGACCTGAAAGTGGAACAAACTGTACTCAAACCATTTTACCATCTTGAAACTGTTGTATTGTTAAGAAGCTCCGCCCATCCACCATGATGTAAGGCACCACTGCTATATGTACACTCTGTCCCTCCCTAGCTTGTGCTCCTGTCCCTCTCACTAATACACTATCCCTGATCCTGTGTGTAACTTATTGTGTATAACCTTCTGGCTTAACTCATTTACCCCTGAACATTTGTAATGAACTGTTCCATCCTTGGAATGAGAAGAGCTCAAGTGTGTCTACAGGGGTGGATGAGTTATATCACACTTCGATCTTGTCACTGCTCTATCCGAATATGTACACTCCCTGTAGAGATGTATCAGTACTGGCACAACCAATTGTATTTGCGGTTAATTCTTTCACCTCCACAGACCTAAATGGGCTGTGCCTGTACGCGGCCCGGTCCATTGTGGGGGTGACAGCGTTACCTGATTGTGTCTCCTTCTCTTTACAGTGTTTTCCCCAGGTTCTCGTAGACGGCTGTAGACAGGTGGACCACACTTTGCCACATTTGAATTTTTGAACTTTTATAATGTTGCAATGTCCTTTTTGGACAGACCCAGCATACAGAGCCATTTAACTTATTCCATTCACAGATTTCCCCCCATTTTTGCTGGCTGATTGTTAACATATTCTGGGGAAATCACTGCTCCTTTGTGCACATTCCAATCAATACCTCAATCATGAATGGATTTGTTATGAAATGAATTGTGATACTGTTAGATACTCAAATTTCATTATATTTAAGGTGGGGGAGGGGAAGAAAGTAAGTTTTATACATTTTACATTTAAGACTATATTAGACTATACTTCTGCTTTTTTGCAGGAAAATGCTGCTGATATATGAACTTCTACATTTAATCAGATGGTTTTAATGTATCATTTTCATAATCCATTCATTGCTTATAATTATATGTTTTAACAAACATGACTGATGCTTGTGTTGTTGTTGAAGGTCTAAGGTTTCATCTTGTTTTTCCTTGTCTGTTGCTATATTAAACCTATACTTGGTGATGGACTTTCAGTTACTGATGCGAGGCCATGCATGTCGACTGGTGTCCCAACTTCTCCTGCATGTAACCCCGCTACAGCTTCCCACAGCGTCCAGGCCTATAATGCTTCTACTAGTTCTCTGCATGCTTTGCTTGTTGAAGATGCAAACTTTCACGAGCTCTGCCTTTCTGATGAGGTGGATGGTAGTGCTATTGCTCAAGTTGATAAGTTAAATGGCGGTAGGACCCTTCGCGAATCAAAAAAGCTGAAATGTAAACGTCCTGACATTGTCAGTGTAAAATCAAAGGATACAAAAAGTCAACACATTGTATTAAATCAAAATGAGAAGCAAACTTGTGGCAGCCAAATAGCTACCCGTAGTTTGGCTAAGAGATTGTCGATTGGTGAAGAAAAGAGACTTGACACTGTTCCTGTCGTCAAACCTCCATCAATATCTGTCAGGCATTTGAGATCTTGTGACTCTGTCGGACAAAGCAAGTGTTGTACAGAATCTAAAGCCTCTAGTGCTACTGGCTGCTCAGGGAAGCAGGTCTACAAGGATGCTATAAAAGGGAAACGTTTCGCTGGCTTAAAGAAACAGATAGTAGGTAGATATGATCCAACACTGTTGATTAAGACGTGTTCCTGTTGTCGGTTGGCTTGGTTGGTTTGTGGTGTTTGTATGTTTTTGTTTTGACTGTTTCTGGCCGTTTGTTTCAAGTTGGCCTTGTGTTTTTGAGTTGAGTTTCATTACTTTACAACAGATTTTCAATCATATGTTGTATTCAACACATGGTTTGACATTCAAAGATTTAAACAAGAAACAATATTGATGATGATATTAATTTCAGACTGGAAGTTTGCTGATGAAAGACAATACAGTAATGAGTTAATAATAGTACATAAATGAAATAACGATAGTAGAAGGTAAAACTGTATGCAGTAAATTCATTGAAAGTTGAATTGTAATATTCAGCATTTATTTATCCAAATCTACAAGTAAGAAGGCTTTCTATTTTCAATAATTTATAAAAAGGACATGTATTTGTTGTTTCAGCACGAGCTCACCGAAGTACAAGTGTTGACTCCGATGAATTGATTCCTTTAGAACCATTAGACCTTGTATGGGCGAAATGTAGAGGCTACCCATGGTATCCTGCTCTGGTAGGTATAAACACTGTGTTCAAACTTCATTTGGATTTGAAATTAAGAAATTATTAATCAGTTTACTACTGCAGTTATAATGACCCTCTGATGACCATCAAAATTCATTCACTATAAGCATAAATCGTTATACACATAAACATTTATGGGAACATTGACAGGCATGAAAATACTATGTTATGACCATTGATTTGTTGTAATTGTGTTTGTCATAAACATATTTTGGTTTCTATGCCCCTGATAGGAAATTTAGGTCAGTTGGAGAGAGATAATGTGATATATGGAGATGAGAGTATTTGTTTAAAGGTAGGCTTCGCCCAATGAAATATAAAGTTTACGAAATTGAAATTTATCCTGTATATAAATATAATCTTCAGATCATTTTCGATGCATACAGTGAACAATATTGGTGGTCAGTTGCCTAGCTTGACCAGGAAAATACTCCTCTAAAAATAGAGCGAAGTCAAGCTTTACATTGAACATGACATATTTTTTTCCAAAACGAGGCCGCATCAACAAACGAAATCGTGCAACAAAATGTCAGATAGAAGTGACAGTCTTGCCACAGCATGTATCGTTAAAAAAAAAACCAACAAATCGAAGTTCGATGGATTTTTTATATATGTCATATAATCTATAACACTTCAAGTTACTTACATACTTTCGCTAGCTTAGTACATCAAACATACATGTAGTTAGTCTGTCGCTGTATGTGCGCTGGCACATGTGTTGAAATTTAACTCGCCACGTGCAACACAGTCCAAACAGAATCCGGGCGAGTTCCGCTTGAGATGTGGCTTCTGTTTCTTCTATTGCTACATGCTATCACTGAGGTTCATTCCCTAGATATATATCCTAGGGTGCTACCGATTCCATTCTAATTTCCTACTCTTTGATGCCGATTCTGATATATATTTTTTTCTCACACGCTTTCGTTCAGCCATTTTGTTTACTTATAGTGCATAACAATGCGCATGCGCTAAACTTTGACAACACAATCAATTGCAGCTTCATTTGCATATAATCCTGTCAGCTTGACGATCGTGATAAATCAAGGATTTCCTTCAATTTTGTATTCAAGACACATTTGTTCCATCTCATAGGCATTAAGAAATTAAATTGAGGTATTTTTGATATGTTTTTTTCACATTTTCTTCCGTTTATCGGATTTTACAAAAAGAACATTTATTTGGTTGGGCGAAACCTACTTTTAATGCATTTGTAGTCCACACCTGTTTTCTGATCCATGTTATTGTTTGATTTCAGATCATCAATCCAAAGATGCCAAAGACTGGGTATTTTCACAATGGTGTTCCCATCCCTGTACCGCCAGAGGATGTTCTTCTCCTTCAGCGCAAATATGACGAGCCAGTCTATCTCATTCTCTTCTTCGACACAAAACGCACATGGTCAGTATTACTATCACTTTCTTCAAAACTTGTTTTAAGTTAGCGTAAATATGTTAGTTTCTTTTTCCGCTATTGCTCATATTGTGTTTAGCATGTCATCATTTTCATCATTTCATTCGTTTGCTTGTTTAAATTTTTGAAATTTTAAATTGTATACCATCACTTGATTCGGTCAACTAGATCTATTCTTGTGAATTGTATGCAATGTATTGCAAGTACGAGGTAGAATTCTAGGTTCAATTCCTGACAAAATCTGTTTGTTTGTCCTGTCAGATGTAATCAATGTGAAAATATTTCTTTTCTTTCATAGGCAATGGCTTCCTCGCAACAAGCTAGAACCTCTGGGTGTCGACTCTGGCCTGGACAAAGCCAAGTTGCTGGAGAACAGGAAGCCCAATGTGCGAAAGGCAGTACAGAAGGCTTATGAGAAGGCCATCCTCCATCGTTGCAGTGTGACCGGCGAACCAAACCCACTCTCTGGAGACTCGGATAATGAGGAAATGGCAGAGCTTGCTGAATAGTGCAGATACAAACTGTCAGAATTTGTTATATTTTTATATTCAATCTCGACAATGTGAACATTACAAATCCTCTTTTTATTTAATCCATTGTTGAGAATCTTGTTCAACAGGGGACTGACAGAGATAAAACTTTAACTATTCCTGAGAAGTAAATTCATATAAAGAACTGATGTATTATATAATTCTTCTCTGTATGATTTGTGGTAATGAAATGACTGTTAAATATTTTAATTAAGAGGTTGAATGTTAAGTTAATGTTGGAATTCCAGTTTAAGGTGGTGTGAGGTTTATGATTGTGTCTGTGTGTAAAAGGCTATGTAAAGAGGATGAATGATAATCAATTGTCCATGGGATGTCATAATACAAAATCTGGTTGGTCAAAACAAAAACTGATATTTAAATATCTTTAAAATTAGCTGGTAATTAATTTAACCATCTTCTACCTGAAGGAAAATCTTGTCCAAGTTGCTATTAGAATTGAATGTTTTGTATTAAGTTTTGAATGTTTCTGTTGTATCAATGTTGTATCCAGGTGTACGGTATCTGACCTCTGTGATAAAGAACTACTATGAAACCTCTCACCAAACATTGTGTCAGGTACATCCAGGACTTGTAACTGATTAGCGATAGGGCCCTTCCTCCTTTCCGATATAACAGTTTCTGGAGTTAAGTTACATTCATAAGTTGAACATAATTTCTGTTGGCAATGTGGTCATTATCTGCTGAACCAAATCAAGATATTGTCCGCGAATATATTGAGTCAATTCAATCAATCAAATTTTCTTCAAATGTAACACAAGATCATGAGTTGAATATGTTCATGCTGTAGTGATGCTCGGTCAATCGTCACATCTATCCTCATTGAATGCTGAGTAAGAAGCAGTCATCTGAGGTCAAAAGGTCAAACTTGTGTCTGACAATTCATAACAAATATAGGAGTTTGAGGAATGTAATGTTACACAAACCAGGGGAGGGTCTTAATTTATTTATCAATTGTAAGTTATTATTAAGGTTTATTTTTACTGTAGCATAATTGAAATAGAATTCTTGTCAGCACATATTGATGATCTTGTTTTAACTGAAACATTTATGCTGTTTCAGGAGATCTTTCAGGAAGATATTTCTTGATGCAATGTATATGAATTTTCTTTTCTGAAAAAGATTTTATCTCAAAAAGATATTTTCACCTTATTTTGAAAGGAATTCAACAGTATTGGTGTATTAAGAGTAAACTTTTAAATTGTGAAATCTTTGTTTAACATAATTGTCCAAGAATGAAATGAATTTCGATATTGATTTATTCGTATATGGAGAATTGGTAAATTGAATTTATCAAATATCTCATTGTCATTTTTCTATTCTATCATACCTTACTTTCGTTATGAAATTAGATGCTGTAAATCAATATATGATATTAATGAATAAATCAAATATTTTTGAGTGCATATTTTGATAACTTTGGTAACTTCTATGGAGTACAAATATTTAAATATCAATTTGAATATCTATGATATTTTATTTCGTAATCATTATATTATAAAAAAAAGTTTTTCTTACAAATAAATTATTACAAGATAATCATAATAACTGAAGCCTTGTCACTTGAGGAGTAGAGAAACTTGCCTGTGTTGTATCTAGTCTTGTTGAAGGTGAACTCTTAAAGTGTCCCATCATTGTGTCCGTGTGTTGATCATTATTCAGTCGGGTGGTTGTTTTAAATGTTTGTTATATTGTAAACAAATACTTTATGAAGTTTCAATTGTTGTGTTCATAGTTCTATTACAGCCATCCCCTGTTTCATTGTTAGAAAAAGTAATATATAAATATTCATGTACAGTAGTCGTTATGAGTCGCGTATCATTCACCTTCTGTACATGGTCCATCGATTAGTCATATTGTTTTATGTCAAAATGATTCCTTATTGAACCCTGTGTACAACTGTTGAACATACTCTAGTATAACTACAGTTTGTAAACATCATATTTTATTTGTACATAAAAAGTCTTGTATCAAATATTGAGAAAACTAATAAATACTGTATTATTATTATTATACTTGTTTGAAGATTTTTGTTTCATCATCTTATTTCCTAGCTATAACACAATACTTTAAGGACCCAGTTTCCACAAAATTCTTTACTTTGACTTCTTAAAAATTTTCCATAGGAAAGCTATTACTGAAATTGTGTCCTTAAGATTTCTTAATTAATTAGGGTAATGCTATCTTTTGAAGAAATTGGGAGAGAATACCCTTAAAAGTTGTCTTCTGTAATGCTATATTTTGAAGAAATTGAGATCAAGGAAATTTAGGAATTTTCTTAGTTGATGAAACTGGGTCCTCTATATACTGGCTTATGTGTGCCGTTTTTATCTATGTGGACACAACCTTGACTTCATATACATAACCTAGATTGTCCGTTATCTATGTGGACCACAACCTTGACTTCATATACATAACCTAGATCTGCTCTCAATGCTGATTAAGATCGACAAATATAGCTTGTCATCAGAACACATTACAAAATCATCATTTTGTTTTTAAATTATGTACATTTGAGCTACCTGTCAAAATGGTCTCGTACGTTTTCTGCATTTTGAAGTTTTTACTTGTGGTAAAAACTGACATTTTTAGTTTTAACTTTAAAGGCCCACTTCCTTTCCGAAACAATTTTTTGTAAAAATCATAAAAAACATCAGAATATATAAATGAATGGCCTGAGGTTACAACAGAAAAGATACCACTGTTTTTTCGCCTGGCGCAGTGATCGTGAACTAACTTGCGACCCGCGTTATGAAAATCATCATTTATTTTATTGTAATTAAATTGTTTAGAAGGTGATGATAAGTGTAGTATTAACGGTAAGCTCATAACTTTTGCGACTCTACAAAATTACCAATTTCGTTTTACATTCCCATTTTAAACATTAAAACCCGTTTCGGAAAGGTAGTGGGTCTTTAAAGGTTCGTAACTTCTCTGAGGAGTGAAGATACACTAAGTATACAGTGAGGGTCACAACATGTCGCCGATATTGTTTTCTGTTGATATGTTATCTGTAACGCAAGGTGAGTGTGATAGTGAAAAGCACAGAGAAAGTCACATGACAAAATTCATCGACATCTAACGACTAAGGCAGACGAACGTGTGTGTGTGTCGCGTCACAATTGGGATGAGATGGACCCGGTTACCCCGGGAGGCAACACACTCCCAGAGGACGGGAATTTAGGAGAGGCAACCAACAGGTAGATAAAACCATTACATACATCATTCCTAATTTTCTCCGACAATTTAACAGTTACTTGGGATGATGTTGGCGTTGATGCTGTGAACTGCGTCAATGTGAACTTTTTGCCGGTCTGAGAAAACTCCTTGTACTTGTAGTTTGAATAAAACACTCCTTATGCTTCATATCACTGAAACACAGTTGTAACGTTTTCATTCAATGAACCAATCCCCAATATCACTTTATGTATACTTATCTCGCGTTGTCTATCAAAAGTGTATATGCCTATTTTAACCAATGCCAACATACTTTAAACAAACTCCAACACCATCAATTCAATCTCAATCATAGTCGCTCCTTCTATAGAACACCCAAACATTTTCCAGAAGCATAAAATTCCTACTCGACACCATCCTCGATACTCCAGGGGTTACCATATAACTGACGTTATATCCACCCCTGGACTATCTCGTAGTAAAAGAAAATATCTGACCAATCACAGGCCTGCAAAGATTTTCTGACGTTCAGCTTCAAAGTCACCCAGCCAACCACAGTGTACCGTTATACCGCTCTTTTGATATAAATCAAAAGACATTTCCTGTTCTGTTCGGTTGCCTCCAGTTTTACTATGAGATAGCCCAGGGGTGTAGAGATCGTATTTGATCAGAACCTATGGAGTATCGAGGATGACGCGACACCAGCCGCTCTCAACGTATTCCAACCAGGGGCGGCAGGGGGGCAATTGCCCCCCGTTCCCCAGGACGGGGGGGGGGCAAACATGTCTTTTTGCCCCCCCCCCCCCCATTTTCGCCGGGTGAAATGTCCTCAAAATGCACATTTGAAAGAAAAAAGGGTCCTCATGCACATTTTTGTACTTAATTTTAGAAAATTTTCCGCTGCGCGGTGCGTTTCCTAAAACGTTCAAGCACGTAATGTTCAAACCTTTAATAATGAAAATTCAAAACACACGAACTAGACTAAAAATGTACATCAAGGGATTATACTATTTTAAAAAAATGCTTCTTAAAAGATTAATTTGTTTATATGTCTTCAATTCATCATTACTTTGAGTTACACAACAATGTGCCGATGGTGTGAATCCGGTATGTTCAGATCGAGCAGGGTTGCATAATGATATGACGAATTTCTAAATGCAGGTAACTTTAAATAGAAAAATTATCGTGTTAGGAACGATTTAAAATCAGCAAAATACATTATAAAACTCATCACAGCCATTAAAAATCGTAATATTTTTTCTCGGTGGAGACCCCTGGACCCCCCAAAACAACAAAATCTCGCGCCTTCGGAGCTCGCAGATTCATCAAAATACATCGTAAAGCTCATCTCAGCTATTCTAAATCTTAATTTTTGTCCCCGGAGGAGAACCCAAGACCCCCAAAACAACAAAATCTCATGCCTTCGGTACTCACAAATTCATCAAATACATCATAAAACTCATCTCAAAATGCGTCGTAAAACTCATCTCTGCCATTCTAAATCGTAATTTTTCCCAAGGCAGACCCCCGGACCCCCCAAACACCAAAATCCCGCGCCTTCGGCGCTCGCAAATTCAACAAAATGCGCCGTAAAACTCATCTCTGCCATTCTAAATCGTATTTCTTTCCCGTGGAAGACCCGCGGACCCCCCATACACCAAAACTCAAATTCCATCGTAAAACTCATCTCAGTCGTTCTTTATCATAATATTTCCAGGAGGATACCCTTTATTTGCGTATTCAATAATTTCCTGTTAGCGACACCACTGTTTATAGATATGTAAAATGATTATATGTAATGATATATGAAAAAAAGTATATCAATTACCTCCTGTGGGTACGGGGCGCCCGAGGGGGGTTGTTACGAAACATCATATTCCTTCTCCAACCCAACTAAAACATCGTATTCGTTCTCCAAAACTCAAACATCGTGTGCCTTCTCTAATCTTTCTCCAAAACAACTAAAATATCATAAACACAGTACCATATTTACGATCACTTGACATATTATTCTATGGAACAAAAGTTATGTTAAGCAAGATAAGCTCGAAGTTCAAATATTTTATTTAAGTATCACCGTCAATTAAAAACATAAGTACAGAATAAATAAAACAAAGTTTCTTTAAAATGAAGAGGCCATTCTGTAAATAATTATGAGATATAAGCTGATGTGTATTGGTATCTTAATTTTACCTTCGTTTTGATCTATCTCTTTTTTAATCGCCACCCATTTAAATATTTTCAAGAGGAAACACCCACCCCCTTTCTTGGGGAAAATATTGTTTGAAATTTCATAACGTGAAGAAATTAAAAACCACGTATTACAATTACTATCGCATTGAGAGAATATGTTTTATATGAATATAACCCAATTAAAACCATGGCTTCTCTCCATTTATCTTGGCGGGACATACCTACACAGATAGTGTTTACACGCGCTGTCAGTCGATCTGCTGCTGCACGTTCTGGTAATGCTGCAATTACGCACGCGGAAGTAAGATTACGTAATGAAAACTACAATTATCAGACAAATATCGACAGAAAAATATTACTTGGTGCATTTTTTCTTCAAGTGTTTGGATCAGTTTCACATTTTGGAATTTAAAATTTATTGATATGTTTTTATATGTGTTTTATTTTTTGACAACTCTGTAGATACAGTCGGAGGAGAATAACACCAGTGCGTCACAGGTAGTAAAAAGGAATCGATAATAAGATAGCTCACCTTACTATAGTACAGGTTGTCTCCTCGATATAACGGGGATCCATCGTCCCGCCCGATCTGTTAATGCCATGCATGGTAACCTGACGCCATTTTCCGAAAACGAACTCAACGTTGTTTACTTTAGTTTTTATGCTACGACTAATAAAATTTCATTTTTAGTAATAATAATATAATTTTCAGTTATTTAGCAGCAACTTAGATCAATTTTATTGACAGTTATCCAGAGTATAAAAAAACAATATAACACGTCGATACACTCGAAACGTATAAACTGAGCAGTAAATCGATAAGGTACACTCAATGTACAAAATAAGCGGTAAAGAAGAGGTACACTTGCTATATATTTACATTTGCTTGTCACTTCTACTATATAAACTAACCAAGGCAAAGTGAAGAATATGAGGGTATGACTGACACCCAAAACGTGACCATTATGACGTCACTAATATTGACGTGGTGACGTCAACTGATCACCGTCAAAATGGCTGTTCCATCTTTGGATTAAATCGTCGTTGGTAAACGGTTTTCCTAGTCTAGTTTAAACAATGTTAATGCAGAGACTCCAAAATGAGTTGATAATGTAAATATAAGCATTAAACTATCTTCCTATGATATCTTTGGTCTATATAGTTGCCAGAGCTTTGCAGACAATCTTCATAATGCGCGCTAAATAGATACACCCTCTATACAAAGCAATACACTCACTATACAAAATTAACGGTACACTCGTTATACAACTAAGTTGTACTCTCACTACATAAATAAACGGTACACTCACTACATAAATAAGCGGTACACTCACTATGTTAAATAAGCGGTATACTCAATACATAAATAAGCGGTACACTCACTATATAAAAAAGCGGTACACTCACTATATAAAATAAGCGATACACTCACTACATAAGATAAGCAGTACACTCACTACATAAATAAGCGGTACACTCAATACACAAATAAGCGGTACACTCACTATATAAAATAAGCGGTTCACTCACTACATAAATAAGCGGTACATTCAATACATAAATAAGCGGTACATTCACTATATAAAATAAGCGGTACACTCACTATATAAAATAAGCGGTACATTCACTATATAAAATAAGCGGTACACTCACTACATAAATAAGCGGTACACTCACTACATAAATAAGCGGTACACTCACTATATAAATAAGCGATACACTCACTACATAAGATAAGCGGTACACTCACTACATAAATAAGCGGTACACTCACTATATAAATAAGCGGTACACTCACTACATAAATAAGCGGTACACTCACTACATAAATAAGCGGTACACTCACTACATAAATAAGCGGTACACTCACTACATAAATAAGCGGTACACTCACTACATAAATAAGCGGTACACTCACTACATAAATAAGCGGTACACTCACTATATAAATAAGCGGTACACTCACTACATAAATAAGCGGTACACTCACTACATAAATAAGCGGTACACTCACTACATAAATAAGCGGTACACTCACTACATAAATAAGCGGTACACTCACTACATTAATAAGCAGTACACTCACTACATAAATAAGCGGTACACTCACTACATAAATAAGCGGTACACTCACTACATAAATAAGCGGTACACTCACTACATAAATAAGCGGTACACTCACTACATAAATAAGCGGTACACTCACTACATAAATAAGCGGTACACTCACTACATAAATAAGCGGTACACTCACTACATAAATAAGCGGTACACTCACTACATAAATAAGCGGTACACTCACTACATAAATAAGCGGTACACTCACTACATAAATAAGCGGTACACTCACTATATAAATAAGCGATACACTCACTACATAAATAAGCGGTACACTCACTACATAAATAAGCGGTACACTCACTACATAAATACACGTACACTACACGTAAACTCACTAATTAATAAGCAGTACACTCACTATATAATAACGTACACTCACTACATAAATAAGCGGTACACTCACTACATAATAAGCGTACACTCACTAATAAATAAGCGTACACTCACTAATAATAAGCGTACACTCACTACATAAATAAGCGTACACTCACTACATTTAAGCAGGTACACTCACTATATAATAACGATACTCACTAGATATATAACACGTATACACTCATACATAAACGCGACACTCACTAGATATATAAGCGGTACACACTAGATATATACGCGATACACTAGATATATAACACGTAATACACTAGATATATATAACGCGATACACTAGATATATAACACGGTATACACTAGATATATAACACGTGATACACTAGATATATAACACGTGATACACTAGATATATAATAACGTGATACACTAGATATATAAGCACGTGATAACCTCTAATATATACGTACATACACGCGATACACTATAATAAACACGATACATAAATATATACAGCGATACACTAGATATAAAAGGATACACTAGTATATAAACGCGATACACTAGATATATAACACGCGATACACTAATATATAACACGTGATACACTATATTAGATATATACACGATACACTAGATATATAACACGTGATACACTAGATATATAACATACACTGATATACACTAGATACACTAATATATAACACGTGATACACTAGATATATAACACGGATACACTAGATATATCACGTGATACACTAGATATATAACCGATACACTAGATATATAACACGGATACACAGAATATCACGATACACTAGATATATAACACGCGATACACTAGATATATTGCACGTGATACACTAGATATATAACACGTGATACACTAGATATATAACACGTGATATTCTAGATATATAACACGCGATACACTAGATATATATAACGTGATACACTAGATATATAACACGTGATACACTAGATATATAACACGTGATACACTAGATATATAACACGCGATACACTAGATATATAACACGGGATACACTAGATATATAACACGCGATACACTAGATATATAACACGTGATACACTAGATATATAACACGTGATACACTAGATATATAACACGTGATACACTAGATATATTGCACGCGATACACTAGATATATAACACGCAATACACTAGATATATAACACGTGATACACTAGATATATTGCACGCGATACACTAGATATATAACACGTGATACACTAGATATATAACACGTGATACACTAGATATATAACACGTGATACACTAGATATATAACACGTGATACACTAGATATATAACACGTGATACACTAGATATATAACACGGGATATACACTAGATATATAACACACGTGATACACTAGATATATAACACGTGATACACTAGATATATAAACACGTGATACACTAGATATATAACACGTGATACACTAGATATATAACACGCAATACACTAGATATATAACACGCGATACACTAGATATATAACACGTGATACACTAGATATATAACACGCGATACACTAGATATATAACACGTGATACACTAGATATATATAACACGTGATACACTAGATATATAACACGCGATACACTAGATATATAACACGTGATACACTAGATATATAACACGTGATACACTAGATATATAACACGTGATACACTAGATATATAACACGTGATACACTAGATATATAACACGTGATACACTAGATATATAACACGCGATACACTAGATATATAACACGTGATACACTAGATATATAACACGTGATACACTAGATATATAACACGTGATACACTAGATATATAACACGTGATACACTAGATATATAACACGTGATACACTAGATATATAACACGTGATACACTAGATATATAACACGTGATACACTAGATATATAACACGTGATACACTAGATATATAACACGTGATATTCTAGATATATAACACGTGATACACTAGATATATTGCACGCGATACACTAGATATATTGCACGCGATACACTAGATATATAACACGTGATACACTAGATATATAACACGGGATACACTAGATATATAACACGTGATACACTAGATATATAACACGTGATACACTAGATATATAACACGTGATACACTAGATATATAACACGGATACACTAGATATATAACACGTGATACACTAGATATATAACACGGATACACTAGATATATAACACGCATACACTAGATATATAACACGTGATACACTAGATATATAACACGTGATACACTAGATATATAACACGCGATACACTAGATATATAACACGCATACACTAGATATATAACACGTGATACACTAGATATATAACACGTGATACACTAGATATATAACACGTGATACACTAGATATATAACACGTGATACACTAGATATATAACACGATAAACACGATACACTAGATATATAACACGTGATACACTAGATATATAACACGTGATACACTAGATATATAACACGTGATACACTAGATATATAACACGTGATACACTAGATATATAACTTACACGTGATACACTAGATATATAACACGTGATACACTAGATATATAACACGTGATACACTAGATATATAACACGTGATACACTAGATATATAACACGCGATACACTAGATATATAACACGTGATACACTAGATATATAACACGTGATACACTAGATATATAACACGCGATACACTAGATATATAACACGTGATACACTAGATATATAACACGTGATACACTAGATATATAACACGCGATACACTAGATATATAACACGCAATACACTAGATATATAACACGCGATACACTAGATATATAACACGTGATACATTAGATATAACACGTGATACACTAGATATATAACACGTGATACACTAGATATATAACACGTGATACACTAGATATATAACACGTGATACACTAGATATATATACACACGCGATACACTGATATATAACACGTACACTAGATATATAACACGTGATACACTAGATATATAACACGTGATACACTAGATATATAACACGTGATACACTAGATATATAACACGTGATACACTAGATATATAACACGTGATACACTAGATATATAACACGTGATACACTAGATATATAACACGTGATACACTAGATATATAACACGTGATACACTAGATATATAACACGTGATACACTAGATATATAACACGGATACACTAGATATATAACACGGGATACACTAGATATATAACACGTGATACACTAGATATATTGCACGCGATACACTAGATATATAACACGCAATACACTAGATATATAACACGTGATACACTAGATATATTGCACGCGATACACTATATATATATTGCACGCGATACACTAGATATATAACACGTGATACACTAGATATATAACACGTGATACACTAGATATATAGCACGCGATATACTAGATATATAACACGTGATACACTAGATATATAACACGTGATACACTTTATAACACGTGATACACTATACATATTGCACGCGATACACTAGATATATAACACGTTATATTCTAGATATATAACACGTGATACACTATATAACACGTGATACACTATATATATATCATGTGATACACTAGATATATTACACTCGATACACTAGATATATAGCATGCGATGCACTTGAATTTAGAAACACCGGGTCAATATTTCCTTATGAACTTCGTTGCCCAAATACTGGCCAACACTTTTCGTGTAATGAACATGCGCATTAGAGAATGCCAAAGAAACTTTATATCTAATATAAAAAAATGGGACCTTTGTTTCGGTCCATGGTATTATAGCGTCCTGGTAAATATTATTCTACCAAGGTGATATAACACCATATGGACCTCAACAAAGGCCCATAATTGATACAAAATGCACAATATACAATCACTATGTATCACGCGCTAGACTTCATAACACCGTAGCATTGATTTTATAATACCTTACAACAAACACGATACTTCCTTTACAACATACTTAGATTGAATTATTTAATTGTTTGAAGTTGAGAGCGAGTTGGGTGTATGGTATTGTCGCAAAGTACAACTCATTCATTATAAAATATGTTGTTTATAACATACGACAAATGATATGGTTATAGCATGAGTGGGTCGTCAGATAACCGATAAATCGGAATATATCTGGTTGTATTCAAAGGAATAAATTCTTCCACGTGCACCATAGCTGGGTGTTGTCCCGTATCAAAAATAACGCCACTGCATCTGTTAACTAGCTTATGAAATATAATGCACCCTATTTATCGATAAAAACGATAACTGACGTCATTGATAGAGATTTCATTTTTTTCATGAAAATCGTCATCTAAATAGATAACTAGCTAGATTCAAATTCTTACTATTAAATCGGTCAATTTGGTTAAAATCAGACTTGATTTAACTTCTTAAAAATCGGTCAAGGTACCTGTAGTTGAACATTATACATGTTTCAAATATAATTTCAAATTATGTTTTAATGAAGCAATTTATCTAATAGACAAAATATCAGTAAATTTACAATTTCATTAAAATCTCCCTGTGTTTAATCTATAAGATGATCCTTCCACTGACGTCTACCTACAGCTAGCGTAGGAAATATCAGACATTTTGCACGTAGATTATTATTGAATATTCGAAGTCGCGTGCTTTTCACAAATCCTCTAAAATTCCTTCTAAGCTCAAATGAGCAAATAGTTATGTCCCAATCAAAGCGAGAAAGTGATGAGATGTGGGATACGTGTCTGTTACATATTACATTAAACAATACATCTGTGTTAATTATCTGCATAGGAATTAACAGGACAGTTGCGGAATCATGTGTTGTAACCGTGATATAAGTACACTACTAGACATCCTATCCATATTGCTTACCTATGGCAAGCCAAGTTACTTTTTATTCTATTAATTCCGATATCAGAATTAAAATTTCCTATATAGGAGTAAAATTTCTGATATCGTAAATTAATTATTCTGATATCGGGAATTCTCCAATTCCGATATCGGAAATCCTAATTTCGTTATCGATTTTCTATTTTTGATATCAGGAATTAAAAAACAATTTTCCATAACAGAAATTCTAATTCTGATATGGGAAATTCTATTTCCGATATCAAGAATTCTATTTCCGATATGGGGAATTCTATGCCCGATATCGGAAAATCTTAGTAATTCCTGATAACAGAAATTGAATTCCAGATATTATTCATTATAATTTAATTCCCTATATCAGAAATTCTCTCTCATTCTACTGCAACAAGGAACATTCGTTATTTGTATATTAGAATAGCTTGAATTTCCGATATCGGAATTGGATTCCTGATATCGTAAATACAATTTCTAATTTTGGAATTTGTTTTCTAATTTCTGACCCGAGAAATAGAATTTTCGATATCAGAAATAGAATTTCCGATATCAGAAATAGAATTTCGGAAATAGGAAAATCAATTTCCGATATCGACAATAGAATTTCCGACATCGGGAAATATAATTCCCCATATCGGAATTAGAATTTTCGATGGAAATTCTGAATAAAAACTAACTTGGCTTGCCATACTTATTATAAATATCTACTTCAAAACACACTTTTCTGGAGCAAAACTTATACGTACATACGTCCTTCAAATCTTACATATTCATATAGCATACCTATAGTACTTACAAAGGTAAATAAATTCCGGAATGGGCACCGTATTTGATACTAAATGCGTGTTAATCATGTCAGCAAACCAGAGAGATTTAAAGGTCATGCACTACCTTTCCGAAACGGTTTTTTTTAATTGGAATGTTAAACGAGATTGATAATTTTGTGGGGTCGCAAAAGACATTAGCTTAACGTTAATACTTCACTTCTCATCACCATCTAAAAATAAATATAAATTAAATGTAAATTTGCGGCCATCTTGTATGTTTCCCACAGTCCTAATTAATTGTAAATCCTTGTTACTATGCACTAGTTAATTACGATCTCTCACCAGACGCCCAAACAGCGAAATGAATCTTCACTGTTAACATAGATAACACATGGAAAACTTGCATTTGATTGGTGTTGTAACATCATCTTAGGTCATCGGTATATTTTTTATTACAATGTTTTTTTTGTTTGTTATTTTTTCTCTGTCTGTTTCGGAAAGGTAATGGACCTTTAATGATACTGATGATTTTTTCTTCATTGTGTTGTCAGGTTGTATTCTGTTATATCTGTCTGTCACGACATTGCTCTGGCTTTAACCATCGGCTTTGGAACAAACTGTTTTTGTTAATTAAATATCTATTCTTCATTCTTCGATAAAAAATTATACATGTAGCTACAAGAGTTCTATATGACGATACATCAATAACTACATAATATACATACCGATATTTTTTTGTTCGATACCAAATGAATATTTAACTGTTTCCGTTGATGTACTGTACTGCTAATGTATTTTTAAATCGTGATTTTTGTTATCATAATAAATTGTAATAATGAAATGTATTTTGCACCACTGCAGGGAACTGAGATTGAGTTACAGTTCATATATTAATGGACCCACCAGAGTGCCCTGAGACTATTTTTAAACGTTTTAGATGATAGTATAATATTAGTTATATAGTCAGTTACTGACCCCTAATAAATGCATATAGGGTCAGTAAGATTTAGAGGGGCGAGGGCGTAGCCTTTACAATAAATCAACAATTATTTTGACATTGCTAGTGCACAGCAAGTTAGGCCTACCTCAATTTCAGATACCATTTACCTGTAGGGTGTCCACATATTTCGCCATTTTTGGTAAATAAAGACGATTTAAATGTAGATATTAAAATTCTTTCAAGTTAATTCATGTCCATACACTGTCATTCAACATTGTGTGGAATCAACACAATAACCAACATTTTCGATCAAGTCAATCTCTTTGATACCCACACAGAAAGTTGTCGCCCCTCCACAGAACCGTACTGACAAAAGAGCATAACTACAAATGTGGAACGATATTTCATTGTTTGAATATTGTTTTAAATATTGTCTTCATTTCTTACTGATATGTTGCTGCTCATATAATGTCATGCTTAACAAATTATAACTTGTTATAAAAAAAATTGGCGAAATTTGCACCCCGGCGAAATATGGACACCCGCTATATAGAGTATGGGTTTTACTGGGCTTTTTTTCTACCTAGACCTCAATAACGTCTAAAAGGGTCTAAAGGCACTCTGGTGAGGCCATGATTTTATAATCTTTAACGAATTCTCAGATCCCTGTGCCTTGCATATAACGTTAATGTAGTCTGCATGGTTGCGTCTCCCCGGCAAATTAAATTTGTTATACTTATCTGATTCATATGAAATTGACACATTTGTTTTATATCATGATACAGATTAATTACATTATTTTTATAATTGAAATGTATGTATTCTTTAGACAAAATAATAACAAATCTATATTATTAAACAATGATTCCTCCCTATGCCCATCCGGGCACCTGTTATCCTCTCAGTAATATAACACACATCCGGGAACTTCCGACGTCACTCGATAGAGCGTGGGGAGGTAGCCATTATTCTCAAATTTAGGTATAATCCGGTGCAATGAAATTCGTTAATTATCGTTAATATGCACGCAGTGACGCAATACTAGTGTTATTGGTTGTGTGTCTAATGTTTCGAATTTATTATTTTCAGGTTAAACATCAGTGACACGATGGAATATCCTGAGAATGTGGCTTTGCGGCGACCGTTCGATCCTGCGGCACATGAACTGGATCCTAGTTTCCGACTTACAAAATTTGCTGACCTAAAGGGATGAGGGTGTAAAGTCCCTCAAGAAGCCCTAGAGCGGCTCCTTGAGGGACTACAACAGGACAGCAATGCCCAGGTTGCGGACCAGTCGCAATTTCAATATCTTGCGGCTGCCCCACGAATAGGTATATTTATTTTTTGATAGAATAAAATAATTATTCGGAAACGAGACATACAACAGGTTGTTTCACTTCCGACAAACACAAACATGCGACATAGTTATATCTACGGCACGTTTCTTGCTTGTTTTACTGAAGATGTTTGAAATATGCATTCAATATATGATGAAGCTGAAGTAAGAGCAGAAACACTGAATGAAAATGATCTAATTATGAGGCAATTAACATTTCCTTTCGTGTCCCAAAAATTCAAAATGGCTGCTACTCGCGGTGGGGCCGGTTGTAAACTATGACACGTGACTACGGAAACTGATGGTAAATCCGGCTGAAAAAGCGCGGGAAATTGTTAATAAAATAATTTGTATAATTGAAAAATTTTTAAATTTGAAAAATTAATGTTTAATATATATAGATTAAAGGCCTTCTATCTTTCCAAAACTGATCTTATTTTTTAAAATGGGAATTAAAACGAGTCCTAAAGTTACTAATTTAGCGTTAAAACTAGACATTTATTTCTGGCGATTGATCGCAATTTAATATCGGAATTTAATGTTATTAACTTAATTTTCATAATGCGGGTCATATTATATTTCCTGACTTGTCCTATATATAATTATTGTATGGTAGTTTACCATCTTCATGCATTGTTGCTGTATTCGACCCGATAGAAACAATTTTGCACTTGCCTTTCATCAATTTACAGGGCAAGAAACTTATTTTGAAAATCACTTGTCCGAAATTGAGATATTAGCTGAATTTAACCCAAAACAGGGTAATTAACACTAAAACTGGGCAAGTTTACAATAATTTTCACTTGCCTGGGAGCATATTTTACTGGTCTCAGGCAATCGGACCTGGGATATTTCTTGCCCTGATTTATTCTACAAAGTAAGCCATAAATCAATCTCCAAGAGAAATATGCATGAAAAGTTTTGCAAATTTTCAGTCACCATTTAATTCAAAGTAAATTTAAGCCTAGAAAAATTGGATTGGGATGCTTATTGGGTCAAATACAGTAATATATGTAATATATATCACACGAGGAAATTTCATTTATTTGGTGTTGCAACCTCATATTAGGTCATCGATTTAAATTTTCCACCATCATTTAATTATAAACAATAATTTGCGCCATCATTAAATACCCCTTGGTGAACCCCTAAATTTTACCTGGGGTTGTGGGCTGACCTTCAACATGATATGTTATTGTTTTTAAGAAACGTTTGTTTTGTTTTAGAAAGGTAGTTGTCCTACGAGAATGCCTTAGGCCTTTATATTTCATGAAAACTGGTTCATCTTACTGCAAAATGCTTGAAATTTGTTGATTGAATTAGTTGTGATCAAGTAAAAAAATAAGGCAATCAAGTTTTTAAAATAATTCTTCAGAAACAGTTATAGGTGATAAGAATACATTTGACATTCTTTTAACTTTGATGCATTCTTTTTTTTTCAGGCATTGGGATGGATGCCTCTGTCACACCACTGAGACATGGAGGGCTTTCTCTTGTCCAGACGACAGATTTCTTTTATCCTCTTGTTGATGACCCATACATGCAGGTGATTACATCAAATTGAATATCAGAGAATTAAAACAAAAAGTCCTGTCTTATCATTCTTTACAACATTATAAAACCGCCTCACTTTTGGCCTTGAGTTGAGCGTTCGCCGCTGTGAGGAAGGCTCTGGGTTCTGTCCCCTGGCCGAGACACACCAAAGTCTATAAAAGTGGTAGTTTCTGCTCCTGCTTAGCGCTCAGCATACAGGGAGTGGGACGACTGGTTCGCCCGTTGTCAGTATAATGTGACCGGGTGGGGTGTGTTGCTTGGTGTCTTCGGCGGCATGCTTCAGTGATATAGCACTATAAAAAGGGCAACAGTTCCACTATACAAGAAGACACAACATGAATATACCGCAGTCTCCCAAAACACGCACCTCGCACAACATACACGCAACACACCGCATACATGGGAGGCCGTCCTTACATGACCATAGCTGTTAATAGGACGTTAATTAATCAAACAAACAAACAAACAACATTATAAAAAGTATATTCCTTATCAGATAACTAATTGATCATAGTTAGTTTGAAGTTTCTGAATTCATATCGTAACTATTCTGTAATAAATGAGCTGTACATAGTTATTAATAGGAGTATTTTTTTTCACAGTCTGAAAATTTATCATCTGTTCTTGTCCTGGCATAGCAACATTTGTTGCATGAAGTCTCCAAACATCTTAAACATTTTTTGGTGATCGGATGATGTATTGGTTAAGCCACTCGACTAGACGGCTGGCTAGCCGGCCGGGGTTCAATCCCTGGCATGGATGTGAAAAGGTCAGGGGTCACCTGCCCGATCACCTGGATTTCTCGGGGCACTCAAGTTTCCTCCCACTCTAAGACCCCTCGCATGCTTTCATTCAAGTCATAGAAAGTGATTTGTATAAGTTGTATAACTTGTTTCACAATCAATGTAAAATAAAGTTTATATAAAAAACTTAAATCCATGAAAGCTCAAAAATCACCCTTAGGTCTAGATCTACATATTTGCAGTTTATATACCATCCAAGGACATACATACAGTACCAATGCTCATGGGTATTTTAAGATCAAAATGAAAAACAACCTGTTCTGGTTGAATTTTGTACATAAGATATAATTAGTATTAGATATAGTGTTTGGCATTTTTGCAGTGAGGCAATATAACCAAGTTTAACATGGTTTCAGGGTAAGATTGCCTGTGCTAATGTACTGAGCGACCTGTATGCCATGGGAGTAACTGACTGTGACAACATGCTGATGTTACTAGCGGTCAGCAATAAAATGACGGAGAAAGAGAGAGATGTTGTCATTCCTATGATGATGAGGGGATTTAAGGTAAAATCTATATAAATCTGAAATAGATTGGGATGACCATGTAGGTCGAATTGTTTATTATGATAATTGATCAATTAACAATAAAATTTTGTTTGGCAAAGAAACTATTAAATTTTAAAATGTTTATTTGTAATATTTGATAAGATTTGGGAATATTTACATTCAAAGGGAAACAACCCGATATTGGTGCTAAATAAGTCCTGATCTTGGCCTTTATGGAGGGATTAACAAAAATGTTTGTTTAGAAATTGTTTGTTCAATCTGCATTTGTCACCATTAGAAGGACTCAATAGTTTCAATATGTTTTAAAAACTACTGGATTGACTTGAACATGTAGGATTTAGCTGAGGAAGCAGGAAGTTCGGTGACTGGAGGCCAAACTGTGCTGAACCCCTGGTGTACCATTGGTGGAGTAGCAACTTCTGTTTGTCAACCAAACGAGTTCATCACGTCTGTATAACATATATCATTTTATGGAGGTGTCATATGAATAGGAGGTTTTAAAATTTATGGTGAAGTATGATTTACTGTCATTTAGTCATGACTACAGGGTGACATCACAAAAATTACATCAAAATATGATATCATTGAAAGTGAGACTAATCGATAGTAAGTTGTACTTCACCTATGTCGTTTTGGTATCTCGAAATTGATGTATTGATAGGTTAGTCCAAATACTAGTTATCTTAATAGTTCTAGCAAACAACGGAAAGTCTCTATCAGTGTAATGTTTATACAACAAATAGTCTTAAAATGATTCAAGTTTCATGAAAACAAATTTTCTAGTTTCTACCATTGATATGCTTGAGGCTGTTTTATCAAAACTAGGAAACAATTTAGCATTTAGTAAAGAACGAGTGTGTGATAATATAAATTATATTTATGAAATTGAAAATAACTTAACAAGAGCTAGAAAGTCATTCCTAAACTAAAAAGCTTTATAATGTTGACCTTGTATGACCTTGATGTGACAGTCCAGACAATGCTTTGGTGGGGGATGTGTTAGTGCTAACCAAACCACTAGGAACTCAGGTGGCCGTCAACGCCTACCAGTGGCTGGACCAGCCGGAGAGATGGAACCGTGTCAAACTTGTGGTGACAGAGGATGATGTGAGGAAGGCCTATCAACGAGCCATGTTTAGTATGGCCAGACTTAACCGTACAGGTAAAAACATTGTGCATCTCTATGTCTTAATGTAAAATTCAATCTGATAATTCCAGAGAGGATCTGACAACATCCCACTAAGGGTCATATTTGGATGACCTTTATACTCACAGTACTTAGGTTCAATTTCTCAGTCTAGCTTCATCTGCCATCTAAGAAGAGGAAACTATTGGACAGGACATTTGATCAGCTTTTGTTATTTTGTTGTTATAAATGTAAAATTTGCAATTAATTGTTGTTATAAATGTAAAATTTGCAATTAATTGAATAATCTCACTGTCTTTGAAATAGTATAATAAGCAAGTGAGTATTTATTTGAACATACCACCAAACCCTTGTTCTTTGAATGATTTGTAGAACTATTCATGCATAAAATGATACCCAGGTTTCTATCAACTCATTAATCCCTGAAGTATCATAATGGACTGGCCTAGAAGAGCATACATTTGTGTTCAGTGAGGAGTTAGTTAACAGTGTTCCCAATCAAGCAGAAACGTGCGTGATTCGCATACAGTATGTGTTATTGAACGCATAAATTTGACAACCTGTACGTGTATGCACGTTTTAGATATTTTCCACTATTTGATGATATTTGTTTCTATTATCTCTTATTTTGATTGAAGAAATCGTGTCAAAACGTGTTCTACGATACTGGAAGTATTCCTTAAGTAAACATTAACTGTAGCGCACCAGCGACAGATATCTTAACTACTTATCTGTGTTGTCCTATGATAAAATCGGAGACCATTCCCATGACCATCGGAAGTCTCTGTACTGATCCTTATATCGCTCAAAGAGCATGTGTTACGGGAAGCAATTTACAATGCAGATTTTAATCGTGCGAAACCAATTAGAGTTGTGTATGTCCAGCACTATCATAGAGTATAAAAACGAACTTCAAATCCAAATGGGTCTTTGAGCAAGAAATTGTTGGTGATACCAATCATTACAGAAATCGGCTATAAGACAGCGATACAGTAAATACATGCCTTTCAGGATTATTCATGGATCGGGAGGGTGAAAAATCTGTAGATCTAGACAAAATATTTTGAAAATTGCTTTCCAAACTGAAGTTGCAAATTGATTGCGATGTAAGATGGACTCTATGCATATTGAGCACATGATTTTCAGCCTAAGTGAAGAAATTGACACAACTTAGCAGACATGTAACAGTACGTCTGTTTATATTCTAAATCTGATTGAATAACTTGCAGACAAATTTATGAAGCAACAATGATGTTTAAAAATAGATCAAACAAAAAGACATATATCTAAAAATGTTTGAATTGTGTGTTTTATACCTTTTGCGAAATATACCTTACACTTTGTCTTTATTTTCAAATCCTGATGCCTATCTGGAGGTGGTTTTGTTCCTTTTCATGGATGGTGTATTGGTGTTTAGCCTACTTTAGATAGTGAAACCATGTTAAGATGTTCTGCTGATTTACATATGAATATTATCTCGCATGTTGGTGAAGCTTTCAGTGTATTCTGATTTCCAATAATGGCCACAATTGCTATATTTATAACAACAATTCAATGTTGTAGCTGCACGTTTGATGGCCAAATATAACGCACATGGTGCGACAGATGTAACAGGATTTGGTCTACTAGGGCACGCCAAGAACCTCGCAAAAGTACAGAAGAATGAAGTGAGCTTTGTCATTCACAACCTACCCATCATAGCTAAAATGGCTGCTATAAGCAAAGCCTGTGGAAATATGTTTGGTCTACTACAAGGCCTTTCTGCAGAAACATCTGGTATGTATTACATTTCATTATTACCGTTTTCAGGTATTACATTTCATTATTACCAAATTTTATTGTAGTGTTAAAGGCCCAATATCCGTATCTTTCTCTTTTTTTTTCATGATTAAGAAGAATGTTGAAAAAAAATCATGCTGTAAATCATGCAGAGACAGGACTAAATCGAAGTCAAGATGAGTGATTATGGTTCGGAATATTTTGATAAAAATCAAATAAATATTAAACATCGCTTGATGTGTCCCACTAAGTCAAACAAACCGAAGTTATCCGACATTGTAACGTCTTTGTCGAGAACGTCATGTGACTACCGTAGCTACATAACGTCTGTCCGACTCTTCCGAAAACGGGTCATGAACTTTCCGTCTTCCGTTTGGCAATAATCTAACTTCTATGGCGACCAGTTTAAAATGAAGGCATGTATCGACTTTCAACAACTACTATACCAAAGTTATTTTTAAAAAAAAGCATTATAAATATTCTTTAATATATTTTAATTTCAACTACATCTACAAATACTAACAATATCGGATTCGAATTTAACTTGAATTTTTGTTGATAGTTACGTAAAGTGTGGCTTTAATTTTAAATTGCAAAAAAATTATCTCCAAAAAATATAACTACATCACTTAAATAAATTGATATCAGTTTCCATTCAATTTTCATACGGTCAATTTTAATCTTGTTGTGAAATGCAAATCATGGAATTTAGTAGCCATGAAAGAAAATCGGATTACAGTAGCCTCAAATAGTCTTACTGGTTTGTGTTTGACCGATTTTCAATTAAAGTCAAAAAATTTTCATTATAGAAGCTAGCGATTGATTGTGTAAGGGGAGATAACTCCAGATGAAAATTTATACCATATAAAATAAATACATGTCTAAAATTTGAATTCATCAACACAACGTTATCAACATTATAGAAATACTAATTGTAACATTATATTAATATTTCATGGATTGTAATCTGTTGCTAATAGAGACTGCATTATTACAGGTGGTCTGTTAATGGCCCTACCCAGAGAGCAGGCTGCAGCTTTCTGTAAGGACATCGAGAAACAGGAGGGATATCAGTCCTGGATTATAGGAATCGTAGAAAAGGGCAATCGAACAGCCAGAATCATAGACAAACCAAGAGTGATTGAGGTACCAGCTAAAGATCGCGATGGAGAACTTTGGTAGCATTGAAACAAATCCCAAAAAAAGACATTTTGTTAAAATTTTGTTTAGGAAGGAAAAAGCATTTATGACATATGTCAACTGAAGGACATTCCAAGTTGTTAAAATTTTCTTCCATTTTGTTTATAGCCTCGTCTACAAGGTTTTTAATGAGAAGTTGTTGATAAATCCTTTCATTTGAAACTAGTTTTAAGATCATGTTTAAGTGACTTTCAAGAGTGAAACATTAAATAACATAGGGAAGTGACTTAGATTAAATCTTTTATGTAAAATTATGGATAAAATTCAGTATGTTCTTCATACGGCTGTTAGAATATTGAGTTAGATTCGATCCAGCACATCATTGTTCACGTCTCCTGCTATATCGTTACTTGTATACTGGGAACACTGCTAACTTGTTGTCTGTAGGTTTACGTGTATGAAACTGCCCTGAATAACCATGTTGTATTGGGTCGGGGAAGCTGACGAGTCAGTATACTCACAGGCACCAAGTTACCATGACCCATGGAGCTGTGGTCATGACGTTTATGAAACGATATTGAGTATGACTGCAGCTTCAGTGACTTAACTCATTGTCAAGTTTTCATCATTTTGTGTCAAATTGAAATTCATTCATCATGTCATCAAACTCACCATTAAAAATAAATTGATTCAAAATACTGTCTTTTATTTGTTTCTGAAAGATATTTTTGTGCATATTTACAAGTAATGTGTGAATTTCTTGAAAATATTTTAATAACTTAAGCTTTCCTTCGATTGGCTTAGAAATGAACCTTGTATTACCAGGTAATAAATACCAAGTTCATTGCAGTATAAGTCATTATTTTACCAAATTGTAATTATCAACATATTACATACATATATGTACAGTATGTCCCACAATGCTCATGTGGAAGAATTTACCCAAAGAAAAACCGATGACCAGCAGACTGTACCTGGTAAAATCACACATAGAATTCAAACTTGCGACCCAGTGGTGGAGGGTTTGTGGTAATATGCCAGATTAATTTTTGAAGAAGATATTCAACTTGTACATCCGTTTTCCAAAGCCCTTGATGTCCTAATAACACCTAATGACATTTAAGGAGGCCTGCAACCTGGTAAATACCTTTTATAACATACAGACTACGCTGTAATTTTTTGGGTTGCTGCGATAAATTAAATTTGTATTGTTTCTTATAATGGCTGTGTATCATTGCAGCTGCATTTACTATGGTAACAATCTTGCATGTAAACATGCCTAAATTATTAAACTATAGAAATTTTGGCACTTATTTGCGAAATATGTATACTTAATCTTTTTGAATCTGAAGTGAACATGAAATTTAAACAAAAATAAATATTTGAAATTCGCTGAATTTATGCATATTTTGGATGTTTACCACATGACATAGCAACTGAACTGCAAAATCACCGGTAAGACTTTAATTACAGTTTAATCGGGGATGTCCCAAATATTTCAAATACAATCTCATTTCTTGACACCTAGTTTTAAAAACAAATGGATTTGAGGGGTCAAAAAGGGTCCAAACTATATGTAGTCCATTCAAGATGATGGTCCTTGGTCCAATAGAATTCCTGAAAGACTAGGAAAACCTTTAAGTCGAATTGTAGAAAGACCTCTGATATACATTTGAGAAGCTGTTAAAAATCAAAATAAGGGCACTTATCGGTCAGAGTTTTAATTCATCTATGTATCCTGGTTCGTCTGTACATCGTTAGTTGCGCCATGTATTCGCCAATAGCAAGTTACCATCCAGTACCTCCCTGGAAATCCAACAGGGATATGAGGATAAGAGAGCATTAAAATCATTTTTAGGGGTCTAAGATGTGGAATCGGTAGAAATCTAGACCCTTAAACCGTATAAAAATCGTCTAAGGACACTCTGGTCTATAATTACATAAACTGTAACGAATTCTCGTATCCAAGTGGGAAATCCCTTGCAAGTGAAGATGATATCACATGTACATAGACTGAAGAGAATTAGTGTAGTAACTGAAATAAACAATGGATATAATTAAATAATTTATTTGGATTTTGTACAATAACAATACTTTTTTAACTTGTGTTTTTCTATACAATTTGATTGGTCCCCGTATAAATTAATCCTGCTGACGTCACTAAGCATCTGATATTCGTCCCTTCTCTCGTCATACCGGACTGTAGCCTCAAACAGACCACCCCCGGGTCGAGCACGTACTGTCAACTGGAAATCCACGTATGCCTTCGCGCGTTCACCGTATCTGACGTAACGATTAATGACGTCATTTTTACTTTGCTCAAAACGTAACACCTTGTCTGACGGAATAAGTTTTGTAGCGTTGAGCACAAGGTCAAGGTTCAGATAAGCACAAATATCGGAATATCCGTCCAGTTGTTTGTTGATAGACTGAACAATATTTACAGCGATGTTCTGTACTTGGGAGAGAGAGGTCGACAGCGTCTCGTGGATTGGGCACGTGCACCAATGTGGCAGAATTCCCGCAGTCTGGCACGAGCGTAAGAATGGCACCTCGTCAAAGAGACTTACTCCTCTTTGTTCCGCGGGTACCGTTCTGGTTTGCCCAGTAAAATACAGCACATCTCGCAATGTCTCATAAATATCGAAAGGCGTGGTTAAGCGATTCGAGTTAATTTTCAAATTTTTGGATACATTTGGATATTTTTCTAGAAACCACGACGGAAGTACTACATACATGAATGGCAGTCTTTCCTCTAATTTGCCGACATAAGTTTCTCTGATTTTCCCAAATCGTATTCCATGATCACTGTAGAATATCACAGCTGTTTTGTTGAGCGCTCCAGACTCGTGTAAGGTTTTGAGCAACGTCATATAGGGAATGTCCGCCACAGCGGTGTGTTCTAAAACATTATGGGTCAAACCCGTGATAAAAGCAAACGCAAAATGTGGACGATTTTTATACATTAGCATAAACTCTTTAAAATAATCGAGAATAATTTGTGTCTCTAGCTTTGTCCCTACGCACTTCCCTTCATTGTACCACAGCCGTTTCTGTTTTGTCATGGCCAGACTAAAATGGCGATTGAAATAATCTGCGGGTTGCTGGTAAAATCCTTCCTTCAAATAATCAAAGATGGCGATAGCTGGCTGGTCCTCGGCATAAAGAGTACGGAAGCCACGACTGGAAAACTGCTTCCAGATAAAGTCGTATTCATCAAACGGGATGGTGTTCAGTGTCTCGTTCCATGGAACCTCCTCTAGGAATTTCCCAAGTGTCATTGGGACAATGTTGACGAATGTATTATCAGCCACTTTATTGTACCCCTTCATTTCTATAGCTCCCAAGGTGTTCTCCAGATAGTCCTTGGTCCGACGCATGTACCGCATAAAGTTCAGTCTGGACACTGAGTCCACGCCTATCATTGCTACGTTCAGGGATTCTTTGACCCCCGTTTCCTGTTGGTGTTTCAAAAATGCCTTCTTGCACTTCCGGTCCAGTTTTGGTTTCCGGCGCACGAACTGATGGAAGTTTGTGTACATTAGGCCACCTGCCTTGTTATAGCACTTCACCCTAACGAAGTCATAACGCATTAATTGTGAAGTATTAAAGGCGATACTCTCCTCCATATATCTGTAGTAGTTATTGTCCTCCACGAATGAAGGTCGATTGATTGGCTGATATTTACAATGGTCAAAATAGTCACGGTCTTTTGAATTCATTATGGCCGTCCAGTTTACTTCTAGTCGCGTTCCATTTTCATATGTTAATGGCAAATATTTATCACACTCTATAAGCGCCCCCTTGCGGAGATATCGAACAACAGAAGAGTCAAATGGGTCCAGGTTAGGTAGTTTACAGTGGGGCGTGTCCACGATAAATTTTGGGAAATCATAAGCATGACGGTTACTTCCGGTGCGTAGAGTGTTGTCGATTGCTGTGAAGTTCAATTGGCCGGAAAACCTATGGACTTGGTAGAACACAAATAGAAGCAAAGATGTGCCCAGGAAGATCATGAACTTGGCCATCCGAACCACCATAGAGCCCTTCATTGTCACCAATCGTCTGGAACAAAAACAAGTTAAACTACCAATTAATCATTCATTTCTGAAACAATCTTAATAACACACTACTCCAATTCTAGTCCTATACTTTTCATATGTAAATTGCGTCCACGCTTGATACCATTTCTTCTAAAGCATATACTACTAGTATCTACTTCCGGTGTAATCTGAGGAATCGCCACCTATTATGAATATATGGTCGGTTTTACCAGATCTCTTAGTGTATTCTGTTTAAACAACTTCCTTTTAGGGCTGTAACTTGTTCAAGAACACGTTTGCAACCAAAATATATCAGCTAGTTTTCGTATCGTATTGGGTCCCAAGTATTGCTTTTTTCGGAAACGCAATTTCAAAGGCATACGCAATGGGAATTTCAAAAAGGGAAACTTCACGATTATCATCAAGCATTTTGTAATGGATCGGTTTCACGTACTGTTTCTGAAAATCACGTTCTGCAAAACTCTATGCAATACTAAAACCATTCGTTCACCTTCTGACCTAAATTGTAAGTAATTGTACATTTTAAAATTTAAAGTAATGATAAACTTACACAACTCTCCAGCCGATATGTGTGAGTCCCTTCAACATTTTAATTCCAGCTTCTTTTGCCTAACAGACGTGGATGACTCAACTGAAATACAGCACAAATGGAAATACATGTAGAAAAAATATGTTATCAAACGTGAGATGACATACGTGAAGTGAAAAGCTACATAATTTTTTATCAACCTCAAGATATATTCGAATAAGAAAGTTACCAGGCAATTCCTCCATCGTCAGAACCCACGAGTAGCCGTTCTATTGTTGTCACAATTGCGATTTGAACGATGGTCCTTGGGTTTGCGACGATCGTCGCGAAGTTAATTTTGGTGTACTGACACCCTATATTTCAAGCACACGAGTGACTAAGAGTATTCTCCCCTGACATGGTGAACAGCATGGGCGATGCATTGAAAAGCAACAACAGAAACGTGAGCGCATTGACGCACAGTGTAAGTTTTGTGATACAAACTACAAACAATACAAAGGCAAAAATACTCAAGCGCCCGCTGCATGAACCAGAAACCCTTGTCAATACCATACTCTGCTTATTTCGGTGTTAAACATGTAGCGAATTTGTATAAGACATTTCGTCCCCTATGTTTTCATTTACGGAAAACCTATTATTATTTGTTTGTATTCAATGACACTTAAAGTTACTTATTCCATGTACCAATTCTATGTGTTCCCTCTAATTCTAGTCACCTAGTTACATAAAGTGCGGTTATATGAGCATTACAGATTGTATGTGTTGTACCGTATTTGTTCAGTTGGTGGCCCTAGTCTCCGTTACAGTATACACAATAAGTTTGGATATTTTGTATTGTGTATCTATTCCAAGCTAGTTTCGCTAAGTCTGTGTACATTGGCACTTCAGATATAAGGTGGTAAAACTTATATAATTCGAGTATTGATCATATCATTTTGATATGCACGGAGGGTTCACTGCTGAACAGATACGGTAATGATTTGTAAACATTTCCTTAGATGTCTCGTTTGTATTGATTATAGTCAATCTACGTACAAATGTATACCTGGTAACGGAGAAGCAGTTCCGTACTAAAGGCCTAACCAGTGTAAGTTGTATTGAACAGTGTTTATTTTCCTTTTTATTGTAAAGAAGAAACTCATGTATTTGCTTTACTCATAAAGTAGAAACCTGTAATTCATGTTATATTCATAATAATGAGTTAGTGAGATGGTAAACAGTCATATATAAGAAGTTCACGAATTGTCGTAAATCAGTTATACATGTAACTTGAATGAAAAATAATTATCTGTACGCAAACAAGGAAACTTTGTATAACTTCCATAGCCTTTTATTCAGACATTTTAGAGTATAGACAAACTTTGAATGTAGTCACATTGTAACATTGTCTTGTATTTGTGTAATTGTAGTTTTACGGGATCCAATAAAAGATTGATGCAGTTATCTTGAGGAACTCTGTTATCTGTCTGTCTCAAACTTCACGGGGCAGAACAGTAAAAACTGGGTTGACGAGCCAGGTATAGCAGATAGACACAACGGTCAGGATGTCTGAACAAGAGGTAGGTGATAATGTTAAACCTAAAACACAGGAACAACCACCACAGACAAGGGAGAGAGATACAGGCTCTGAGATACCTACGCCTGAACGCCAACCGAGAGTAAGGACACTGACAGAAAAGGCATTTGAATTATACCAGAAAACAGTCCAAAATCATCAAGCTTTACTTAGAGACAGTTGGCAAGAGGTGTGTGAGGTAATCAATGAGGTAACAAATGTGAAGGATAATCGCAAGGATATCGGCGATGCCAAGACGAAACTCTGTCTAGTATATAGTCGATACAGGCTGAGGGCTAGGGATTATGTCGACTACATGCATGCAAACTACACAGAGGATAGTATTAGATATCTGGACTCATTTACTCGAGAGGATGCCCAGTCAGATGATATGGTTAAAAGCGTGTTACACCAACTGGACGAGAAGGGAGATTCACTCTTTGACAGATCATCAAGACATTCAAGTTCAAGCCGTCGATCAGACGCCAGTTCAGAGGCAAGGAGGAAGAAGGCCCTTGCATCAAAGGCCAAAGCATCCAAGGAGTTCTTACAGAAGCAGGCCCAGATCCGTAGGAAGCAAGCGGAGTTAGAGGAGCAGGAGGCCATGACCCAAGCTAGAACTCAACGGCTTAAACAAGAGCTTAACGTGGACCTAGATCTAGTAAAGAATGAACAACTGTGTGCTGAGGCAGAAGCTGAAGCAGAGGCGTATGAAGAAATGGCTTTGGAGGAAAATGGTCAAATATTGCCGGATGAGGTGGAAAGTTCATATGAAAGAACCAAAGTGTTTGTTAACGACCATTCAGGCATTCCACATGAGGATGTAGCTCTACGTCCCACAGCCAGAGCATTCATACCTCAAACACAGAGTGCTGCCAACACAAGACCATCAGATGAAAGTCCTCCACTCCGTGATCATAAGGATGAGGTGATGCCAACGATAGTGAATTTCCTTATGAGAAAGGAATTAGCCTCCTCTCGACTTTTCGTTTTCAATGATAAGCCTAATAATTATATCTCGTGGAGAACGACCTTTAAGGCAGTAGTTCAAGAGGCTTCTCTCGGTGCAGCAGAGGAGTTAGACCTCTTGGTGAAGTGGCTGGGTCCTACATCCTCAACATATGCATTAAGTATTAGAAGCAGTAACGGAAGTAATCCTGAACTTGGCAAAAGGCTGCTTTGGGAGAGATTGGATGAACGCTTTGGCAGTCCGGAAGCTGTTGAAGCTTGTCTCAGATCCAAGCTTGACAATTTTCCAAAGACCATCGACAATGTGAGGATGTATGAGTTAGCCGATGTTTTAACAGAAATATTAGTATTAAAGGAAGATCCAAGATACCAACAGATTTTGGCGCATTACGACTCGCCATTGGGAATTAGGCAAGTTTTGAACAAATTACCAACTCGTCTCCAGTTTAAGTGGAATGATAGAGCCTTTTCATACAAGAACACTAGAAATGTATCGTTTCCCCCCTTTTCATACTTCGTGACCTTTATTAAGGACATGGCTCGACTACTAAATGACCCAAGTTTCTCTATAGAAGGACAAAAGTCGACAAGTGGGGAAGTTAGAAACCCTAAAAAGACGGACAACAGATCAATCACAGTAAAGAAAACAGAAGTCACTTCAAAGGAGAAGGAACTCGATACCAAGATGTGTCCCCTTCACAACTCGCGGACGCATTTCCTAAACGAATGCAGAGATTTCGGGAGAAGGCCCATCGAGGAAAGGAAAAATCTGCTGAAGGAACACAAGATATGTTTCAAGTGCTGTACAACAGACAAACATATCGCTAAGGACTGTAAGGCACAGGTGAGCTGTTCTGTCTGTGGTAGCAAAAGGCATCTAACAGTACTTCATGAGCGGAGGGACAGCGATCATACACGGAACAAAGAAAATTTGACTAATCCGAGAAATCAGGTTGAGAAGCACAATCAGACGGAAACACACCAAAGCAGTGAGAATCAGAAAGTCAACACACACTGCACACTAGTTTGTGGGGATGGATTCCACGGCAGGTCCTGCTCTAAGATAGTCTTGGTAGAGGTATTTTCAGAGGACGAACCCAGTAAACGAGTTTCAACTTACGCTTTGCTTGACGACCAAAGTAATCGATCTCTAGCTTCTACTGAACTTTTGGATTCTCTTGGAATGGCGGGGAGGGAAATCGAATATACTCTTACCTCCTGTTCTGGAAGATCTAAATTGACTGGTCGGAAGGCCATTGGCCTTGTTATTCGCTCAAGTGAAGGATCCACGATGTATTCCCTTCCTCCATTGATTGAATGCAACAATATACCTACTGATGAATCCGAAATACCAACGCCTGAAGTCGTTCGGCACTTCAGCCATCTAAAGCAGCTTGGCTCAAGGATTCCTGAATACAAACCTGATTGCTCTGTCGGTTTGCTGATAGGCAGAGATCTACCAGAGGCACATCACGTAAACCAACAAATTACCGGACCACGAGGCTCACCCTTTGCGCAACGCACTGGCTTAGGCTGGGTGATCGTTGGTGAGGTCTGCTTGAACAAAGCCCACCCTCCGGATGGAGATATCCAGGTCAGTACGTTCAAGACAAACATTGTGAACGGACATGCTTCCATATTAGCTCCCTGTAAAAACTACCTTTGGGTAAAGGAGGAGATACGTTATGACCCATTATTTGAGAGAGGAAAGGATGATGAGAAGCCAGCTTGGTCTGTAGAGGACAGGGAGTTCATGGAAATTATGAGTAACCAGTGTGTGCAAGATGAAGACGGATTTTGGGTTGCACCTTTGCCATTCCGAACCGGAAGAACGAAATTGCCAAACAACAAGTCGGTGGCCATAAAAAGGGCAATGATTCTGGACAGAAGTTTGAAGACCGATAAAGACAAAAGAGACCACTTCGTTGCCTTCATGAAAAAGGTTCTGGATTCTGGGGCGGCTGAGGTAGCACCTCCACCCCAAGGCGAGGTGTGGTACCTTCCATTTTTCGGGGTTTACAACTCAAAGAAACCAGGGAGGATAAGAGGAGTTTTTGACTCATCCGCTGAGTTTAAAGGAACGTCACTAAACCAGAATCTGCTATCGGGTCCCAACCTGACAAACAGCTTACTATCCATACTTTTGCGCTTCCGCAAGGACAAATATGCAGTGTCCGCTGATATAGAGCAAATGTTTTATCGGTTTTTGGTTAAGGAGGAACATCGGAACTTCCTTCGTTTTTTCTGGTACAGAAACAACGATCCAAATCTCGACTTAATAGAGCACCGGATGCGAGCCCATGTTTTTGGCAACAGCCCATCGCCAGCAGTTGCGACCTTTGCTCTTCATAAAGCCGTGGAGAAGGCAGACGGTGACATACGAAACTTCGTCATGAATGACTTTTATGTCGACGATGCACTAACATCCGGCCCTGATGCTAGCAGGGTAACTGCTCTTTTGAAGAGGACACAGTCGGTTTTGCAAAATAATGGTAACATTCGTCTTCACAAAGTCGTATCCAACAGCATGGAGATAGTTCAGGCATTCCCACAGGAGGATTTGAGTGAAGGACTCGCATCCATAGACATTAAGGCAGATAAGATGCCAACTCAAAGCAGCCTTGGTGTATCATGGAACTTAGACTCTGACACCTTCCATTTCGACGTACAGCTTCCTGCGCAATCGGAAACGCGTCGAGAAATGCTATCAACATTGAACAGCATTTTTGATCCCATGGGAATTCTGTCACCGTTCTCCATTCAGGGACGCATATTGTTAAGGGAGTTAACTACGGGAGCCAGTTGGGACACACCTCTACCTATCAGTTATCAAAATAAGTGGAATGCATGGAAAGCATCCTTGACAAGTCTAAAGGACATACAGATTCCGCGGATGTTCACACCGATTTCGACAAGCATAGCAGACGATGTCCAGCTGCATGTGTATTGTGATGCCTCGGAGCTCGCTGTTGCTGCAGTTGCCTACATGCAAACCAGCTCTGGAGGTGATTCTCATATTGGATTCGTGATGGGCAGAGCCAAGTTGGCTCCGTCCAAAGGGCACACTATCCCTAGATTAGAGCTGTGTGCAGCCGTCTTAGCCGTCGAAGTTGGTGAAGTCGCATGTGAAACTTTAGGAGTTGAGAACGTTCGGTATCACAGTGATAGTAGAGTGGTTCTTGGATACATTAACAACAGAACTAGGAGGTTTTACACCTATGTAGCTAATCGCGTGGAGAGGATACTCCGGAGTTCAAGGCCCTCACAGTGGATTTACGTTTCTACTTGTGATAATCCAGCTGATCAAGCAACACGTTCGTCAGCAACGCTTAAGGGTTTCGAGAAGAGTTTGTGGTTACAGGGTCCTAAACAACTTCCGAAGAACCATGATTCGACGTATGACCTTGTCGAGCCGGATAATGATAAAGAACTCAGACCCACGGTTACAAGTCTTAAAACAGTGTGTCAGAAAACTCCGTGTACAAGGTTTGAACATTTTTCCAGTTGGAGACGTCTTGCGAATGCTGTACTCTTGATCAAACGTGCAGTTCAACGTTTCAGGAATCGATGGAGAGGTAATACAGAAAATGATCAACCTTTCCTGCCCAACAGGGGCGATGCAGAAGTTGCGGCGATCAGATTAGTTCAGCAGTCTACCTTCAGCGAAGAAATTGGATGTCTAGAAAAGGACAAGCCTGTCCCAGAGCGCAGTCCTATTAAAACACTTGACCCCTACCTAGATAATAAAGGCATATTACGTGTTGGAGGACGCCTCAGAAATAGTTGTCTTCCTTTCGAAGAGACAAATCCAATAATCCTACCTAAGAAACACCATGTGTCAAAACTCATTGTGCGATTCTACCATGAGTTCGTACATCACCAAGGACGGCTTATAACAGAAGGCTCACTGAGGAATAACGGATATTGGATAATCGGAGCCAAGCGGTTAATTTCCAGTATCATAAGAGATTGTGTCACGTGTAGAAAGCTCAGAGGGAAATTCGAACATCAGAAAATGGCAGCTCTTCCTGCCGATCGTCTTGTACCAGGACCGCCTTTTACGTCGGTCGGTGTTGATGTCTTTGGTCCCTGGTCGATTGTTACAAGGAAAACACGAGGTGGATCAGCCAATTCCAAACGTTGGGCCGTGTTATTTACATGTCTGACAACTCGCGCCATACACATCGAGGTAGTAGAGGAAATGACAAGCTCGTCCTTCATAAATGCACTACGCCGTTTTGTAGCATTTCGTGGCAACGTGAAGGAATTCAGATCAGATTGTGGAACAAACTTCATCGGTGCTGTGAATGAACTTGGAATAACAGGAATTCATGTTGGAGATGCACCTGTTGCCAAATATCTGAGCGATTCTGATATTGTGTGGAAATTCAACGCGCCCCACTCCTCCCATATGGGAGGAGTCTGGGAACGAATGATTGGCCTTGTGCGGAGAATTCTAGAAGGCATGATGCTTGATGGTTCTGTGAAAAGGCTCACCCATGAAGTTCTGACCACGTTTATGGCAGAAGTATGTGCCATAGTCAATTCACGTCCTATTGCTTCCATCTCAACTGATCCAAAGTGCCCTGAGATTCTGAGCCCAGCTACCTTACTCAACCAAAAGATCGGGTACGCCGATCATGTATCAACATTGACCTTCTCTGAGAAAGACATGTATAAATCTCACTGGAGACAAGTCCAAGCACTTTCAGACATTTTCTGGAGGAAATGGCGAGAAGGTTATCTACAAAATCTCCAATATCGCAAAAAATGGAAGAGTGAGCGGCCAGAGGTGAAAGAAGGTGATATCATTCTCCTACGCGAGAAAACGGTTCCTCGGTCCGACTGGAGGATGGGTATTGTGACCAGGACATTCCGAAGTGATTTGGACAACAAGGTACGAAAGGCCGAAGTGAGGATTGGGAAGGATGGTAGTACGACCCTTTCTAACTCGACCAATTAACGAAATGGTCCTTCTTCTGGAAAATTAAAATAGGCTAGAAAGCTAAGGAGAATGTTGATTGTTTAATTGTATGACATAAAATGGTGATATCTTCAATATCAGGACGGGGAGTGTGCTGGAACGCCGTTCGTCGCGAAGTTAATTTTGGTGTACTGACACCGAAGTTAATTTTGGTGTACTGACACCCTATATTTCAAGCACCCGAGTGACTAAGAGTATTCTCCCCTGACATGGTGAACAGCATGGGCGATGCATTGAAAAGCAACAACAGAAACGTGAGCGCATTGACGCACAGTGTAAGTTTTGTGATACGAACTACAAACAATACAAAGGCAAAAATACTCAAGCGCCCGCTGCATGAACCAGAAACCCTTGTCAATATCATACTCTGCTTATTTCGGTGTTAAACATGTAGCGAATTTGTATAAGACATTTCGTCCCCTATGTTTTCATTTACGGAAAACCTATTATTATTTGTTTGTATTCAATGACATTTAAAGTTACTTATTCCATGTACCAATTCGAAGTGTTCCCTCTAATTCTAGTCATCTAGTTACATAAAATGCGGTTATATGAGCATTACATATTGTATGTGTTGTACCGTATTTGTTCAGTAGGTTGCCCTAGTCTCCGTTACAGTATACACAATAAGTTTGGATATTTTGTATTGTGTATCTATTCCAAGCTAGTTTCGCTAAGTCTGTGTACATTGGCACTTCAGATGTAAGGTGGTAAAACTTATATAATTCGAGTATTGATCATATCATTTTGATATGCACGGAGGGTTCACTGCTGAACAGATACGGTAATGATTTGTAAACATTTCCTTAGATGTCTCGTTTGTATTGATTATAGTCAATCTACGTACAAATGTATACCTGGTAACGGAGAAGCAGTTCCGTACTAAAGGCCTAACCAGTGTAAGTTGTATTGAACAGTGTTTATTTTCTTTTTTATTGTAAAGAAGAAACTCATGTATTTGCTATACTCATAAAGTAGAAACCTGTAATTCATGTTATATTCATAATAATGAGTTAGTGAGATGGTAAACAGTCATATATAAGAAGTTCACGAATTGTTGTAAATCAGTTATACGTGTAACTTGAATGAAAAATAATTATCTGTACGCAAACAAGGAAACTTTGTATAACTTCCATAGCCTTTTATTCAGACATTTTAGAGTATAGACAAACTTTGAATGTAGTCACATTGTAACATTGTCTTGTATTTGTGTAATTGTAGTTTTACGGGATCCAATAAAAGATTGATGCAGTTATCTTGAGGAACTCTGTTATCTGTCTGTCTCAAACTTCACGGGGCAGAACATGGTCCTTGGGTTTGCGACGATTACAATTCCTTTTGAAAAGTATAAATATTGAATAAAAAAAATATATACATTCGACAGTTTTTAACACTCAGCAAGGCTCATGCCAATATTTGCAAAATCCCAAACCGATTATCAGCTGATATCGTAAATGAAATGCATTATAAAGTCCTTCAAACTGGTCACATTTGTCTAGCCGAAGAAGTTATACAAAGTTACGAACACTTCAGGTTGATTAACTGAAAACAACTATAGGAAGTTTGTAAAAGACTTTAACCGACTCTGTTTAAGATGACTTAATGAACTTATTATTAACTGAAAACAAAATTGATTTACCAAATGTGAATAGCCCCAAGTGTGTTTTGTTCTCTTATTGTCACAAATGTTAATGAATGCCGAATAAGCTTTCATGTAGTTGTCCAATGCATTGTGAAGTGTGCTAAGGATTAAATGGACATGTGTGTCGAGGATTTCAGACAAAACTGTTTTCGTTCCCACCTTTCGCTATTGTGATCATTGGGGCGTGGAAGATACTTGCTTCTAATTGTATCAGTAACATTACAACACGGGATCCCAGGGGGATTCTGCATTGTAGATGTCTAGACGCCTGTCGGTCATTTCGCACACAGATCTGTCCTTAAATACACCATGCATAACTTGACACCAAGGGAGTCTATACATACGAAGTTTGAGACAGATCCTTTCATAGTACTTTCTTGAGAAATAGCTACAACAATCTCCATCTATCATTAAAATACAAGGTGGTTGACTATCAGTCATCTGGTTGACAGATTGGTCCCAAAATCCCAATAAACCTAAAAATATGGCCCCAATAATATAAGTCCATGAATGCTATTCTAACCGCCCCCTTCACGTGTCCAAGAATTCAGATAGTTTTATTTTTTCGCTGCCTGTAGATAACTGGTTTACTTCGTTGAAGCGTGAAGGGGCCGTACTCCTAAATGAAGTTACCATGGTAACACATTTTCTGAAGTATCTTCAGTATCAGTATTCACACATAATTCCGTTTATCGCGATATGACAGCCATTCAAAGTAACTAGACGTCTGCTCGCCATTATAACACTGGCCATGTGCTAGTTATCTTGATATTCAGAGCCGTCTTGGTTCATTTGTTCTGATTTCCGTTAAAACCTGAATTTATGGAGTCAAAATTTAAAAGAAAATTGAAACTACTATTTACACAACAAAACAGAAACATGTCCGCACGTGTAATCTTCGCACACACTCTTGGTAGCCATACTGCAACAAGTGAGATACGGAGGCTGAAGATGTTTTGTGACGTCATTAGTAAGTGTTTCATATCAACTATGATTTACGTTTCAAAAGTATGTAACCATCTGGTTAGAATTAAAACAAAAATGTTATTTATCTTATACCTACAAACAAAATTTGAGCGAACCTTTTAAATTACTGTAATTATAACATTCTAAACTACTCACCATCGTTCGGTTATAAAACTCCAGATCCTACATAGACTTGTTGTTTGGATTGTCTGAAAACCACCTCCGAGGGTGGGGAACATTGTGTACACTGCCCGAGGGAGGGTGACTTACTCTGTAACCCTACCCAACCTCCCCTGTCTACAGTTCGGTCCTATCCCACTGCATGCTGTGTCTCTAGGGGTGATTATCTCCCGTGCGCGCGCGCATGTGTATATACATACACGTGTGTGTCGGGAGGGGTACACCACAGTCTACACACATGAGGGGTTCAGGGATCAGGGATAGACTTTTAGATAAGCTATAGGTTGTATTACAGCTTTATATTAAAGGATAGTCGTGTCTACAGGGATTCTTTGATGCCCCATGTAACATTCTGTGGTAACTGCATAGTTTTAAAGGCGCCTTGTTGTATCCCTGCATATTTATCTTTTTATATGGATTCATTTCATCGTTTCTTCTCGGTAAGGTTTCCCATTATAAGAACCTTAGTCTGTATTATGAAATCTTGTTATTAAAGCTGCCGTCACAGATTACTATCTGCATCTTTTAAAATGGTTTCAAAATGCTACACTGTCATAAAGTTTCGGTTTTAAAGTTGAAGTACTAAAACAGAAGTTTTGATTTAATAAATATAGACACTAAAAGTGACAAACGATTGCAAAAGAAAGTTACTTTAAGACTGAATCCTCACATAGGTAACCTAAAGACCCAAGTAATAAAGTAAAAGAGTATCAAATTTCAATTCAGACATTGAATCAAATAAATTATATTCTTTCGCTTTATCTCATTTTGAACTAGAAACGCCTGAAAATATTTCACAAATACTAGAATATAGGATGGCACTTTCAATAGCCGTCGTGCATGTTCTCCAGGAATTCAATAGTCCATTGAGATTCTGTCAAAACGTATTGGCACAAAACGACCGTGAGGTGATTTACAGATTCAGCGCCACTGTAGCAAGTTTATAAAAAAAAGTTTAATTACACTGTAGTTTGTTTACTTTGATCTGAGACATATCATATTGTCATTAATTTTCGCGGTCTCAAATTCGCGATTTTTATTTAAAACGAAAAAAAATGAATTTGAACAAATTATTAGTAATTACATGGACTTAATTTTTGCGGCCAAAGCAATATCTGTAAAACTGCGAAAATATTCATTCGTGTATTATTATGTGTACTTAACACATTGTTTACATGATTGAGCAATTGTACATAATCTCCATTATCAACGATGATTATATTTATACAAAGATAAATACTAAAAGGTAAATTACATCATAATCGATCCCTAATCTCGATATTTAAAAGTAACTTTGATTTCCATGTAGATTGATGTCTATTAGCTATAAATACTGGTTAAAAATGATTTACAGATGAAGTTTTTAATCATTATATTCCACCACCGTTTACGTAAGTCAATTCCCTGTATCTTATGCAAGTGTTATGGGTGTTTAGCAGCATAGAAAGTTATGTTAATAATTGAATCCTATATAGAGCGTAGGGTCTGGCGGTCGTTAAAACACAGGACAATTATTCGTAAGTTATCGTTTAATTCGGCACAAAACCATGCTCTATTTAAAGGACACGGTCATGCTTTTACGCCAGAAAGTGTAACATTTAATGGCATACAGGTGTTTTTGCAAATAATTGAAATTGTTTTTTTTTTCTTTAATTAGCCGGTAATACTCTGGTTAATAGTTCAGAAGTGGGTCTTATTAGTTAAACGTCCTATTAACCGTCGGGGTAATGTCAGGACATGCCAGGTTTGTTGGTGGTGGAAAGCCGGAGTACCCGGAGAAAAACCACCGAATTATACGATCAGTACCTGGCAACTGGCCAACATGGGATTCAAATTCGCGACAAAGAGAAAGAGGGCTTGTGGTTTATGTCGAGACATTTTTAAAACCACTCAGCCACCGCGACCGGTTATTTCAGAAGAGAACTACTACTGAAGACATAATCAAACGGTACTATTGCTTTAAACGTCATTCTCGTGAAAAAGTTTGGTACCATTACATAATACTCCCGATCCAAAACATGTATATAGGTATCAAAAGTCATTTTTTAAATGTAGGTCAAGGTCATTCACGCGGACAAGGACGTGAACAATCAAGGTAACCTAAATAATCCTTCTAGTCCTAAAGATGAACAGAGGTCACATAATTCATAACTTTTGAAAAAAGGTCAAGGTCATTCACATGAACAATGATGTGAACAAGGTAGGTACCATTAATAATCCTTCTGATCCAAAAGATAAACAGAGGTCACTTGACAAGATAAACAGAGGTCACTTGACAAGATAAACAGAGGTCACTTGATTTAAAAATCCAAAAGATAAACAGAGGTCACTTGACAAGATAAACAGAGGTCACTTGACAAGATAAACAGAGGTCACTTGATTTAAAAATAATAATTTGGTTAGCTAGCAGAAACATGACCTGTTGTCATGAGTGACGAAGAAAGTTGCTGGTTATCATCATTAAAATAAGATAACGCAACACAAAATAGAATAAAAATATTTTTATTGTGCGACAAATATATTTTCAAATAAAGTATTGCATAAGAATATATATATCATACCCTGTAAAAAGTGTACAGGATAAAAATGTTGTAGACATCAATGACAGTACCATGAGACACGCCACCAGGTGGAGAAAGTGAAGGTGTAAATTTAGGTATACCAAAATCTGAGATTTTTCTTTTAAATTCTAAATACATATCATAAAACTAAATGCCAAATTTCAAATACATTCAATGAATTTGTCAAAAAATAACCAACATTTTATATCAGCTTTAGAGCTAAAGGCACTTGAATATGTAAGATGGAATCTTGCGACAGGTCCCAGCAGCTGAAACTGTTACTGTTTGGAATGATTTATAATTGTGATCACTTCTTGGAATGTACATCATAATCAACAACAAATATATACATACATATACATATTGAACAAATATATACATAACAATTCAAACAGTTGATATGCCTATGTATTTTCACACGTTCTACTGAAAAGCCAAACTTCACTAAATCGCTGTATCCAAAACAATAGTAGAACTAACAAAGACTTTGAATATGGTGGTATTAAAAAACAATATCAAGATGTCAAAAATTGACAAAAGCATACTCATACAAATTTAGCAGAAAAACCGCCACTAGGAAAAGTTCTGAAGTACACAACAAATATCACATTTCTGGATTTCTACACACATCTCCTACAGTACAGGTGGTTAGGGTTAAGCAAGGGGAAGTAAAACTGATACCTCTGAAGACAGACAAGGGAGCAAGATCATTATAAAACCAGGATTTTCAATGTTTTGGAATTTATTTCTTGGGCATATTCTGTTAGATTACTAGAGTGTTGCCATGACAACATGATAGTAAGTGAAAGACACAACAAAATTGATCATAGATGTGATAGTGAATGAAAGTTCCTTATTTACCCCTGAAATTTCATAATGAACTGTTCCAGCCTTTGATTGGAAGAGTTTAAATATATCTTCAGGGGTGAATGAGTTAAAGGAGGTAACATGTTAACGGGTTGTCACACAACCCAGTATGTACTTTATAAGGAATTAGTAGTATGTACTTTATAAGGAATTAGTATCACACAACAGATTAATGTGGAACAATACACTTCTAATAAAACTATTTATCACTCTCTCACACACATATCTACTGCAGAGAATTATTACAGGTTACCTGTCAAAGATATTAAATCAAATCATTCCGTCATAATAATGTGGTTTGACAAAATTGTTTTCATAAATATACAAAAACAGGTTTTGGTTTTGTGTCTTGGTTTATATTTTGATGATTGCCACAAAAATTGAGGAACAAGCAATGAAAATCCAACAAAGAGTACTCATAATCGTTTCAAATTCCACACATTGACTTGCGACAGCTATACATTTTCTTCACAATACAATTCCCAGGCTAATCTTTAGCAGTATATCTTTGATTTTCATTTTTACATTTGAAGCCATATGTCATTATGATTATTGAGCTTCTTCTCAAAAGTAGAATGTTCTGTCAGCCAGCCATTTATATATACTGCCTTAACAAATAATGAAGAATTCTAACCAAACTGGCAAAGCTTTTACCAATACACATCCCCTATCTGAGTGAGAAAATGTGGAAATTCAAAACATTAAAGACAAAATCACATAATATGTAGTACAAAAATTCCAGCAAAATAAACGAAAACATTTTTTCTGTGATACCAGTATGTAGTACAATTTAGAGAGTTTACAAATCTTCAATTTCTCATTAACTTTTTAGTTAGTTATGGGAACTAGAAATTGCACATAATCTGACCCTATACTCACAGCATAATTACATTTGGTAACTTTGAAATGAAATGGCAAATGAACAGAAAGTGTACCAGAATTTCTCTGTTACACTTTACCTTAAAACATCTGCTGGTGAAATCACCGAAACACAGAATGCTTTAGTAACACTGGATTGAGTATTAGAACTGAACTTGTTTTGTCCACATTGATTTTTTTTTTATTGATTTTCTGTCCATCCACTGGATTTATTCAAACCAATCCTCCATTCCTTATTGATTGGTCAACTAGTTGGACAGTCCGGTGATTTTAAATGTCCATGCCCAGAGACATGGCATCTCGTTGAATGGTATAGGCGGTATATTGATGGTCATTCCTGTCGCCCCCGCGCTGGTAAAGGTCAGGTTACCAGGGTAACCAAGCAGACTGACATTCGTGGCTGAAGTGGCTGCTGGAGCGCCGAGCTTCAGGACACCTGAGTCTGGCCACTGTAGGGCCACAGCATAGACAGCCGTGCCGGCAGGGAACTTCTTCATGGTGTACCTAGGGGAAGTAACTCTGTTTGTCACTACATGCTCAATTCATACATCGGTACAAGTGAAGTCAGATCTTTTTCTATTTATCAATCAATACAATCACAAAGAAATACTGATTTTTACAGATTTTAATATTTTTGTAGTATAAGAATGAGAATGCTTTAAAAGATTATATTTGGAAGTTTCATTGTTCAATTGCTATACAAATGTGTATGAGAGACAGTTATTTTATCGTGATTTACAATCAGAAAATAACACATTTTCCGTAAGAAATATTTCATGACATTCACTTTTCCGTTTGTAATGATTGTTTTACTTACCAAATGTCTGAGGTGACGGTGTCGTTTTGGTGAGACCAGGGACGAGTGCCATATATTCCCTCTCCGTTCACCTTCAGCCATGAACCCATCTGTCGCAGACGTTCCTCAAAGATCGGTATGATTCTTCCATCTTTGGTTGGGCCAACGTTCATCAGCATGTTACCGCCACAGCTAAAACAGGCAGAGGAGAGGAAAATCACCAGAATGGTACATATCACAAGTGTATATATTATAGCGATATGGTTTTGGACCTTTTTGGTGAATATCTTTAGACAAATTCATACGCGACTGGTTAGAATTTATATTTGTTGAAGCTGAAGAGTATAGTCACTGAAAAATCACATTATACCCATACACGGGTTGTGACGCCACAAGAATTCCTGAAGTACTCAGAGAAGGCAGGACAAAAAGACAGGAGTTCCCTCCCTTTTCAGTTTTTCAACCATTGCACTATCTCTTGTAATTCTTGATACATTTGCAAGATAATCGATAGCTCTATTCTTATCTACATGTACACACATTAATCTTTTATGCTTAGTAGTATACAAATACATCTGTACATTGGTATCCATTATGTGCTATACTGCAGACATGTAGGAATTTTCTGATTATTTACCTGACTGTGCCGACAAAAGTCTTGAGCAGTTCCTCCATTGTCAGGAAATCCTGGAGCCTTGCGTTACGTCTGAATCCCCAGGAGTACTTGTCGATTGTCATAGCATTTTCCCATTTGTGTTTCTGCAGAACACCTACAAGAGAAATTTTCTATTTAAATAGAGAGCACTGATTTCATATTTACATTTGATTTACAAGGAAAGGCCATTCAAAGAGACTGAAACATAGATTATGTACATTGTATATTCAGTCAAACCTGACTATAAAGACCACCCAATGAACAAGGAAAAAGTGGTCTTTATAGCTAAGTGGTCTTTATACACAGGCCTGAGAAAATGTTGCAGGTGGTCTCCATGCAGCAGTGGTTGCTGAGACATGTTTCACTGTAGCATTGAAACAAAATTCTTGTGTAACTTTATTTCTTAACAGTCAAAATATTTTGTCTGCTAGCATCATTAAACTTGTATTGAATCAAAACCTCCATATTGATATCATTACCTGGGTTGAACCTATACTCCACAAGTATAAAATCCACCATGATGACAAGAAATGCCGCTGCCCCATCGGTCATTCACGACCACAGTATCCTTCACTGGGCTGTAACAGTCACACAAGTTTTATTATTACACACCTTAAAGTTTGGGTTTGAATTTCAACAAACTTTACTGCAAACAGCAACAGTACTGTGATTCTTTGCCATTTAAACAAATAGTTATTTAATAACATTTCAAGTTCTTAAACAGATACAAATTAAGGAAATTAATGGCATAAAATACAATGAATGTGGTAATGTTTTTACAAAGCATGAGGTTTTCTACAGATACTGAGATAATGCAAATATCACAGTTACAGTAAATACGAATGTATAGATATCTTGAATGAGTAATGGTTCAACTCTGGTCTCATGGAGCATGATGCAAAGGTCCTGCTGAGTAGATCAAAATAGAGTTATCTCCCCTTGAATATCTTATCGACCAAATGTTGATAAAATCATTCAGATGTAGGATCTAGTTGTTATGTAAGACAGTGTGCTACGTCTTCAATACTATAAAATAAAGTCAGCTGAGGAAATTATGTGGACTGTTGAAAAGGCAAATAATCAGAAAATAGTTATCTCCCCTTCATAACAGAGTTATCTTCCCTTGGATATCTTAGCATCTAAAAGATGAAGATAAGTCAGATGTAGGATTTGGTTGTTGTACCTCTCATTGTACAGCCAACTGAGGAAGTTTGTGGACTGCCAGTAGGTGTCCGGTGCAGCATCTCCATCTGACCAAACAACTTCTGGTTTGTAGGCTTTAACGATCTCAAACAGCTCGGGCAGGGTCTTACTCTGTAATGTTGACAACATATGTGTTATATCTAATCACTGACTTAATATGTCCTCATATTACGTCATGTATTATTTCTGCCAGTAGTAGTACTTCACCAACTACTGGTATGAGTTTGTCTATGTTGCATTATATTAATTCTTCCAAGGTCTTTTTGTGTGACAAAAGTAGGATCGTACAAATTGAAAATTGTAATTCTGGTAATCTTTTAATCCTGAAAGTGTAATTGCCATCTTATTCTCAAATGTGAGATAGATTTGTCCACACCAACCTCAGTGACGAAATGAAATACAATTGTGCAGCTCTTTCAACCCGTCACACAAAGGTGCAGAGAATATAGAGGTAATACAAGTACTGTAATAGGTGAATATGCTGACCACCACTAACTACAATGATAGCATTAGTCTGTTACTCTTAAGATTATATTTTATATATTTAAGCAAAGCAAACTTAACATTATTTTCAATGCCACAATTTTCTGTTAGCGCAATGAAGCAATACACACACAAAAAATCTGAAACTATATAGCCCACATCCTGATGGACCTCCAAACTATAGAAATGGGGAAAATACCCAAAATCCCAACAAACACTTGGTGACACAGCTGTTCACACACATATATTACAGGCAAAAAGTAAACATGTTTTTCCTACTGGAAAAGATAAGTAACCATACACTGGTTTGACATCTCTTAACTTTCCTTTAAATCTCCTGATAGCATGGAAAGAACTTAATGGTAAACATCCATTTGATGAATATATATATGTTATCAATAAAACAATAAAATCTTGTAGAAATCAAAATCCATCACCTTGTCCATCACAACTAACCAACAAACTTGAGGACTAAAATTCAACGTTGAAACTTTCCAATAAATTCAGATAACCAAAAAAAAAAAAGATAATTCGGCAAAAGCAGAGAAGAAGCGACCAGGCATACACAGAATGCAGAGAATTAACAAACTGTTAATGTCAGTCTTTGTGACATTTTGTGATTTTTGTCCATTTCTTTCTCCAGAGAAGGTCCCTTTCTCCTCAATCAAATCCACGTTTGTGTCCTGCAAGGATATTTCCTTCTCCAAACAGACAGCCTCATTTCCTAGATCACTTATCTCTGATGATCTTTTCATCATGGGATAAAAAATCCAATCTTTCTTCCTTTAGATTCTTTCCACAGATGACGTTTAATGTGAAAACAAAATATCTACACAGCGTGATGTATAAACAATCTGCTTCAGACACTCAGAGCTGAACCATTACTCCTTCTATGATATTGGAACTCTTCTGTGTCCAGGTAACTATGGCAACCGTACCTTTCGTTGTAGAGCCATGAGAGGTATTTAGTAGAGCTCCAGTAGGTATCGGGTGCCTCCCAGTCGCCGTCGGACCAGACAACCTCTGGTTTGTACTTCTCAACAATTTCATACAACTCGGGCAGGTTCTTGTTCTAATGAACCAATAACATTAAGCTCTTATTCTTAACGAACACAATAAAGTCTTAAAGAGAATCTTTCATTAGAAGTAGCGTGAGAATTTCATCAAGGAAATAATTTTGGATGATAAAATTTCTACCGATAAAAACTTTAAAACCTATATATGGTGGCTTATTTTTTCTGCAGTTAAGATTAAAGTGATTTGAGCACCAAACATGAAAATGTGAGAAGTGTCATAAAACTGTGCCATAAAGTGCAACCTGCATACATATCATGCAATAAAAGCAGCATAAATGAACTGTTGAAGTGATCTGATAAAACCAGAATGTGTATGATTGTCAAATTGTGTATGGTAAATTGTTAATCTTCGCAGCGACATGTAGTAAATGGACAGCAAGATCAAACCCACACATGTACTTATGTACCAGACTTTTCTTCCAAAATGATGACAGCAACGTTAACATTACCAAATTTTATTTTCATAAATGAACTAGATTTATTAGTATACAAATTGTATACATGTTACACACTTATTCCACTGAATATCTTATCACAGTTAGCAAAGCCAATGATTCTATCATTATTATTAATTATTATTATTATGAAACAGTCTTTGTGTTAACTGAATTTTTATTATTCAAATAACCACAGCCTATATATACAATCACAGAGATCTTTAAAGTGTAAATCATTTCCTAGTGACAGTTCAGGTGCAGAAAGACTTCAGATGTTTTTGGTATGTGACAGTGCATACATGATGCTATTGTGGGTGACTTTTAACAAGCTTAAGAGTAAGTATATTAGATTAATAAAGATATTCTTACCTGGACAAATCTATTGGTAGTGAAGTTGTTAGCTTTGTCCTGGAGGTAGAGAGGGTGAAACCACTCAAACATGGAGTGGTATAGTCCAAACTTGATGTCTGTATTGCTACGGATAGCTGTGGCTAGTTCTCCTAGAAATGTAAATTACGTAATACATCATGCATGTAGCAAGTTAAATATTTGAAAGGATTAACAGAATCAGCCGTAAATAAGGAAGTATTATATAATTTATATTATACATGTTTACCCTCAAAAGTAGTTTCACTAGCCCTCATATCAGATTAAGACATTTTCTTTTTATCACTTACATTTTATTGATTTTCATCAAAACATGACATTACAAACATAAAAGACACAATTTATCATTTCATAGTTGCATGATTTAGTGTTACCACTTAAAGTGCACACTGACTCACTAAAGATATGATGTAAATGACAAGGCAATCTTTACTATGGAAGTTTGAAACATCTGTGGTATTAAAAAGCATGTAATTATAAAAGGTGTATTATTCTAAATTATGAATACGTGGTATGTTACCATTTATCACTATACCACCTTTTGATGAAGATACCACATTACAAGATTAAGCCAATCATAAAACTAGAAGCAAATAAGCAATTTTGACACCAAAAATGTACAGATAAATATTGTTTAATTTTGAAACCCGAACTCAAGGTGCAAGATTTAGACATTTTGATAGAGATGTACAATTATACAGATAGCTGCGGTGGTGTAGCTCTGGACAACGGATGGAAGATTTCTGACAGATGGTCGCCATCGTCGTCAAAATGGAGTGACAGTATGCATATGGTATGATTATTTGTTCTACATATAGATACACAGTATGCATATGGTATGATTATTTGTTCTACATATAGATACAAAAAAATAGCTGTCTTTAAGAATATATGTGAAAGTTTGGTTTAGTGAGAAATGATACCAGCAAAATTCAAATGACAAATTTAAGTTGACTTTTCATCAACTTTGAATTATAGAACAGTTCTAGAGGAATACAGAACATACATGTTCAGAAAATGTCTGTTTTACTACGAGACATCACAAGGCTTACCAACAAGGTCCCTGTTTGGTCCAGTGGCTTTGGAGTTCCAGTTGAAGGAATATTTAGACGGCCAGTTGGTGAATCCTTCATGGTGTTTACTGGTCAACACAACATACCTAAAACAACAATAAAATACATTATTAGGATATCTGTCACCATTCCACAAACCACCATATGATTAAGAATATCTTTTTAATGATCATCAGATATATTCAAAGCCATTTATATTTTCTTCAAAAAATTAACTTACTCTAGCTAGATCTTCACAAATCAATATATGTATACATATGTACATACATAAACATATATCAGTATATATATTCTACACATGTATATCTTTTCAAAAAATTTTGCCATTGACAAAGTTATCGGTATAATCAAATTGATTATATTTAAAAAAAAAATTTAAAAAAAAACACACACATTATGAATCCCTTGCCAATACCCTTTATGTGCTATATATGTATACAGTACACAGAAAGTTGAACAAAATTTATATCACAACATTTCAATGATTTATTATTTATTCACAGCATACAAATTATGTATAATGTGTATCAATTTTAAAGATTAATTATAGCTTCAATGTCTTACCACTACAATCTTATAAAAGCAACATTATGCTTGGAGAATATAATAGAAGATAAAGAGCCAATGCGAGGCAATAAAGAGTTGTGTAGTTCTTATCAACATATTACAAAATTCATGGATTATGTTAGATATGCAATTGTTTGCACTGATGATAAAACGATGCAGTCGCTAACATGTACATGCATATCTATTTACATGTATGTACATGCAGATGAGTAATGATGAGGAATTACGATATGTACTACATGGATATACAATGTACCAAAAATTACTGAAGAAACTAACACTGCAAACAGACTTAATTATCTGACATTTTCGAATTTCCCTACTGGATTTCATTTGAGTTTTCTTTGCCAGGTATATAGAATATTAGATGCCTATAAAATATAGATGACAGTTCTGCATTGATTTTCAAGTTGACTATTTTTAAATCGATCATATTACAACTGATAACGCAAAGAAAACATGCACAATAGACCTCAGTACATGCATGATTAAATTAATACTATGGTTATGCAAGTTTTTCACGCCTGGGTGCACGTGATCGCAAAGCATTTTACCTGGCCCCAGACGCCTCGAATATCTCTGCCCATTCGTTTGCGTTAAAGAACTCGGTAGTGAACTGTGAGGCGAAGTCAGCATAGGTAAAGTCAGGTCTGTAATTTTCTTTCATAAACTGAACAATGCCAGGAAGAGGCATGCCTTTCCAGTTCCACCAAAACCATTCCGATGAAAAACTTGGCACCGAGAAAACTCCCCAGTGAATGAAGATTCCTAGTTTGACATCATCGTACCAGCCTGGAATAGGTCGAGTGTCAAGTGACTCCCATGTTGGTTCGTATTTCAGACAATAAGACGATGAAAACAATGCCAGGACAATTAACACAAACAACCGACCGTCCGCCATGTTGTCTGTTTACACAATACGGTCACATGATCACGCAGTCATATGATCGATACACCGCACCCCAAAGATTCACGCAGTTGACATGCGATGGCGATGGTCGCAATTATTTTCCAAAAGTCATGTTTCGTATTTCGTGTCAAAACCACGTGCTTTCAAAGAAACACATAGCTTAGGCCTATTTGTTTCAGGAATACAACGGAATTAATAGATGTCTGAAAAAAATAAAAACGGTACGTATTTGCCGGAAAATATTCCAAGAATTAAAAGTTCAGTTTTATATTGTTTTGTGAATGTCCCAAGCTTCTTTTTAAACACAACACATACATAAGCTTATGATTTAGCTGTTGAACATATAAATCGAAATAGCTAAATCAGAAAAATCTAAATCCATTTCACTGAATCATACATTAGTATATATATGTTTTCTGGTCCATGATACCATGCAGATATTATAAATAGTCCGGAATACATGCTTGCAATCCGCGGCATTTCGCATATGTCCAAAAATCACGCACCTTTCAAGAAACGCATAATTTATATGCTTCAGATCTTCATCAGAATTATTTGATATTTGAAAAATTAACAAATAAATAAACAGAGAAAAAAAAAACGGTAAAAATATTCAAAGAAAGATAAGTTCCGTTTTTATTGTTTTGCAAATGTCGCCAGTTTCTTTTAAAACATGACATGTGCTTACATTTAGCTGTTCAACATAGAATTCGAATATTTATTAATCATAAATAATTAAACAAGGAGTCGCAAAATCCAAATATATCAAGGTCAAAGTAACAATTATGCAAGTATAATTTTAACTTTATTGTTAAACTGATAAAAAATTGACAGCAGGTAACAAAAAGAATCTTTTATTTGATATTTTTTTCTAGTTTCCATGATAACAGAAAAAAAATTAAAAAAAGTTCCGCAACAGCAAATATATACAGAATGCTTCATGGAGCTGCGTTGAACGGTTTTGGAGTTAGAGCCCGGAAAAAGTTTCTATGGTAACAAAAAAATATCTAACATAGAAGGTCCACAATAGCAAAAGGCACAACTAGGGCACTTGTCTGTTGTATTCAGAAAGTTTCATGGAGTTACGGTTAACGGTTTTGGAGTTATAGTCCGGAAACAAAAGGAAACAGTATTTTTGACTAAGTTTCCGTGGTAATAAGAAAAAAAAATCAAAATGGAAGGTCCGCAATAGGGCGCTTGTCTGATGTCTACAGAAAGTTTCAAGAAGTTGTGTTAAACGGTTTTTGAGTTATAGTCCGGAAAAGAATTTCGCGGGCCTAAGATATTTATCGATATGATCGATTGTTTTCTTATAAATTTTCACATCACATGCTTCAGCAGAAGCATACTTTTTATCACTACTATAGATGGTCTAGAACGAATAATCATACCCTGCCTCCACTCCGTTCCCGTTGACGACGACCATCTGTCAGAAATCTTTCGTCCGTCGTTCAGAGCTACGTCATCGCAACTATAGATGGTCGAGTAGGTAATTGTTATACAGATCTACGTGTACGAAAGAGACGTCAGTATACCACAAGGAAGCTGAACGACCATAAACTTGCATCATTAGATCAGCATCGTTAAGTGATAAGTTTACATCTTGGTATTTTCAGACGATATGTGATCTTGCAATTTTGTGTCATCGCCACCATTGTGATCACATATCTCTTAATGATGACAATCTTCATTTTCACAGCTAATTGTCGAATAACCATATTTGCTGATACGTACAGCGAAGAATTTCTCGAGATTGTTCTTGGTGCAGACTCCTCTTCGACACCTTCGATCACTTGCGGTTTCTCCAAACACGACACACACAAATTAGTTTGTAATAAACTTTCCAAGCTTGACTTAATTCGATAAACTATTATGTCTTCATGTGGTCGAGGGGCGATTGATTTATTAATTTGACACATTGCTGCATCACTGAATGCAAATACGCTTTCCACGGAAAGATATAATAATATTGAAATTCAACATCGCATTGGAAGAACATTAAGCGTGGCACAACATTCTGATCTATGTAGAGCATATACATCGAGGTATAATAGACTGCAAACAGCCCAAACACCAAAGATTTGTTTGTTTGTTTGATTTATTAACGTCCTATTAACAGCTATGGTCATGTAAGGACGGCCTCCCATGTATGCGGTGTGTTGCATGTGCGACTGCGGTATATTCATGTTGTGTCTTCTTGTATAGTGGAACTGTTGCCCTTTCCATAGTGCTATAACAATGAAGCATGCCGCCAAAGACACCAAGCAACACACCCCACCCAGTCACATTATATTGACAACGGGCGAACCAGTCGTCCCATTCCCTGTATGCTGAACGTTAAGCAGGAGCAGAAACTACCACTTTTATAGACTTTGGTGTGTCTCGTGCCAGTGGACAGAACCCAGAGCCTTCCTCACAGGGGAGAACGCTCCAAACACCAAAGAGCTTGCCACACCGAGAGCACTTCTTGTACGTAGGACAAACTTTAAACGATCACCAGCAGCGAAATGATCAGAAGTAATGTGAGTATCATGGAGCACAATTTATACGTATTATTGAGGCCTTCGACAACAAAAACTCAAAAGATTAAGTCTTTTAAAGCCACACTTCTTTTCTTAAGAACAATACTAACATAAGTAAATATATATCGATGATCTAAGACGAGGTTACAATATCAAACAAATGCAAGATTCCTGCGCAATCTAATTCGCTTGTTTGCCGTCTAGCGCAGTGATAGTCAACCAACTCGCGGTAATTAGGACGATGGCGAAAAACATAAGATGTTTGTTTGATTATTTTAACGTCCTATTAACAGTCAGGGTCATGTTAGGACGACCTCCCATGTAAGCAGTGTGTAGCGCGTATGTTGTGCGAGGTGCGTGTTTTGGAAGACTGCGGTATATTGAAAACATAAGACGACAGCATCTTCGGCATCTCTTGATTTACCAAGCGTCGTTCTCTTGGATGGTTGTTGACATCTATGAACAAGTACCTCTTCCAAGTTTGGTCTTTCTCATTTTACCTCTATAGTGTTACACGCCTGTAGAATAGTCTATACGTATAACCTTGGCCATCTAACTATTCATTCATATCTCTACGCCCCCCCCTCCTCCTCCCGTAAACGAAGAGTTACACGAACAAGTTAGAAAGCAGCAGCTGCATGACCTTCTTGTAACATAATAAGTAATACAAGAGCGTTAAAAATTAGTATCACATTGGTTCCCGGCGGATAGTGCAAAAACGAATACTTACCATACGATGTCTCATTAATCAATTATGAATAAGATATACGTACTGTGGCGTACATTGTATGCAAGTTGCCAGATAGTATTTCTGGTTCAGGCTGAGGTTGACAGTGGCGGTGTTCATGCAAGATTTTATCACTACGCATCATATATAATTAAACTATTTGTTTGATTTTAAAACACATACACAATGTATTGTGTCATGTACGAAGCTATTGTATTAAAAGCCTGTTTATTTGCTGACCCAGATAAATGGGACCGTCTCTGTTACCTTAAGAAAAAAGATATGTTATGAAATAAGAAATTTACAGATGTTGAAATTTCTATTTTTGGAGCTAAACCAGTGATATCTCTATAACAGTCTAAAGGCTATAGCTATACATCGTCTCATTGTAGTAATGATCATACAATTAAAGTGCTATGCCTGAATGGTCATATATTATGGCCGAGTGACTAGGTAAACATTTTACCTTGCTCCAGATGCCTTGAATATGTTTGCCCATTCGTTTGCATTAAAGAACTCGGTAGTGAACTGTGAGGCGAAGTCGGCGTACGTGAAGTCAGGTCTGTAGTTCTCCTTCATAAAATCCACCACATCTTTCTGTTTAGTTCCCTGCCAGTACCACCAAAACCATTCCGACTTATAACTTGGCACCGAGAATACACCCCAGTGGATGAAAATCCCTAGTTTGACGTCATCGTACCAGCCCGGAAGGGGCCGACTGTCGAGGGATTCCCATGTCGGTTCGTACTTTGTACAGACGCAAAATGGGAGTATAACACACACTAAAAACACAAACAACCTGATGTCCGCCATGTTGTTCGTGTGTAGTCTTTCGTGAAGTCACATGATCAAAGTCATATGATTTTTTAACGTAATTCAGAAGGCCCAAACATTGTTTAACAAACCGTACACTTGTAAACGACCATTTTAGACGAGATTAGGACAATATCGTTGATTTTTTACTTTGATTCTTCACATATTTCCAATGAGACAAGCGTGTCACTGTGTGTATTTATTAAAAAATTACGAGTTCGGTTTACCTAAGACCTGACGATATATGTGCATGTACATACATGGAACTGAAATTGATTAATCACCAATAAGGAAATGAAAGTCAGCCTCGTGGCTTCAATAGTTCCTCGATATAAATTAGTCACTACTATGCTATAAGTAAAGGTTATTGTATGGCATGGAAAAGTGTGCCCAATAAATCACTTGTTACCACAGTTGAGTCCACACTTAATCCCCTTTCATGACCAATCAGGATTACATAGCCATAAAAAGGACTGAATCCGCCCTTTCATGGCCAATCAGGGGTCATGAAAGGGGCTGGACATGTGTGCAGTCAACCATGGTAACAAATGCTGTAAGAGAGGGGAGATAATCATTACTTACCTTGTTCTAATGATTAGGCCAATCAACTAACCAATGCTGACAAATTTTTTAAATAGACAATGCAATAAGGAAATAACATCTATCTAAATAAACATCAAAAGCTTCAAATAATCAATGTTTCATATTACCGAGAATTCCAAATGATACCACAGTATATTTCTAAATGACCTTGTAAAAAGGCTCCTAAATTTTGGACTTTATCATTCTTAAAAAAACTTGTTTGTTTGATTAATTAGCGTCTTATCAACAGCCATGGACATGTAAGGTTTGTTTGTTTGTTTGATTAATTAACGTCCTATCAACAGCTATGGTCATGTAAGGACGGCCTCCCATGTATGCTGTGTATTGCGTGTATGTAGTGCGAGGTGCGTGTTTTGGGAGACTGCGATATATTCGTGTTGTGTCTTCTTGTATAGTGAAACTATTGCCTTTTTTATAGTGCTATATCACAGAAGAATGCCGCCGAAGACACCAAGCAACACATCCCACCTGGTCACATTATACTGACAACGGGCGAACCAGTCGTCCCACTCCTGGTATGCTGAACGCTAAGCAGGATTTGTTTGTTTGATTAATTAGCGTCCTATTAACAGCTATGGTCATGTAAGGACGGCCTCCCATGTATGCGGTGTGTTGCGTGTATGTTGTGCGAGGTGCATGATTTGGGAGACTGCGGTATATTCATGTTGTGTCTTCTTGTATAGTGGAACTGTTGCCCTTTTTATAGTGCTATATCACTGAAGCATGCCGCCGAAGACACCAAGCAACACACCCCACCCGGTCACATTATACTGACAACGGGCGAACCAGTCGTCCCACTCCCTGTATGCTGAGCGCTAAGCAGGAGCAGAAACTACCACTTTTATAGACTTTGGTGTGTCTCGGCCAGGGGACAGAACCCAGAGCCCTCCTCACAGGGGCGAACGCTCAACTCAAGGCCAAAAGTGAGGCGGTGCCAAGGGAGGCATTAGGAAAGATAAAGTCAGTTAGGAAGAAGAGAAAAGATAAGATCCTAAATTTAGTCGCCTTTTACGATCATGCAATAGGGGCAGCAGGTACAATTCTAACGCCCTACCTGCAGGGCAACGCTAAGCAGGAGCAGAAACTACCAATGTTATAAAATTTGGTGTGTCTCGGCCAGGGGACAGAACCCAGAGCCTTCTTCACAGGGGCGAACGCTCAACGCAAGGCCAAAAGTGAGGCGGTGCTTCACTAGTAATATGACTGTTGTAATTTGCTGAAAGGTCATTGTGACGTCTTGACAGAAACAATACAATGATGCCAGAAAATTGATATGACAGGATTTTGAGAACGGCAGGGCAAAATGATGTACTTTGACGTGAGATTCTTCGAAAAGCAGGTTATTTGATAAAAAGGTATCTCAAACCTTTGTTCATTTCATATGGGATTGTATAAAACTTGTAATAAATAGTAAAAAAATGATATTAAAATAAAAACTAATTAAGTATTGTTTCATAAAATCATATGAAATAAGCACTCATTCAAGATACTTAGGATGACTTTGTTTAACGTTCTATCATATCTGAAGTGGTTTAAGACGTCCTCCCATGCATGCTTGTTTGATTAATTAACGTCCTTTTAGTAGTCAGGATCATGTAAGGACGGCCCCAATGTATACGGGGTGTAGTGTGTATGCAGTGCGAGATGTGTTTTGGAAGAAGGCATTATATTCGTGTTGTGTCTTCTTGTATAGTGGAAATCTTGCCCTTTTTACAATCCTATTTTACTGAAGTATGCAGCCGAAGACGCCAAGCAGCACACCCCACATTATAGTGGAGGTCCTGCAGGTAGGGCGTAAGAATTGTACCTGGTGCCCCTATTGCATGCTCGTAAAAGGCGACTTAATTTAGGATATTATCTTTTCTCTTCTTCCTAGCTGACTTTAACTTACCTAATGCCTATCTTCGCACCGCCTCACTTTTGGCCTTGGGTTGAGCGTTCGTCCCTGTGAGGTAGGCTCTGGGTTCTGTCCCCTGGCCGAGACACACCAAAGTGGTAGTCTTTGCTCCTGCTCAGCATACAGGGAGTGGGACGCGGACGACTAGTTCGCCCGTTGTCAGTATGTGAACTTTATTTGACCCGGTCACATTATACTGACAACGGGCGAATCAGTCGTCCCACTCCCTGTTTACTGAGCGCTAAGCAGGGTGGTAGTCTTTGCTCTTGCTTAGCGCTCAGCATACATTTGTTTGTTTGTTTGATTAATTAACGTCCTATTAACAGCTATGGTCATGTAAGGACGGCCTCCCATGTATGCGGTGTGTTGCGTGTATGTTGTGCGAGGTGCGTGTTTCAGGAGACTGCGGTATATTCATGTTGTGTCTTCTTGTATAGTGGAACTTTTGCCCTTTTTATAGTGCTATATCACTGAAGCATGCCGCCGAAGACACCAAGCAACACACCCCACCCGGTCACATTATACTGACAACGGGCGAACCAGTCGTCCCACTCCCTTTTTGCTGAGCGCTAAGCAGGAGCAGAGACTGGGACGACTAGTTCGCCCGTTGTCAGTATGTGACCTTTGTTTGACCCGGTTGCATTACTCTGATAACGGGCGAACCAGTCGTACCACTCCCTGTTTACTGAGGGCTAAGCAGGAGCAGAAACTAGCACTATTATAGACTTTGGTGTGTATCGGCCAGGGGACAGAGCCCAGAGCCTTCCTCACCCGGGTTGGGTGTGTTGCTTGGTGTCCTCGGTGGCATGCTTCAGTGATATAGCACTATAAAAAGGGCAACAGTACTGACAATGGGCTAACCAGTCGGCCCACTCCCAGTCTGCTGGGCGCTAAGCAGGAGCAGAAACTACCACTTTGATAGACTTTGGTGTGTCCTCGGCCAGGGGACAGAACTCAGAGCATATCTCACAGGAGCCAGCGCTCAACTAAAGGCCAAAAGTGAGGTGGTGTCAAGGGAAACAGTTGGGAGAAAATAAGCTAGAAAGAAAGAAAAGATACTAAATTTAGTCGCCTTTTACGATCATGCAATAGGTGCAGCAGGTACCATTCTTACGCCCTACCTTCAGGGCACTCCCGTGTATGCGTGTGTTTTGTTGTGGGAGACTCAAGTGAACAATGCTGTCGGAGGAACCGAGCAACGCATCTGGCCACGTGCTTATTTTATACTAGTTGCAATAATGTAGCTCTGTACGACGGACGAAAACTTTCTGACTGATGGTTATCGGCCTGTCGGGAGCAAAGTGAAAGCAAAGTATGATTATTCGATCTATCTGACATGCTGCTGAAGACACCAAGCAACACACCTTACCCGGTCACATAATACCTACAACGGGCGAAACAGTCTCACTCCCTTTATGCTGAGCTCTAAGCAGGAACAGCAACTACCACTAATATAGACTATGGTGTGAATCGGCCTGGGGAACATAATACAAAACCTTCCTTAGAGGGGCGTTGTTTGTTTGTTTGTTTGATTAATTAACGTCCTATTAACAGCTATGGTCATGTAAGGACGGCCTCCCATGTATGTGGTGTGTTGCGTGTATGTTGTGCGAGGTGCATGTTTTGGGAGACTGCGGTATATTCATGTTGTGTCTTCTTGTATAGTGGAACTGTTGCCCTTTTTATAGTGCTATATCACTGAAGCATGCCGCCGAAGACACCAAGCAACACACCCCACCCGGTCACATTATACTGACAACGGGCGAACCAGTCGTCCCAATCCCTGTATGCTGAACGCTAAGCAGGAGCAGAAACTACCACTTTTATAGACTTTGGTGTGTCTCGGCCAGGGGACACAACCCAGAGCCTTCCTCACAGGGGCGAACGCTCAACTCAAGGCCAAAAGTGAGGCGGTGCCAAGGGAGGCATTAGGAAAGATAAAGTCAGTTAGGAAGAAGAGAAAAGATAAGATCCTAAATTTAGTCGCCTTTTACGATCATGCAATAGGGGCAGCAGGTACAATTCTAACGCCCTACCTGCAGGGCCATAGAGGGGCGTGCGCTAAGCAGAAGGCCAAATGTTGGTGTCAAGGGAGACATTATGAAGCAAGCTAGGAAGAAAGAAAAGATAAGGTCAAAAATTCGGTCGCTTTTCCAATAAGAGGCAGTAGGTACAGTTCTTACGCCCAACCCACAGGACACTCATTTCACAGGAAAATACAAGAAATAAACCAAAGATCTCAAAAATACTATCAAGGATTTCGAGCCAGGAGTACCTCTCAAGACAAATTGAGAGAATCCACAAAATAAACCGAATGGCGATACTGCAGACAGGAATCACTTAAATGATACATGTATACAGTTCTGATTCTGAGCCAAGAAGAGCACTTAGTTAATTACATTATCTACTGCCAGGCTCGGTCCATGTTTCTGATCAGAATGATTATAAAAACATTTGTTAGGGGCATTATAACCAAGGCCGGGAGACAAATGCTAGGATCAGGGCCATCAAACAAATGGTTAAGAGAGTTTTCATCTCGACATCCACGACTGTCGATGGAAATTCCTCAAGTTATTGATGGTGGTAGGACCAGGATGTCAAACGAGTCAGTAATGAAGCAACATTTTGAGCTTTTGTCTCAAACAATTGAGAAACTAGGTAGGTCTTTGGTGTCATTAACTGATAAAGCATCATTTTTTTAAAATCTATACTTAATTTAATTGTTTGTTTAAATCAATCAACGTCCTATTAGCAGCCAGGGTCATGTAAGGATGGCTTCCTATGTTTGTAGTGTGTGTGAAGTTCGAGGTGCGTGTTTTGGGAGACTGCGGTATGTACGTGTTGTGTCTTCTTGGAGATTGGAACTGTTGCCCTTTTTATTGTGCTAGATCACTGAAGCATGCCGCCGAAGACACCAAGCAACATACCCCACCCGGTCACATTATACTGACAACGGGCAAAACAGTCGTCCCACTCCCTGTGAAAGTGAACGATCAGAAGTGTAGTGATAGTTGTGAAGAAGTAAACTATTTGAATTTTTTTTGTTTGTTTGTTTGATTTATTAACGTCCTATTAACAGCTATGGTCATTTAAGGACGGCCTCCCATGCATGCGGTTTGTTGCATGTATGTTGTGCGAGGTGCGTGTTTTGGGAGACTGCGGTATGTTAGTGTTGTGTCTTCTTGTATAGTGGAACTGTTGCCCTTTTTATAGTGCTATATCACTGAAGCATGCCGCCGAAGACACCAAGCAACACACCCCACCCGATCACATTATACCGACAACGGGCGAACCAGTCGTCCCACTCCCTGTATGCTGAACGCTAAGCAGGAGCAGAAACTACCACTTTTATAGACTTTGGTGTGTCTCGGCCAGGGGACAGAACCCAGAGCCTTCCTCACAGGGGCGAACGCTCAACTCAAGGCCAAAAGTGAGGCGGTGCCAAGGGAGGCATTAGGAAAGATAAAGTCAGTTAGGAAGAAGAGAAAAGATAAGATCCTAAATTTAGTCGCCTTTTACGATCATGCAATAGGGGCAGCAGGTACAATTCTAACGCCCTACCTGTAGGGCCATATTTGAAATTACATATAATTGTAAAGCATAATGCATGTATATGTAAATAGTAACTGTATATGACATAATTACTTGCAACTAACAAGATAGTGTATGGTTGGGTGGATTTTAAAGTATGTGTGTAGATTCTCGGGAAGATTTTATATACTTTAATGTGTTCTTTATACATTCGGGGGCGAAACGGTCCAAAGAGGAAGTGTTGTGAAACTGGGATTTCCCAACGGTTGTAGTTTAGTATTCTAAATAACATTAAGTGTTTGTTCCAGTATGTTTAGAACATGCTTTATTCTTCATAATGTTTGTGAACATTGTAGTTCTATAACAAGTATGGTTTGGTTTGGTCTGGTTTATTGTATTAAGTTATGGAGATAAGCCGAAAACTGTACAATATGTTGGAGAAAGAACTGTATCGAGGCCCGTCAGAGCTGAGATCTGTTCTTTCTCCAACATATTGTACAGTTTGGGGCTTATCTCTAACTTAAAACATAGCAAGTCTTTGTGTTAATAAAGTACACTTTTATCTCTAATTTAAGCGCGTTTTTTGCCTTTGTCTATGAGCTCAGGTAACTCTACCAATGTGCATTCAACCATGACAAATCCAATATAGACAATGGCAACATAGAATTACCTTTGCCTGTGTTATATGTGATGAATAGCATTCGTGAACGGAATGCATGAAGCATGCTTTTGGTTTGGACAATTATCTGTAAATTCACTTTAACCATGTCCACCAACAGTGATGGAGGGATATTACTTTCCTATATTAATTTATTTCAGTAAAGATATAATAAGGTGACTTTAGTGACTTTTATTGCTAAAAGGACATTTCTGTCCAATGTCTGATGTGTTCAAGAAATGACATATGAAACTAGACTTGCAATTTAGCCGTTTGTTTGAAAGCGTCTTGATCATTAAGTTTCGACCTCTCTAGGGACAATCTTGGATTTATTTATACCGTGTGCAATTTCATTCAGTAAGGTAATGGGATTTAGGTGAAATTCTGAAATATTGTGAAACAAAATCAAAATAAGTGTAAAACTAATGTGTAGATGATTTGGAAATTTAATATCAAAAGTGGTGTACAAAAACAAGGTTTTCAGAAAGCGGAAATTGGAGTTAATGCTATAGATTTTGTTTGTTTGATTTATTAACGTCCTATTAACAGTTATGGTCATGTAAGGACGGCCTCCCATGTATGCGGTGTGTTGCGTGTATGTTGTGCGAGGTGAGTGTACTGGGAGACTGCGGTATGTTCGTGTTGTGTCTTCTTGTATAGTGGAACTGTTGCCCTAATGCTATAGATAAGTATTAAATGGTGAATTTATAATAAGGAGGAAAACTCTATCTGGGATATATACAGAAATTCTGTGGATGCGTTTAATTCTGCATCAATAGAGGATTAAATTATCTTCATATTCATCGTGTGGGATTTCATTCGTAATTTGGATTTAGAAAATATGGAATATTCTGGCAGGTTGTGTGTTAACATAATTACGGGATTATGCCCGGAGACATATACTCACCCGTATTGTGTAACTCTCCCATAAGTTACCTTTTACTGTCTTATAAGTGACTGTCTTATATTAGAGTCACATATAAGACGGTAAAAGTAACATATAGGACAGTTACAGGTAATGGTCCCATAATCCTGGAGTTAAGGTACAGAAACAACAAAAGATGACATCACAACTATGTTTTAACGTCCTATTAAAAGCCAGGGTCACGTAAAGACGGCCTCCCATGTATGCTGTATGTAGTGTGTCTGATTTGCGTGGTGTGTGTTTGAGAGACTGGTATTTTTATAGTCGTCCTACTTCCGATATGGTGAACGCAAAGCAGGAGCAAAAACTATCACTTGTACAAACTTTGGTGTGTCTCGGCCAGGGGACAAAACTCAGAGCCTACCTCACAGGGGTGAGCGCTCAACTGACTGCCAAAAGTGAAGTCGTGTCAAGGGAGACGTTAGGAAGAAGGAAAAGATATAATCCTAAGTTTAGTCGCCTTTTCCGCTCTTGCAATATAGGAAGCAGATACATTCGTAATGCCTTAACGGCGAGGGTCATGTAAGGACGACATGTATATGCAGTGTGCGTGTATGTAGGGTATGGTGCGTGTTTTGGGAGGCTGCCGTATATTCGTATGGTGTCTTCTTGTATAGACGAGCAGTTGCCCTTTTTATAGTGCTAGACCACTGAAGCATGCTACAAGAGACAAGCGTTTGTTTGTTTTTGGTCTGTTTTGGCCAGAGGACAAGTGCCCTGCAGGTAGAGCGTTAGTGCATTGTACCTACTGCCCCTATTGCATGATCGTAAAAGGCGACTAAATTTAGGATCTTATCTTTAATTTTACTTCCTAACTTTGCTTATTTCTTCATAACATCTCCCTTGGAGGGACACCGCTTTACTCTTTGCCAAGACTTTTTGGGTACACACACAAAATGCATAAAACCAACTGACAACATACAGGAGGGACAATCCAGGTTAGTTGTAATAGATGCCAAGACTTTTGGGTACACACAAAATGCATAAAACCAACTGACAACATACAGGAGGGACAATTCAGGTTAGTTGTAATAGATGCCAAGACTTTTGGGTACACACAAAATGCATAAAACCAACTGACAACATACAGGAGGGACAATTAAGGTTGGTTGTGATAGATGCTAAGACTTTTGGGTACACACAAAATGCATAAAACCAACAGATAACATACAGGAGGGACAATCCAGGTTAGTTGTGATAGATGCCAAGACTTTTGGGTACACACAAAATGTGTCAAACCAACAGACAACATACAGGAGGGACAATCCAGGTTGGTTGCGATAGATGCCAAGACTTTTGGGTACACACAAAATGTGTCAAACCAACAGACAACATACAGGAGGGACAATCCAGGTTAGTTGTAATAGATGCCAAGACTTTTGGGTACACACAAAATGTGTAAAACCAACTGACAACATACAGGAGGGACAATCCAGGTTGGTTGTGATAGATGCCAAGACTTTTGGGTACACACAAAATGCATAAAACCAACAGACAACATACAGGAGGGACAATTCTACCTGTGTCCATTTTATATTTAAAACAATATATTGCTGTATAGAGAAGATTTAAGTACATGTGTTGATACTTTTTTTTATTTGTTTGATTAATTAACGTCCCATTAACAGCTATGGTCATGTAAGGAAGCCTCCCATGTATGCGATGTGTTTGCGTGTATGTTGTGCGAGATGCGTGTTTTGGGAGACTGCGATATATTCATTCATGTTGTGTCTTCTTGTATAGTGGAACTGTTGCCCTTTTCATAGTGCTATATCACCGAAGCATGCCGCCAAAGACATCAAGCAACAGACCCCACCTGGTCACATTATACTGACAACGGGCGAACCAGTCGTGCCAATCCCTGTATGCTGAGCGCCAAGCAGCAGAAACTACCACTTTTATAGACGTTGGTGTGTCACGGCCAGGGGACAGAACCCAGCGCCTTCCTCACAAGGGCGAACGCTCAACTCAAGGCCAAAAGTGAGACGGTGCCAAGGGAGCATTAGGAAAGATAAAGTCAGTAAGGAAGAGAAAAAAATAGATCCTAAATTTAGTCGCCTTTTACGATCATGCGATAGGGGCAGCAGGTACAATTCTTACGCCTACCTACAGGACCAAACTGTACCAGCAACTTAGAGAGAATATCAAAACAGAAGCCAACCCAGAATTTGTTTGTTTGATTATATTGCCGTCCTATTAAGAGCCAGGGTCATGTAAGGACGGCCTCCCATGTATGCAGTGTGTAGCGCGCGTGAAGTGCGAGGTGCATGTTTTGGGAGACTGCGGTATGTTCATGTTGTGTCTTCTTGTATAGTGGAACTGTTGCCCTTTTTATAGTGCTATAACCCAGAAGCTATCGTGGAGAGACTGAACCTAGCCATTCGGACGTCATCCTGGAGAAGGTTGAACGTGTCAAGCTAACTATTTAGATTAATTAGATTTAATTAGAAAATACAATATAGGAATGTTACAAGAAATGTTGTGCATGGGCTGTTGGATATTTTCCGATATTTAATAACTATTATCTGGCGACCGTCATTTACAATATATGTACAAAACAGTTTACACGTCATTAAACAAAACATAGTTTGCCTGTTTGTTTGATTAAATTCACGTCCTATTAACAACCAGGGTCATGTATGCGGTGTGTAGCGTGTATAGAGTGCGCGGTGCGTGTCTTGAAAGATTGCACTATATTCGTGTTGTGTCTTCTTCTGTAGTAGAAGTGTTGTCCTTCTTATAGAGCAATATAATTGAAGCATACCACCGAAGACACCAAGCAACACACCCTGCAGGTAGGGCGTTAGAATTGTACCTGCTGCCCCTATTGCATGATCGTAAAAGGCGACTAAATTTAGGATCTATCTTTTCTCTTCTTCCTAACAGACTTTGTCTTTCCTAATGCCTCCCTTGGCACCAACTCACTTTTGGCCTTGAGTTGAGCGTTCGCCCCTGTGAGGAAGGCTCTGGGTTCTGTCCCCTGGCCGAGACATACCAAAGTCTATAAAAGTGGTAGTTTCTGCTCCTGCTTAGCGTTCAGCATACAGGGAGTGGGACGACTGGTTCGCCCGTTGTCAGTATAATGTGACCGGGTGGGGTGTGTTGCTTGGTGTCTTCGGCGGCATGCTTCAGTGATATAGCACTATAAAAAGGGCAACAGTTCCACTATACAAGAAGACACAACACGAACATACCGCAGTCTCCCAGTACACTCACCTCGCACAACATACACGCAACACACCGCATCCATGGGAGGCCGTCCTTACATGACCATAGCTGTTAATAGGACGTTAATAAATCAAACAAACAAACACACCCGAACCGGTCACATTATACTGACAAAGAGTTGTCCAACTCCCTATATGTTGACCGCTAAGCAGGAGCAGAAACTACTATTTTCATAGACATCAAGCAACAGATGTATTGTACGTCAGGTACAAAACATCGAGGCAGCAGTTACCGGCTGAAGTCGATTATCCATGGATTCAGTAATAATCCTACTAATGTCCGTCAGCTTCAACAGTTTCCCAGTTGGAGCAGTACTGTTATATAAAACAAAAACGATCTGACATGCAAACGCACACCTCACCCGCTTGCATTACACTGTCAGTGTCCCTCGCCATTTATGCTGGACACCAAACAGGAGCAGAAACTACCTGAAATACGGTGTCTCGGCCAGGGGACAGAACTCAGAGCCTACCTCGCTGGGGCGAGCGCTCAACAGCCAGGGTCATTTTAAGAAACTTTATAGACTTTGGTGTGTCTCGGCCATGGGACAAGACCCAGAGCTTTCCTCACGGGGGCGAACAAGGCCAAAAGGGAGGCAATAGGAAACAAAAAGTCCGTTAGGAAGAAGAGAAAAGATAAGATCTTAAATTAAGTCGCCTTTTACGATCATGCAAAAGGGGTAGCAGGTACAATTCTAACGCCCTCCGAGGACTATAAGAACTCCCGACGTCATTAGCGATAAACATAATAAGTCCATGGAAATAAACATAAAATCATAAATACACTTCAAACATTTTAATAAATATATTCCATCTGGGTTTACAACATTTTAAAATCATAACTACAAATATTGCTGCGTTTAACAAAATAAATGGGGTTTTTCATCCTGGTAACACACATGTACGCACAAAAAATGCGCATTGGGTCATTACCTAATGACGTCTTTATAACGACTTCACAATACATGTTATACATACCACTACACCAACGGGAGTTAAAGGAAAATTATGATCTCATAAAATCCCTTTTTGGTTGGTTAGGGTATAAAGTGTCAGTCCCGAACAAATTGATATATTGGTTGATAATGTAGGAAAATATATTTTAGGCGACATGGAATTGACCGATAGGAGGTAAACAGAAAACAACACTATTGGCTACCGAAATAAAAAGGCGACTACATTTAGGATCTTATCTTTTCTCTTCTTCCTAACTGACTTTGTTCCTAATGCCTCCCTTGCACCGCCTCACTTTTGGTCTCGAGTTGAGCGTTCGCCCCTGTGAGGAAGGATCTGGGTTCTGTCCCCTGTCCGAGACACACCAAAGTCGGCATAAAAGTGGAAGTTTCTGCTCCTGCTTAGCGCTTAACAAACGGAGTGTGGGACGACTGGTTCGCCCGTTGTCAGTATAATGTGACCGGGTGGGGTGTGTTGCTTGATGTCTTCGGCATCATGCTTCAGTGATATATCACTATAAAAAGGGAAACAGTACCACTATACCAGAAGACACAACACGAACACACCGCAGTCTTTCAAAACACGCACCTTGCACTTCACATACTGCATACATGGGAGGCCGTCCTTACATGACCCTGGCTGTTAATAGGACGTTAAAATAATCAAACAAACAAACCGAAAGTATAAACTTTATTTCAGTGTGGTAACAAACATCGTCGATTCCATTTCGCCCAAAAGGTTACGATATTTTTGTATTTAGACCAGGTAGTCCATTTGAAAAAAAAATGATTGAAAGGCAGATGGACATCGATAGAATGCATATTTTAAAGATGCTCCACCGCCGACAGAGCATAAATGATGTTAATCATTTGAACAATAATTGGTGTTTAATCGTGTATAAATATGCCTAATTAACACAAAAAAATAATTTAAAATAATTCATTTCGCCTTTGATGCATGCGCAATCAGTACTTCATTCCATATAAGATTAAGTCTCACGGATTTTTTTCGGGATGCAAGTATTTTTCATATTTTTAGCTTGAAGTAAAATTAGAAGCTCAAACTTTTCAATGGTGGTAATGTTGTAAAGTAAGTTTTTTTTTTATAACTTTTGTAACTGAATAAAAATACTAAATCGTCTGCTCCTGTTTTTTATAGTGAAAAAATACCATTTGTCAGCGGTGGAGCATCTTTAAAGTAAAAGTGGATTACCAGAAGCCTATAAAAGAAGTTCACTTTCCTGTTGAAAATAACGAGGATACCACCATGACCATGATTCATTATATTAGCGCACCAAAAACCTAGCAAGGAAACAACCTAATGCAAACAAAAAAATTTTTCCCGAACAAAGCCTTCTGTTATGAAGAAGATTTACAACATTACCACCATTGAAAAGTTTGATTTTTTACCTTGCTCAAGTCCAAAAAACGAAGCAATTTTGTGATGTATTATGTAAAATGACGGTGAAATATTACACAATGTCATAATATTTTTTGATGCATAAGATTGATAAATAAATACATTAAATAAAACAAATAAATAGAAAATAAATATATAATGAATCATAGACTTATTTCATAGATCGAACCTCACACTATCTGTAATTCCAAGGCTGGATTGAAATGAAAAAATAGCAATAAAACAAAGCTTGGCTCTAATTCTGTTAGTGTAAAGTCATAAGAAATAAAGATACATTTTAACAATAAACTGTTACCCATTCTACAATCCATTTTTCTTACCCTCTCCTTGCCAAAAGCTGACCAGAAGAAGAGGAGTGTGGTATTGGATGCGCGTGTCATTACTGGTGACAATATGCTAAATCAGCTTAAACATAGAAAAGGAGAAGGAAAAGAGAGAAGGGATAGAAAGAAGAAAGAGAGATAGAGGAAAAGAGAAATAAAAAAAAAAGTTCAAAGAGTGTATGTGGTAAGAAAAAGAAAGTTAGGCATGAAGGAAGTGATGATGATGAGGAGGAGAATGTTGTGTGTGGTGTGTGTGCATTGAGAGATCCAGATGATGAAGAAGTCTCTACATCATGGATCATGTGTGATGTGTGGTATCACACTGTGTGTGTAGAGTGTAATGAGGAGGAAGAGAATTTCATTTGTAATGCATGTTAAATCTGGATAATTTATTAGCAGCAAAGTGTATATATATAAATGCAGATGTCAACATATAATAAACTTGTTGAAAAAATAAAACTTAACAACAAACTTTAGCTTCCTAGGAACAATGTACATCTGTATACCTGTATCTGTAGACAACAAATTTAATGTCTTAATTTATTTCAGTAAATGAATTTATATGACTGTCTCTGAATCAAATATTGTTTTTATAAATGTCGCTATTGTTTCAATGATTTTGAATTTCAAATACATGCATTATTTTAATCACATATCTTAGCAAATATTTGATGATGTATGATTTAGTATTTCCTAATAGAAAAACTTTTGTAAATGTCACATACATGTAGCTGTGGTTTAAACAGTGAAAAAATGATAATAACACATTGATCACAAATCACAAAGTTTTTTGTTGTTCATTAATATACCTGGTAAACCCTAATCTTTGTGTGTTGTTTATTGATATATCAAGCTCTTTTGATTGATTGAAAGATGCATCCTTGTTCCGGTTATAATCGATCCGTGATCAAGCTCAATCTATGGTCCGCTTTTTTTGCCGAAATGCTCGAATGTCGGTGAAGACACCCCAAAGGAGCATGGGATGGATTCGCCGAGAGGACGCAGGCCCGTGTTGATAAGGAGAAAACAACAACTTTTATTTTATGTTACCATGGGATATCAAAGTTATTTGTTGTGAGAAGTTCTACAACAATATCTGTTTTTTAGATTATATATATAAGAGATTATATATCATAAGAACTTGTGGCCCGTAATTGCTCAGCATTTTCCAAACAACAGCTGCATATTTATGGATGACAATGCACCTGTACATCGCGTCAGAATAGTCAAAGCATTTAAGGAGTAAAACAACATAAATACGGCCTCCCCTGATATAAATGTGATCGAAAATATCCGTTTCAAGAAGCATTGAAACTCGCGATTCAGCTACTTTGCGAAATTCACCGACTATGGCAAGCATCCCTGTATATTACGTACGAATGCTATACGAGTCAATTCCAGCCCGCTGGGGGTTGACTAAAACACGGAACGATACGATACGGAACAGGAGTATACTAAAGTACGGAACAAGATACGGAAGTTGAACACGATACGAAGTTCCGATACAATACAAAGAGATATACGGATAGTTTCTATTAAAAATAAAGTAATGACATTATAATTTTAGTATATATATAATTATATAATTTTACATATATGTCACTGTATGCTTTGTGATAAATTGTTATGCTACGTCATAATTGTTTCTATGACGTTATTGTCGATATGTCGATATGGCTCAAGCCGAGATAGACGAGAAGTTAGTTGAATCATCATTATCGCCCGGAAATGTTCAATTATTATTGGAAAACGAAACAAAATATGAAGGAAACGTTTCTTTCCGTCCACACGGAGGTTATTGTTATGTATTTAGAGCCAATACACAGGCCGAAGTGAACGATTGGCGTGCTGATGGACACAGATAGTCAAATGAAGGAAGTGCCAAACTGCCCAGAAAGAAACCTCTAGTATAAGGAAACATACTTTTACTTGGTAACAGAGGATGGAAAATCAAAAGAATTTAAAAATGAAGTTTATCAGCGTTTGGGTGAAGGAATACAACCAACGTTAATACATTACATAGGCGACCATACCAAGAGTGTTCCAAGGGCTCATTGGAATACAGCTGTAGAGAAAAAGAAAGTTTTCTTCGGCACAAAGAAAAGTGTGATGAACACTTTAAAGGAAACAGTACAATATAAAGATACACAAAAACTTTACAAAGAAACTAGCAGAACCAAAAGCCGCTAGTATCGCTGAGTTACCACGAAACAACTTCAAAATCTGCGATACAAAATTCACAATGAGAAACGTTTACCACGTGATGCCTTATACAACTTACATGAGTTGGCCTATTCGGAAGATGGATTCGTTTGGGAAATAAGAACTTTTCCGGATTTATTAGCTGTATGTCGTAAAAAAGGCTTAATATAGGAACTTGATAATCTTCTTCATATACCTGGCAATGGGCAGCTTTTGTCCTATGATACAACATTTTCTCTGGGAGAATTCTATGTATCGCCGATACTATTCCATCATATCATTTTCAAAGAGAAATCAGTGGTCCCAGCAGTATTCTTGAGAGAAAATGAGAAAAACACCATGTTGTATTCTTTGAATTGCTAAAAGAAAAATTGAAAATGTTGACATGAAAGCCAGTACCTGCTGCCCCTATCGCATGATCGTGAAAGGCGACTAAATTTAGGATCTTATCTTTTCTCCTCTTCTCAACTGATTTTATCTTTCCTAATGCCTCCCTTGGCACCGCCTCATTTTTGGCCTGGAGTTGAGCGTTCGCTCCTGTGAGGAAGGCTCTGGGTTCAGTCCCCTGGCCGAGACACACCAAAGTCTATAAAAGTGGTAGTTTCTACTCCTACTTAGCGCTCAGCATAACGAGAGTGGGACGACTGGTTCGCCCGTTGTCAGTATAATGTGACCGGGTGGGGTGTGTCGCTTGGTGTCTTTGGTGGCATGCTTCAGTGATATAGCACTACAAAAAGGGTAACAATTCCACTATACAAGAAAACACAACACAAATATACCACAGTCTCCCAAAACACGCACCTCGCACGCAACACACCGCATACATGGGAGGCCGTCCTTACATGACCCTGGCTGTTAATAGGACATTAAATAATCAAACAAACAAACCGATGAAGGGAGAGGCATTATAAATGCTATTGAAAAACTCTACCAAATGTACCATGTCGATAAGAAAGTTTACATGGATGCGGTGAAGAATTTGTTTTCAAGCGACACAAAAGAAGAGTACGAAGATCGATTATTGGAGGTAAAGCCAATGTGGAGTCGACCATTTGCTGAATACTTTGATTCCACATTAAAGCCCCGTGCAGACGCGTTCGGAAAATGGGAGATGTATAATCTAGATCTTTTCGACCCATACTCTGGAATCACCACCAATGCTTCTCAAAGTTAACACATTGCTGAAAGATCTTCAGCACTGGAAGGGGGTGCCTATTGACACAATACTTTTGTCATTTCGGATGTTGCAGATGCCGTCCTGATACAGATGGATACTGATCGCGATACAGATAGACGAGGTTGATTTTTGTTTGTTTGTTTGTTTCATTAACGTCCTATTAACAGCTATGGTCATGTAAGGACGGCCTCCCATGTATGCGGTGTGCTGCGTGTATGTTGTGCAAGGTGCGTGTTTTGGGAGACTGCGGTATATTCATGTTGTGTCTTCTTGTATAGTGGAACTCTTGCCCTTTTTATAGTGCTATATCACTGAAGCATGCCGCCGAAGACACCAAGCAACACACTCCACCCGGTCACATTATACTGACAACGGGCGAACCAGTCGTCCCAGTCCCTGTGTGCTGAGCGCTAAGCAGGAGCAGAAACTACCACTTTTATAGACTTTGGTGTGTCTCGGCCAGGGGACAGAACCCAGAGCCTTCCTCACAGGGGGGAACGCTCAACTCAAGGCCAAAAGTGAGGCGGTGTCAAGGGAGGCATTAGGAAAGATAAAGTCAGTTAGGGAGAAGAGAAAAGATAAGATCCTAAATTTAGTCGCCTTTTACGATCATGGAATAGGGGCAGCAGGTACAATTCTTACGCCCTACCTGCAGGGGAAGCGAGGTTGATAAGTCGTTAGTTAGGGACATAGAATATAGCAAAGAAGTTTGGATCGCTGCTGACAAAACTATTCTTCATGAAAACATCAATATCACTGACAGAAATCTGATTATCAATCCCTTTGGCTGGCTTAATGAAACAATCATAGATGCTGCGATGTCCATCGTTGAAAATCAGTTTCCGAACATAGAAGTATTTGAATCTTCATCGTTAGCAGTGCAACTGGACTTCAAAAAACATAAATTACCCTTCATACAAATACTCAATCGATCTCCGGAGACTGGGGGTTCACACTGGCTCACAGTTACTAACATCAACTGTCAGTCAGCAGAAATAGCTGTTTGTGACTCCGCTTTCAACGATATCGCAAAGATTCAAACAATGGCCTTATGCAGTTTAATACACCCACCAGAACGGGAAATACAGGATACACCCACCAGAACGGGAAATACAGGATACACCCACCAGAACGGGAAATACATGATACACCCACCAGAACGGGAAATACAGGTGAAGATGCTCAACGTTTTCCCACAGAACAACGGGTATGACTATGGCCTATACGCAATCGCTAATATGGTATCGCTTGCGTTTGGACTCGATGTTGTCAAACAGCGATCCGACAGAAAGAAGATGCATTAGCATTTGTTTAATTGTTTGGAAAACAAAGAATTCCGACCATTTCCATCATTACATCCATGCAATGGGAAACGATGTAAACATGTACATGTACATCATATTGAACTGTTCTGCACTTGTAAAATGCCAGATACCCACACACTGTACGTGTTGGGTGATGGTTGCGACAATGAGTTTCATCCTGCATGTATCGGTATGACCGACGAGGAGGCTCAAAAGAAGGACAATTTTGTCTTGAATGTGTGAAAAAGAAATCATCATGAATAAATGTTTATAGGTATTAAGTCGAAAATTTGGCTTGTTCTTTTACTGACAAACACTGATTGTACATGCATCGTATTCGTGTGTATCGTGTTCCGTATCTTGTTCCGTAATTTAGTATACTCCTGTTCCGTATCGTATCGTCTCATTCCGTGTTTTAGGCGATCATTAAAAGAAGTGATACGTATCTCAGTATAATGTGACCGGGTGGGGTGTGTTGCTTGGTGTCTTTTGCGGCATGCTTCAGTGATATAGCACTATAAAAAAGGCAATAGTTCCACTATATACGAAGACACAACATGAATATACCGCAGTCTCCCAAAACACACCTCGCACAACATACACGCAACACACCGCATACATGGGAGGCCGTCCTTACATGACCATAGCTGTTAATAGGACGGTAATTAATCAAACAAATAAACAAGCGTATGAAAGGAAACCTTACTAAATATTAAGGTTTGTTTGTTTGTTTGTTTGATTTATTAACGTCCTATTAACAGCTATGGTCATGTAAGGACGGCCTCCCATGTATGCGGTGTGTTGCGTGTATGTTGTGCGAGGTGAGTGTACTGGGAGACTGCGGTATGTTCGTGTTGTGTCTTCTTGTATAGTGGAACTCTTGCCCTTTTTATAGTGCTATATCACTGAAGCATGCCGCCGAAGACACCAAGCAACACACCCCACCCGGTCACATTATACTGACAACGGGCGAACCAGTCGTCCCACTCCCTGTATGCTGAACGCTAAGCAGGAGCAGAAACTACCACTTTTATAGACTTTGGTGTGTCTCGGCCAGGGGACAGAACCCAGAGCCTTCCTCACAGGGGCGAACGCTCAACTCAAGGCCAAAAGTGAGGCGGTGCCAAGGGAGGCATTAGGAAGGATAAAGTCGGTTAAGAAGAAGAGAAAAGATAAGATCCTAAATTTAGTCGCCTTTTACGATCATGCAATAGGGGCAGCAGGTACAATTCTAACGCCCTACCTGCAGGGCCAAAATATTAAGGTAAGTTTTTTTCCCAATTATAATGCTCAAAAACAGCTTTTGATGTTATAATAAGTAACGTAAATAAAGTGTCATCACGGATGGTAGTTTGGTGTCACGGGTGTCGTCACGGATGGTAGTTTGGTGTCACGGGAAATTGCAATTGAACAGTGAAAATCGCTTCGGAACTCACGTCGCAGATGTACACGGCAGTACTTTTAGCAGGTTGAGTACAATACATTCTTTTGTCAGCTGGTGCCTCTGTGCTCTCAAAGCCACCTTGCTAGTTCAAGTTGCTTTTCTTGTTTTTTTTCGTGCCTAATGGAAACATATTGTAACGATTTCCGCCTCCGGTCCTTTTGTAGGGTCCCTTCGTCAGTATAACGAATGTGGTAGTCGCAGACTATCTGGAATGTCACGTACAAATAATCCTGGCGTCTCCGGAGTACAGCTGTCTTTTGGACGATGGGTTTCTCAGTTAGATTATAGTCTGAGTAGTAGTCATTATTATAATATCAATGAATAACAAAGGCCCGTTTTTAGCTCGCCTATTCGAAGAATGGGGGAGCCAATGTTGTCACCCCGGCGTCGGCGTCCCATTTCACGTTGAAGTTTTTGAGCAAGTTTCTATTTATTAAATGTTTATGATTTGAATACTTGAACATCAACTTCTTCTGAATAGGCGAGCTTTGCTGTTCTCCAACAGCTCTTGTTAAGTATAAATGCTATTATTAAGAAATCATCAGAGTTAACTTACAATATGCAATAGAATAGCAACCTCATGAAATAGGTGAAGTTCAAAGAACAACTTTAACTGGCAAATAATTTAAGAGTTCGAACCTCAATCCATCCACAGATAAATTCACAATAAATATAAAGTAACAGAAAGTTTAGAAACTCTCACTAGGAATAATAAATAATATAAGTAATTGATCATTTAAGGATGTATGAAAGTCAGAGGTCAAAATTTTGGAATATTTAACTTTTGCTCTACCATGGTTATTCAGAGAGAGGAGATGATGCCCGATTCAATTCTGGAAAGAAAACAATATGTTGCTGTGCTTGTTTTTGCTCTAGAGCACTTTGAAAATGGCATGTAATGTGATACCACCTTCAAATCTGAATCCCTTGAAAAACACATGTTTAATGACAATGTTAAAAAAAAAATAAAAAAATAATAAAATCACATATAACATTGGTTTTACTGTCATAACTTTCATACTTTTACAAAATAAAAACAAGAAATATTAGCATTCATTATCTAATATATCATAATTTTAGCCTTTCACTCCATCCTCATTTAAACTAGAGATTTCACTTCCATGCCTGCAAAATCTAGACTAAATCATAAAAAAAAAAATATTTATAATATTTAACTTTTTCTTAAACTCTGTCAAATTAAACAATTAACCTTCAACAATCAAAATTTGAAAAAATAATGATAGGTCGCTGATGAAAATTTTGAGATATTCCAACATTAATTTACCTACCCCCCACCCTACCCCCATTTCAAATCCATTTTTTCACCCAGTTTCTTCATTTTTGCATATCTATTTTCATATAAGGAATAAAGAAAGGGTTCAAAATTGTTGTTAAAATGCTATGAACAATAAAAAATAATTGATTTTAAAATTACTGTATGAACAAATCAGCTATTCAAGTGTTTTCTTCGCATTGTTCAAGTTTGAGAGTTATCTCCCTTGTTCTCTTATTTCCCATAGTGAAAGCAAAGTAGTCTTACATTAATTTTTAAACATCAAAATAAATGGTCAAACAACTGACGTTCGTACCTAACAAGTTTTGTCTGCTTATTCTATTTATACAAGATCAATTTTATAACAATACATCCAATCAATAATGTCACAACAGAACATGGTGTAAGCTATATATTACCTAGTAGGTTACAAAATGAACAGTACTGTATATTGTCTTTAGAAAATGGCTTGATAGGCTGATTCATCGTTTACAAGAAAAAATTCTTTCATGTCCCACTGAAATTAATAAAAGTGACATCAATGCTTAAAACTATAATATAATACTATACCATTACTATATACATGTATATATACTGCTGGTTACAAATTCGAGCCAGGTCCCTGGGACTACATATACATGCATTAGAATGCTAAAGACTAAGAAAGCTAGAAGTTGGAACAAAGATCAAACACCAGCTACATGTAGCAACAATTGTAGTTGCTCAACAACAATACAAGGTCAGTAATGTGTCAAAGATATGATACAGATCTAACACTGCAGATAAAAGTTGTAAACATCAAACTTTTACATTTCACTCACACAAATTTGCAATTGTGAAAAGTAATCCCCGACAGTGCTAACAATTTTAGATGACTTTGTCACTCTTACACCTTTCATACCACACTTCTCTCCAAACACTTTCCTTATGCCATCAACTCCATTTCTTCTGTACGCTAATGCCAGGCAACTACAATTCAAACCACTGCCTGCTACTTTCCTTGCCATAGATTCACTCAAGATCTTTCTGTCTATCAAGGGTTGTAAAGAAGGCAGGTTTGCCCGCACTCTTTTAGAATATCTGTGCATCTCTTTCACATATTCTGTAGAGAAGGTAGCATTTTCATAGGCACTATCAAAAACATTTAGTTTGCTCTCTAAAACAAGAGTTTGCAGTGAAAGCACATCTGCTAATGCATCATGTGCATTGTAGTCTGAACTTCCAGTGACATGTTTCACAAGATTTGGCTGGGAGTAAGACTTTAATCCAGGCATCCCCGTCCTAAAGAGTATTTTCGTGTCCAGGAACCCTGATACACAGCCCAGAAACTCTTCTTGTTTACCCACAGACTCCAAAGCATTCATTAGGAGGGGACAGTCAAATGTCTTGATATTGTGTCCAACAAGGTACAATGGAGGTGGATATTGCTTCAAGAAGGCTATAAGATCTTCTAAAGCTTTGGACACTGATACAGAATCAATAAGATGACCTCCTTTAAACAACTTTCCATTCCTACATGTCAAACCAGTGACTGAGGAGGCAGCAGGGGATATAGCTGTACCTGGAGTTACGTATGTGCTAAATTTATCATCTTCGCACACTGCTGCCACTTGCGTGATATGGGAAGTTCTAGCTGTAAAAGATATCGGGAAACATTACTTGCAATTGCTTAATAATAAAAAAATTGTTCATTGGATGTGTATCGGATTTCTTGTTAGTGGCTAAAATAAAAACTCATTTTTGAAGGGAATATACATGTACTGTAATCTCTATATTTGATGCACTGGAGATTGTCACAATATATGAGGGGCAAACAAACTCTATTATGGTAAATAAAAAACCTTGCCTCCTCAGATATTGTGCCAAACTCCTGCGATTAAAAAGATTATTCCTGCAAAATTTCTGAGAGATCTTATTTAGACTGAGCAAAGTTAACCAAGTGCATCAATGGATAGCTAGATGAATTGGAGGATGAGCCGATACTAGTGAGAGTATGAATATGGAACAAGCTAATAGTAAGTGTTGCAAGCAACAGATATCCCTTGTCGTCGATTACATTTTCTAATCTATAGATGGCAAGTTATTATTTTTACCAGATAACACATAAAAAAATCCCAAGCTGCATCACCACCTATGTGACCACCAAGTTATCGTCTGTAAAGTAAAATTTGTGAAATGAAAACACATCCTGACATACAGATGGAGAAATGGCCGGATAGACAGATTGATGGGGACAAAAATTATAGTCCATCTTGTTTCACCGGCAGAGGACTAATAACGGAATATATATCTGCTATAGAAACTTACCTAACCCTGTACTTTCCAGGTCAAAGTAAACTTGTTTGGACTTTTGTGGTATTGGCGAGGTATTGAGACTAGGCAAAGGTTCTGGATTAGGAATTTCCTGAATGGAATCAACTGGTATGTCCGTTGTATCTATACAAGAGGAATATGAGGTACCTTCTCTAATCTCTTTTGTTGTATTGGCCTGGATCCTGTTAAAAATGAAAACAAAATACCAACATATATAATAAAGTAAAATTGCACAACCAGTTACTTCATGTCAAAGTGACTGCCATTATAAGGAGAATTGTAGTAATCTGATGAAGTTTCACCATCATTTTAGTAATTACCTTGACATTAAATTTACATAATAATTTCCCATTTTAAACTTCTTTACAGAGTTAAGTAAAATGTAAAGAATCATTAAACTAAATCCATTTATGAAATTCAAATACAATAATTCAAATATCTATAAGCTCTATTCCATTTTCAAATGCAGAATTATTTTGTATTATAAAATATATCATACCTTCTTGCATGCAACTCTAGGCGTCGTATTTTGGCTTTTCTTGTGATGCTACATGCCTTACGTTTTCGTGCTTGAAGATCCCGCAGACAGGCAAGTTTAAAAGTGTGTCCACCAGGTGACAATCCAACTTGTCTATGTGTCTGTGATTACAAATTACATACAAGAACTGTAATATTTCACGAATCTATTCATTTCAGACACACATACATGAAGATAAGCTAATCACTAATGTTCAGTTTTTTACCTGGTAGTCATTTTTAATTAGGATATCACTCGCAGGAATTCTGAGGCCATATTTCTCCACTGATCACAGAATTTTCAATCAAATTATCTGCTAAATAAAATGCCTAAAAAAAATAAATGTTGTTTGATTGTTTTTGTAAAATATATTCACCAACAGAATTAAGCGATACAATTAGGGGCCATGGAAATTAAAGGAATTAAATTTACTCACATTGGTTACATAGGAATGTCCAATATTCTTGTGTGCCACACTAGCTGCAACTCTGTGATTAAGACTGGCTGTTCCACTATAGAAATGTGCTTTAGGTGCCTTCGATGCCACTGTTTTATTGAAGGACTCGTTTCCCTGAGTGCTTCCCAATGTGTAGATAGTTTGTCACTTTGATGTTTCAGTGTATCAAATAGTGCAGTCAAAGATGATTGCAATCCCTGGTCTTTCAACTGTTGGCCATAAGGCAAAGCTCTGTACTTTTTGTTTGGGTTTTCTCTATGGGAGCACCAGTTCGGGTCACATTCAGAATGATTTCCAAACACATGTTTAATTATGACATCAAAGCCTTTGCTAATTCCCTTGGAATTTCCCTGATTCTGGCTGAGCATGTAATTAATACACTTTTGTATGTATTTAATCACTTTACTTGTCAGTGATTTATGCTTAACCTGAAGTTTGTACAGTTGTGAAGTAATGTTTTTCCTGACATGATTACAGTCTGATTTCTTGGTGAAATCAGTTTGAAGTGATTTGTTTAACCGCTGAAAGGTTGTAGTGTCATCATCAGCTATTATAGTAGATATCTCATGTCCTGCCTTGTGATGTTTAGTAACCATCTCTATCACCATGTCAGATTCCATAGACTTACTACTGCCATCCCAGTTACATCGACAATCGTGGGATTTCGAGACTTGGCCCTGTTTGCTTGAAACATCACACATCTTGCAAAACTTGCTGCGTACGCTGTATCCGACTACTTTGCCAGTTTGTGCACCAATCATAGAACAGTGACCTGAAATATAAGATATATCTGATATATATAATGTAATCAAACATGTGATCATTATGACATCACTAATGCTTACGTGGACACTTATAATTAAGCATTGAGCGTCTTTCCAGTTGGCATTCATAGGCAATATAAATGCACAGAGGGAAATTCTATGGTGCACGCTAGCACTTCATGTTGAATTTGCCTCTGTCCAGTTAGCATTCATTTTGGCTATGAATGCCAACTGAAAGACGCTCAATGCTTATATTTACATTTAATAACAATTTTAGGAGATTTTTCATCAATTTATAACGAATAAAGAATTTATTGTCGTCGAATACAGGACAGCCATTTTAACAGTCATCTCCTGTGATTGCTGACACGACATTTGTAAAGTCAAAATAAGCAGATAGGAGTTTATAGACTGATGGATGCCAACTGTGCTTGGTTAGGTTACATAATGGAAATATCTACCGTTACATACAGATCTGGTATCTATAATGTATATATACAGACCATATAATGTTTAATGTTTAAATAAACCGCTTCATTGTAATTAAACCACTTTATGCTTTATTTGGGGTACACTCAGCTTTGTTTGGTATATTTCAATAATTTAACATAAACAAGCTATCCTTGAGGGATCTTGGCACCCACCAAAGAACTTTAAATATCAAAATCTAAGATGGCTGCCTTTCGGCCATCTTGTTGATAGATCAGTCCCAAAATGCCACATGCCAAACTTAAGGTCCTAGGGAAACCTACATATGAAATCTGAGACAGATCCCTTCAGATTTTCTGAGAAATAACAGTAATAAGAATTGTTAATGGACAGAAGGACGTACGAACAAAAGGATGAGTTTAATCAGTGGTCTGGCTTCTTCTAAATTGATACACACACAAATGCTTAAAACTTAAAATGCATATAATTACAAACCGGATAAACTGTCAAAGGATCTACCACTTCCTCTCTTTTGCCACGCTCCATCCACACTGACTGTAAGCCTTCCATCACCACTGTTTTCCCTGTAAGACAAATCATACATGATTGTTCAATTTATAGTTACCTAGCTCATTAGTATGCCCATTTTTCTTATACAATGTACAGTGTACCTACGAGAGTATATATATATACTACTAGTTTGTCCCAAGCAATATATGTATACACTCATGTCATCTGAAGTTGTATTACATGGCTGTGTCAACAAAATTACTATTTTCTTAACAAAATTTTATTTTCAGAAACAAAACTAGACAAATCATTTAATGGGAAATTTATCTTCCTGAAGGGTAAATATTTGCTTTATTTGATTGCGAGCAATGTTATTTATCAGCCCCAAGATTAACATGTACAGTAGACCCTGATATCAAGCGCAATGATCAACTTACTAATAATACTAATAGTTGAACAAATTGCTTATACAGGCAGGAAAAGATATTGTTATTTCAACATACTCAGTCAATCTGATCTCTTCAGCGATAGAATTTTCTATGGAATCCTCTGCCACAAGCTCAATTACTGGTCCAATTTCTTTTTGACGGGATCTTAACGTTGGTTCACTAACGGGTGGTATGTTGAGTGACGTAAGAATACTATTAATCTGTCTTCCTCCTACACCAGCATTAATCATTGCTGAAAAAGAAAATAGTTATTATTATAGTTCTGTGTGTAGTTCATAATCTTTGCATTGTAATACAAGATTATGAACATGCGTTCATCAAAAAGTATTTCTAAAATCAATGGTCAAACAATGTTAAAATAACCAATAACCAAAAAATTCCTCACCTTGGGTATTTTTCAGCAGCCAGATTTATAACAAATTAAATCGTGCAATAAAGTGAAAACAATCATTTATCTGCAGATCGCATTCAGTTGGGAAAATTAACAGTGCACATATGTGGAAAGACTTTTTATCAGACACAGACATACAATTATGTAAAAATCATACACTGTACATGCATAAAGATATATCAGGCCAAAAAAAAAATGTCTGTTTAGGGTTACATTGGCAAAAAAATTGGGTCGGGAGGATTTTTTTTAGTGTCTTACACTCTAAAATAATGGCCGCAACCGGAATTTGAGATACAGACATGTATTTTTTTTTTGCCTGATCTACATGTATACATGTACCAGATGTACATGCATGCACATGTAGAATCCATACATGCATGTACAGTATTGCGCATATTGTATTGTACATATTCTCTCGATACATGTATACAGACATATGCTTGTACAGTATTTTATATACAAATTGTTTAGTATATGTATACATTCGGTGTATTATAATACCTGATGCAAGTTTTGTGTTAGCATCCCAGATCCTTCCATGTTGTTTTCCTGTCGGGATATTGTTCATGAATTGACATGAGGTGCATTGTACCTGTTGGATATGAAAACAAAATATGAAGAAAAAATATTATACCTTTTTTACTTGAAATAGTATCCTCATCAACCGCTAAAAGTTTGATTTTAACTTTTACATTTTTGTACATTTACAGCTGTACATTTTTTTTGGCAGTTCTGCATCATGGGTCATTTTATAAAATTTTCAATGATAAAATACAGATGTAGTACATCTAGTATTCCCAGTATAGAAATATTATGAGGGGGATTCGACTGAAATCTTAACTAATTTTTACTGTGGAAGCGGAAATTATAGTATACGACCCGTATATGTTTACTCTGTAACATTGTGCCTACCTTCAGTATAGCAGATAGGCCATACGTGTTAATGGAGGTGGTATTCAATAGATGAAGTGGCTGATGACACTTCTTGCATGCTGACAAGCCATCGGCCAAAACCCCTAGCTCGACAACTCGTCTCCCATGTCTCCAACTGGATATTTCTTCTTGACCATCCCCACCTGCTACACGTACAGCGTACGAGTGGTCAGTGATCACTGGTGAAGACGATTTGTGATCGTCGTCTGCTCCGGCCCCGGGTTCCTTATAAAAACGTAATTTGGCACCCTCGCTAACACTACGCAGCCTTTTCAATTGTTTCTGAGTTTTAAAGCCAGACTTCAATCTTATCTTACCCATGCATGAGTGTATGGCGGTCAATGTTTACAAAATATCAGCGAGCGTTCTTGATCTCTCTCGGCCTGTGTTTACATTGCTTGACAGCTGCGCCGGTTTGCGGCATGTCGTAAAAGATGCCGAAAAATATTTAAATATAAATATATATAAAATATTACTTGTTTTCATCACATTTTCTAACCTAGAATTAAAATTTGTTGATAATAGTTTAAAAAATGTTTTTTATACTACCCTTTTTATTACGACCTCTCATATCCGGCACGGACAGACTTACGACAGATATTGACTTTACAACATCCTTAAATCCAGCGCGAAATTGAGCGTGAACCTTTGTGACGTCATAATAACGTAACTCACTGTTACTCGCAATTCCTCGGAAGTTTTCTACAAAACTAGACAACAACAGTGAGGTGTTCCTAAAGCCGTGCAATATAACATCTCGAACCGTGCAATATTAACGTTTCCATGGAAGCGTGCAATATAACTTCGAACCGTGCAATATAACAAGGTTTTATTGAACGGTCGGTGTAATAGTTAAAAATATTATATTTCTTCATATATAGATTGGTATAAACAAATTATGTAATAAAACAATATAACTAATACTGGCTTATAGATAGACAATTAAAAATAAGTCTTAAGGCAAAACGAATCGTGATGCAGATCCAATAAATAACATGTAGAATCTATGTATATATTACTAGTGATAACACCAAGTAATAACCATTACGTACATTTCGATTCAATATGACTATAGTTGGGGTGAACCCGGTGCCGATCGAACGACTACTGGCTGCCCAGCGCATCAAACCCGGTATTTATACCCAAAGCTGTAATTGACAGCCACGCAGCTGTCAGTGACAACCCAGTGACAGCACGAAGCTGTCATTTGGCAGTTGCTGGCAACCGGAAGCTGTCATCGTAACCAAGTTACGCCAAGAAACTAAAAATCCTTACTACTATAAATACAGTTCTAAATGAAATACTAAAATCATTAACTTATTAGTTTTTACAATAACTGTAACATATTTCCAACTCAATAATGTTCCGGAAATCATACAAAATCTAGAAGAGCCGGATACGACTCCAAATTTACTAGTTTGGCTCAAACGCCGGTCGACCTTCACCTCGTCATAGTTGACGATAATGGCCTTGCAGGTAGGGCGTAAGAACTGTACCTGCTGCCCCTATTGCATGATCGTAAAAGGCGACTAAATTTAGGATCTTATCTTTTCTCTTCTTCCTAACTGACTTTATCCTTCCTAATGCCTCCCTTGGCACCGCCTCACTTTTGGCCTTGAGTTGAGCGTTCGCCCCTGTGAGGAAGGCTCTAGGTTCTGTCCCCTGGCCGAGACACACCAAAGTCTATATGCTTCAGTGATATAGCACTATAAAAAGGGCAACAGTTCCACTATACAAGACACAACATGAATATACCGCAGTCTCCCAAAAACACGCACCCCGCACAACATACATGCAACACACCGCATACATGGGAGGCCGTCCTTACATGACCATAGCTGTTAATAGGACGTAAATTAATCAAACAAACATGCCCTGCAGGTAGGGCGTTAGAAATGTACCTGCTGCCCCTATTGCATGATCGTAAAAGGCGACTAAATTTAGGATCTTATCTTTTCTCTTCTTCCTAACTGACTTTATGTTTCCTAATGCCTCCCTTGGCACCGCCTCACTTTTGGCCTCGAGTTGAGCGTTCGCCCTTGTGAGGAAGGCTCTGGGTTTTGTCCCCTGGCCGAGACACACCAAAGTCTATAAAAGTGGAAGTTACTGCTCCTGCTTAGCGCTCAGCATACAGGGAGTGGGACGACTGGTTCGTCCGTTGTCAGTATAATGTAACCGGATGGGGTGTGTTGCTTGGTGTCTTCGGGCGGCATGCTTCATTGAAATAGCACTATAAAAAGGGCAACAGTTCCACTATACAAGAAGACACAACACGAACATACCGCAGTCTCCCAGTACACTCACCTCGCACAACATACACGCAACACAACGCATACATTGGAGGCCGTCCTTACATGACCATAGCTGTTAATAGGACGTTAATAAATCAAACAAACAAACAAACAAAAAAATCAAACAAACAAAAACCAAAGTCTATAAAAGTGGTAGTTTCTGCTCCTGCTTAGCGCTCAACATACAGGGAGTGGGACTACTGATTCGCCCGTTGTCAGTATAATGTGACCGGGTGGGGTGTGTTGCTTGGTGTCTTCGGCGGCATGCTTCAGTGATATAGCACTATAAAAAGGGCAAAAGTTCCACTATACAAGAAGACACAACATGAATATACCGCAGTCTCCTAAGGCACGCACCTCGCACAACATACACGTAACACACCGCATACATGAGAGGCCGTCCTTACATGACCATAGCTGTAAATAGGACGTTAATTAATCAAACAAAAGTTGACGATAACAACACATTCAACTAAGCATAGGACGAAATAAGCTTCGTACCTATCGAAATAAAACTGTAAGTACATCGATTACTGTTCCGCTTATACTTATAACATAAAAAGCATACATAATATGTAGTGTGGATCTTATAACATATCGTTATAGGACTAAAACTTGTGTTTGAATTTTCAAGCTATCAGCTGATCTTTACAGCTATAAAATTGAACGTACACAAATAACAAGATTTCAACCAAACTTCATCAAGTAGTATGATGTTCATACCTCTGTAAATGCCTTCTTTCCGCAATGGCCCTGCAGGTAGGGCGTTAGAATTGTACCTGCTGCCCCTATTACATGATCGTAAAAGGCGACTAAATTTAGGATCTTATCTTTTCTCTTCTTCCTAACTGACTTTATCTTTCCTAATGCCTCCCTTGGCACCGCCTCACTTTTGGCCTTGAGTTGAGCGTTCGCCCCTGTGAGGAAGGCTCTGGGTTCTGTCCCCTGGCCGAGACATACCAAAGTCTATAAAAGTGGTAGTTTCTGCTCCTGCTTAGCGTTCAGCATACAGGGAGTGGGACGACTGGTTCGCCCGTTGTCAGTATAATGTGACCGGGTGGGGTGTGTTGCTTGGTGTCTTCGGCGGCATGCTTCATGAAATAGCACTATAAAAAGGGCAACAGTTCCACTATACAAGAAGACACAACACGAACATACCGCAGTCTCCCAGTACACTCACCTCGCACAACATACACGCAACACAACGCATACATTGGAGGCCGTCCTTACATGACCATAGCTGTTAATAGGACGTTAATAAATCAAACAAACAAACAAACAAAAAAATCAAACAAACAAAAACCAAAGTCTATAAAAGTGGTAGTTTCTGCTCCTGCTTAGCGCTCAACATACAGGGAGTGGGACTACTGATTCGCCCGTTGTCAGTATAATGTGACCGGGTGGGGTGTGTTGCTTGGTGTCTTCGGCGGCATGCTTCAGTGATATAGCACTATAAAAAGGGCAAAAGTTCCACTATACAAGAAGACACAACATGAATATACCGCAGTCTCCTAAGGCACGCACCTCGCACAACATACACGTAACACACCGCATACATGAGAGGCCGTCCTTACATGACCATAGCTGTAAATAGGACGTTAATTAATCAAACAAAAGTTGACGATAACAACACATTCAACTAAGCATAGGACGAAATAAGCTTCGTACCTATCGAAATAAACTGTAAGTACATCGATTACTGTTCCGCTTATACTTATAACATAAAAAGCATACATAATATGTAGTGTGGATCTTATAACATATCGTTATAGGACTAAAACTTGTGTTTGAATTTTCAAGCTATCAGCTGATCTTTACAGCTATAAAATTGAACGTACACAAATAACAAGATTTCAACCAAACTTCATCAAGTAGTATGATGTTCATACCTCTGTAAATGCCTTCTTTCCGCAATGGCCCTGCAGGTAGGGCGTTAGAATTGTACCTGCTGCCCCTATTACATGATCGTAAAAGGCGACTAAATTTAGGATCTTATCTTTTCTCTTCTTCCTAACTGACTTTATCTTTCCTAATGCCTCCCTTGGCACCGCCTCACTTTTGGCCTTGAGTTGAGCGTTTGCCCCTGTGAGGAAGGCTCTGGGTTTTGTCCCCTGGCCGAGACACACCAAAGTCTATAAAAGTGGAAGTTACTGCTCCTGCTTAGCGCTCAGCATACAGGGAGTGGGACGACTGGTTCGTCCGTTGTCAGTATAATGTAACCGGATGGGGTGTGTTGCTTGGTGTCTTCGGCGGCATGCTTCATTGAAATAGCACTATAAAAAGGGCAACAGTTCCACTATACAAGAAGACACAACACGAACATACCGCAGTCTCCCAGTACACTCACCTCGCACAACATACACGCAACACAACGCATACATTGGAGGCCGTCCTTACATGACCATAGCTGTTAATAGGACGTTAATAAATCAAACAAACAAACAAACAAAAAAATCAAACAAACAAAAACCAAAGTCTATAAAAGTGGTAGTTTCTGCTCCTGCTTAGCGCTCAACATACAGGGAGTGGGACTACTGATTCGCCCGTTGTCAGTATAATGTGACCGGGTGGGGTGTGTTGCTTGGTGTCTTCGGCGGCATGCTTCAGTGATATAGCACTATAAAAAGGGCAAAAGTTCCACTATACAAGAAGACACAACATGAATATACCGCAGTCTCCTAAGGCACGCACCTCGCACAACATACACGTAACACACCGCATACATGAGAGGCCGTCCTTACATGACCATAGCTGTAAATAGGACGTTAATTAATCAAACAAAAGTTGACGATAACAACACATTCAACTAAGCATAGGACGAAATAAGCTTCGTACCTATCGAAATAAACTGTAAGTACATCGATTACTGTTCCGCTTATACTTATAACATAAAAAGCATACATAATATGTAGTGTGGATCTTATAACATATCGTTATAGGACTAAAACTTGTGTTTGAATTTTCAAGCTATCAGCTGATCTTTACAGCTATAAAATTGAACGTACACAAATAACAAGATTTCAACCAAACTTCATCAAGTAGTATGATGTTCATACCTCTGTAAATGCCTTCTTTCCGCAATGGCCCTGCAGGTAGGGCGTTAGAATTGTACCTGCTGCCCCTATTACATGATCGTAAAAGGCGACTAAATTTAGGATCTTATCTTTTCTCTTCTTCCTAACTGACTTTATCTTTCCTAATGCCTCCCTTGGCACCGCCTCACTTTTGGCCTTGAGTTGAGCGTTCGCCCCTGTGAGGAAGGCTCTGGGTTCTGTCCCCTGGCCGAGACATACCAAAGTCTATAAAAGTGGTAGTTTCTGCTCCTGCTTAGCGTTCAGCATACAGGGAGTGGGACGACTGGTTCGCCCGTTGTCAGTATAATGTGACCGGGTGGGGTGTGTTGCTTGGTGTCTTCGGCGGCATGCTTCAGTGATATAGCACTAAAAAAAGGGCAACAGTTCCACTATACAAGAAGACACAACACGAACATACCGCAGTCTCCCAGTACACTCACCTCGCACAACATACACGCAACACACCGCATACACGGGAGGCCGTCCTTACATGACCATAGCTGTTAATAGGACGTTAATAAATCAAACAAACAAAATCTATAGCATTAACTCCAATTTCCGCTTTCTGAAAACCTTGTTTTTGTACACCACTTTTGATATTAAATTTCCAAATCATCTACACATTAGTTTTACACTTATTTTGATTTTGTTTCACAATATTTGAGAATTTCACCTAAATCCCATTAGCTTACTGAATGAAATTGCACATGGTATAAATAAATCCAAGATTGTCCCTAGAGAGGTCGAAACTTAATCAAGACGCTTTCAAACAAACGGCTAAATTGCAAGTCTAGTTTCATATGTCATTTCTTGAACACATCAGACATTGGACAGAAATGTCCTTTTAGCAATAAAAATCACTAAAGTCACTTTATTATATCACTTACTGAAATAAATTAATATAGGAAAGTAATATCCCTCCATCACTGTCGGTGGACATGGTTAAAGTGAATTTACAGATAGTTGTCCAAACCAAAAGCATGCTTCATGCATTCCGTTCACGAATGCTATTCATCACATATAACACAGGCAAAGGTAATTCTATGTTGCCATTGTCTATATTGGATTTGTCATGGTTGAATGCACATTGGTAGAGTTACCTGAGCTCATAGACAAAGACAAAAAACGCGCTTATATTAGAAATAAAAGTGTACTTTATTAACACAAAGACTTGCTATGTTTAAAGTTAGAGATAAGCCCCAAACTGTACAATATATTGGAGAAAGAACAGATCTCAGCTCTGACGGGCCTCGATACAGTTCTTTCTCCAACATATTGTACAGTTTTCGGCTTATCTCCATAACTTAATACAATAAACCAGCCCAAACCAAACCATACTTGTTATAGAACTACAATGTTCACAAACATTATGAAGAATGAAGCATGTTCTAAACATACTGGAACAAACACTTAATGTTATTTAGAATACTAAACTACAACCGTTGGGAAATCCCAGTTTCACAACACTTCCTCTTTGGACCATTTCGCCCCCGAAATGTATAAAGAACAAATTAAAGCATATAAAGTCTTCCCGAGAATCTACACACATACTTTAAAATCCACCCAACCATACACTATCTTGTTAGTTGCAAGTAATTATGTCATATACAGTTAATATTTACATATACATGCATTATGCTTTACAATTATATGTAATTTCAAATAGTTTACTTCTTCACAACTATCACTACACTTCTGATTGTTCACTTTCACAGGGAGTGGGACGACTGTTTTGCCCGTTGTCAGTATAATGTGACCGGGTGGGGTATGTTGCTTGGTGTCTTCGGCGGCATGCTTCAGTGATCTAGCACAATAAAAAGGGCAACAGTTCCAATCTCCAAGAAGACACAACACGTACATACCGCAGTCTCCCAAAACACGCACCTCGAACTTCACACACACTACAAACATAGGAAGCCATCCTTACATGACCCTGGCTGCTAATAGGACGTTGATTGATTTAAACAAACAATTAAATTAAGTATAGATTTTAAAAAAATGATGCTTTATCAGTTAATGACACCAAAGACCTACCTAGTTTCTCAATTGTTTGAGACAAAAGCTCAAAATGTTGCTTCATTACTGACTCGTTTGACATCCTGGTCCTACCACCATCAATAACTTGAGGAATTTCCATCGACAGTCGTGGATGTCGAGATGAAAACTCTCTTAACCATTTGTTTGATGGCCCTGATCCTAGCATTTGTCTCCCGGCCTTGGTTATAATGCCCCTAACAAATGTTTTTATAATCATTCTGATCAGAAACATGGACCGAGCCTGGCAGTAGATAATGTAATTAACTAAGTGCTCTTCTTGGCTCAGAATCAGAACTGTATACATGTATCATTTAAGTGATTCCTGTCTGCAGTATCGCCATTCGGTTTATTTTGTGGATTCTCTCAATTTGTCTTGAGAGGTACTCCTGGCTCGAAATCCTTGATAGTATTTTTGAGATCTTTGGTTTATTTCTTGTATTTTCCTGTGAAATGAGTGTCCTGTGGGTTGGGCGTAAGAACTATACCTACTGCCTCTTATTGGAAAAGCGACCGAATTTTTGACCTTATCTTTTCTTTCTTCCTAGCTTGCTTCTTCATAATGTCTTCAGTGATATAGCACTATAAAAAGGGCAAAAGTTCCACTATACAAGAAGACACAACATGAATATACCGCAGTCTCCCGAAGCACGCACCTCGCACAACATACACGCAACACACCGCATACATGGGAGGCCGTCCTTACATGACCATAGCTGTTTATAGGACGTTAATTAATCAAACAAAACAAAACAATCATAACGTCTCCCTTGACACCAACATTTGGCCTTCTGGTTAGCGCACGCCCCTCTAAGGAAGGTTTTGTATTATGTTCCCCAGGCCGATTCACACCATAGTCTATATTAGTGGTAGTTGCTGCTCCTGCTTGCTCAGCATAAAGGGAGTGAGACTGTTTCGCCCGTTGTAGATATCATGTGACCGGGTAAGGTGTGTTGCTTGGTGTCTTCAGCAGCATGTCAGATAGATAGAAGACAGGCCGATAACCATCTGTCAGAAAGTTTTCGTCCGTCGTACAGAGCTACATTATTGCAACTAGTATAAAATAAGCACGTGGCCAGATGCGTTGCTCGGTTCCTCCGACAGCATTGTTCACTTGAGTCTCCCACAACAAAACACACGCATACACGGGAGTGCCCTGAAGGTAGGGCGTAAGAATGGTACCTGCTGCACCTATTGCATGATCGTAAAAGGCGACTAAATTTAGTATCTTTTCTTTCTTTCTAGCTTATTTTCTCCCAACTGTTTCCCTTGACACCACCTCACTTTTGGCCTTTAGTTGAGCGCTGGCTCCTGTGAGATATGCTCTGAGTTCTGTCCCCTGGTCGAGGACACACCAAAGTCTATAAAAGTGGTAGTTTCTGCTCCTGCTTAGCGCCCAGCAGACTAGGAGTGGGCCGACTGATTAGCCCGTTGTCAGTATTGTTGCCCTTTTTATAGTGCTGTATCACTATCACTAATACGTATACATTTGCTACATGGAACCTCGCGCATTGCAAAGCATTGGAAAAATGAGAAATCGTCCATAGACGTTAAAAATCGGCATTAGAAATTACACTTTATTGTGTCAACCGATTGAGGAACCTGTAATTAAGCACTGGCTTAAGAAAGCCAAAATTTATTATCGGGCATGTGGCTGCTCGTGAGCAATAATTGAGGTGTATTCAGCATCACTTACTATATGTTTTGCTAGCTAGTTTTTACCTCATTCGAATCTACCCACCACCACCCCCCCACTCCCACCTCCACCCCCGGGAAAACGGTGTACATGTTTATCCGGGCTCTACAACAAGCATGTACATGTATCTAATAAGAATGAACCTATATGATTTTTAAACGGTAAAGTATATTTGTTTGTCTTAACAAACTTCCATAGAAACAATTCTAAAATCACATATTATATCAGAAACGTATATACATATATATATATATATATGTGTGTTTCTGATTATATGAAGATACTGCCCCCATTCTCATACAGCCGTGCAAACACAGAAGGCGACAATTCTGCCCTCTGGCCATCTATCGATTGTCACCTTGAGGCACTTGTATAGCTGGATACTGTGGCTTACCTGTATGTTTGACAAGTTATAATTATTGGACCGTGACGCAATATACGGTCAAGATAACTTGCGGGGTTGGGATCATAAACTTATTGGGTGTACCGGTAATTAAGAATCAAAACAAGCTGAATTGGGCACTTGAAGGCAGACTAGCCACCAATTAGTGGAGGACGTCATATAGTTTGAAGTGGATTTAATTCTGCATGATCTTTTAAAGACGTTCAGTTTTTAATAAAGAATATGTAATTAAGCTATTTTTACGTACAATACTTTTAGAAATTAAAATAGCAAGAAAAATATTATAAAAGTGTATATATTTTAATGAAAGACTATCTACAAGGGTATCGCTAGACAACTGATTGATAGGCACCAAATCTTTTTGTTTAAAAGCTATGTATTACCCGGTATATGATTGTATTACTGATAGTTTATTATAAAAGAAAAAGTATCTCAAAAGCACATTAGGACTGTTTTTTGCTGCAATTCAAAGTTGTTTTTGACTTGTGAAAATGCTTGATGTAAATGATATATATATATATTTAATGCAATTTACCCATAAAACATTTACTTTTGAAAACGTAATATAGACAATTTAAGATAAGAAATGGAAACTACTGATATAAAATTAAATAGACATATACTTATGAATATAAATTAATCTTTATTACTTTTGCAGTGAAAAGGTTTTATTCATGTATACTAAAAAATATCGTATTATATTGTTATATATACTGTACATTAAATGTAGATGCTGTAATTAAAAAAATAAACACTTAAAAATTATAATTACATTCTGTATGTATTATTTCCAATTGAAGAACTTATTCTTCCCCGATCCCAAACTGTAAAACATCACCTTGTCTGTCTAGGTCTCAATGTACCTGGACACGATGTCCACCTGTAGTGGACACCATGTTCACACGTAGTGCACTCCGTGTCTACCTGTAGTCTAAATCTTGTGCACTCCGTGTCTACCTGTAGTCTAAATCTTGTGCACTCCGTGTCTACCTGTAGTCTAAACCTCGTGCACTCCGTGTCTACCCGTAGTCTAAATGTAGTGCACTCCGTGTGCACAAGGGTGTAACCTTTAGTCTACTACCAACTGTATCTTATTATAGCATAGTAGTGACTAGTTTATATCGAGGAACTATAGAAGCCACGAGGCTGACATCCATTTCCTTATTGGTGATCAATCAATTTCAGTTCAATACAGGCATATGAATGTATTTACATGCACATATATCATCAGGTCTATAGGTTAACCGAACTCGTAAATTTTTAATATATAGCTAGGAATGATTTGTATGTAAATACACACAGTGACACGCTTGTCTCATTGGAAATATGTGAAGAATCAAAGTAAAAAATCAACGGTATTGTCCTAATCTCGTCTAAAATGGTCGTTTACAAGTGTACGGTTTGTTAAACAATGTTTGGGCCTTCTGAATTACGTTAAAAAATCATATGACTTTGATCATGTGACTTCACGAAAGACTACACACGAACAACATGGCGGACATCAGGTTGTTTGTGTTTTTAGTGTGTGTTATACTCCCATTTTGCGTCTGTACAAAGTACGAACCGACATGGGAATCCCTCGACAGTCGGCCCCTTCCGGGCTGGTACGATGACGTCAAACTAGGGATTTTCATCCACTGGGGTGTATTCTCGGTGCCAAGTTATAAGTCGGAATGGTTTTGGTGGTACTGGCAGGGAACTAAACAGAAAGATGTGGTGGATTTTATGAAGGAGAACTACAGACCTGACTTCACGTACGCCGACTTCGCCTCACAGTTCACTACCGAGTTCTTTAATGCAAACGAATGGGCAAACATATTCAAGGCATCTGGAGCAAGGTAAAATGTTTACCTAGTCACTCGGCCACTTTAATTGTATGATCAATTGATCATTACTACAATGTCACGATGTATAACTATAGCCTTTAGACTGTTAGAGATATCACTGGTTTAGCTCCAAAAATAGAAATTTCAACATCTGTAAATTTCTTATTTAATAACATATCTTTTTTCTTAAGGTAACAGAGACGGTCCCATTTATCTGGGTCAGCAAATAAACAGGCTTTTAATACAATAGCTTCGTACATGACACAATACATTGTGTATGTGTTTTAAAATCAAACAAATAGTTTAATTATATATGATGCGTAGTGATAAAATCTTGCATGAACACCGCCACTGTCAACCTCAGCCTGAACCAGAAATACTATCTGGCAACTTGCATACAATGTACGCCACAGTACGTATATCTTATTCATAATTGATTAATGAGACATCGTATGGTAAGTATTCGTTTTTGCACTATCCGCCGGGAACCAATGTGATACTAATTTTTAACGTTTGTATTACTTTTTATGTTACATGAAGATCATTCAGCTGCTGCTTTCTAACTTGTTCGTGTAACTCTTCGTTTACGGGAGGGGGGCGTAAAGATATGAATGAATAGTTAGATGGCCAAGGTATACGTATAGACTATTCTACAGGCGTGTAACACTATAGAGGTAAAATGAGAAAGACCAAACTTGGAAGAGGTACTTGTTCATAGATGTCAACAACCATCCAAGAGAACGACGCTTGGTAAATCAAGAGATGCCGAAGATGCTGTCGTCTTATGTTTTCAATATACCGCAGTCTTCCAAAACACGCACCTCGCACAACATACGCGCTACACACTGCATACATGGGAGGTCGTCCTAACATGACCCTGGCTGTTAATAGGACGTTAAAATAATCAAACAAACAAACAAATATCTTATGTTTTCCGCCATCGTCCTAATTATCGCGAGTTGGTTGAGCGCTAGACGGCAAACCAGCGAATTAGATTGCGCAGGAATCCTGCATTTGTTTGATATTGTAACCTCGCCATTCAGTGATGCAGCAATGTGTCAAATTGATAAATCAATCGCCCATCGACCACACGAAGACATAATAATTTATCGAATTAAGTCAAGCTTGGAAAGTTTATTACAAATTAATTTGCGTGTTTCTTGTTTGGAGAAACTGCAAGTGATCGAAGGTGTCGAAGAGGAGTCTGCACCAAGAACAATCTCAAGGAATTCTTCGCTATACGTATCAGCAAATATGGTTATTCGACAAGTAGCTGTGAAAATCTAGTCTTGGTTTTCCCAGAATTTGTCTAAATTATTTTTAAAACAATTTATATTAGGTGATAATATAACAGATTCAGGTAGAGAGTTCCAAATTCTGATAGTTCTTGCAGTAAAGTAGTTTTTAGCTCGCCTATTCGAAGAATAGGGATAGCTAATGTTGTCACCCCGGTGTCGGCGTCGGCGTCGGCGTTGGCGTCCCATTTCACGTTAAAGTTTTGGAGCAAGTTTCTGTTTCGTCAATTGTTTAAGCTTAAGTCATCATAAATGTTTATGCTTTTATTTTCCTAATGTGTATGGATGCTGAACGTGATAATACAACCAATTTGGGGTCCATTAGGGGGATTTTGAGTCTGTTAATTTGTCAATTTCCATGTTTAAATAGTAAATACTTGAACATCAACTTCTTCTGAATAGACGAGCTTTGCTGTTCTCCAACAGCTCTTGTTCTTCAATGTTGATATTGAGTGTAGAGGGTAGAGTTCTTTTTTAGTTTCCTCTAGCACTATGTTTGGGGGCCACATCTGACCATAAGCTTATACAGTTACAGCAGTCTTAATCACATGATCCAGAAATCATTTTGAACACCTCAATCATGTCCCCACGCATACATCGGTATGATAAACTGGGCAATTTCAGTTTTTTCAGCCTTTCCTCGTATGGCAATTTCTGTAGTCCGGGCAGGCATCTGGTGGCCCGTCGTTGAACACTTTCTATCAGGTCGATTTCCTTGTTTTTGTATGGATACCAGATTGAACTTGCGTAATCTAGCTGGGACCTGACCTGACAAGTGATTTGTATAATTGTATAAATAACTTTGTGTCTATAAAATGAAATGTTCTACGTAACATACCAAACATTGAATTGGCTTTTTTTTTTACTTTGTTGCTGATATGGTTTTCAAAGCTTAAATCTGACACAATAGTTACCCCAATGTCTTTCTCACTTGCTGTAGTCAGTAGTTGTTTATTCATTAAGTTGTAATGGTGGTTTGTATCTGTAGACTTTCCAATATGCATGTGTTTATATTTGTCCGGGTGCATTTTTAATAACCAATCTTCACTCCATTTGCTCACGGTATCCAAATCGTTTTGCAGGATTTTCCTATCTTCTTCGTTGGATATAATTTTGAAAATTTTTGTGTCGTCTGCAAAAAGATATATCTCGAATGTTACTAGATTAGGGAGCTCATTAATGAAGATGACAAAGAGAAGTGGTCCGAGCACTGAACCTTGTGGTATTCCAGAAGTGACTTTTGTCCACTCTGAATCTTCTCCGTTAACTGTGACTTTTTATGACTTCCTATAAGAACGTTTGAGATCCAAGTGATTAGTTGACTTGAGAAGTTTTATGCGCCTAGTTTATTGAGGAGACGTTGGTGAGGGACCGTGTCGAAGGCCTTCTTGTAATCCATATATATGCAATCAATAGCATGACCATTGTCCAGTGCATGTGTCCATTGATCTAAAGCTTCAAGTTATTGTAGAAAGTGGACCTTCCTGATATGAAGCCGTACTGTTTTATAGAAAAATACTTGTTGGTCCTTATGTGTTTCGTTATGTGCTCCCTTATTATGGTTTCCAGTATTTTACATACAACTGAGGTTAGACTGACCGGGCGATAATTTCCAGCTTCACATCTGTCACCTTTTTTGTATATGGTGCAGACTTGCATTTTTCCAATCTACATGTAGTGGTAGATCTCCGGTGGACAGTGACTGATTGAACAGGATTGTTAGCGGTATGCTTATAGAATTTGCTGTGTTTTTCAAGTAGTAAGGGTGAAGTTCGGCCAGTCCGGGTGGTTTCTCTGTTTTAAGCTTTGAAAGATAGTTATATACTTACTGTCTGTATATACTTACTGTCTGTTGACTTGGAGAGGTATCCTCAGAGTTTACTAGATTAGGGAGCTCATTAAATAATGTGCTAATATACTAATGTATGATTCAGTGAAATGGATTTAGATTTTTCTAATTCAGCTATTTCGATTTATATGTTCAACAGCTAAATGTAAGCTAATGTATGTGTTGTGTTTTAAGGTTCATGTAATGGCTTTAACCAGTGATATTTTGCAAGCCTAAAACGCATTACTGTGCTGCAATTGAACAGAACTAATTTCATTAATTGTTGGTATATACCCTGGCTAACTGTCAGTCTTACTGTTGATAAGTAATTTGTGAAGCTGCTTGTAAATTTCAGTAAAATAAGAGAAAAATGTATATTTCTGGAGAAGACATAGAACTCGTGTGAATTGCATTGATGGCACCAAATAAACATGCTATCGTGTTCAGTAGTGACTATGCCAGGTACTCCAACAGTTTGTTTGGCAAAATCGGACCAGCAAATAGCGCAGGAGCCTATTGTTGTAAATGCAAATGGCTGCTTTAAATGGCGGATCACAAATATAGCATATAAGAAGACATTTTAATTGATACAAGTGCTCTTATATACACTATAAGGTACTCTGAACATGACAAGAAGAATATTTACGAAAACAAATAGTTAAAATGTGGACTTTGAGGCTCTTTCCGGAAATTTGCATTTTTCGCCCCAAACAGATTGTTTGAACTATTTTTTTCGTGAAGAGTCTTCTTGTTATGTTCAGAGTACCTTATGGTGTCTATAAAAACATTTGTATCAATTGAGATGGCTTCTTATATGCGATATTTTCGATCCGCCATTAATAGCAGCCATTTGCATTTACTACACTAGGCTCCTGCGCTATTTGCTGGTCCGATTTTGCCAAACAAACTGTTGGAGTACCTGGCATATTCACAACTGAACACGATGGCATGATTATTTGGTTCCATCAATGCAATTCACACGAGTTCTATGTCTTCTCCAGAAATATACATTTTTCTCATATTTTACTGTATTTTATACGCAGCTTCACAAATTACATATCAACAGTAAGACTGACAGTTAGCCAGGGTATATACCAACAATTAATGAAATTAGTTCTGTTCAATTGCAGCACAGTAATGAGTTTTAGGCTTGCAAAATATCACTGTTTAAAGCCATTACATGAACTTTAAAAGAAACTTAGGGCATTTTACAAAACAATATAAAACTGAACTTTTAATTCTTGGAATATTCTCCGGCAAATACGTAGCGGTTTTTACTCTCTGTTAAATTGTGGTTGTTGTTTTTTTCCTAACATCTAATTATTCCGTTGAATGCCTGAAGCAAATAGGCCTAAGCTATGTGTTTCTTTGAAAGCACGTGGTTTTGACACGAAATACGAAACATGACTTTTGGAAAATAATTGCGACCATCGCCATCGCATGTCAACTGCGTGAATCTTTGGGGTGCGGTGTATCGATCATATGACTGCGTGATCATGTGAACCGTATTGTGTAAACAGACAACATGGCGGACGGTCGGTTGTTTGTGTTAATTGTCCTGGCATTGTTTTCATCGTCTTATTGTCTGAAATACGAACCAACATGGGAGTCACTTGACACTCGACCTATTCCAGGCTGGTACGATGATGTCAAACTAGGAATCTTCATTCACTGGGGAGTTTTCTCGGTGCCAAGTTTTTCATCGGAATGGTTTTGGTGGAACTGGAAAGGCATGCCTCTTCCTGGCATTGTTCAGTTTATGAAAGAAAATTACAGACCTGACTTTACCTATGCTGACTTCGCCTCACAGTTCACTACCGAGTTCTTTAACGCAAACGAATGGGCAGAGATATTCGAGGCGTCTGGGGCCAGGTAAAATGCTTTGCGATCACGTGCACCCAGGCGTGAAAAAAACTTGCATAACCATAGTATTAATTTAATCATGCATGTACTGAGGTCTATTGTGCATGTTTTCTTTGCGTTATCAGTTGTAATATGATCGATTTAAAAATAGTCAACTTGAAAATCAATGCAGAACTGTCATCTATATTTTTATAGGCATCTAATATTCTATATACCTGGCAAAGAAAACTCAAATGAAATCCAGTAGGGAAATTCGAAAATGTCAGATAATTAAGTCTGTTTGCAGTGTTTAGTTTCTTCAGTAATTTTTGGTACATTGTATATCCATGTAGTACATATCGTAATTCCTCATCATTACTCATCTGCATGTACATACATGTAAATAGATATGCATGTACATGTTAGCGACTACTGCATCGTTTTATCATCAGTGCAAACAATGCATATCTAACATAATCCATGAATTTTTGTAATATGTGATAAGAACTACACAACTGCTTTATTGCCTCGCATTGGTCTCTTTTATCTTCGTATTATATTCTCCAAGCATAATGTTGCTTTTATAAGATTGTAGTGGTGAGACCTTGCAAAACTATAATTAATCAATTATACATAATCTTGATATGTTTAGTGAATAAATGATAAATCATTGAAATGTTGTGATTTAAATTTTGTTCAACTTTCTGATGTACTGTATGTATATATATATATATATATATATATATATATATAGCACATAAAGGATCTTGACAAGGGATTCATAATGTGTGTGTGTGTGTTTTTTTTTTAAATATAATCCATTTGATTATACTGATAACTTTGTCAATGGCAAAATCTTTTGAAAAGATATACATGTGTAGAATATATATACTGATATATGTTTATGTATGTACATATGTATACATATATTGATTTGTGAAGATCTAGCTAGAGTAAGTTAATTTTTTGAAGAAAATATAAATGGCTTTGAATATATCTGATGATCATTAAAAAGATATTCTTAATCATATGGTGGTTTGTGGAATGGTGACAGATATCCTAATAATGTATTTTATTGTTGTTTTAGGTATGTTGTGTTGACCAGTAAACACCATGAAGGATTCACCAACTGGCCGTCTAAATATTCCTTCAACTGGAACTCCAAAGCCACTGGACCAAACAGGGACCTTGTTGGTAAGCCTTGTGATGTCTCGTAGTAAAACAGACATTTTCTGAACATGTATGTTCTGTATTCCTCTAGAAACTGTTTCTATAATTCAAAGTTGATGAAAAGTCAACTTAAATTTGTCATTTGAATTTTGCTGGTATCATTTCTCACTAAAACCAAACTTTCACATATATTCTTAAAGACAGCTATTTTTTTTGTATCTATATGTAGAACAAATAATCATACCATATGCATACTGTCACTCCATTTTGACGACGATGGCGACCATCTGTCAGAAATCTTCCATCCGTTGTCCAGAGCTACACCACCGCAGCTATCTGTATAATTGTACATCTCTATCAAAATGTCTAAATCTTGCACCTTGAGTTCGGGTTTTCAAAATTAAACAATATTTATCTGTACATTTTTGGTGTCAAAATTGCTTATTTGCTTCTAGTTTTATGATTGGCTTAATCTTGTAATGTGGTATCTTCATCAAAAGGTGGTATAGTGATAAATGGTAACATACCACGTATTCATAATTTAGAATAATACACCTTTTATAATTACATGCTTTTTAATACCACAGATGTTTCAAAACTTCCCATAGTAAAGATTGCCTTGTCATTTACATCATATCTTTAGTGAGTCAGTGTGCACTTTAAGTGGTAACACTAAATCATGCAACTATGAAATGATAAATTGTGTCTTTTATGTTTGTAATGTCATGTTTTGATGAAAATCAATAAAATGTAAGTGATAAAAAGAAAATGTCTTAATCTGTTATGAGGCTATTGTGAAAACTACTTTTTGAGGGTAAACATGTAAAATAAAAATTATATAATAGCTTCCTAATTTACGGCAGATTCTGAAAATCTTTCAAATATTTTAACTTGCTACAAGAGCAAGATGTAATACGTATTTTACAATTCTTCTAGGTGAAATACGCCCACAGCTAACCGTAGCAATCACAGACATCAAAGTATTGGACTTATACCACTCCATTTTTGAGTGGTTTCATTCACCCTCTCACCCTCCAGGACAAAGCTTCACAACTTCACTACCAATATATTTGATCCTGTTATGAAATTATCTTCTATTTAATCAAAGTAAACTTACTCTTCATAGCAATGTTAAAATTCAACATCCACAATAGCAATCATGGTTTGGCACTGTCACATACCTAAAACAATCTGCTGTCTTTCTGCACCTGAAACTGTCACTAGGAAATGATTTACACTTAAAGATCTCTGTGATTGTAATATATAGGCTGTGGTTATTTGAATAATAAAAATTCAGTTAACACAAAGACTGTTTCATAATAATAATAATTAATAATAATGATAGAAATCATTGGCTTTGCTAACTGTGATAAGATATTCAGTGGAATAAGTGTGTAACATGTATACAATTTGTATACTAATAAATCTAGTTCATTTATGAAAATAAAATTTGGTAATGTTAACGTTGCTGTCATCATTTTGGAAGAAAAGTCTGGTACATAAGTACATGTGTGGGTTTGATCTTGCTGTCCATTTACTAACATGTCGGCAGCGAAGATTAACAATTTTACCATACACAATTTGACAATCATACACATTCTGGTTTTATCAGATCACTTCAACAGTTCATTTATGCTGCTTTTATTGCATGATATGTATGCAGGTTGCACTTTATGGCACAGTTTTATGACACTTCTCACATTTTCATGTTTGGTGCTCAAATCACTTTAATCTTAACTGCAGAAAAAATAAGCCACCATATATAGGTTTTAAAGTTTTTATCGGTAGAAATTTTTATCATCCAAAATTATTTCCTTGATGAAATTCTCACGCTACTTCTAATGAAAGATTCTCTTTAAGACTTTATTGTGTTCGTTAAGAATAAGAGCTTAATGTTATTGGTTCATTAGAACAAGAACCTGCCCGAGTTGTATGAAATTGTTGAGAAGTACAAACCAGAGGTTGTCTGGTCCGACGGCGACTGGGAGGCACCCGATACCTACTGGAGCTCTACTAAATACCTCTCATGGCTCTACAACGAAAGGTACGGTTGCCATAGTTACCTGGACACAGAAGAGTTCCAATATCATAGAAGGAGTAATGGTTCAGCTCTGAGTGTCTGAAGCAGATTGTTTATACATCACGCTGTGTAGATATTTTGTTTTCACATTAAACGTCATCTGTGGAAAGAATCTAAAGGAAGAAAGATTGGATTTTTTATCCCATGATGAAAAGATCATCAGAGATAAGTGATCTAGGAAATGAGGCTGTCTGTTTGGAGAAGGAAATATCCTTGCAGGACACAAACGTGGATCTGATTGAAGAGAAAGGGACCTTCTCTGGAGAAAGAAATGGACAAAAATCACAAAATGTCACAAAGACTGACATTAACAGTTTGTTAATACTCTGCATTCTGTGTATGCCTGGTCGCTTCTTCTCTGCTTTTGCCGAATTATCTTTTTTTTTTTGGTTATCTGAATTTATTGGAAAGTTTCAACGTTGAATTTTAGTCCTCAAGTTTGTTGGTTAGTTGTGATGGACAAGGTGATGGATTTTGATTTCTACAAGATTTTATTGTTTTATTGATAACATATATATATTCATCAAATGGATGTTTACCATTAAGTTCTTTCCATGCTATCAGGAGATTTAAAGGAAAGTTAAGAGATGTCAAACCAGTGTATGGTTACTTATCTTTTCCAGTAGGAAAAACATGTTTACTTTTTGCCTGTAATATATGTGTGTGAACAGCTGTGTCACCAAGTGTTTGTTGGGATTTTGGGTATTTTCCCCATTTCTATAGTTTGGAGGTCCATCAGGATGTGGCTATATAGTTTCAGATTTTTTGTGTGTGTATTGCTTCATTGCGCTAACAGAAAATTGTGGCATTGAAAATAATGTTAAGTTTGCTTTGCTTAAATATATAAAATATAATCTTAAGAGTAACAGACTAATGCTATCATTGTAGTTAGTGGTGGTCAGCATATTCACCTATTACAGTACTTGTATTACCTCTATATTCTCTGCACCTTTGTGTGACGGGTGGAAGAAGCTGCACACTTGTATTTCATTTCGTCACTGAGGTTGGTGTGGACAAATCTATCTCACATTTGAGAATAAGTTAGCAATTACACTTTCAGGATTAAAAGATTACCAGAATTACAATTTTCAATTTGTACGATCCTACTTTTGTCACACAAAAAAAACCTTGGAAGAATTAATATAATGCAACATAGACAAACGCATACCAGTAGTTGGTGAAGTACTACTACTTGCAGAAATAACACATGACGTAATATGAGGACATATTAAGTCAGTGATTAGATATAACACATATGTTGTCAACATTACAGAGTAAGACCCTGCCCGAGCTGTTTGAGATTGTTAAAGCCTACAAACCAGAAGTTGTTTGGTCAGATGGAGATGCTGCACCGGACACCTACTGGCAGTCCACAAACTTCCTCAGTTGGCTGTACAATGAGAGGTACAAAATCCTACATCTGACTTATCTTCATCTTTTAGACGCTAAGATATCCAAGGGAAGATAACTCTATTATGAAGGGGAGATAACTATTTTCTGATTGTTTGCCTTTTCAACAGTCCACATAATTTCCTCAGCTGACTTTATTTTATAGTATTGAAGACGTAGCACACTGTCTTACGTAACAACTAGATCCTGCATATGAATGATTTTATCAACATTTGGTCGATAAGATATTCAAGGGAAGATAACTCTATTTTGATCTACACAGCAGGACCTTTACTTCATGCTCCATGAGACCAGAGTTGAACCATTACTCATTCAAGATATCTATACATTCGTATTTACTGTAACTGTGATATTGCATTATCTCAGTATCTGTAGAAAACCTCATGCTTTGTAAAAACATTACCACATTCATTGTATTTTATGCCATTAATTTCCTTAATTTGTATCTGTTTAAGAACTTGAAATGTTATTAAATAACTATTTGTTTAAATGGCAAAGAATCACAGTACTGTTGCTGTTTGCAGTAAAGTTTGTTGAAATTCAAACCCACACATTAAGGTGTGTAATAATAAAACTTGTGTGACTGTTACAGCCCAGTGAAGGATACTGTGGTCGTGAATGACCGATGGGGCAGCGGCATTTCTTGTCATCATGGTGGATTTTATACTTGTGGAGATAGGTTCAACCCAGGTAATGATATCAATATGGAGGTTTTGATTCAATACAAGTTTAATGATGCTAGCAGACAAAATATTTTGACTGTTAAGAAATAAAATTACACCAGAATTTTTTTCAATGCTAGCTATAGTGAAACATACTTCAGCAACCACTGCTGCATAGAGACCACCTGTGCATAAAGAACATTTTCTCAGGGTACCCAATGTTCAAACACAATTTGACCTGTGTATAAAGACCACTTGGCTATAGAGACCACTTTTCCCTTGTTCATTGGGTGGTCTTTATAGTCAGTTTGTCTGTATATACATAATTTATGTTTCAGTCCTGTATCAATTTATGTTTCAGTCCTGTATCAGTCTCTTTGAATGGCCTTTCCTTGTAAATCGAATGTAAATATGAAATCAGTGCTCTCTTTTTAAATAGAAAATTTGTCTCGTAGGTGTTCTGCAGAAACACAAATGGGAGAATGCTATGACAATCGACAAGTACTCCTGGGGATTCAGACGTAACGCAAGGCTCCAGGATTTCCTGACAATGGAGGAACTGCTCAAGACTTTTGTCGGCACAGTCAGGTAAATAATCAGAAAATTCCTACATGTCTGCAGTATAGCACATAATGGATACCAATGTACAGATGTATTTGTATACTACTAAGCATAAAAGATTAATGTGTGTACATGTAGATAAGAATAGAGCTATCGATTATCTTGTAAATGTATCAGGAATTACAAGAGATAATGCAATGGTTGAAAACTGAAAAGGAGTGGGGGGGGGGGGGGGGGGGGTGGGGGGGGTCATGTCCTGCCTTCTCGGAGTACTTCAGGTTTTCTTGTGGCGTCACAACCCGTGTATGGGTCTAATGTGGATTTTTCAGTGACTATACTCTTCAGCTTCAACAAATATAAATTCTAACCATCGCGTATGAATTTGTCTAAAGATATTCACCAAAAAGGTCCAAAACCATATCGCTATAATATATACACTTGTGATATGTACCATTCTGGTGATTTTCCTCTCCTCTGCCTGTTTTAGCTGTGGCGGCGTGGCGGTAACATGCTGATGAACGTTGGCCCAACCAAAGATGGAAGAATCATACCGATCTTTGAGGAACGTCTGCGACAGATGGGTTCATGGCTGAAGGTGAACGGAGAGGGAATATATGGCAGAGGTCCGTCCCTGGGTCTCACCAAAACGACACCGTCACCTCAGACATTTGGTAAGTAAAACAATTCATTACAAACGGAAAAGTGATGTCAATGTCATGAAATATTTCTTACGGAAAATGTGTTATTTTCTGATTGTAAATCACGATAATAAATATACTGGTCTCTCATACACATTTGTATAGCATTGAACAATGAAACTTCCAAAAATATAAATCTTTTAAAGCATTTATCATTCTTATACTACAAAAATATTAAAATCTGTAAAAAATCAGTGATTTCTTTTGTGATTGTATTGATTGATAAATAGAAAAGATCTGACTGTCACTTACCGATGTGGTTTATGTGAATTGAGCATGTGTAGTGACAAACAGAGGTGGTACTTCCCCTAGGTATGACCCCAATGAAGAAGTGGTCCCTGCCGGCACGGATGTCTATTGCTGTGGCCCTACAGGCCAATGTGGCGCCAGACTCAGGTGTCCTGAAGCTCGGCACGACTCCAGCAGCCCACTTCAGGGGGCTGTCGCTCGAATGTGCATGTCTCTGGCTTGGGTTAGCCCTGGTAAACCTGACTCATTACCAGCGCGGGGGTATGGCTGACAGGGTTATTTGTCATTGACCTGATGTCATTTCTACACGGGCTCTGTGTTCCTTTCAAAACGGAGACTTGATGCCATGTCTTGGGCTTGGTCATTTTAAATCACTCGGACCTGTCTGCAAACTAGTTGACCAATCAGATAAGGAATCGGAGGATTGGCTTTGAATAAATCAGGGGTTTATGGAGCATACATCACAAAATTGCTTCGTTTTTTGGACTTGAGCAAGGTAAAAAATCAAACTTTTCAATGGTGGTAATGTTGTAAATCTTCTTCATAACAGAAGGCTTTGTTCGGGAAAAATTTTTTTGTTTGCATTAGGTTGTTTCCTTGCTAGGTTTTTGGTGCGCTAATATAATGAATCATGGTCATGGTGGTATCCTCGTTATTTTCAACAGGAAAGTGAACTTCTTTTATAGGCTTCTGGTAATCCACTTTTACTTTAAAGATGCTCCACCGCTGACAAATGGTATTTTTTCACTATAAAAAACAGGAGCAGACGATTTAGTATTTTTATTCAGTTACAAAAGTTATAAAAAAAAAACTTACTTTACAACATTACCACCATTGAAAAGTTTGAGCTTCTAATTTTACTTCAAGCTAAAAATATGAAAAATACTTGCATCCCGAAAAAAATCCGTGAGACTTAATCTTATATGGAATGAAGTACTGATTGCGCATGCATCAAAGGCGAAATGAATTATTTTAAATTATTTTTTTGTGTTAATTAGGCATATTTATACACGATTAAACACCAATTATTGTTCAAATGATTAACATCATTTATGCTCTGTCGGCGGTGGAGCATCTTTAAAATATGCATTCTATCGATGTCCATCTGCCTTTCAATCATTTTTTTTTCAAATGGACTACCTGGTCTAAATACAAAAATATCGTAATCTTTTGGGGCGAAAATGGAATCGACGATGTTTGTTTACCACACTGAAATAAAGTTTATACTTTCGGGTTCGTTTGTTTGATTATTTTAACGTCCTATTAACAGCCAGGGTCATGTAAGGACGGCCTCCCATGTATGCAGTATGTGAAGTGCAAGGTGCGTGTTTTGAAAGACTGCGGTGTGTTCGTGTTGTGTCTTCTGGTATAGTGGTACTGTTTCCCTTTTTATAGTGATATATCACTGAAGCATGATGCCGAAGACATCAAGCAACACACCCCACCCGGTCACATTATACTGACAACGGGCGAACCAGTCGTCCCACACTCCCTGTTTGTTTTAAGCGCTAAGCAGGAGCAGAAACTTCCACTTTTATGCCGACTTTGGTGTGTCTCGGACAGGGGACATAACCCAGATCCTTCCTCACAGGGGCGAACGCTCAACTCGAGACCAAAAGTGAGGCGGTGCCAAGGGAGGCATTAGGAACAAAGTCAGTTAGGAAGAAGAGAAAAGATAAGATCCTAAATGTAGTCGCCTTTTTATTTCGGTAGCCAATAGTGTTGTTTTCTGTTTACCTCCTATCGGTCAATTCCATGTCGCCTAAAATATATTTTCCTACATTATCAACCAATATATCAATTTGTTCGGGACTGACACTTTATAACCCTAACCAACCAAAAAGGGAATTTATGAGATCATAATTTTCCTTTAAGGATGTACACCTCTGAGAAGTCAAAATTTTCTTGTATTAAACTTTTTTTCTCATATGGATTTTTGGAAAAAGGAGTTTGTACCATAAAAGAAAATGGAAGAAAAAACATATGTCCTGTGCTCGTTTTTGAGCTTTTGTCACTCAAAGACACCCAGTTGACAAAATATTGGATTTTATGGTAATTTTGCCGTTTTGGCCATATAAGTTAGAGATTAAAGCCATAATTTCTTAATGAGGTGTTTGATTATGTATGAATGTTTGTAGAATTCATTTTCTAGTAGTCTTTCTTTAAAAATATACCAGTTTTGATCAATTAGACTAATATTTTTTCTCAGAATAACAACATATGCTACCCCTACCCCTTAATTTTGTGCAACAAAATGCACCATTTTCAGCCATTTTTGCCAAATTTAACCCTTTATAGAAAAAGTTCTGGTATTAAACTTTTGTTATTATTTTGCATATCAATAGGGAAACGGTTGTTCTTTCTAAATCAGGAAGAAAAATTGGGGGTCCGTGTGTGCTTACTTTTTTGCCCCATTTGAATTTTTGTTATTTTTCAGTATTTTAGAGTAAAAAAAAAAAGTGCCCAAATTACCATTAAATGTAAAAAATAAAGTCACAAAAGTGTATTTTTTCACATATTAATGCTCAATATTTTAATTACTACGAACCTAAGTAACGAATTTCGCAGCAAATTTTAGCTAAATACAGCAAAAAATGCTGGCGCAGTAATGATTTAAGTAAAAACAATTTCAGTAAAAAATGTTAAAAACTGTGGCTCTACTTGAAGCGAAAAAAGACACAATTTCAAAATGGCCGCCAAATGGGTCATTTTCTTAAAATCCCCGTTTAAAAAATCTACTAAAAATAGAAATGTAATTTTTTGACAAAATTTGCATCTGGCAACTTGCTACAGATACTGATAAATTATATTTGAAAATCTCATAACTTCTTTGATCTATGTTGAAACGAGACTTCAATGGGACTGAAACCTCAGAAGAATACATCCTTAACTCTCCGTTGGTGTAGTGGTATGTATAACATGTATTGTGAAGTCGTTATAAAGACGTCATTAGGTAATGACCCAGTGCGCATTTTTTGTGCGTACATGTGTGTTACCAGGATGAAAAACCCCATTTATTTTGTTAAACGCAGCAATATTTGTAGTTATGATTTTAAAATGTTGTAAACCCAGATGGAATATATTTATTAAAATGTTTGAAGTGTATTTATGATTTTATGTTTATTTCCATGGACTTATTATGTTTATCGCTAATGACGTCGGGAGTTCTTATAGTCCTCGGAGGGCGTTAGAATTGTACCTGCTACCCCTTTTGCATGATCGTAAAAGGCGACTTAATTTAAGATCTTATCTTTTCTCTTCTTCCTAACGGACTTTTTGTTTCCTATTGCCTCCCTTTTGGCCTTGTTCGCCCCCGTGAGGAAAGCTCTGGGTCTTGTCCCATGGCCGAGACACACCAAAGTCTATAAAGTTTCTTAAAATGACCCTGGCTGTTGAGCGCTCGCCCCAGCGAGGTAGGCTCTGAGTTCTGTCCCCTGGCCGAGACACCGTATTTCAGGTAGTTTCTGCTCCTGTTTGGTGTCCAGCATAAATGGCGAGGGACACTGACAGTGTAATGCAAGCGGGTGAGGTGTGCGTTTGCATGTCAGATCGTTTTTGTTTTATATAACAGTACTGCTCCAACTGGGAAACTGTTGAAGCTGACGGACATTAGTAGGATTATTACTGAATCCATGGATAATCGACTTCAGCCGGTAACTGCTGCCTCGATGTTTTGTACCTGACGTACAATACATCTGTTGCTTGATGTCTATGAAAATAGTAGTTTCTGCTCCTGCTTAGCGGTCAACATATAGGGAGTTGGACAACTCTTTGTCAGTATAATGTGACCGGTTCGGGTGTGTTTGTTTGTTTGATTTATTAACGTCCTATTAACAGCTATGGTCATGTAAGGACGGCCTCCCATGGATGCGGTGTGTTGCGTGTATGTTGTGCGAGGTGAGTGTACTGGGAGACTGCGGTATGTTCGTGTTGTGTCTTCTTGTATAGTGGAACTGTTGCCCTTTTTATAGTGCTATATCACTGAAGCATGCCGCCGAAGACACCAAGCAACACACCCCACCCGGTCACAATTATACTGACAACGGGCGAACCAGTCGTCCCACTCCCTGTATGCTGAACGCTAAGCAGGAGCAGAAACTACCACTTTTATAGACTTTGGTATGTCTCGGCCAGGGGACAGAACCCAGAGCCTTCCTCACAGGGGCGAACGCTCAACTCAAGGCCAAAAGTGAGTTGGTGCCAAGGGAGGCATTAGGAAAGACAAAGTCTGTTAGGAAGAAGAGAAAAGATAGATCCTAAATTTAGTCGCCTTTTACGATCATGCAATAGGGGCAGCAGGTACAATTCTAACGCGGTAACGCCCTACCTGCAGGGTGTGTTGCTTGGTGTCTTCGGTGGTATGCTTCAATTATATTGCTCTATAAGAAGGACAACACTTCTACTACAGAAGAAGACACAACACGAATATAGTGCAATCTTTCAAGACACGCACCGCGCACTCTATACACGCTACACACCGCATACATGACCCTGGTTGTTAATAGGACGTGAATTTAATCAAACAAACAGGCAAACTATGTTTTGTTTAATGACGTGTAAACTGTTTTGTACATATATTGTAAATGACGGTCGCCAGATAATAGTTATTAAATATCGGAAAATATCCAACAGCCCATGCACAACATTTCTTGTAACATTCCTATATTGTATTTTCTAATTAAATCTAATTAATCTAAATAGTTAGCTTGACACGTTCAACCTTCTCCAGGATGACGTCCGAATGGCTAGGTTCAGTCTCTCCACGATAGCTTCTGGGTTATAGCACTATAAAAAGGGCAACAGTTCCACTATACAAGAAGACACAACATGAACATACCGCAGTCTCCCAAAACATGCACCTCGCACTTCACGCGCGCTACACACTGCATACATGGGAGGCCGTCCTTACATGACCCTGGCTCTTAATAGGACGGCAATATAATCAAACAAACAAATTCTGGGTTGGCTTCTGTTTTGATATTCTCTCTAAGTTGCTGGTACAGTTTGGTCCTGTAGGTAGGCGTAAGAATTGTACCTGCTGCCCCTATCGCATGATCGTAAAAGGCGACTAAATTTAGGATCTATTTTTTTCTCTTCCTTACTGACTTTATCTTTCCTAATGCTCCCTTGGCACCGTCTCACTTTTGGCCTTGAGTTGAGCGTTCGCCCTTGTGAGGAAGGCGCTGGGTTCTGTCCCCTGGCCGTGACACACCAACGTCTATAAAAGTGGTAGTTTCTGCTGCTTGGCGCTCAGCATACAGGGATTGGCACGACTGGTTCGCCCGTTGTCAGTATAATGTGACCAGGTGGGGTCTGTTGCTTGATGTCTTTGGCGGCATGCTTCGGTGATATAGCACTATGAAAAGGGCAACAGTTCCACTATACAAGAAGACACAACATGAATGAATATATCGCAGTCTCCCAAAACACGCATCTCGCACAACATACACGCAACACATCGCATACATGGGAGGCTTCCTTACATGACCATAGCTGTTAATGGGACGTTAATTAATCAAACAAATAAAAAAAAGTATCAACACATGTACTTAAATCTTCTCTATACAGCAATATATTGTTTTAAATATAAAATGGACACAGGTAGAATTGTCCCTCCTGTATGTTGTCTGTTGGTTTTATGCATTTTGTGTGTACCCAAAAGTCTTGGCATCTATCACAACCAACCTGGATTGTCCCTCCTGTATGTTGTCAGTTGGTTTTACACATTTTGTGTGTACCCAAAAGTCTTGGCATCTATTACAACTAACCTGGATTGTCCCTCCTGTATGTTGTCTGTTGGTTTGACACATTTTGTGTGTACCCAAAAGTCTTGGCATCTATCGCAACCAACCTGGATTGTCCCTCCTGTATGTTGTCTGTTGGTTTGACACATTTTGTGTGTACCCAAAAGTCTTTGGCATCTATCACAACTAACCTGGATTGTCCCTCCTGTATGTTATCTGTTGGTTTTATGCATTTTGTGTGTACCCAAAAGTCTTAGCATCTATCACAACCAACCTTAATTGTCCCTCCTGTATGTTGTCAGTTGGTTTTATGCATTTTGTGTGTACCCAAAAGTCTTGGCATCTATTACAACTAACCTGAATTGTCCCTCCTGTATGTTGTCAGTTGGTTTTATGCATTTTGTGTGTACCCAAAAGTCTTGGCATCTATTACAACTAACCTGAATTGTCCCTCCTGTATGTTGTCAGTTGGTTTTATGCATTTTGTGTGTACCCAAAAGTCTTGGCATCTATCACAACCAACCTGGATTGTCCCTCCTGTATGTTGTCTGTTGGTTTTACACATTTTGTCTGTACCCAAAAGTCTTGGCATCTATCACAACCAACCTGGATTGTCCCTCCTATATGTTATCTGTCGGCCTTACACACTTTGTATGTCTTGGCATCTATCACAACCAATCAGGAAAAAAAAATCAGAAGAAAAATCATTTAACCAAAATACAAATGACTGAATGTACCAATAATACCTTAAGCAGGTTTGTTTTGAAAAAAAATATTTATTTCATGTATATATCAACATTTAAAATTAAATTCAAAATAAATGTCTTTAAATGAATCAATTCATAAAAAAGCAGATATCAATGCAAATTTACCTTCGAAGAAGAAAAAAGAGAATATCCCAAATTTATTCGCTTGCCTTTTACCCATTAAAATGTACCTGTTACCCCGTGTGCATTATCTTTAAAGGCAAATATATCTATTCTTTCTAACCAACTTTCCTAACATCTTCCCTTGACACCGCCTCACTTTTAACCTTATGTTTAGTTCTGGCCATAGTCTTTAAAAGTCGTAGATTCTGTTTACTGGTTGCTAATTCCAGCGTTCGTTTGACGTGGAGATTGCATGGTCAAAAATACGTCACCAACTTGCAATCTAGACTTTATCCAGACAATTAATTTTGACAGCTTCCTTCGTATGACCTATAGTTATCATGCATCGTCTGTCGTCATGTGCCGTGTGTAAACTTTTCATTCAAACAACTTCTCATTAACCGAAAGGCCCAGGGTACTGATATTTGGCCTGTAGCATGCTGGGATGAAGGACTACCAAGTTTGTTAAAAATGAATAACCTTGACCTTCATTAAAGTCACAGGGGTCAAAAATTTTCAACTACTCAATAACCGAAAGGCCCAGCGTACTCATATTGGGCATGCTGGAATGAAGGGCTACCAAGTTTACTCAATGAATGACCTTGACCTTCATTAAAGGTCACAGCGGTTAAATGGGCTAAAATCTTTAAATGACTTCTAGTGAATAACTAAGAGACCTGATATTGGGCCTGTTGCATGCTGAGATGAAGGGCTACCACGTTTGTTCAAATAAATGACCTTGATCTTCATTCAAGGTCACAGAGGTTAAATCGGCTAAAATCTTTAAGTGACTTCTTGTGAATAAGAGTTCTAGAGTGTTGCTTGGTGCCTTTGGCGGCATGCTTCAGTGATATAACACTATAAAAAGTGCAACAGTTCCACTATACAAGAAGACACAACACGAATATACCACAATCCCCCTAAACACACACCTCGCACAATACACGCAACACACCGCATACATGGGATGTCTTCCTTACTGAGCATAGCTGTTAATAGGACGTAAATTAATCAAACAAACAAAAGACCTGATATTGTGCCTGTGACATGCTGGAGTGAAGGGCTACCACGTTTTTTCAAATGAATGACATTGATCTTCATTCAATGTCACAGGGGTTAAAAAGGCTAAAATGTTTAACCGACTTCTTGTAAATATCTAAGAGGCCAGGAAACTGGATATTGGAATTTTAGCATGGTTGGGATCAAGGGACCTTCATTCATCAAATATATCAGAACCTGAACTTCTTTTATTAAAAGAGTTATTTTGTTTGCCACTATATTCTTTGAGGTGTTGTATTGAGCCAACAGTCAGATGACGGTTAAGGCCTACAAGCTTTAAACATTACTGACATACACCATTGTTTACATCTCTATCACTTGACACTTCGAGAATGTAAACTTCTTTAGTGACATAGCTCTAAAAATGCAAGAGTTACACTATATAAGAAGACGCAAAACGAACATACCGCAGTCTCCCAAAACACGTACCTTCCACTTCACACACGCTACACATTGCATACATGGGAGGCCGTCCATGGGATGACCTTGGCTGTTAATAGGACGTTGAAATAATCCATGAAATAAACAAACTTTGATGCTTATTTTTCAAACAAAAAAATATTAATGAGAGACAAGAGGACCAAGGGCCTGAACGGTCACCTGATTTCGGATACAGAATAAAACAAAGACATAAAAACACTATATAATGGCCCATCAGGGCCTTCAGTCAGTGGTTTTATATAGAGGACTTTTTAATCTAAGAAGATCATTTGGTTCCATCAGTTCTTTGGCCCTGCAGGTAGGGCGTTAGAATTGTACCTGCTGCCCCTATTGCATGATCGTAAAAGGCGACTAAATTTACGATCTTATCTTTTTTCTTCTTCCTAACTGACTTTATCTTTCCTAATGCCTCCCTTGGCACCGCCTCGCTTTTGGCCTTGAGTTGAGCGTTCGCCCCTGTGAGGAAGGCTCTGGGTTCTGTCCCCTGGCAGAGACACACCAAAGTCTATAAAAGTGGTAGTTTCTGCTCCTGCTTAGCAATCAGCATACAGGGAGTGGGACGACTGGTTCGCCCGTTGTCAGTATAATGTAACCGGGTGGGGTGTGTTGCTTGGTGTCTACGGCGGCATGCTTCAGTGATATAGCACTATAAAAAGGGCAACAGTTCCACTATACAAGAAGTCACAACACAAACATACCGCAGTCTCCCAGTTTGTTTGTTTGTTTGATTTATTAACGTCCTATTAACAGCTAAGGTCATGTAAGGACGGCCTCCCATGTATGCGGTGTGTTGCGTGTATGTTGTGCGAGGTGAGTGTACTGGGAGACTGCGGTATGTTCGTGTTGTGTCTTCTTGTATAGTGGAACTGTTGCCCTTTTTATAGTGCTATATCACTGGAGCATGCCGCCGAAGACACCAAGCAACACACCCCACCCGGTCACATTATACTGACAACGGGCGAACCAGTCGTTCCACTCCCTGTATGCTGAACGCTAAGCAGGAGCAGAAACTACCACTTTTATAGACTTTGGTGTGTCTCGGCCAGAGGATATAACCCAGAGCCTTCCTCACAGGGGCGAACGCTCAACTCAAGGCCAAAAGTGAGGCGGTGCCAAGGGAGGCATTAGGAAAGATAAGTCAGTTAGGAAGAAGAGAAAAGATAAGATCCTAAATTTAGTCGCCTTTTACGATCATGCAATAGGGGCAGCAGGTACAATTCTAACGCCCTACCTGCAGGGCCAAGTCTCCCAGTACACTCACCTCGCACAACATACACGCAACACACCGCATACATGGGAGGCCGTCCTTACATGACCATAGCTGTTAATAGGACGTTAATAAATCAAACAAACAAACAAACAAATCAGTTCTTTGAATCCAGAAGAATATTTTTGAAATTCTAGCTCTTTTGGTCCCGTCCCTCTGGCCCCTGGGGTACAGCCAGGACCAATATTGATACGATGTTAAAATGCTATCTCGGGCTAATAATTCTAAACCAGTTTGACTCATTTCCTATGAAAACTAAGGAAATAATGTTCATAATTGTGTTTTTCCTATATAAACTTTAAGAAATATAACCCCCTTCCCAAGGGAAAAATCTGATATTCCAAGGACCATGAAATTCACAATTCTTGTGAAGAGCCTTAAAACCTTTCAATCTATGAAAGTTGTTATTTTTATACGTAACTTTCACCCGATGTTGTCGTTACCAAAAAGTTAGAAAGTGTAACTTGTTATGATCGCATGGAAGATGGCACCGTTTGACATTTATTACATACTATTTTTAGGTCACCTGACTAAAGGTCATGGTGACCTATTGCGATAGCCTTTTGTCCGTCGTCGTCCGTCGTGCGTTTTTGTTGTGAACACGATAACTTGAGTAAATGAGAACCGAGATTGATGAAACTTTGTATGTAGCTTAATATTAACAAGATCTCGGACGAGTTCGAGTTTCAGGGTTGCTGGGTCAAGTTCAAGGTCACTGCTACTATTTTTAGAAATTCCCTATAAGCACTCTAGCGGCTTCATTCCTTGAGTGATTTTGATTACACTTCACACATAGACAAAGGATCATAATATCTCGGACAAGTTTGAGTGTGAAGATTGCCAGACTAAGGTCAAGGTCACTGTTACTGTTGTGAACACGATAACTTGAGTAAATGTGAACCGAGATTAATGAAACTTTGTATGTAGCTTAACATTAACAAGATCTCGGACGAGTTCGAGTTTCAGGGTTGCTGGGTCAAGTTCAAGGTCACTGCTACTATTTTTAGAAAATTCCTATCGGCACTCTAGCGGCTTCATTCCTTGAGTGATTTTGATCACACTTCACACATAGACAAAGGATCATAATATCTCGGACAAGCTTGAGTGTGAAGATTGCCAGACTAAGGTCAAGGTCACTGTTACTGTTTTAGATAATTTCTTTGTCAGTACTCTAGCGGCTTCATTCCTTGAGTTATTTTGATCAAACTGCACACAAATACAAAGGACTGAAAAAGTTTGAGTTTCAAGGTTGCAGGGTCAAGGTCACCGTCACTATTTTTAGAAAATCCTTTTCAGTGCTCTAGCGGCTTCATTCCTTGAGTGATTTTGATCAAACTTCACACAAATTTAAAGGACCATAATATTTTCGACAAGATATAGTTTCAGAATTGCCAGGTCAAGGTCAAGGTCACTGTTACTATTTTTAGGTCACCTGACCATACGTCATAGTGACCTACTGCAATAGCCTATTGTCCATCGTGCGTTAACTTTAATTTGTGAACATGATGACTTGAGTAAATGTTAACCGAGGTTGATGAAACTTTGTATGTAGCCTTATATCAACAAGATTTCGCACGAGTTCAAAAACGGGAATTATTCGACAGTAACGTACAAGTTATTGCCCTTTGTTCTAATTTTATCATTGTGCTTGTCAACAAGATAACTTTGGTAAATGTGAACTAATTTTGATGAAACTCTGTATGTAGCCTTATATCAGCAAGATCTAGGATGAGTTTGAAAAAGGGAATTTTTCGACGGTAATTGTATTATAGAGTTCATGTCCTTTGTAATAATGCTATTATTGGACCTTGTGTTCTAAAGATATTGTGGTGCTTTATCAGAATTGTGAATTTTATAACCCTTAGCCTCTTTGTTTGCCCCTGGGGAGGAGACTTAAGTTTGCTATAGTTTATATTGAATACTTCTTGGGTATATTTTGTTTATTTTCTACTGGAAATTGTTCAAACTTTTAATTCACATTATAACCACAAGAGGACATTTTGCTATCATGTCATTTTGACCCTGTCTCATCCCCAGAGACTGACGGGTGGAGCCCAGTGGGGTCCAAATGGCTTAAATTTTTAGGTCACCTGACCATAGGATGATAAAATTAAAAAGAAAAATAACCATATGTCAGTTATGATAAATTGTTCCAGTATGCAAATTCATCCAATACCTCATTGCATACAGAGTTTCATCAACGTCAGTTCATATTTACTTCAGCTTCTGTGTTGTATACAGGAGAGAAAAAAATAACACACCATGTGTTAAAGTCCCTCATAGCTATTATGTTGGCCCTTAAATGACAAATTACTGTTGGATGTCAGGTGACCGTTAAGGCCCATGGGCCTCTTGTTATATATATAAAATCAAAATTTACATTGTTTTTTTTTTAATTCTTACTTGCCTATATTTTAACCAAATCTTTTAGATACAATCATTACTTGTCTTCTGTCCTTGAAACTGTTGCATGACTTGTAGTTTGGCCTTAAATGACCTTAGTTCTCAATGGGCCATAAAACGATTTACCCACTATTTTGTAAAAGTCAGATTTGACTTGTGTTGCTTCTGCTCTAGTTGGAACGCGTATGTATGTCTTTGCTAAACCAGCGATCGCCGAACACACGGAAAATACAGTTCTTGGCTCTTCGATATTCCAACGCTATCACCTATTAACTTGAAAAATGCACATCTCCACGTCAAAAGAACTTGCTTTAAAGGAAAAGTGAATTGTTCCTCAACGTTGGTCTCATGATGATGTTTATGCTGGTGATAAACAGCAAAGATGGTTCCTGTACCTGTCAAACACTTCTTCCGTACACAAACACTCGTTTTCTTCTTTCCCTTCGCCGGTGTCTCAATCTAGCTAACGTCGCCATATTTAAGGTTGCTAAGCACTTCTCTCAAAATATTGAGGAAAAACTCGCGTTTTACGTTTGAACAAATAAAATTGGGCTAAAATCTAAAGAGTTGAAGAATGGAATTACAAGCCATTTTGAAGAATTACAAGGAATATGAGGTAATCCTCAGATTTGACGAAATCTCAGGATTTAAGATGGTTTATAAGCCTGATGGGTACAATGGGTCAATATATAGTGTTTAAGTCTTTGTTGGGTCAATATATCGTGTTTAAGTCTTTGTTGGGTCAATATGTAAGTGTAAGTTTGTTTGATTTATTAACGTCCTATTAACAGCTATGGTCATGTAAGGACGGCCTCCCATGTATGCGGTGTGTTGCGTGTAGGTTGTGCGAGGTGAGTGTACTGGGAGACTGCGGTATATTCATGTAGTGTCTTCTTGTATAGTGGAACTTTTGCCCTTTTTATAGTGCTATATCACTGAAGCATGCCGCCGAAGACACAAAGCAACACACCCCACCCGGTCACATTGTACTGACAACTGGCGAACCAGTCGTCCCACTCCCTGTATGCTGAACGCTAAGCAGGAACAGAAACTACCACTTTTATAGACTTTGGTGTGTCTCGGCCAGGGGACAGAACCCAGAGCCTTCCTCACAGGGGCGAACGCTCAACTCAAGGCCAAAAGTGAGGCGGTGCCAAGGGAGGCATTAGGAAAGATAAAGTCAGTTAGGAAGAAGAGAAAAGATAAGATCCTAAGTTTAGTCGCCTTTTACGATCATGCAATAGGGGCAGCAGGTACAATTCTAACGCCCTACCTGCAGGGCCAATAAGTGTAAGTCTTTGTTGGGTCAATATATAGTGTTTAAGTCTTTGTTGGGTCAATATATAGTGTTTAAGTCTTTGTTGGGTCAATATATAGTGTTTAAGGCTTTGTTGTGTCAATATATAGTGTTTAAGTCTTTGTTGTGTCAATATATAGTGTTTAAGGCTTTGTTGGGTCAATATATAGTGTTTAAGTCTTTGTTAGGTTAATATATAGTGTTTAAGTCTTTGTTGGGTCAATATATAGTGTTTAAGTCTTTGTTGGGTCAATATATAAGTGTAAGTCTTTGTTGGGTCAATATATAGTGTTTAAGTCTTTGTTGTGTCAATATATAGTGTTTAAGGCTTTATTGTGTCAATATATAGTGTTTAAGTCTTTGTTGTGTCAATATATAGTGTTTAAGTCTTTGTTGGGTCAATATATAGTGTTTAAGTCTTTGTTGGGTCAATATATAGTGTTTAAGGCTTTGTTGGGTCAATTTATAGTGTTTAAGTCTTTGTTGTGTCAATATATAGTGTTTAAGGCTTTGTTGGGTCAATATATAGTGTTTAAGTCTTTGTTGTGTCAATATATAGTGTTTAAGTCTTTGTTGGGTCAATATAAGTGTATAAGTCTTTGTTGGGTCAATATATCGTGTTAAAGTCTTTGTTGGGTCAATATATAGTGTTTAAGTCTTTGTTGTGTCAATATATAGTGTTTAAGGCTTTATTGTGTCAATATATAGTGTTTAAGTCTTTGTTGTGTCAATATATAGTGTTTAAGTCTTTATTGTGTCAATATATAGTGTTTAAGGCTTTATTGGGTCAATATATTGTGTTTAAGTCTTTGTTGTGTCAATATATAGTGTTTAAGTCTTTGTTGGGTCAATATATAGTGTTTAAGTCTTTGTTGTGTCAATATATAAGTGTATAAGTCTTTGTTGTGTCAATATATAAGTGTATAAGTCTTTGTTGGGTCAATATATAGTGTTTAAGTCTTTGTTGTGTCAATAATATATAGTGTTTAAGTCTTTGTTGTGTCAATAATATATAGTGTTTAAGTCTTTGTTGTGTCAATATATAGTGTTTAAGGCTTTGTTGTGTCAATATATAGTGTTTAAGGCTTTGTTGGGTCAATATATAGTGTTTAAGTCTTTGTTGGGTCAATATATAGTGTTTAAGTCTTTGTTGGGTCAATATATAGTGTTTAAGGCTTTGTTAGGTCAATATATAGTGTTTAAGTCTTTTGTTGGGTCAATATATAGTGTTTAAGTCTTTGTTGGGTCAATATATAGTGTTTAAGTCTTTGTTGGGTCAATATATAGTGTTTAAGTCTTTGTTGGGTCAATATATAGTGTTTAAGTCTTTGTTGTGTGTCAATATATAGTGTTTAAGTCTTTGTTGGGTCAATATATAGTGTTTAAGGCTTTGTTGTGTCAATATATAGTGTTGAAGTCTTTGTTGGGTCAATATATAAGTGTAAGTCTTTGTTGGGTCAATATATAGTGTTTAAGTCTTTGTTGTGTCAATATAAAGTGTTTAAGGCTTTGTTGGGTCAATATATAGTGTTTAAGGCTTTGTTGGGTCAATATATAGTGTTTAAGTCTTTGTTGTGTCAATATAAAGTGTTTAAGGCTTTGTTGGGTCAATATATAGTGTTTAAGTCTTTGTTGGGTCAATATTTAGTGTTTAAGTCTTTGTTGTGTCAATATATAGTGTTTAAGTCTTTGTTGTGTCAATATATAGTGTTTAAGGCTTTGTTGGGTCAATATATAGTGTTTAAGTCTTTGTTGTGTCAATATAAAGTGTTTAAGGCTTTGTTGGGTCAATATATAGTGTTTAAGTCTTTGTTGGGTCAATATTTAGTGTTTAAGTCTTTGTTGTGTCAATATATAGTGTTTAAGTCTTTGTTGGGTCAATATATAGTGTTTAAGTCTTTGTTGTGTCAATATATAGTGTTTAAGGCTTTGTTGGGTCAATATATAGTGTTTAAGTCTTTGTTGTGTCAATATAAAGTGTTTAAGGCTTTGTTGGGTCAATATATAGTGTTTAAGTCTTTGTTGGGTCAATATTTAGTGTTTAAGTCTTTGTTGTGTCAATATATAGTGTTTAAGTCTTTGTTGGGTCAATATATAGTGTTTAAGTCTTTGTTGTGTCAATATATAGTGTTTAAGTCTTTGTTGGGTCAATATTTAGTGTTTAAGTCTTTGTTGGGTCAATATTTAGTGTTTAAGTCTTTGTTGTGTCAATATATAGTGTTTAAGTCTTTGTTGTGTCAATATATAGTGTTTAAGTCTTTGTTGGGTCAATATATAGTGTTTAAGTCTTTGTTGGGTCAATATTTAGTGTTTAAGTCTTTGTTGTGTCAATATATAGTGTTTAAGTCTTTGTTGGGTCAATATATAGTGTTTAAGTCTTTGTTGGGTCAATATATAGTGTTTAAGTCTTTGTTGTGTCTATATTGGTTAAGTCTTTGTTTCAATCTGTGTAAGAAGTCATAGATCAGGTGGCTGTTAAGACACTTGGGCCACTTGTTACTTCTTTCTTGAAATCTCCTCACTTATTTGCATTCAGCTGAGTGATCGCCTCTTTCAGGAAGACTCTGGATTCTGTCCTCATGCCTATATACCATAATCTATAAAAGTGGTGTTAATAGGACGTTAATCAATCAAACAAACAATCAAACAAACAAATGCTCAGCAGAAAAGGAGTGGTTCGTCAGTTTAAGTAATGTGAGCGGGTGGATGAGCTGTTCAGTATCTCTGACGGTATGCTTCAGTCAGATAGCACTGTTAAAAGGGAAAAGAGCTCCACTTTTACAAGGAGATACAACACGAATATATACCACAGCTCCCAAAATCATTCACACATTCAGCACACTGCATGCAGGGCAGGAGAAGACGTCCTTACAAACCAAACCATGTCCCGATCACTGGAACCAGCGCATTCCTCTTTAGGCGCAAACGCACTGAACCTCACTGTCAGACGGATCCAATGCCAAGTAAAAGTAAGATCCTTAATTTAGGATTCAATTCTAACGAACTACTTGCAGGGAATTTACACATTTTTGCCATTATGTTGACAATGGGAAAGTCGTCTAACTCGCTATATGCTGAGCGCCAAGAAAAAAGAAGGATAAATTTACCGAGCCATTAAGATGGTTTTTTATTAGGCACTTGTGACCATGCAAATAACTTGTATTTTGATTAAATTGATTTGGCTTTGACGTAAAGACAATGGTTGTTAATATAACCAAACAAAGTATCAAACCAGTTTTCAGCTTTAGTCTTACAGATTGACTATTAATTGGCCCTGCAGGTAGGGCGTTAGAATTGTACCTGCTGCCCCTATTGCATGATCGTAAGAGGCGACTAAATTTAGGATCTTATCTTTTCTTTCTTCCTAAATTACTTTATTCTTCCTAACGTCTCCCTTGACACCACCTCACTTTTGGCCTTTAGTTGAGCGCTCGCCCCTGTGAGGAAGGCTCTGGGTTCTGTCCCCTGGCCGAGACACACCAAAGTCTATAAAAGTGGTAGTTTCTGCTCCTGCTTAACGCTCAGCATAACGGGAGTGGGACGACTGGTTCGCCCGTTGTCAGTATAATGTGACCGGGTGGGGTGTGTTGCTTGGTGTCTTCGGCGGCATGCTTCAGTGATATAGCACTATAAAAAGGGCAACAGTTCCACTATACAAGAAGACATAACACGAATATACCGCAGTCTCCCAAAACACGCACCACGCACAACATACACACAAGCACTGCATACATGGGAGGCCGTCCTTACATGACCATAGCTGTTAATAGGACGTTAATTAATCAAACAAACAAACAAACAAAAGTTTTCGAATAAGTACGCTTTGTAGGTACTTTAAAGAAAAATTGTCAAAATTATGTGTAACGCATTATTGTGGCAAATACAACACCATTGGTTCTACAAAACGTGGGCACCATCTCGAATTTGTATTTAAATCACACGCACCATATTTATTTATATGTCTGTATATAAATTGGATATGAACTAAGAGTTATCTTTCTTCTGATATACGTATACGTTTCTCCCGAAAGTTATTGAAGTGTATTAAAGAATCACTAACAAACAAAACGCTAAGAACTAAATAATTTTTATGATCATACTTTGTTAATTTCTAATAGGGTAATACAAGAATTCATAAGTGATACGTCATCTACGTCCGTTGGTAATATGACGGTTTCAATCTTTTATTTCAAAGGTAGCTATTTGTTTCCATCCCCTCATAACTTTAACTTAATGGCGGAATTCTACTGCTTTAAGACAAAATATCGTAATAAAATTGACGTGGTTTATGTTTTAAGACATATTTGTTTGCACTCACACGTCCATTCAAGAATGTTTCACCCATATATTATATATATAATCAGTTGTTATTTACGTGGCAATAACAAATCATTTATTCTAGATCTCTTTCCATGGGATTCTAGGTGCAAAGATAAAAGAACTACGTACACATGGTAGAACTTAATGAGTAATCTACAAACCTTTTATTATCTATATAATTAATGTCATATTTTTATTTTTAACTTGGAGCACTGAATATGCTGACTAGACAATCGAAAACAAATGATTGCAATAATTTCAATCGAAAACAAATGATTGCAATAATTTCAATCGAAAACAAAAGATTGCAATAATTTCATTGCATCTTTAATTCCTATGTAAACCCTGGTCGTTTCGGTGGTGTTCTGGGAGTTTGGATCATGCGATATGGTAGGGGACGGGGATTGTACAAGGGATACCGGTGGGGCCGGGCCTTGCGGACCCTATATACAGGTCGGCAGCCAACCGTGATCAGACGTTACGTGTCAAACAAACATCCATTGTGTCTTAACTCGACAAAAGTCAAATGTACTTTATGCACTTGAGTACATATGTATTGTTGATAACATCCGCCATTTAAACACGTAGAAAATGTAGATTTTGTGATAGAATGTGACACTGAGTGCCTACTGGTTCTTATATAGCATATCTACCGTTACGTAAAGGGATATTAACATAGCTGTGATTTTAAGTTTATTGTAGTGACTAAGACCGGTCTATGAGGACTGACATCTGTCATACCAGTGAATCAGACCCAGTAACAGTCTAAAAATGTCAAAACCATATCGCTGCTGTTTGTTTTAGAGCATCCAATTCCCATAAAACTAATTAAATAAATCGGCACTTGAATTGAATTGATGACAGAAGTGTGTGGGGTTGCTTTCGTGACCATGACCAATATGTTATTCAGATAGGAGATTCGATAGCTACTGCCTTTTGATTCATGACACATGACATGATTCAGCAAATTCAGTCTGATTGTGCATGCGCTTGATGTACTTCCAGTGTAGTTCCATCTCGTCGTCCAGTGATGGTCAGGAGGTCAATCTTTTTTACCTATGAGGTCTTTAATACTAGCAACAACCCGCTTTTACCATCGAAGTATTCTCAGAACAGCAATCACCTTCACCATAGAGGCCTGCTATCATAGCAATAGTTAACGTTTTACCATTGATGCCTGCTTTCGTAACAATATTCAATCTTTACTATTGATATCTGCTCTCATAACAATAGTCACCATTGACTGCGCTAATAGCAATATTCAACCTTACAACTGACGTTTGCTCTCAGCAATAGCATTGCTCTATCGATACAGCGTTTCAGAGAACAACATCTGGAACGATAAATATGGAAAATATTTCTAGTGACTAATTTGTGGCCACAACTTCTGTATGTCTGTAGTCTAAAACTTGTTACGTATATCTTAACATCCGGTATCTCTTAAACTGAATGAAAACAACTGAATAAAAGTATTAGAAAATTGTTCGATATATTGAAGGAGCGAGTAGTCAGACGGATTAAGCATCCTCACGAACTCGGTGACCTGACGGCATTACTCAGTACGATTGGTCAGCATGACACAAAGGATAATCCACGTTATATCATTGATATAACCCCGGAATTAACCATAATCCTACTTCTCACCGGATCAATCGGCGGCCCTCGCTTCAGATCGTGTCGTTGCCTTGGTGATTCAGCCACCGGAAGTTGAACTCACCAAAACACCAGAGATAACGAGTGTAGTGGTCAAACGATTCTGATCCGTTTGATTGGTCAATTGACAACGATTAAGATTCCATATGGTCAGTTGGATTTCCGCGACTTAGTGATTTCGCAATTAGTTGTGAATGTGTACTATGGATAAATTATGCTTTGGTATCCAAGGGAGTGGTGCTAGAATCGGAATTGGCACAAATGCATTGCAGTATATATAATATCGAAATGAATGTTGGAAATTAGGGAATTGGCTATAATAAACTATCAAAATGTTGCATTCTATTTACAGTTAAACATGTCTACTATAAAGGACACGAAAGGGAGAGAAACATTGTCCTATATAGCCAGGTGTCCTTTATGGAGTTGGATATACAGTATCTGGATATGGACGTGTCCCTTTTATAGCAGGTTTGACTGTGTTCGGTAACATGGCGATAAGCATGGTTGGTGTGCATGTTGGCCCTACAGGTAGGGCGTTAGAATTGTACCTGCTGTCTCTGTTGCATGATCGTAGAAGGCGACTAAATTTAGGATATTATCTTTTCTCTTCTTCCTAACTGGCTTTATCATTCCTAATGCCTCCCTTGGCACCGCCTCACTTTTGGCCTTGAGTTGAGCGTTCGCCCCTGTGGGGAAGGTTCTGGGTTCTGTCCCCTGGCCGTGAGACACCAAAGTCTATAGAAATGGTAGTTTCTGCTCCTGCTTAGCGCTCCGCATCCAGGGAGTAGGGTGACCCTGGCTGTTAATAGGACGTTAAAATAATCAAATAAACAAAAAAACAATGGTGTGCAGATTATATATCCACTATGATGTATTACATAGCAATACATGTTATCATATGTCTGAAATTATGACACATTATCGGGATTAAGGAGTGAGCACTAACATTGTTGACACACAAGTAATATTCATAGTTCTATTTCATAAAGTATGTGAAACAATTTGAAAGTCTTCATCGTAAGTGACTTGTACGAAATGAAAAACATTATATTCGATTGCAGCATATCAACAGGAAGTTACAAAGAAATATACATTGTACATGTTGTGTAATTAATCCATGTTGTTTACATGTTTTTATCAATGACTTGGGTTTACCTGCCTACCGCATGATTTATTGATACAGTCTCGATTGTTTATTGTTTACGTAAACTGCAGCGCGTGCAGAAATTCTCCGTCAAAACAGCTTCTCTCGTCGGCTGAACCAGAATTTAGAACTTGAAAGCCGGATACTGAGGTAAGACGTCCATAGATTGTCATTGTTCAGCCAGAAGGGTCGACATATTGTGGTGTGACCACTTTCTATTTTTATTCAAAAGGAAAGAAATTGTCATGCTTTTTAATATCAGATTATATCGTTAAAGGGTATAAAGCAGGATTGTCGCTCGGAGGCAACCGTCTCGTAATTCTTGATCCCAGTTTAACGTTTACTTAACGAAATTAGACACAACACTTAATAATGGCGTCTTTTAGCGGAAGTAGGTGAAAAGTAGGTCTTAACGATTTCCGGCCACTCAGGAATCGGCATTGAACGAGTCTAACCGAGTATGTATGGTATAATGGTATATACAATGTATTTAGTCCGGAAAAGATTGGAGACACCAGAATGGATTTCCATGTAGTTTATCTGTCGATAAGGTAACTTCATTAAGATTAGAAGCGATAGGTTATCCGTTGATCTGAACAGTTTCCTTATATTTACTGCATCTCGGTCCATTCATTTGCGATCCATTGTCAAACGAAGTAATAGTACCAAATAAAATAGATGCGGAGATCGATAGATTTGAGCGCTATAACTGAGGAGCGGTTTTTCTCTCTGTAAATACCTACACTTACAAACAATGAAAAACAGGAAGTCATTTGAACAGGAAGTGATTATTAACGACAACGATGTTTTGCTGTTCGGTGACATGGGTGTTGAAAACGTCACAAACACAGTAGCACGTATGACGAACACCGGAAGATGCCCCTTCATTTTCGCTAAGGACTACAAGAAGTTATTTTGTTCCAGTATTGATTCCTGGCTTTGTGATGTGATATTTCATAAGCTAATATAACATAAAAGTGGCACGTGCCCCATACTTACGTGCGCGTGCTGTTGTCATGATTGATGTGGATTTGCATTAAAAAACTTGTAGGTTACACAAAGCATAGGCACTAGACTCAGACGGAGTCTTCAGTCAATAAGAAGGTTAGTATTCTGACGAGAACAATAAATCTGGTATTTAAACAAGTCGATCTAGATTTTAGCTGTATTGATTAACGATTCAAGAACACATGTGTTTTATTTCATCAGTTGAGATAAATTTGAGTGCTATAGCCGAGCTACATCACTCCCGATGCTTGGCCAGACTAGAATTGTATTAATTGCGTCAGCTGAGATTTCTGGTATATATCTACGAACGTTTCGTTCCTTCTAAATTAAGACCTGTGCAGGCTTTCATCAGTATTCGGATCCGTAACTGACCTTGCTGCGATTAGGTCCTTCCTGCATATTGTTTTTCTATGAGAAGCATGTCTTATTTAGGAATATACTAAAAAATAAAATCCCGAACACAGCCATAGGTTTACAAAGATCTTACCTAACAATAAAGATTGTACACAATGGGATGACATGTTTTACTCGCTGTTTACACAGGACGTTAACCTAATAAACCAAATCACACCATTCCATAGTGTCTCTTCATATAACCAGAGACTGCAATGTATTCTATATATCTCTCTTCTGACGACCCAATCTCACAACCATTTATTGCAATGGATTCACATGAGTCGCATCTTTGGAACGACCACTGCAATAAGCTACTCTCACAACCCAAAATCCTATCTCGCCGTTTACAACCCAACATCAAAATGAACTCGCCTCTCAATATGAGTAAAAATGTGTGTGGCGGCCATATTGGAAAATGGCCGCCACGACGTCATAGGCTATTTTTGGAAATGGCTCGGGTCCTAAAAAGTTTTCTTTGGTTGTGTTCTTGATATGTGCCAAGTTTCATGCTTTTATCAAAAAGTGCACAATTTGACAAAATTTCTGCACGAATCCGCTGGACTATTACGAAACTAGACTGACACCTTTATTCAGTAAGTGCCATCTTTTGTTCTGTATTTCTCAATAAACCACCGCAAGCTAGCATTGATGTGTTGTTTATTGATGTGTCACGTTTGGTCTTAAGTATAACAACTGTTTGTTATATCCGCTAATTGAGACAAACTAAAACGTCGAATCGACTATGGTTACGTCCGCGTTCAATCGGTGATAATTGGGGCCGATCGGACGATTGACGTCAGAACCAAGGGCGAGGAGATGTCTTACTGTCGTTCACAGATCATCATAAATTGGCTCTTGAGGTCTATCTTTAGTGGACATCATCTTCAAATAAACAACGTACGTAACAAACCAAGGCAAGGCAAAATATCCATACTGCTGTTAGTAACAATGCTACGACGCCGCATGGTGTCTTTTTTAGTTTGTATGGGATTTTGTACGAGAAATGGTGCGTGGATTAGTTCTCCTGCGTTGGTCATTGTGTATATAGTACTACTTTTGGGTAAACGGGTATGAAGAGGTACGTACTAAAAGACGGGGCTTTATTTTTGTCCCATTAAACGTCGTTTGTACTAGGAGAGATATAATATGGTGCCGTGTTTATTTATAGGATGGGTCGAACTGATCACGCTCGGGGGACAAGCCATTGACAATGTAGGTACATCGTCACATAAACACTCATCCATACCGAATATAGCGGTTAAAATGTACGTCATGTGGTTCCCGACCCGATTGGATACCCTTGTGCTAGTGGCCAGGCGATAGGCGGAACTCTCCGATACGATCTAATTAATTGCCCGAATCCGGACACCTGGTAGTTAACGTAACTGAACTTGTAAACCAATTCCGTACATCAGCGGGCGGGCGTAAACCGAGAACATTGGCTAATTTTTCAACGGTACATATCATCTTTAATAAAAACAATTTTTTTGCGCATTTGCAAACTAATTGCGTCCAAATGCAACTTAATATCCGCGAGTGTTAAATAACTAAGCACTGAAAATGTATTTTACGTCAGGAAAGATCGGCCGATGAGTATATCCATGTCTTTCCAATTAAGTCATGGATACACCCATATCATTGTGATACTGGATACCCGAGATCACAACCGTTTGTTTATGGTGTCAAATTAAAAATTCCGCCAGCAGTATGACAACTTTGTTAGTTCTGTACTTTTATAATGTACTTGGTCTGGGGTACAAGATATTTAGTGTACTCACTGACACGTATATAGGTCTAAGCATTATGTGAGGCCAGAAAAAATGTACAATACTCATATCTAACTCTAAAAATAAATGAAAAAAACAGCAACGATCATTAATGAGCCGAATGGTTTATATCAAATATGTTTTGAATGTCGGCTCGGCTATTAAAATAGAAAATTCCAGTCACGCATAATTATAACAAAACATATTAGACAGAACATCTTGTAATCGCTCTACATATGGCTTGGAGGAGAATGCTTCATTGTTATATTTTACTTAGTATGGAAAGGTTGGATCTGAAATCATATTGGGATGGTCAAACAGCAGTACGGAAAGGTCGGATATGAAATCATATTGGGCTGGTCAAACAAAGAAATGACATAAACGTATGCAAAATTGGGACCGTGTATCGACGATTTGTATTTCTTTGTCAGATATGAATGAAACATAAACTACAAAACGTACTCTGGTAGATAAAAGTATTAAAAGTATTCTGGTACGTAAAACACATATAAATATGTCTAGTGTAATACTGAAGACATTTACCAGACGAGTATTGAATCAGAGGGCGGGACATTGTCTTACATCGCCCGACAAAGGCAGGTTACATCACCGCGCGACCTTCCTCCCCCTCTTCCTGATATCAAAAACAATTCCTCCTCGTCGGAGATAATGAAGACGATCTTTACCCCTATATAGAGATACTAAGTCATTCTATCTCCCACAGACCTTTCACGCCCTTCAGTAAACCACGTGTCTTGTCAGCATCTGAATCCATGTTGGGCCTATCCCCTCGTCTATCGCCGCCATGGAGTCTGGAATATTACATGTCTGGACACAACGAGAGAAAACATCCACTTCTGATTTTGAAATATTTGACATGAAAGGTTTAGTTCAGGAGCAATATTGTCGATATATATACTGGGAGTATTCGTATATTATAGAGATGTGTCTATCAATCTTTATTCTAAAGGCCATATTTCTTCATTGCGTGACTGACAGAATAGGACGAGAAACATGATGTAAATCTATTTCCTATCTACAATATATCATTGGAACTATAGGAGAAATGACAAGGCGAAGATTCAACTACATGTTATGTATGTCCGGGGGTAATATTGTCCTTATATCCTAATATTCCTTAGGGGTTATTAAATGTTTCCATTACAGAATTTCAGAAATGTTTCCAAAAGTAATCACTTTCCATTAATCGTAATAAAACTTTCCAAAGACATTTTCTTACTTTATTAACCGTTGATGAAACATGTTTCCTAATATCAAATATCTGGTTAGCAGAACTTAACGGGAGATTTATGGAGAACAAAACTTCATCTGCCTTGTGATATTTTTTATTTGGTCGTGTTTCCAAAGCACAGATGACCTTGACCGGTCGATTTCCAACTTTATTTATGAATTTGTAAGGTCAAACCTCCCGGATATGTTTCCTTTCAATCGCATATGACATTAATGTTAAGGTCAAAATTGAAAAAAAACAACACAGAAATGGAAAAGATGATACGGCTGTCGCAAAATTGATTAAAAGTGAAATAGTCAGCAGGAATGCTCAATTGAATGCCGGCCAACTGGGTCGCACTGACAGCAAGCCATCACCCGTGACTTTATATATATATATGTGTAATGTAAATTACTTCTAACACTACCGTGATAAATTCCCTGTGAAATTCAGACTATATAAGTGTGTATTGATGCAAAAGGATCATTCCATCTCAATGGCCGTCAACGGTATTATAATTTCATGATTTCTTAAGAAGAATTTGATAAACAAAATATATACCCCATGGTGGCGTTGGCCACTGACCCCTGGTTTATAGGTCGCTATGTACTACCTATTCTCAAGGTCGCACTTTCTCTGTACCAAACATACTGTTTACATAAACAGGCTACCTACTGATTAAAAATCTTACGGTCTTTTTTCATATTCCACGCGTAACTAAATTTCATGTTAAACGCCGACTATCTACTTCGTTAATTACAAAGTTTAATTATAGGGTTGTTGTTTACGTTAAAACCTCTTTGTTATTACATTTTTTCACCGTATCTTGACCCCAAGTTATATACGTACAATGCTCAAATAGGGTATTTTATCTCGAGTGCCCTTTCTTCTGGTCGGTTGTCTCCCCTTACATCACCAGGTGTCCTGGAGGTTTCACGTTTCGGTGTCATATGGCAACCTCGAGTCTTTTGTATCCCACTCTAGTTACTTACGCATGTTTGTGCAGTGCAAGGTCAAGGAAAGGTAAGGCGATTTGAAACATTTCATAGAACATCTTCACAGCGGTGTTTGCGGATTGATATACATGAAATAAGTACTGTAGGGGTTCCGGTCAGCGTGTTTTGTAGTCTATGTAACGAGAAATTAAAGTCTGGCTGAAATCAACGAATGAAATGGCAAATCGTTCTACACATGTATATTGTTGCCCTTGCACGATGGTTGGTGATAAACCAGTTAGATTCATGAAAGAAATTAGAAATTTGCTTTCGGAAAGCGATGTAGTAATGTTATCTTCATAAATATACTTAACTCTTGGAACTAAACTATGTCTAATCATACATTACCGATGACAGTACTAAATATCAGAACAAATGACACTTCCATACGCGTAATTTTACCAGTATATCTTCATAACGTCGTTTTTATGGATTCAGCCGACGCACAGATATATTCCCAATATTCACCTTCAGGGCAGCGGCAGGAAACATCGTTAAACTGAACCAAAATAGAAACACTTGATAGATTTTAGTTTCTTGCCTCTAGTATTCTATTTACGGCTACGATCTTTAAAAGGTAGTTTAACGGACAAAATTAATTAACATCAAAAGTACGATAGCGGTCCTATTTTGGCCCAACTGCAATAATAAAATCCAAAACAGCGGACGATCGAAATATGATGAACGGCATGAAGAGGCAGCAAATGTAACAAATTGTGCGTCCATGATATATGAACTACTTTTAGTGGATTCTTTCAAAACAAAACTAAAAGGCATATAAATATTCGATAATGCATCGCTAAACATTGGGGAGATTACATGGTTTTTAAAGTAGATCTTTATATCGGACCATCAACGTGAAAGAAAATATCATAAAATCCATAGCATATCTCCAAACTGGTATAGTTACCCCTTTTATATTAGCAAGATACCATTCACCAATTCGATCACATTTGATACAAAAGTCATTACATTTCTAGTCCAAAAGCAGATAATGGTATATGAACGTGTATTCATTTTGTATGTCGATAGAATAAGCATCAAATTATGAGCAAACTCCTGACATCTATCGGTAAGGCTGCCTTTGTCTGATGTTACGACCATAGGAAAATATGTCTGAATGATACTGTAATACCCTGTACATTTTTGTCGTAACGTCTAAGATTGGCGTAAACCCATGATTCCCTTTTCTATCAGAGTTTCTACATTGTAAAAGGCGACTAAATTTAGTATCATATTTTCTATATGATATCCTAAATGACTATTTTCCCTAATGTCTCATTGGGCACGGCCTCACTTTTGGCCATGAGTTAAGCGCTCGCTCCTGTGATGAAGGCTCTTGGTTTGTTCCTTGGCTAAGGCACGTTATAATCTGTAAAAGTATAAAAGGGAGTGAGACGACTGGTTTGCGCGTTGTCAGTATGTAACCGGGTGGAATGTGCTTTTGCCGTGTCTTTAGCAGCTTGTTTCAGGGAAATAGCACTATATAAAAGACAAAAAACTAATACAAAGAGTCAAGACACGAACATACTGCTGTCTCCCAAATGACCCTCGCTGCTTATAGGACGCCAACCTGATCAATCAGCTAACTTTTGTCGCACCTAGAGCAAACTTGGGTTTCAATGACAAATATATATGTCCAAGTTGACATCAAGGTCCTAGAGGATTTGAGCAATTCATTGAACGCTATTATTACACGTCGACGGAACCTGCTCGTATAACCATTCAGTAGTTGTGTGTATTCCTATCAGTGAAAACTGACCTCCCTGTGTTTACTTTGGGATTTGTCTGGAACCGACTATGGTCAAATGCTGGTCAGAGATACACTTATTTAACTGGAAATCAAGGACACGACTTATTGGACTTTGTCCAGCATTGATAGATATAATTACTCGTGCTGACTGTTCATGGTCAATTAGGGATCCTGCAAAAATGCAATAGAAATTCCTCGCGGATCAAATTCAATATTTTGCGCTTTGAAGCACAGCACGCACACCACTTCTCTCTGTATATGCTATGGTTTTATGGTGTGGTGGACGATATAGATAAAAGCGATCTCTACCAATTGATCAAAAGGAATATTTCAATATGTCCATTTGCACTCGTTTCGGTAATATCATTTAGGACATTCAAGTTACAAACGATCGTTTCCCGACAATTCAAATTCTATCACAGACCCTATACATATAGATCAAAATATATCCATGATATTTAGATGGTAAAATAAGCGTTTTCCAATATCAGTGAAGCCGAGAGAGAAAATAGCAATATATTTATTTTTGTTACTGTTTTATGAGGGAGGTTGTTCGAAATCAAAGAGATGTCTTGACAAGGAAACTCGAGCTTCGATCAAACAATTCCTTTCAAAATAGAAGACTGATTTCATTAAATGTGATCCTGGGTCAAGCGCTGCGACAGTTTAATTGCAAGTTCCAACATTCCGCGGCACCAAAAGGCCAAAAAGACAGTTCATGCACTCATACAAAAATGTAGTCCTTAAATACCATTAATGACTAATGTTGTATTAATGAGTTTAGCTCCGCATTAACGTTGCTGTAATGTTTTAATACTGGATTTTTAATGACATCAGTCCGATACTAACATTCTCTAATGTTTTAAAGCTAGTTTCCGTCAATAGATTAATGTGTAATGTCACAGAGCCGTAACCCGTATCACCAGTAACGTCAGCTGTTAATTACAATCACACCTGGCTCAATCGTATCTGTTACAGGTATGACTTTACCTTTAAGTATCTCTGTCTTAATAACAAATCTCAATGATGTCGATTGTGCGAGGGTCATGCCAAATGAGTTCACCGGGCACCCTACCGATGCTATAACGGATAACATGGTAGCACGTGCGGCTGTTCTATGATCACATGACCTGAATCCTGCGTGTCGACCCCATTCAATTCTATTGTGTACACCTTCAAAGCAATCTACACGTTCTCGATTTATTTACAGGTATTTCTTTGATCAGAGAAATCTTGACTTACACCTGTCATTCACGATAAACGGATACATCACGTCCGTGAAAATTACGATATTGAAATGATTGTAAGCAAACATCTAAGATCGTTTAACGATTTCATGTTTTCTCCAAAGGGGGTCGTTGGTGGTCCTTATAGATCGCCAAAAGTCGAGGCCATTGCTCTGCCCCCGGGAGGGCCGAATTTGACGAGGAAATATTTCACACCAATAAACTATTTTATACTGAGCCCTTTATGTGTGTTTATTTGACTACATGGTGAGTTAACACGTAATTGGTTAGACTATGTGGGGACGATTACAATCAGGTTTAACTAAAAATATTTATATAAGGCATAACCACCAGCATGATAAAATCAAACGAACATACATGTGTGTTGGATTGATGTCAAATTTTACCTTTTGATGTATTAATGGTTAAAAGTTATTATTGCCATTTTTTATTCTTGCAATCCGAGTGGAATTTCACAGGAGTATTCCAGAATTGAGTATAAAGCTTAGAGTAAAGTATCTTACACTTTAGGTTGACGATCGCGCACGATATATGTATTTAAATAAAAACACACACTTTTATGCAAATGACGGAAAGTGAACTAAGAAATATGGCGAAATTTCATGTGAAATAATTCTGTTTAAGGGATGTTAAGTACGTTGTGATCAATCACTCCTCCTCGTGGTGAAAACAATGAGATCACGTGATCGTTAACAATGGATTTACGCCGGAAGTGGTACGTCTTCAATCACGCTGAAGGATAACCGGAAGTCACCAAGAGGGGACCTACTAACACACAGAACGTTTTCTCACACCAAGCGGTCCCTGAGGACAGTGATCAGTGTCATTATTTATACCCCGATCACGCTAGGAAACAAACATTGCTTCCGTCGTAATTTTCAATACATATACTGAAGAATAGTCTAGTGTTGAACGCGTACATCATTTTTCACACGCGAAAACATCTATAATTTGAAAGCTACGTGACCAATTGAGCACAAAGCCTTGTCATCTTGCGTCACTATAAATTGTACCAGTTACGTACATATACGCAAAAAATGGATACATTGTCATCGGAGTATTGAGCATGGGAAATACTAGTCTATACTTCTGGGTCACTTGAACTGAAATCGAGTATTGGACCAAGTAACATTAATATGAACTTGGTTGTAAAACAAATATTCGCTATTTACTTTAATTCGCAGGAAGGCGTGGTCAGGGAGCATGCTGAAAATTTAAAATTATTCAATCAATTACTTTTAATAATGTTCGAAATTTACTTTTAAAGTTTTGGTGATCGTTTTAAATGAAAGTGAAATCTGTGCCAATAAACTTGAGATCTGGTGACGTCTGATTGTTTGAGAGAGGTCGTTCTCACTGTGTCAGAATAATATAAAAGCAGATGACAAGGCGGAACGGTCAATATTGAAAATGAAATTTCAATAAACAAGTGAACGTGTAAATGCGAAAACGGCACGTTTTACATTCTTTTAATTAAAATATTTTAATTTTGAGTAAAATCTGAAAGTATATGAAAATGTGAGAAAAAATATCACCATATTTTTAGGCGTGAGTGTGCGGGTGTTTAACATGTACTGAAGTTCAACAATCGCGGCGCGATATATCATTCCGGAAAGCAACTTGATCGTGCAACTTTGTCCCGGTATACCACGAACATTTCTACTTCCTGGTCCATTTCCGGTTGCCAACCCTCTTGACATTGTCCTTAGTATGAAGGTCGTTGCATATTTCTTTATTTTCTAACAAGCATTGGCCTAGCCTATTTATTTAAAAAATCCGACTGTCTTGGTAGTTACAACCCAACAGCACCCTAGGGGGTATACTGGAATCAGCTTGTCGATCTGTTTGTCGGTAGAAAACTTCCCCTAAACTACTGAATCAATTTTGAGGTTGGAGACGATGTGTAGATATGCGTCACAATACATATGTTTTGTAAAATGACTAAAAACTTGTGTTGTGCTCAATTTTGGGCAAACTTTGTCAATTGGTGTAACATATGAATGTCTATGATTTGACACATTAAACGCTGCTGTAACGGCTACCATGGCTACATAGTTAAGGGATATTTTTGTTGCCATTGTCATAAATAAGGGGTAATGGCGGTATTAGCGATTGGCTTATAATTCTAGTGATACGAAATCGGAGAGCGAGTGATTTCGATGCTGGTTAGTGTTGCAGGACCATTTCCTGCTCGAACAAGTGTTTGCTGTATTTCTGACTTAATCAAGAATATTTGTACCATTCTCGGTAATGAGGGACATGGCACTTTGTGAGACATGTATCATATTTCATTAGACGTTTGAGTGCAATACAATTTTGCGTCATCACCAGTATATGAACATTACGCACAATGTCCTGAATGAAGATCACGTCTCTTACTTTTGTTCTAAGTAAACCATCGAAATCGATGCCTGCCACTAGGCTTATATGAATATTCGGTAGAACGTTCTTTAGATAATTATTAGGTCTAACATAACTTTTATTTTGAAATCAATACTTGCCATAAGTTTACCTCTATTAAAGTCTCATATCATTAGAGTAAATAAAAGGTACCAGAAACATCAACATAATCAGTGTGTGTTTAGCAAATGCTTCTGATCACGACGAATAAAGTGTAATCAGAAGCCTCGGCTAGTCAGGATGAGTTTGGTTTGGTTGATTACATTATTAGTGTTACGTCATTTTAAAGTATATTTGTGTTATGTCTGTTGTATAGTGCTATCTCACTGAAGCATGATGTCGAAGACACCGAACAAGTACACACCATCCGGTCACATTATACCGATAACAGGCAAACCAGTCGTCTCGCTTAGGGCCTTAGAATTGTAACATGAATATACCACAGTCTCCCAAAACACGCACCTCGCACAACATACATGCAACACACCGCATACATGGGAGGCCGTCCTTACATGACCATAGCTGTTAATAGGACGTTAATTAATCAAACAAACAAACCTGCTGCCCCTATTGCATGATCGTAAAAGGCGACTAAATTTAGGATCTTATCTTTTCTCTTCTTCCTAATAACTTTATCTTTCCTAATGCCTCCCTTGGCACCGCCTCACTTTTGGCCTTGAGTTGAGCGTTCGCCCCTATGAGGAAGGCTCTGGGTTCTGTCCCCTGGCCGAGACACACTAAAGTCTATAAAAGTGGTAGTTCTGCTCCTGCTTAGCGCTCAGCAAACAGGGAGTGGAACGACTGGTTCGCCCGTTGTCAGTATAATGTGACCGGGTGGGGTGTGTTGCTTTCGGCGGCATGCTTCAGTGATATAGTACCATAAAAAGGGCAACAGTCCTACTATACAAAAAGACACAACATGAATATACCGCAGTCTCCCAAAACATGCACCTCGCCCAACATACACGCAGCACAACGCATACATGGGAGGCCGTCCTTACATGACCATAGCTGTTAATAGGACGTTAATTAATCAAACAAACAAATCACTGTCGTTATGCCGAGTGCTTACTTGAAGTACAAACTATTACCTTTATGGACTTAGTTTGGTGTATTTCGGCTAGGGACAAAACCCAAAGACTTCCTCAAAGGGGCGAGCACTCAACTGAAGGTCAATTTCAGGTGTTTTCAAGAGAGACGTTAGAAAGAAACAATTGGTTAGGAAGAAGAGAAAAAATAAGATCCTACTTAGTCGCCTTTTACGATTTACACTAGGGGCATCATGGATGATTCCAACGCCCTGCCTGCAGGAACTACGAATCGTTACATTTTTGATAGCAGTTTGGGATATTGCTGGCCCTGCATGTAGGGCGTAACAACTGTACCTGATACTCCTACTGCATGATCATAAGTCGTTGTGCGTGTTTTGTGAGACTGTGGTACATTCGTGCGTGCGCTCAATTGAAGGCCAAAAGTGAGGTGTTGCTAAGGGAGACGTTAGGAAGTAGAAAGTAGGTTAGGAAGAAAGAGAAGAAAATAATACCCTAAATTTAGTCGCCTTTTACTATCATACAATACGGGCAGCAGGAACAGTTCTAACACCCTACCTGCAGGGCCTCTCAATCAACTAAAGAATCTCTGACCTCTGGCCCTTATCTACTCGTTCTATAAACCCATTCTTCACGCCAATTGCATACTTGAAAGATTTCCGATGTCAATTACTTAGGACTGTATATTTCTACAGAACCTTGAAAGATTTCCGGGAAATACTAGTGCTCAGGAACTGCAACGCCATTCGCCTTTCCGGGGTGCAGTTTTCCGGAATTTGGTCGGCTTCCGGGGCGTCATGGTTGTTTCCAATTGTTCGGTTTGTTATACAAAAAGTGATTTCTGCAATATTTAAATATGATAGGTTATGATATCTATGAAGGACACGGCATCGGTGACAGTCAATCGCATCATCTCAGAGAAATTTCATATTTCCTGAGGTAGCCATAAGTTTCTCTGAGATGTAGCGATTGAGGCAAAGGTTTGTAAACTATCGTCGCCTTAGGAACGAAGAGACGATTTTTCTACGACGAAACAACACTTAAACTCGTCTATATTATACTTTATTTCTTAGACATATACTTCATTGAACTTTTAGTCGGTTAAGATAAAGCCTTGTAGTAATATGCGGGTCATTTAGGCGATAATCTAGTAATTAAAATACTTTATTTTGATTAAAACTATGATTGTTAGATATTATTAAAACACTTAAGATTATACTATTTGAATGCCTTAGGCATGGAACATTGCAAAATTTTAAAACACTTACTGAGAACTCTTGTACTTTACCTCAACGTCTAGATGTTGTTTCACTAGAAAAATGATGTTGCTTTGATATAATAGCTGTGGTATTATCAAGCAAATTGTAATGGCATGCACTCTATTACGAATTATACCAGTATGATTTGGTATTTGTTATGGCCTAAGTACTTTTGACTGACTTGATCCGCCCTTTAGATTTATTTCTTATTCGACTTAGTTATGCAGACTACAGCCGTAAGTTGACTATATCAAACGCTCTATATGCTACAGTCATATTCTAAAACAATCTATTGCACTTTAGCTTTCATTAATAATTCCTAAAGTACACGCCAATTTGTAACTGGATACGACCCCATTGTATTCTTTCCGACAAGGAAATCGTTCTGACACAGACCAGCGTAGGGGTGTAGTATATTATGTTATAATGAAGTGGCCAGTTATAGTACCGTAGACACGCGCAACAATTACACGCGAAAGGTGAAGGTTATGCACGTGCTTTTGTCTGAAAAATAGAATACAAATATAAACAAGTTTTGTTGAAAATAACTGCAACATATTTTGTGCCTAGTTCAACGGATTAATTATAATCGTGATTATAATACATGGCCCTGCAGGTAGGGCGTTAGAATTGTACCTGCTGCCCCTATTGCATGATCGTAAAAGGCGACTAAATTTAGGATCTTATCTTTTCTATTCTTCCTAACTGACTTTATCCTTCCTAATGCCTCCCTTGGCACCGCCTCACTTTTGGCCTTGAGTTGAGCGTTCGCCCCTGTGAGGAAGGCTCTGGGTTCTGTCCCCTGGCCGAGACACACCAAAGTCTATAAAAGTGGTAGTTTCTGCTCCTGCCTAGCGCTCAGCAAAAAAGGAGTGGGACGACTGGTTCGCCCGTTGTCAGTATAATGTGACCGGGTGGGGTGTGTTGCTTGGTGTCTTCGGCGGCATGCTCCAGTGATATAGCACTATAAAAAGGGCAAAAGTTCCACTATACAAGAAGACACAACATGAATATACCGCAGTCTCCCGAAACACGCACCTCGCACAACATACACGCAACACACCGCATACATGGGAGGCCGTCCTTACATGACCATAGCTGTTAATAGGACGTTAATAAATCAACAGATTAATTATAATCGTGATTATATTACATGATTAAGGTTAGCTCTATCATTGTTTATTTTAATTCATTTTGGCTTTCTGAAACCTACCAGACAGCAAAGAAAAACAAACACTCAAGAAAATGGATTCACAATTTCCCTAGATAACAATAGTTTTTCATACGTTCACAGTGGTACAGGTTTTTTTTCAAAAACATTATTTTGCATTTGATCACATTTTGAATTTCAAAGTTGTTTATTCCTTGTAGATCCTACATCTTAGTAGAGGGAATTGATCTTTTTTTTCCTGTTGCACATCGCCCAATTTCTAAATACAAATTTGTGTTTGTTTTTCACTCATGGGACCTCAAAACCTGCCGACACGTGTACGTACAACAGTAAAAAGAAACAACACGACTAGTACTATGGCCTTACGTTTTATTTTTACTTAAGTTGCTGTATTTAGTCTGTATATACGTCATTAGGCATTTAAAAAATAGAACATGTTGCCAACTTAAGACGACAAACTGTATTGGTCCAACAGAATATATACATTACCGGATTCTATATACCCTATGTCAAGGTTTATATATACAGTTATATTGATATTCAGCCAAACATTCGATTACTCCAACAATAACAATGTTTGAAAACAGAACCAGAGCACTTTTATCAGTATATCAGTGACACAATGACAAACAAACCTCTTGTCAACTGCAGCCGGACACAGGACTGGGATTAGTAATTCTTCTTGTCTTTGGCCCTGTTCTTACCTGTTTAGTTCATATTCAGACGTTGAAGATGGATACTCAATACTACTAAGTCAGTAAAAAAAGACGGGTATTGGTATAACAGAATTTTAAACCAGACTTCCAAATATCCGGAAATGCTTTCAGAAATTAGGTTGAACCGAAAAACACAATTCGTTAAATGATGGAGCTCTAATTCCAAGGATAACCTTGAATGTCAGACCATATACATTTCTGATTTCAATGAACTCTTACGTGTTTGAGGATTGTATGGAGTCATTTGGCTCTCTGATGCCAGGCCTATTGTGACATTTCACGTCTGTTGACAAGTACATAGGACCCTTTTTATATTTTACATGCTTGGTAAATTGAACGCCTCTAGTTATTTATTTTTTATTTGTTAAATGAAACATTAGGTGCATAGATGTAATATTGTAACAAGGCAATTTCTTTGGCAGCAGGGAAATTTTTTTATAAAAGAAACATTTGTTTGATAACATTCGTTTGGCAAATGAAATATCTGCTTGGTAACTGAAGCAGCATTTGTTTGGTAAAGGAACCATTTGTTTGTTTGGTAGTCATGCTTCAGTGATATAGCCCTAAGAAAAGGGCAAGAGTGCCACTATACAAGAAGACACAACACGAATATACCGCAGTCTCCCAAAACATTTTTGTTTCTTTGTTTTATTAAATTTACGTTTAATTAACAGCCAGGGTCGTGTTAGGACGACCTCACATGTATACGTTGCGTAGCGTATATGAAGTGCGTGGTGTGCGTTTTGAGAGACGTCGGTATATTCCTGTTTTGTTTTTATGTATAGCCCAACTATTGCCCATTTCAAAGTGCTATATCACTGAACCATACCGCCGGAGACACCAAGCAACAAACCACATTTTACTGACAACGGTCAAACCAGTCGTCCTAACTCCCGTTATGCTGAGTGTGTCTCGGTCAGGGGACAGAACCCAGAGGAGCGAGCGCTCAACAGAAGGTCAGAAGGTAGGAAGAAGAGAAAAGATAACATCCTAATTTTAGTCGCCTTTTACGATCATGCAATGGGGGGCAGCAGGCACAATTCTAACGCCCTACCTGCAGGGCTCAAAACACACAAACTGCACACTACATACACCGCATACATGAAAGGCCGTCTTTACATGACCCTGACTGTTAATAGGACTAATTAAACAAACAAAAAAATAAATGTTTGGTATTATGAACATTTGTTTGGTAACAGGAACATAGGTCCATCTGGTTGGTAAGAGGAACAGGTAACAAGTGCATTTGTTTGGTGAATGGTTATTATTTGGTAAGAGGGCCATTTATTTGGCAACAAGAACATTGAACCCCTTGGTATATTTACGTGACTACAGGACGATTTGGCCTGGTACGGGGAGCCCGCCAGAACAGATTAACATTATCCCACACTTATGTTTTGAGTCTGACATATCCTGGTCTCGATCATACAAACATTACAACAACAGATCTGTTTACATTGTGGAAACGGAAAGTACAGGTGTAGAGCTTACCTGGAAAAATATTGAACTTGTCTTGATTGCAATCAAATACACCCGATAAAGGTAATTGAGTGGGGTATGTGTTACAGATCTAGGTACATAAACTGACGTTGTTAAATAGGCACCTTTGTGTCCTTCTGACGTCATAGCATTCAAACGCCCAGATGTATATAGATTTTCTGGATGTTAAAATCCATATCTTACGGCGCTTGGTTTTATTTGCTGACGATATTAAGATTTAATCACACATTTCAATTGAAAGACTGTTGCAGTAGCATTCGACAATCACCTACCTTAGTACGTAGTAAATATGTCATAAACATTCCTGCAATCTACGCCATTGTGACCGCGTGGACAGAAGCTGGAAAGGCGCTCCTCATACTTTTATCACATTATTGGATAAAATTATTGCATGTTGTGCCAATTATTGGCATTTGTGCCAAACAACACTTCCTTGCTAAATCACTCGTTCCTTTTGTCACCATAGTAACCGACAGCTCAATAGTTCCCCGGTACTACATTTCTGTTTTCCAACATTCGGGACTCTATTATCTTTTGTTCTTAACTTGTATTAAGCCAAAACAGTAGGTGGTAGGGTTGATTCATGGGTCCTGCTGCCCTTGTTGCATGAAGGCGACTAAATATAGGATCTTATGTTTCCCTTCTTTCTGATATTTCCCTTGATACTGCCTCGCTTTTGGGCTTCAGTTGAGTGTTCGCCCCTGACTGTGAGGAAGGTTCTGTCCCCTGGACGAGACACACAATAGTATATAAAAGTGGTAGTTTTTCCTCGTCCTTAGCGCTCAGCATGAAGGAAGTGGGACGACTGGTTTGCACGTAGTCAGTACAATGTGAACGGGTTGGGTGTACACGTTTGATGTCTTCTGCGTTCGCTTCAGTGAGATAGCACTATAAAAAGGCAAGAATTCCACTATCACAAGGAAACACAACACAAATATGTATCGCAGTCTCCCTATACAGACGTGCACACTTGGCGGCCATTCCCAAATAATCCTGGCTGTTAAGAGGATTTTAATTGAATAAACATAACCCAGTAATTATTTACACTTACCATAGTTTAGTTTCAGCTGTCGAATCCAGTTGTCTTTAGTTCTTACCCTATTTTAGCCCCAATTTCTGACTCGATGATTTATCGTTCCCGCCTTTAGTTGTGACATAATGAATAATATTCATCATTCTTTAGTCCCCGATTCATTTCAGTAAAACCCACGATTCAATAGTCTTTTGTTTTAATTCTTCTTTGGTGACGGCTATTGATGCAATTTCTATTTCTTCATTTTCTTATTTGTTTTTTTTAAAGAATACTTTTAAGGTAAATTGAATTCTTAATAAATGCAATACATGTAATAACTTTTTTTGGAATGCCAAAGATGTTGACCTTTGCCATAAAGTCTTATAATTTTAGGGGACTTGGAAATATGTTTCATTTGCACACTTTCGATAAGCACTCGGGTCAATGCTCTAGTGACGTTCATGATACTACAAAAGGTAAATATTTATATAAACTTTGTATTATACTAATATACAACATTTACCTACATTCTGGACAACTAATCGTCATGATTTCAGAAGAAGGTTTACACCCCGTGGATTGGAGATTACGTATATAGACCACTGATCTATATATATAGTGACATTATATTTCCAATTTCGTCAATTGAAAATATTTGTTAAAATCCCCTTATAAACTGTAATACCGTCTTTCACCTACGCCTATCACAAACTAGGGATTGTATCTGTCGCATGTCAATATTTTCAATAAAGAGACTAAATAAAGACTGAATCTGCAGCTGTTTCATATCATATCTTTATCTCACCTATGGACAGAAAACTAATATGTACAGGTAAAACTGCCAAGGTGTGATTTACCCGATTACCATGTCAGCGGCACGCCTTTTGACAGAAATCCAGTTTTCATTCAGATATTATGTAAATAATGTTCATATAAAATTGGCCCCGATAGTATAGCTCGGCTTCCTTTGTGAGGGTAATCCTGTTATACCAGTAGCATTTCTGCTTATTTTCAAGTCCTCTAATACTATCTAACTACAGTCTCTCGGGACTTCATAACCAGCAACTCGACCTATGGGCTTATAAAAGCCCAATCTTAACATGTGGAACATAGCAATTCTAAATCAGTCGTAAATTCGTTCAAATTGAAATCTGAAGATGTGAGAAAGGAACAAAATGTAATTTCCTTCCCACTTGCGACTTCTCTCTTAACTTTTGCAATATATAACTGAGGAGTTGGCGAATAGGGAATTATTCCGGAAATAGTTAAATGAATCTTTTTATATCCGTTTGGTTGGAACCAAATTCAATTATGTCAGCCACTCTAGAACCTGGGTCTATATTGGGGGCCTACAATGGTGTGACATGAAGTATTATACAGAGATCTGCATAATGTATACAGCTATAGAAATGTCGCGGGGCAATATGTACTTCTCTCAATTATCATGGTGATAGATGTCGTTGTGCGTGTTAACATACCCTCAATAGTATTTGGACTTCAGATATTACATCCACAGAAACGGCTGAAATTACTTCATGCATTAGTAAAAGAGACTATAATCCAATTAATTAAATCGTGGTTCGAATCGGATAATTTATTGCAATTCATGCAGCATTATTGACCAAATGATTTATTGTAATTCATGCAGCGTTATTGACCAACTGACCAATTAAAATTCAGCCAAGTAAGCAGTTACAGTGACCGTAACTCGGTGCTTAGCCAGGGAGAATTATGTTGGTGCATCATGAACCATTCCCAATGCAAATGAAAAACTAGGGTTTGCAAGGTGCAGTCAGTTTCTTTTGACATACGATCAGATTTTGGTCGAAGAATAGCAATTCCAATTTAACCCATTCCATCGAAAGGACATGTATGATCACTGTAGATTTTGGCCTCTTGTTGATGGAGCGATTGCAACATCTCGAATTACCGAACATTGCCGGAAATTTTCCCGAGATGTTGCAGTTGCATCAGACGTGTAGTGGCCTGCTTCGTACCAGAATAATTTTACCCTCACATTTTCAGCAACATTTCACAGGGTTAGAATTAGGTCCAGGTCGTATAGACACCAAAGCGCACTACCACGCAACTCAACCGTAGAAAAGAAGTTAACGACCATTCTCTTTAATTTTGAACTTTGTGAAGGGCATCTTCCAAAAGCAAGACGGACTCTAAAGGATGAAGACATTGCCTTCATAGACATATTTCGGATCCACTCGCATTTATAACACGGTGTATTTGCCCGATGATTGCATATATTGCATTCCAACAATGCGGACATTGCGTGTATTACATTGTCGCGTGGTTGGTCTATTGTATGATCCGCTTCATGAACCTATTCCTAAAATTGGATATCTGACCCGTTAAGAGATATAGCCCGAGTCGTGTGCTTAACACGCGTGTCATGGCGAGCCGGTAACACCTGGGTAATTACCGAGGAATTCCGAGTGAGGTATAATTGAACCATTAGGGTGAATTATGGTATTAGTATACATCACGTTTAAATGTTCTCGTGTCTTCTTACTGAAAATAAACTGTCTGTTGGTAATGTATCCACTGTCAACTATTCCAACACCGTGGCCAAAATCGTATCACATTCCCTTACCCACCCACCTCACATGTATCGATAGCATTCATTACCAAGTCCACACCCACCCGTTCATTCTTATAACAACTGGATCGAACAAAAGAAATATGCAAATACAATTAAAGCAATTTCTAAAATGCGGACATGATTTTTTTTAATATTTAAGCGAAAAAAAATACCGTACGTTTAAATGTCCGATGTAAAAAGTATTAGACGCTTCAGGGTTCAGGGCGTTTTGCAAATTGGACGATTAACTAACTAAATATCGATAACGAGATGGTGTACATCCGTAGAAGTACAAAAAAACAAGAATGACATTTCAACTGACCTTTTGCCCAGGCCATTACACAAAAGAGGTACGTCATAAAAATAAAACCAAAGTTCGTAAATGACGTCATCAAAAAATCGGTAGTAAGAATCTGAATACACGCGCGTATGGACACATTGTGTATCTTATGTGGCAACATACTTTAATGATCTGGCAAATTAGACAATTACGTCTCAAAGAAATATTCAATAAGAAGCGTGTGTGTGTAATTTACTGGGTAGTTCGGTTATAATTTGATTATAATGCTAGGGTGTACTAATGTCGACTCGCACCTGTCAAATTGTTCCCCAGATAGACAATGTAGATAGGTATCTGTGTATTGTAGGCGCTAATATCGATGTTTGGGTGCACATTTCCCTAACGTCAAGGTGTCAGTCTTACGACCGTTGTCTGTTTTGTTTTATACAGCTGTTATTATGATATGGGTGTACTTTGTTCGGTACAATTAGGCCCGTGTGACCTTGTTTGGCGTGTTAGTAACCTTCACTCTGAAAATATGGCACAAACATGCCCAAGTATGGTGTCTTCGGGTCGATTTAATGTATAACGCGTACCCTGAAAGTAATACATCCAATTTCTTTGTGTGGCCGCGGTCTGCTCAAACATCGTCAATCATTTTCGATGGCACGGCACTGAGCAAATATTTACCGTATAAAAAAGTGAGAGCAAAACTCTCGAGAGCACGGTCAGATCAACTTCACATAGGGGTCGCCTTACTCGGGTTTATCCCAACCTACTGGGCCGGTCGACAGAGGACTTCACTCCAGGTATGAGGATGTGTCATAACCACCCATATTCTGTTACCACCCTCACGTGTCGAATGGGCGTTCTTAGGGAAATATATCGATTATGACACGGCGTTCTTCATTTCAAATGAGAGCAAACAAACAATGGGTTTTGTTTACTTATATTTTCTTTGGTATTAACTATTTCTTTCGTATCACAAAAGTGCATCCAGTACTTGTGTATTTTCGCTAGTGCTTACGACATCGGCCTAAAGCAAACAACCTCTATCATCCTTGTGCAATGTTTCCAAACGAGTTGAACGGTTTGTTTGACTTCCACGGGTTTAACGACCTTAACGGTTTGCTTGCTTTCGGAGTATAACGATCTCCTTTCATCCAATTTCCTACGAGAACGGTACTATGGAGGATATCCAAGGTAGAACAAGCTTGTTTCAGTAAATTTTGAAATCTTCCGCTCTTAAAACTTGCACCTTGATGAGGTAGACCTGCCGAAAGTAGGACAGTTGTTAATAAAGAGACAGCTTTAAACCTCTGTAACAATATCCAGTGAACACTTAAACTACAGATTAACGCGGTCATCTACCTCTGACCAACCCCGGGCCAGTTTGTCCAGTCTGGTCAGTAACTTTAACGGACACCGAGGTCAACCTTTCCATTATTTACAAACTCGTTCATTAATTTCTAAACCTTTAATCGGCTGTCCGACCTAATGTCTCTGGGGCATTAGGCAATATATTCCGCATTTGACAAAACTAATCCGATTGAAGTGTCCCTTGTATGTTTGTTGACGAATATGACACCGGGGTCAGCTACTCCTGTTTGTTTACAAACTCGCTCATTATTTTTTAAATCGGTAATTACTTTCTCGACCTGAGGTCTCTATGGAATGAGATAACTTTTATATCGACTGATATCGCCCTGTTACATTCGTACGAGTGTTATTTCAGGTCAGTGACTTGATTATTAACAATGTTGTTTATTTGTTTTTAATTCTTTAATCACTTTCTCAGTCTATGTTCTTTAAAGGCACAGACCTTAACTTTTATTTTTTAAATAATAAAACGAGTTTGAGAATTTTGCAGAGTCGTACAATACCAAACGTATCGTTATTCTATGAACAAGCTAACACAAATAAATCAAATATTAATTTCCATAACGCGGGTCGTCTTATTTTTCCTGTCGTCACTCTAATTACCGCGCAGTAGTTGTGTTTAACTGCGCAACGCGACATATCAGCGATATGAACCTTCATTGTATTATAGATTTATACAGGGAATTCTGCATTTGTTTGGGTGTCGTTACTTCATTTTAGACCAATAGACTTCAATATAGATGGTCAGAAGTTATATTCTTTTTGTAGAAAATCTTTAATTGGTCTATCAGGAAGCGTAGTGGGACTTTAAGATATCAGATATCTCATAGGTATATTATATAAACTATTATCTCGACTTTTAATACCGTTTCATTTAAAACTTTTGTTACGACTACTACACGGGACTAATGGTCATAGGCCATTTACAATGCTGTTTAGTTGTTTTAACCCTTAATCATTTTCTCGGTCCATGTTTCTTAAGACATTTAGATATTTCAAGTAGACTATATATATACATTACGTGTCGCCCGATGGTGATATTTGAGTGATCGACAAAACCACATCACTGTATCAAACCATACGTTACGTCAGTTAGATTATAAATTATGTCTATAAAACATGTCTACAAATATATACAGGTTCAAGCTTAGTCATGTATCATGTTTTGTAACGCCAGAGAAGAATGTGGGGTCAACGTATCCATTTCCTGTCTGTAATAATATTGTTAAAGTTTTCTGTAAATAAGTTCTTCGTGTTGGTGTATAAAATGTGACAGCTCATCATAGCGAACAAATAGAAAGTGTCATCTTTTCTATAAAAGGGGTAATCAAAAACCATATAGAGAATAGTTCATAGGTATGAAACCCCACAAGCCGGTAAGCACACTCGAGCGACGGAAGGTTTGAAATGTCAGGGAATACGTGTTCGGCATAGGCTATGTACTTTACATATTGGGAGACTGGAAACTGGCTTGTTATCCTACAGGGCGAACTTAAAGCACTTGAAGCCATAGAGGGTGAGAAATTAGATAGGCCAGAAAGGATGCGTCCAGAGAAAGGATTTTATTGACGATTATCGATCAGGTCGCACGTGCATTGAAAGTTATATGTGGTAGGGGCAAAAGGGAAGCCATCAGAATACACGCAATATTGAGTCAATTCAGATGGTATATGGACATGTTTCTTTAGCAAAGTCAATATCCGATTTTGCCATTTTTGTCTTTTCTGTAGGTTGGTAAAACATGAATGGCAAAACTTTAACACGAGAGGGCAATATATGTAACTTTCCAGGGACGAATAAGTCCTTGAGTTAGAAAGTCAATGAACGGTAATATGATTTTTAAATAAAAGACAAGTTCTTACATAGATAAGTGATTTGTCGTAGAGGATGCTTGCATGAAGGACAAGGTTTGCGACAAGGTCAATGCTTGTGAATAGCAGGTTTTGCTTGAAGGACAACTGATTTGTCGTAAAGGACGCTTGCATGAAGGAAAAGATTTGCGTGAAGGACAAGGTTTTAGGGAAGGTCAAGGCCTGTGAATAGCAGGTGTTGCTTGAAAGACAAGGTTTGCGTGATGAGGAAAGGTCAAAAATCCTTTACGTGAAGGACAAGATTTGCGTAAAGGTCAGGGCTTGCGAAGGGCAAGTTTTGCGTGGAAGAAAGGGTTTGCGGGAAGGTCAAGGCGCACACGAATGACAAGATTTATCTCGAAATCAAGACATCTGTGAAGGATAGAGTTTCGTGAAGAGCAATACTAACCCGAAGTACAAGACATGGAAGAAGAGCAAGAACTTTGTGTAAGTGTAATTATGTAATAATCTAATGAGGGAATAAAATATTTTGGAAATAATGACATGAAATACCAGACTTATGTTAAGACATATGTAAAGCCTAAGTGAAGAGCAAGATTTTCATTAAGGCCAAGACTGCAATGACTTCCTTGAAGAGGATGCTTTCATGAAGTGCAATATTTGCACCGTGATATGGCATGAGTTCATGCCATCACCATTGCATTCTTTCATTAGTAGTAACTTTCATTGCTGCCATCGTCTGTAGCCAGTGATATGTCTTCAGTAGTCCCTGTCAAACGAGTACATTGAGGCTCCAAGGGGCCTGGCGGTTATAGTAGAACTCTTGTTGACACTGTTGACCACTGACACGTCTGATGTTGTTAGCCTAATGACCGTTACCAACATGTTATTAAATCAATTAATCTTCAATCGCATTCAACATTCTTCAACATATTATGATATTTTGACATTTTATCATATGTATTCAAACTATATAATACCTTTCAAAACAGTTGACGCCCTCTGTAAATGTTTTTATACGTTTGGCGTTGTACAAAAATATTTTGAAAACTTCAATCAAAACATCCTTTTCATGGCCTATCGGAATAAAGACATCAAACATTCCAACGGTCACGAAATCATTACTGTGATTTTTTCCTAAATACACCCGACCTACTTGTTCTTTTGTGAAGCCGAGCTGTATGGAGTATTTTGATACACACGTGGCGGAGACCATGGGACAGTATAAAGACGGGAATAGGACGGCTGTTGTGTTCCGGATTAATGACCCCGTCTGGAAGGTCGATTGACTTATAGTTCTGATCTCAAGTGTTTGTGGTCGTTTCTAACATGACACCTCTAACCTGGAACTATGAAATAAATGCTGATAAATATTGACAAAGATGTTATTTTCGATTTTCAACTGATTAAACAAAATGTCAAAGGTGGCAATAATATTTATTTTCTTGAAATTTCGCGTTGATATCAATTTGTACTTCCGTTCAATTTATTCAAAATGTGTTCACTTAAGAGTAAAAAGAGACTTGAGACCCCCAAGAAGAAAAAAATGGTTTGATTATCAGAAGGTAACACTATTAGGGTTCTGGAACTAGATTATCCAGCACACGTTTTCGCTCATAACCTATCGGTTTTTCCTCGGCGCCGAGAACGCAGGGAAAAAAATATTGATTGAATTTGGTTTATGTGTCCCACTTGTGATTCTTGGCCAGGGACCACCAAATTTCGATGCACTTGATATCACCGTTTCACATATATATCCATGTTTGTTATCTCTACTAACGAACACCATAAAAACGACAAATAAGTCGTAAGAAACTTGTAATAACCGAATGTATTAATTTCAAACATTGACATATAGATTCATCAAGGTGTTATTTGACCGTGGAATCGTTGATATAAATCTATATGATATATCGATCTGTTATCTATATAACAAAGCCACAGAGGTTAAGCGGTACAATAAAGCATTGGTACAACCGGATCTATGGGTTTGTTTTGATTGCTGTTTGACAGTACCCGGATTGACCTATGAGTGTTTGGCACCATAAGAGCTGACGTCTGCTGGAAACGTTAGTATTTAAACAGTAAAATAGAACAAATAAAGGAAAACAAAGTTTGTCTGTGATATTTTTCTCGTTTTAATCGGACGGTTTTCCTAGTTATGTACATAGATCTGCGAACTAGTTACAGTTTATATATTCACACCTACCATAATATCCATAAACCATTTTAGTCGTTTAGTGGGTCGAGATAAAAAAAAAACCTGGCAAAATTCTTATCTAAATGATATATAACCAATTATATATGTATAAACTGTAACTTATTCTCATACTCACGCGTTCCCAGTGTCTACAAATCGGGTTTTTATACAATACCTTTTCATTGGATAAAACTAACCAGCATTTTCTTATTGAGTTAGAATATCCAATGGGGACACAAAGATTCCATTTGAACATAACGAACGGTTTTAGTAAGAATTTAGCTTAATTGATATAGACAGCGCTCTCCATAGAGACATCTGGGATGGTGCACTTTAACACGTACAAGGCACTTCGACCTTGGAACAAATAACGCTGACAGGAGACAAAACGACAAGAAAGTAGCCGTTAAGAAATAAATCAGAAAAAAAAGTTCTAACATCAGCAAACATAATATAGCGGGATTTGGTCGGTACGTACGAATTCCAACAAATAGAAAGATACACTTGCAAATCTTCCTATATATAAGATGTGTCTGATTTCTGTGATGCAAGAAGAAATAAATGAATAATATGCACATGTACAGTTCAGGTAGACTGTTATATGGCAGGGTGCTTTATTAGTAACTTATGCAATATTTACCGCATCATTCTCTATCATGGTGTTATATGGTGAATGTTGGAACAGTTTGGGATATCCGTCCAGGAATTGACAATACGGCCATTCGTTAAGCACATAATTTGTGGTGTGGTGTTATGGTTGCTGATTTCGGTCATGTCGAGCTGTCGCATTGGCGACCCCGCCATACGACAAACACACATTGGGCGCATTGTCACGCTGTGGAATGGCGCATTGTCGCGCTGTCGTATTATCGTATTGTCGCACCAACGCATGACGGGGTCGCCAGAGCGACAGTGCGACATAGCCGATATCAACCGCTATACATATTCTATATATACATTATTCATTTCGGAGAAATTTCCAGCAGATTTTGGCCATTACATTTTCGGCATTATATTTCTGAAGATTACCATGAATTTCTCGGAAATGATTACCACTAGCGCAATAACTTGTGCAGTATAGTGGCTCATTTGTCGGCTACTAGAGCATTGTTATATGTTTTCTTTCAGATATTGTTCTCGTCCTCCAAATCCTTTAATGATTTTTGAGCACGTAAATATAGAAACATGGACCAAAATATACACACATTCAATTATACGTCTGCACAATAAAAATATCTAACCAACAAGTTTGATGTGAACCTTAATTTGCTGTCGAAATAAGCCGATATCGTGCCACTGTTGGTTTCATTCATTGTTTTTACAACATCTCTCATCCTCTTGGTATACTCCAGCATAACGTATGGTGATTACTCCGTATATAAAACAGTAGTTTTTACATTTTACTTTGTGATTTAATCTATATTTTACCCGCCGAACTCGTAAATGTGACAGAAATAAGAACACCAGTAAGACATCTCAGAGTAATGTCGTGACATTCCAATTCCAAGGTGGTTTCGACGAGAGAGAAAACCCTCGCCATTATAGAATGCAATGACAACTAATTGTTTTTTATTTTTAAATTCTGCTGGAAATGTCATCAAACCTTCGTTGTACTTGTTCTCAGAATGTGCCTGTTTTGCGTGCCTAAAGGATTTTTGCTAATTAGTTTCGAATCTGCAGTTTCCTTGTAATGTCACGTCCGGTGATTGGGTCCGCCATAACAAGAGACATAATCATTCAATTACTGCATGTTATCACGTGTGTTGAGCAGTCTTCCTTGCAGACAATGCCCTTTACATTACATATGGAGGTGAGTATTATGGGAGAAGCGGCACATTTCGTCACAGGACAGCATCTAACGAAAATGGTCTCGTGCGTAAAGAGGTGAAAACGAACATTGCACCGCGGGAAGCATTTCTTATAATTGCTTTTTCGAGAAAATCGCTCTCGAGGGTACTACTATATTGCAGTATCTTTCGTCCCCTCTACATATAACGACCGAGAGGCGACCACGCATGCGTTCCTTATCTTTACGCATGCCCTAGGGACAAAGGTGTAGAGAGCTCGATATCCATCCCCTGTGTAATGAATCCATAGTCGTTTTATTTCTTCTGGCTCTGTATTCCAATGTGACGTTACGAGTGTTGTTTCTCTCCCCTCCAGGCCCTCATTAGAATTATTAATGGGGTCAGTAGGTTCTGTAATTGATGTAACTGGACCAAAAGAGTGCTGGAAGGTAGCCATCATTATCTGGTGCTTTAGAACACAGGGACTTAGCAGGAATTTCCAAAAAAACGGTCTGCTGTATATAATTTCAGAAATATGTTGGAAATTCGTGTCAAGTCCCTGTGCGTATGTATAACCAGTATGATTAAGGCACTACCACGGAACACAGGGATCTAAAACTCTTGATTGTTACACCCATGATGCCTCAGCAACAATCGATACCGAAATTTCACCATTGATGATATTTTTCGCTAATGAGAACTGACCTAGATTTACTTATAAATTAGGATTCAGCATTGATGAGTTCGACACGCAAGAAGAAAATCATTGTCTTCTTTTGTCTTCCTACCCATTTCCTCTAAGAATGCTGACCGTGGTATTATTACATACAATGGTAGACATACTTGTTCGTGACCTGTATCGTTAAGACGCACGCTTTCTGGTGCCGTTAAATGAGTTGCCATGTTTTTCCATTATCTTTATTTTACTTACCATATTTTTCATTATCTTTATTTTACGTATTAAAACTACGTACGCTGTCCAGGAAATGTGTGGAAGGCGTTCTACGTCATCCCTCCCCAACCACAAACTGCAGACACCTTAATGTAGCTATTTTAGTCTTTACGCCCATAAAGGCATTAAACAATCATAACATAATACTCCTACATACTCTCGTGTCTTGTGAACGCATGACTATTTTTTACAGTTTTATCGACTACAAAGCATTATATCACGACCCTATTATCTATATATGTAGGCTCCGCAAACAGTATAGAAGGAAAGAGTAAAAAGGGCGGTATTTCCCTGGATCAATCTTTATCGTTATAAATCTGTATCTAATGGAAAAGATCAGACAACAATCACGGTTGACACGTGATGTAGGATTTTACAGAAATTTACCTATTGTTACTTTCTTGGTTTACATTGGAATCGTGTCGTCTGCTCGTTAAGGAACCTGCAGGTCACGATTTTGATCTTGTAAACATTACGAAGTCTGATTAAGACGCCATTTTTGTACGTTGCAATAGAATATGACGGATAATAAACTGTTTCTCTCAAATTACCTTCCCGATACTCCATCGGATTATATTGCTGTCGTAATATACACCCCCGAACTTTTTTCATAGCCAAACTGAAGGACGTAAAGAATTACAGGGCGCGACGCTCAACATCAAAGCCATTGAATGTACCGTTATTCGATTCTAAGACCAATATACCTGCTTCCGTTGTCGCACACAAAAACTTCAGTTTGCTATGACATATTCCAGGGCTGAATATAACGACAGTGATAGTTGCCGACATCATAATGTGTAATATAGTGAAACAAATGTAATTTGATGTCGTATGTAGGTTTACTGTATTACGATGTGCTATTTGCATACGGAATAAGATGAAATTGTATGGAATTGAAAATAAAACAATAAACAACGTTTTCCAAAGTATCCGTCTTCAATGAAAATGCGACGTAATAGTTTCCCGTGAGCATCACAGATTTTATAATTGTAAGACTCAAAGATCAAATGAAACCTATCGTCCGTTCTTGATTAATAAGACTTCCTTGAAAGGACGTTAAAACGCGTCTTCGTTGCGTGGAGGTTCATTTGTGAATATTTATATTTGGTACAATATTTTGACGTTTCCAGATCTCTGCATTCCGTCATTTTCTAATCAAGGGACAAATATTATCATGCCATCCTGTCTTTTATAATCATACTATTTGAAGCTGCACGTCGATCATGTCTCGTTTGGGCGGAAAAATCGATAGAACCAAATATTTCCCCCAGTTAAATATATAAATGGATGTTTTCACGCGGACGGATGTCCAAGGTTCAACGTCCGCCCATTTCAGGCTATTTCTAACGAATAGACCATTAATTTCGGTACAGCAATCTCTGATTTCAACGTCCTCTAGAAAATCCTGTTTTCGAGTTGTGGACGTTATAAATATGTTAAATCAAAGGCAATATTCCCCCCGTATCAAGTAATCTTCTCAAAAGTCATCGACTCCGTAATTTGTGTGCGTATAAAATGTGACAAATTACAAGTAATTAATTCAGACATCTTGATTAATAACTTAATTCCTATTGATTGCTGCCTTCTCCGGTAGGTTCGTGTCCAATCGGACTAATAGCTGTTCTGATTTATCTGTCAAAATTGGCCAGGTTTGCTCTGGACTAACGATTCCCATGACGTCGTTCTCCGTAATTGAATTTGAAGCAGTCAAGAAGGGGCACTTGCTCCAATTCCGTTAAAGGTCATGGACAATGGTCTATACGGCCAATTTCCTATCATAAAGATTGCGACGTCCATTGTAGGATTAAGGCTAATACATTTTGGGCATCTTTAATGCGATTTCGGTAGCCTCAAGTTGAAACTCTTTGGAAATTCAGTTAAGAGTCGGAGAAATGGGTGAAAGTCCGGTCTTGGCAGAATTACATGAAAGTTAGTTTTATTGAGTTTTACACTACCTTTATGTCGCACATCTAAATCAATCATCTCTGTTAAAAAAGAAACAAAAGTTTAAGTTCGATTCTTGAGATACCGAAAAACTGATGGAGACTGATGGGGACGAAATTGTTTGGAAAAGCTGTCGGAATTATTGTACGACGTCATCTCGCCCAAACGGCACAACAAAGATACTTGTATATGTATACTGGGACGAAATGGCGTTGTCAATTGACGTAGCAATGCGTAGAAAAATCATTTGGTCCGAAGTACACGTGGTAAAAAGGTCATCCGAACATGACCCCTTATGGGATGTTGTCAGATCCTCTATTGAACAGAGTGGATATAAGGATCTGTATTTCAATCAGATTGGTTCAGCATAGGCACCATTACAGTAACAAAAGACAATGACAACATAGATAAAGTTTATTGTTTTATTTGGTGATAGTTTTACTTATCAATAAATTAAATGATAGATGACATTTAAAGAATTACAATAATTTTGGGAAATATTTGGGACAAATATTATAATATGGAATTACTGCACAAAACTTCAAATATTGACTTCAATGTAATATAAGCTCATTCATACAATATGGTGATTCATTCACTCCAAACTTGGTCGTTTTTCTATAAATAGCATCACAAAAGGACAATACCAGGTATTATCTACCTGTATATCAATGATTTTGATTTTCTTTATGTTGTATGGATAATTTTCAATTATTTTCAGACATGATCTTGATATTTTTAATCGGTTGGATTGATTTTGATTCTTTCATAGAAACCAGTTACTCTACTCGGAGAAACCACACACTTTTTGTTGGTTTCAGTCACATACTGCAACATACACAAAGATACACACTTACACAACACATCTGTCACATACACATGTAATACACACATTTACAACACATTTATACATTTTTGTATTTCATTTAGGACAAAATACTTTGGAAGCACTAAGAGAAAGAACTATAATATTAAATACACCACAATTTGTAATCACTAATTGCTATCTTATGTCTGGCATTGACAGTCACTACAGTTGACCTTGACAGTCAATGAATAGTGATAGATGACCTTGACCTTTGTAGTCCGTAAGCAGTTGCCTATGACCTTGACAGTGCAGAAATCATCACAACTAACGATTACAGTTGATAAAATTAAAATTTCTGTGAAAGTCAATTAAGAGTCAACTGTGATCTTGAAGATCAATGGTTAAAGTCAACTGTGACTTTGACAATGATGACCTTGAACGAAAATAACAGCAACTTCTTACAGTCAATCATTAAATAACCTTGACTGAATTTCGATGGCTATGAAAGTCAAAACTATGACCCCAGCTTGGAAGTCTTTAGTGACAACTAGATGACCTTGACCTTTCATTAAGGTCACCACACATTGACAACGCTAAGTGAATTCAGAAACAACAGGATTACAAATATGTGCTACACAAACAACAAAACAACTGCTAACACATTTTGACATTCCACTGCATCCTCACGATACTAAAACGGTGTGTATTCTCCATATTGTTACCATTTAATATTATTTGAGCATTCATATACTATACATAACCAATACAAATTCAAAATTTGAATAATAAATGCTTTACTCTCTTAGCAAAATGAATATTTCTTATGTAGCCAAATGAAATAAAATGACTTTGTAGAATGGATATTTGAAAGACTCCTGTGTGTTATGAATGTGTTAGGTGTTTTGGACTTTGGGACTTATGCCAAAATAAATATACAAATATCACTTGTGTTTTTAAACATTAATATTAACTAGAACAAGTAAATAAGTTTGGCATCATGAAAGTGGCTTGTGGGGATATCACAAAAACAATATAATGTTAACTACATGCAAACTGAAAGTAGCTTTCTATTGGAAATGCTGACTGGTACACTTGCTTCTTACAAGAAGACACATATGTAACTTAAAGCGTAAATACTTCTCTTATAAATAAATACAAAAATTCTCATATACTTATAGTACTAGGAATTTCTGAACAAAAGCTTACATACAATGTACAGATGATCCCCCTTAGTGAACTGAACAAAAATGTCTAAATATTACATAATAAGACATTACTGTTGAACTGTTACGCAGAACAAAGTCTCTGGTGGACTATAAAGCTATCAGCTATTCAGACGCTAGTCTCACATTCTTAAGCTTCCATGCTTGAAACTTTAATGGGTTACATATATATATCCCTCTAGTGCATCAATTTTTCTGAGGTAAATCAACGCGTGAGGAAATAATCCCACCAGGAAGTGAGGAGACATTATTCTACATAACAGTTCCGAGGGACTGGGAATAAACGTGCTTCCTGCAGTTAGACTGCTATCGAAAATGAGATCATGATTTAAAACACCATGGCCGAACCGTCATCTCAGAGCACCAAACGTTGCGTTCTTTCATGCATGGATGAGCAACAGATCATGATATAACCAATCTAAATATAGACTAGAAATTGTATTATAGGTCTTGGCTGCTATATGGGGTTTGTAGGGACACCAGCTATAATGCTACCCCAGCCACAGCTTTTCAGCTGTTACCGCTATTTACTTGCGAAAGTAATACATTAAGCACCGAAATAAATACATGCACCTCGTGGTAACCTTGGCAACCATTTGACTGCTAAAAATATCAACCAAAAAATTGTAGCTGGCAAAAAAAACATGCATCGCAAACATGTCACCAATAAACATGAACGGATCATCATACTGGAATCTGGATATAGTCATACTGACATGTATGTCCATATAGTGTCAAACTTGGGCCAGGTTAGAGATTTTGGCAAATGTTTGGTCTAGCTTGGTCGAAATGACCTGAATCACCTCTGGTTCTGTAACCATGGTTACTGCATCCAGGATCGAGACCTGCATTAAAGCTACCTAGATGGTCTATACCATCAGAGGAGGTCACGATCCCGAACTTAGATAGATTCAGGTACTGGTCATCTCCACTGTCGTACGAAAAGTCAAGAATTTCTGCGGAGGAATTTGATCCTATACTGCAAGCACTCAGCCTCTTTCTAGCATCTGTGCCTCCGTGTGGCTTCAAAATTCCTCGGCGTGGTACCACGGTGACGCTGCGTTCAGCAATATTGTCTGTTTGTGTTTGTAGAGCACTACTACTGTGTACAAAGTCTGATGCTTGATTTCGACAGATCTGTGTTGTGGGGGCGGTACTGTCCCCTCCGCATAGTACTTGGTCAATGTCGGACAAGTTATACGTCATGGTATTATTTTCCTTTGTGTCAGATTCACCAGGACTCTTCACACCATTTTCATTTAGAACACATCCACTATCACCTCCGCTGAACTTCCCTTTCCTTTTGAGAATTCCCCTGGCAGGTTTCTTCTCCGAATCAAACACCTTTTTCACTTCCTCACTAGAGTTACCTGCCCCTTCTGCCGAGGAACAGAAAACCTCCGGACCTTGTTCAGGCATTGTCATACTGTCTGTGTAGGCACCTTGGGGGCCTGCTGCCTCCACCGATGGCACAGACCCCTGGTACTTAGTCTCCCGACATGCTGTATCACAAGGGTCATCACTAGACCTACTATTGTTACTGCTTGTACTTCCATTTGAAGGCTTTTTAAGGATGCTCTTCAGTGGTTTGGCCGATTTGATGTCTATTTCTCCTTCACTGTCTGATGATAGACTGTGGTTGTGACGCAGAGTGACAGGTTTTAGGATATCAGGGTTCGGGTACGGGGCCCCACTCGGGGTCTTGTTGTGATGAAGGTTGACCCACCAGTGGTTCAGAATGTCCTTCAGTCCCGCCCGTTTAGCAGGGTTCACAGTAAGTAAGTGACGAATCAGCCCGGCACATTCTGTAAAAACAAAATAAGAATCATCAATAAATGAATTTCACTGTTTTTTTTGTTATTTTTTTTATAATTCAAATTTTCACATTGAGAAAAAGTTGCAAACAATTTTTTTTTTAATTTTTAATTTACATACCAGCTGCATTGGTAGGTTCATAGTAGTCTCCATTAGAAATCTGTTTTCTCAGAACTTTGAAGTCAGAACTGTCGAACGGCATGGCACCATACACCAAAGTATACAAGACAACTCCCAAACTCCAGCAATCAACCTGGAACGAAAAAAAAATAAAAAAGGAATAAGACACTTTTGTTAAAGTTTAACCTGAGAAAAGTCTTCAGACAAAGAAAGTAAGATAATTAAAGTGCAAAATAAAACCTCTAATTACCATGATAACAGATAGACACATCAGCACAAAGTAAAGCCTCATCAACAAGGGGAAAACTACTGTAGAACATAGTACAATCTCTGCTCTACTTTTCTATCTAAATGTCTGTTACCATATAGTTATCCCAAAACATCATGGATCCACGACAAGGGAATAAGGTTAAAATTTTCTGTTACCATAATTGTCCTGAAATAAACCCAGGGACAACAAATCTATTTTGATTCCATGGATAGGGTTTTGTTTATAGTGCAAATTTGATATCAAATGAAAATTGAAATTTGACAGGGAGGGCTTATTACCAGGCATGGGCTTATTGCTGATAAGTATAATATCTGTTTACCTTCATCAATACAACCTTTTAATAGCTTTTTCTGTTTTGTGATATTTTATCAATTAGAGGAGGTCATCTGATAATTAACTGCCCTGTAGGTCTTCATAAAGTCACATTAGCCATAACAACAGGTCAACGACTCATAGCTATGACTAATCACAATTTCTCATATTTTTTGCTAAACATGTACATTGTTCTAGTTAACGAGACACATTTTAATTTATGAGAATATTTTTTTAAGTTTAAGGCATATATATTACAAAACCAGAAATGTTTATATTCCCCGAGGATAAAAGATTTCTGTGTATAAACATAAATCTGCGGAGTCGAGGGCTGATTGATGCTATAACGACAGACATTTATAGTGATATATAAACGAGATAATTGGACTGATTTACTACATCTCTACCTGTATTATACAGTAATATACAGAGTCACATATGACTGAATAGTTGTATTTAATCGACTATGTAATGTTTAGGTGGGAGGTGTCACAAAGCCTCAGTCGATCTGCCAGCCTTGTAGCGTTATCAAAACGCTCTGATTTTGGAAGAATGATAGTATCTATAGCAAACAAATTTTTAAACCGCAATGGCGTCGCTTTTCTTTGACAGTGACAAAATTTGCTATTCATGGAAAATTTTGGCTCCAAGATGAAAGAAGATTTTCTGACGTAAAACGCTCAACGCAGATCATATTTGACAAGCAAAACTCCCATTATTAGATTTCATAAACTAGCTTTTGGAAAGCAATCAAAGTTTTCTCACATCCTGAAGATAATCTAACAATTTGTGTTTTCTAAATTCAATCAAAGAAAAACACCAAGGTCCTCTGGGAATTATTGGAATATGAAATCTTTAACGTGACACTCAGGCAAAGACTTTAAAAGCCATCACACAGTGTAATCATAAATTTTTTGTCCTAATCTAAAACATTTTGTATTTTGCAGTCATTCCGTATTCATTTTGTTTCTAGCCTAATGAACCTTGTATTTTGCAGTGATATTAATTTTATTTCAAGTCTTATGAAACAGTAATATTTATTTTTACTTCTAGATTGAAGCTTGTATTTCGCAGTGAGAGTTTGAATTTTCAGATTTAGTTTAAACACATCATGCCGTATTAGATACACGGAATATGATTCAGACAAAACATCCTGTTTAAATTTTATATCGGTTGTTTTCGTTGAAATGACACAAGTGTTGGGCCAAGTATTTGAAGAGGATGTGCTCTTCCCGGTAACTGTGCAATGTACCAAGTAGAACCACTTTGTACCCGCGATAACAATCTGATACAAGTGTACCTGAACTCAAAATGGCCTGTTTATATACATCTCCTTATAAACACCTTAGAAAAAGAACACTACAACATCATTTAGGGTAAACTCCAACTTAATACTGTACATTATATCTTCAGATAGACATATTCTTTTTATATTTCTGAACTAAAAATTATCTTTTATATACATATATATGTACGCCGATAAGCCTGTGAAATAACCATGACACAATGATATAGTCCGGCATGTTTTCTTTTCAGATTTCTCCAAACGATTCAGATTAAAATATCTACATGAAAATATCGAACATGATGATGTTTTTTAATGTAAGTTTCGTTATAATATTTCAATAGGAGAGTTTAATCCGTAAATAGGACGATTGTGTATACAGCATCTGTCTAGGTCTTCTATATATAAGGGTATTACATACAATTATTATACACAACACATTGTCTGGGTACGAGGTATTGTTATATCTTGTGTTTAATCAATGTCTGTTAGCCTTAAATCTACACCAAGGTCACTGTTAGAATAATTCCATGGCTGTTTGTGTAGGAATCAATTTATCCACAAATATATAACTATAACGGATAATGAAACTTAACATGCGATTCCAGGTCAAATACGACAGAAAATTAGTCGAATTATTTAGCAATTTTTTTTCATGAATTTTTAATTCACAAACGTCATTTAAAATCGAATTCATACGTCATACTCAATTGGGAGATTATGTCCATTATAAATGACCTGTTTAAGGTAATAGGGTTCCCTGCAGACCTAGCCATCTGTTTTTTTACATTAATCATCACTCATCACTCACCCACTTCCCCCCGCCCTCTAAATTTCCGACCTTACAATTACGGATGCAGATCAATGCTATGTCATAAATTTTACCTCCACAATGTCTCCTGGCCTAACATCAATCAGTTATAGCCATCAATCACATTCCTCATTTTTATGTTATTACATAAATTTTGTTTGAACTAATTCAAAAGAAATTATGTCAGAACAATAATATAGTTACTTCATCAATTATCTCATGATTCAGTTAGATTCATGAAAGAAAGAATTCTCTGGGGGAAACATTGAAAACTAATCTTGTTCATGTCTCGGAAATGTTAATACAAATGCAATCTTCAAAAACATCATTGCTTCTTCTGTATACCAGTGCCATTATCATACCATTTATCTTTTTGTAATTTCTACCTTTGAATAAGATTATCATGAGAGAAAATGTATTTGAATTTAAAGATTTGAATCCAATGAGTTTTAAGTGACTTCAAATCCTAACCTGAATACTAAGAACATTACCTATTCTATACTTATCATGGAGATATGCAGATACATACGACTTGAATAAGTTAATATAAACTCACAGAAAAACAAATATTTTTTATTTTCACTTTATCCTGTCTGATTCAATTACATCCTTAAAATCAATTCAAATTCACACAATAAAGTGAAAACAGGTTTTGATGGTGAACTACAGGTGGTCTCAAACATGGCCGACACGACAACATACACACTACAACTATATATACATCCAATTGATTTCGTTCTTTGTAAATAAACTTGCATCTTATTTTTGGAAACAAATGAGATATTCTAATACGATGGATTTTTTTATTTCAACTTTTTATTTTTCCTTTTTGATCCCTGCTCTAAATTCGTAGTTCATGTCACTCGCTTTGTTGACACAGTAACCTGAGGAGATCAACTTATCGTGTACATTTTAATTTACTAGCCAGGCATGTTGGAGGACTTTCTGGGAGGTAAGCCCCCCTTTAGTTCTTTGATTTCCGTGGAATTCCATTTCACTGATGAAAGATACCCCTCATATCTACCTGTACAGAACTGATGAAGGGAAACGTTTACCTGTCGTTTTACCTGGCTCCTATGGAGAAACCTTACGATAAGATTATATTCTAACACGAACAAACGGGTCACACTTTCACATTGGAAAGTGTTATAACAGAAGCCTTATCTTTAAAACTACAAGTCTCACGAGTACAGGCTGCACCCTCCAGTCAGAGTATGTGTTGACCACTTTATTCAAAAGTTAAAATTCCATTGCTCAAAATGTATTTTCATTATGTTGTATGTAAATTCAAATATTCATAAAAAAATCTTTTTGTTTAGAACAGTTTATTTTAAACTGGCATACCAGTGTAATTATGAAACAAAACTAGAATAATTTTTACAAAAGCTTATATAATCAAAAGAATATATCAATTTTACATATCATTGTTGAATAATGAATATTTGGTATGCTCTCTCATCAGTTATGGGGTAACAAGCTTTTCAAAGGTAGTACTATTAGATTTCTTTGTGTAATGGTATAAATGTCTGGTAAATGTCTAAACTTTAAAACACATATGTAAAAAAACATTTACCTAAACAAAGATATCTGTTGCCAAAACAATCTTGTCAACATTTTTAAAACAGCTCATGAACTTTAAGAACAAATATTTTACAAACAAGATATTTGTTAATTTTCTTTGTTCATGCTAGATCTGCGATTGTAATGTGTTTTCTATAAATTCCCTCCACTTGTGGTGCTAGACGCATCCAAACAAATCATTGTTCGTTTACAAGGAACATTGGTTCTCAATACCTAATGTCTACTGGGAGCTGACGGGTCTCGATCAGATAAAATGGATATAGTGGATATGACATACGGTGGGCCTAAAACCTAAGTGTGTTGCACCGTGTCACGATTTTATCTACCAACACATGCAAGAACTTGTCCTCAAGGTCAACTCAAGGTCAGCTCAAGGTCATTCCTCATCAGTTACTCATCAAATTTTTACCTGTGGGTAATTAACGTAGGAGAAAATCTGTTTGTTTTCCTTCCAAATCTGGTTTCACTATCTTTTCCAAAGTCTATTGATTTTTGTCTAAATTAAAAACTAAACGAAATCTAATAGAGGCAACAGCGTTGCTTGAATAGTATACAAATTGGAATTGGTAATTTAATTTGTAAACCAGAGTAAGTTGATCAAAAGGATGCTTAAGTCTTCAACCGAGGGATAGAATATAATGACTGCATACCTCTGGGCCGTGGTAGGGGTTGCCGTTGACAATCTCAGGCGAGGCATACAGCGGACTGCCGCAGTAGGTTGAGAGAAGTTTGTTTTCACTGAAGTAATTTGACAAACCAAAGTCTGCAATCTGGAAATCAAACAGGGCATAATTCACCTTCAATAACACATTAATTACACTGTTTTGACACTAAATGTCAATCTATAGTCACTATAGATTTTTAAAACCACGGGAGCACTATTAGTGCTTCCTCGGTTTTAAAAATCTATAAACCGCTTCAACAAAAGCTGTCTTTGCTCTCAAATGTATAACATGCATGGCTGTTTACTTAAAACTTATCAAACGCTTTTAGAAAATTACTTTTTATTTCCCGATTTCATTTCCAGTTTTTTTCAAACCCTTATATATCGTTAAAAGCATGGATTAAATAAAATACAGGAGTACTTTGTGGTTAATGCAGCTCAAGTTCAATACAACATGTCTATCCATTAGATGGTACAAGATATGGCGTAATGTGTTCAAATCACTGTCATTTGTGGTCCTCTTGTATAAACTCATCAATTCAAATCAAAACGTTTTCAATGAAACACATTGAATTTTTATCAAATCTTGTGCTTTTAATGTAATACATGTAATTTAACAGATTATTATGCTTCAGAATCTTAATGGCTTCCTTAATCTCAAATTTAGTCGTTAATTGCATGAAATTTATGTTTCGTTTCAATCAAAATTTAATGCTTCGTTTCAATCGCAATTTAATGTTTCTTTTCAATCATTACCCAAAACAAATGGTTACATAGAGTGAATTAATCATTTTATAATAACTATAATACATCACTGGTATACAATGCTGAAGGAGTTTATGATAGATATGAATACATTAACATTCAGACGTATACCTATTTGGCCGACAATTGTATGTAAATGTTGGACCACTATGCTGGTATAGTGCAATAGACTAGAGGCTATAAAATAACTGTTACAACAGCTGGTGTACTACGCGACGATGTCAATGTAACAAATGTCCTATCGATAGTTTTAGCCTTTTTGATGTATAAACTAGTACAATAGGAATTATATAACGACAATGCAGATACAAACCTTGACATTGCCGGCCTGGTCCAACACAATATTCTCCAGTTTCAGATCTCTGTGTACAATACCATTCTGTAAATCACATAAAATACATCCAATCAATTTACAAATTCAATATGTTTCATGTATTGCATAACATGGAATGTTAATGGAAATTTTATTCAATTTCATAATTTAGAAATGGAATGATGCTTACAAAAATGTTTTTTTTTTTTTTGTTTAAAGCAAATTTCTTGATCTTTTGTTATTTTTTTAAGCTCATCATATAAGAAAGCAAAAAAAAAACAACAAGTATTTCTACAAAGAATTATCTTATATCCAAACTCCTTAGCATATATGAATTCCCTATTGTGACTTTCTCCTTTACTCTACCCACAATCAACCCATCACGCATGGAGCCAATAACACAAGTCATCAGCTCAAATTGTTTTTTAACAAGCAGAAAATCCTCAAAATTACAAACCTGATGACAACAATGAATAGCGGAGACAATTTGTCTGAAGATGCGACGAGCATCTCCTTCCGAGAGTCGACTTCGATTGTTGATGTAATCGTATAGTTCTCCCCCAGTAGCACAGTCCATCACAAGGATGATCCGGTCCTTGTTCTCAAACACTGGAATACAAAAACAAAACATCAATAGCACAAATAAAGTGGAAATAATCAAAACCAAATGTGTCCGGAATCTTAAAAATGCACAGTCAAACCTGTCTATAAAGGACACCTAGCAAAACTGTCCCTTATAGACGGGTGTACTTTATACAGAGAATGATTATGTAATAAATTGCACCAAATGAGGTTGATGAGTCTGTTCTTTATACAAAGGTCGATTATATAGTCACATATACCAAATTGGGTTGATAAGTCTGTCCTTTATGGACAGGTGTCCTTTATATAGAGGTGTCCTTTATAGCAGGTTTGACTGTATTAAATTGGTATTTGCAATATTCATTGCATTATCTAGCCTTTTGGGATTTCAAGTTTCCAAAGATATGATCTCAGCAATTTTTATAGTATGAAGTAATTAGCAGGAACAACCCTTGAACAACGTGTTTGTATTGACTGTAAATACTCAAGGGAAGTAACTCCTGTTAAGGATTTGTCCTTGATACTATATATAAGTCAGACAAGGTCAGATGCACCTAAAGAAATGTCTTCATCCAAACATTTCTATATCTAAATAATGAGTCTCCATCTAATTTTTATTTGTCTTGCACACACAGAAATCACATCTTGTGACTTAAATGAATTGAAGTATCGTTACAAAATTATTCTATATCAAAAATGATTTTTTTTAAATCCTTAGAAATAAAATATTCCTATTTGAATATTTTAGCATCTGCTCACGGGATGTTTACAAATATACGACAATATTCAACCTTGACTGGCTTTTATAAAAGACATAATAGTATAGCGAGTTTTTCATCAGGTTAGATATACATTTTCTGTATCTATGAAGCCAGACAACTAGACAGTGTATATGGACATCATGTATGTATACCTTTAGTTACGGTATGATTTATTGACAAGACCGACCAACATTTATAATTTTGAGTAGGCGTAGTTGAAGGTAATCAACAAGACAAGACGACCTAGCTAGCTGTTGTGTGGCCTATATACTTTGTACTCTACAAAAGTATGTAACATATATATTTTTTGAATGAAGGTGGCCAGAGATAAGAGAAAGGGAAAAAGTTTTGTAGACAGCACTATGGGTCAGCCACTGAGCAAACAACATGATGGTGTATCGTTTCTGACAGAATTTATTTTCTCAAGTAAAATTAAGTCAGACATTTGTATTTTTGGCAGCAGTGTAAGAATTTTTTGACACAAATTTTTCTAAAATTTGAGAATTCTTTTGTAGGATTTGATTTTTTGAAGATGTTGGTATCTGAGCCCTAGAGTTGTAACGTTGTTACCATGACAACTACAATGTCTTGGGACGTCATGGGACTGCCCACAACGATAATCTGCACTGTTTATGATCGTGTTGCAGTCATATTCAGTGTTTCTGTAGCAAGTAATTCCCATCAAACTTACTGACAAGACACCTTAACCTTTTTAAAACTCATTTCTGAAATGTCAGACCAGAGATAAGAAATGTTTCATTCCATGTTTACATCTTCTGACAACTGTTGACAAGTTTTTCCTCGTTTATGACCAGTCTCATGCATGTATTTTCATGTAAACTGACAGCTAGCCAGTATATATCTCCTCAGAGATCTGAAATGTATATTTCATGTCAATTTCACATGCAGCCTCTTACAAGCAATGTTGAACCTTATAACTAGGCCATGTTAAAAATAAAGATCAAATCATAACTAAATGTCTGCTTGGGCTACCAGTCAAACAGTGACACAGACCATTTTTAAAATTTACATACTTTCACTTTTGATACAAAGAAATATTATGCATATTTTATTATTTATCATCCTTTCATAGTGTTTGATAAGTCTAGTTACACTGTACTGTATAATACTGATTTAGGTGTAAAGCCTTAGTCGTATATATGATCTCGTTCAGACGGAGTATGACCTTTCTACATTAGTCGAAGGTCTAATTTAATAAGGTTGGCTAACCAACCATTGACACTGAACCATATGTATAAAACTATGGACCATGTCCTAAAACAACACAGAGTGATGAAGAGTCTGCACTTTCCACTCGGCTGATCACGGAGCACCCAGTCACTTCGTACCAAAATGATGAACAGGGGCAGAATGACCTTCGACATCTTGGCAAGTTGATGATGACCCGGACACATTCTACACAAACCCACCACACCAAACGATCGTATTTACATAAGAATGTTTATATATTAATGTACTAGATTAACCTTGGCGATACACCGAGATTTTATAACATATATCATCAGACGACTGTCTAAAATACTTCATCAACAACAATAGCTTTACCTCAACTATTTTTTAAATTTAAACAACTACGTATTTCATCTTCAGTGATTTAAAATGCAAATTCCTTTTGTTTTAAAGTATTTATAGCTACTGTTGGAAAAAATCAGATATTTATAGTCTCTGTTAAAAAACGGTGTTTCAAATTACTCAAAAATACACTATCTGAACTCTGAAATGATTAAAACGCTACATAAATTTATTCTGCGTTCCTCGACTTGCTGTTCCTGTTTGGAATTCCTTGGGGTCAGGGTTGTAACCATTAATTTAGATATTTGTCCAACGGCATGGCCTATAATGTTATTTGAAAATCAATACTTGAGATCCAACTCCTAGTTTTTCCTACTGAAAGAACCTGACTTAGCTAAGATACTGTCAATATCATACACAAACTTAAGTACTCAAGTCAAACAGGTTTTATTTACAAAATTCACACAGAATATATATAACGAAGCACTGTCGACACTGGATTACAAAATATTGATGATCATTAGATATCGTGTCCAACATGTGTACCTGGACAACCTACCTGGAGTTTCCAGGTGAGAATTGCGGCATGCAGTGACTACATAGATAGCTATGCGAATCAATACTTGATAAAAGCCCGACAATCGCTATCTATGACTAATAACTACCGCGTGCTTCCCTGCTTTATGAACCTCCCTCATCCATATGGCACATGTGACAGTTTCTCTCTTTATTATTAAGAGGACCACAAACTTTGATTGACAATTGTCTGATGGTTTATGTAACACAAGCCCATTGATTAGACCATATCCGCCATTACAGACGGTCACACTGAAGAGCTGAACATGATGAGAACATAGTTCCCATGTTGTCTGCTCCTTTCAAACACAGAACTGATGATTTACCAACCGTGTTTATGCCAAACAATTCTGAAAGTCAATTATGTAAATATTGGTTACCAAGCTGATATATATATATATATATAGATATTGATAGCGAGGTGGAATGTTGAAGGAAAGTATTGGGTGTCTACAGATCTAAAACTGTCATCATTCAGAGGCGTTCTGCTGAACAAGCCATTCCGATGTATGGCATGATTAAGGTCTAAGGAGACTTTACTCAAAATTGGTTTTATGTCATGAATAGGTGACATCGTTCGAAATTGGTTTTAGACCTTCTTCAGCATTGAAGTCTGTCACAAAGAGTTGCTGTGGATAAATCATGTTGGTTTGCTGTCGACATAAACGTTAAAGTGTGAAGTATCTGAATCTCCTGTCGCATCCTCGCCGATACTTTAACATTTATAGCTAGACTGACAGGTTATCTATAAAGCCAGCTCGTTAAGAAATGACATTCTTATACAAATGGCTTCATTTTGTCACATTAAGGTGTAGAATTTAATTACATTAATGACATCTTAACATTCCCATAAGTAATAAACATGCCTACTCAAGCGTCGTGAAGACTTCGCAGGGATGGAGAGTCTGCCAATGATATTGTAAATTGAACAGAATCGTGATCCGAATAAACGTGTCTAAGTGTCCCGTCTGATTTATATAAATGTATCACTTTGAGCTTTTAATTGGCTTTAATAACTTATCGTAGCATGAAAATCTATTCCACAGTCAGCTTAAATTCCTGCACACAATATATTATGAAGATCTGCCAATCTAAACCAAATGAGTTATATTTGATTTTTGTAATTAATCTGTTTTCATACAGATATATTGCACTAAAATATTGCAAAAACATCTGTCTGGACCCAATGCAGTTATAAATACAAATACCATTCATCTATATCAGTAATAGGTTGTCTTTGAAAATTTCCAGACATTCCTTAGAAGTTCCTTGCAGCAATAAGAAGGACTTGGCAAGCCTGTAATAAGGCCTGGGATCTGCATTTTTTGGCAATTGACAAAGACAAATCTAAGAATGGAGTGTGCTCTAACAAAGACGGCCCACTATACAGGTGTACACTACTCCTGATTCACAAACAAATTATTAATGGAGCAATCGTCTTAATCACCGAAACGTCCTCTGTAAAAACAATAGATTAACATAACTCTGACTGGCCCGTTCAATAATTCAATGAAGAATGGTCTGGCTTTTAACCATGCTTGGTATTCAAGGAATGCACATAAAAAATCTAATTGCTCCGTTACAGGGACACATTTAAGAATGAAGAGTCGAACCAATACAACTTGTATATCATAAAGACAATTTCCCGGTGGAATAATTCGGAGTCTGTCATTGGTTGTTCAGCTAGACAGCGCTATTCTACCTGAGTCAGACCTTGACACTTTCTCAATGAAATAGCTACGAAAACTGGATCCCTTTATGGAAATCGCTAATTGAATTCCACAGTAACGTGATCTTCCTGAATTCCTTTTTTACGCTGAATAATTCATAAATACCCATGAGCATAAGTAGCTATGTTCTAATGACCATAGCACAACAGTAACTACCGACAACCTATAACCTCCTCGCTGACAACCTGACAGGCAGAAAAGTAAACTGCCCTCGACCTCTGACATCTCACACAGAGAAGCAACTATCTTCTGAAAGAGGAAATAAGAAGATCCATAAAACAACATATATATACAGTCTTCAGATGTACATGTATTTAAATGGGCAGATACCTTCTATTGTTTGATAAAACAAAGGAAAACCTGGCAGAAATCTTAAGTCATTATAAATAGAAGTTGGCAACAAAAGTAGTAAGTCTATCTAGTTGTTTGAAGTTTTTGATTGCAGATTTAAAAGTTCTAAACAACTTACGGAGGCTCCATAAAAGAAACCAATGTTAACACATTTTTATTACAATGTAAGCTGGGAGACAAATTGTCTGCCTATTCCTAATAGAAAGTTTAAGTCAATCTTCTGCAAACAGAAGTTATTCTGAACTTCGAAGGAGACCTCCAATGTGAAAGAACCTGTCTATGGGGTTTGACCTTTGGCAAGACATCATTGAAACTGGGTAATAAAGATCAAACAGCTTGCTATTTCACAAAGACGTCTATCTATCTGAAAATGAATTGTGCATCCAACATGTCCGTTATTTACATTTTTTGTTACTTTTCCCTCACATGTTCAGACATAAAGAGTAATTTGTCTGATACAGATATGGTAAGCAAAACTTAACCACCTTCTATTTCCAACCACAAAACAAGTTAATTAGAAAGCGTGGTATGAATCTCTTTAAACTATTGATATTGAATGTATATGTAGAGATCAGTCATAGCAATTTACAATGCATATAAATTGTGTCATTTAAATACTTCCTCATAATTAAGAACGCACGACACATTTACTATGACACAAAGATTGATATCTTATCACTTTCTATAAATCTTCAGAGATGTCTCCCGACCCTCCTATCATTTTTTTCCAAAAAATTAAATTGTCAAACCAGCTAGGTGATCATTTAAATTTCTTCGTACGTAATTTCTCAGAAATGTTGTTCTACCTGGTATAAGATATCAATCTAATCTATAAAGATGATAAAATATATCTTATCTAGTGAACTCGAGAGATCCACCCAAGTAAAGGGGCGGTGGAAGCCAAGGACTTGTATACATGTTTACACCTGATTGTATTTATTTATTATGTAAACTGTGATTAGATATCAGTCCACATGATCCTTCACACCTTTAGATATCTATACAAACTTCCTCCTATATCTAATTATAGTCCTACCCATCTCACATGATAAAATGTTCTATAATTAGCATGTCACATGACTTAAGATTTATGTTAAAAATAAATTTGAATTAAGAATGTGACATATGTAGACAAGATATGCAGCACTTATACCCACTTAAGATGTCAAGTATAGCACAGGGGGACAGATAAGTTGAGATGATAACCCCGCCACCGGAACGCCACTGGAACGACAGATGGACCACTGTCAGTAACACCGGCTAAGAGGACATTCCGTAAATTCCATAGCTAACCTTCCTGCTGACACTGAGCATCTTCAGCACCGCAGGTTCAACATTAACTCATTCACCCCTTAAAATTCACAATGAACTCTTCCAGACTTTGAATCAGAAGAGTCCAAATGTGTCTTCAGGGATGAATTCCTCTTTTATTGATTCCCTTTTTTTCATCAACAAACAAAAAAGGACCTGACAGGCCATGGTGGGTACTGTCTACACTAATTCATCTGATCCTGAAATATTTTCGACTATAATGATCTGGTTGGCATTACGATGATATTACAACACTGACAGCTGTGGGATAAAAGGATAGACAAAAAAATTAACAGTATCGTTTTCCTTAATTCTAATCTCCAAAAGCAATTTCATTTTATCTTAATAGCATCACAATTGTGAAATTGATTGTATTTCCATCACAGAACAAAGGAATTTTATGATTTCCTGAACTCTCCAATTATCTAAAAACCTATTATTACCAAGAGTGCAGAATAAATTCAAAATTAACGTCCTATTAACGTCCTAGCATTTTATCATATGATTATGTAGGAATGTTGACATTGAGCTCTGTTGTATCGCTGGAGGGGATTTAATCTTAGAAGGGGTGACTAGCACCATGGGTCAGATAAATGGTGTGAAGGACACATTCTTCCCTCACACTTCCCTTGGACTGGACATGGCTGGACACACAGGTGGACAATGCTAGGGACAGGAGGTGATACCAATATCACTGGGCCCTGTTGAGCAGGAATTACTGCCCACTGGCAGGACTGGTTTTTATCTATCCTCTAATAACCCTCGGTCAGCTTATAATATAATTGTAGTCAGAATGAAAATATTTTCTTGCATGAACGGCACAATTGTTGAAGTCTTAAAATTGCTGACAGCAGCAAAATGTTTGATCCCAAGTACCTGACATTTTTGAAGGACATAAGTGGGAAAAGCCTGGGAATAATTTGAGAAAATATCTTGTGCCCCAGAAGTGAATTTTGTTTGGAATAAAAGACTGATGAATATGCATGCATATGCAATGCACAAGAATGTGAATATTCTATATACGTTTGAATAAAAATGATAACTTTCATCTACGCAGAATGACTAGGCAAAATTGAGAGAGAAAATTTTAATATAATTTACTTTCCCCATTTACATTAAAAGTCCAACACAAGGTTATACAATGCAATAGAGACGGCGTAAATTACCTCATAACGGAAATGATAAAATAGACTATTGCAAAAAATAATGTATTGTGAAGGGGAAAGTTATGTACACAAGACGACAAAAGTCTTTCTTAGTTTACAAAGGAATATTAAGTATGCAAGACGATAACTGCAAAATGACGACACCTGGAGTACAACTAGTCACAGTAAAGCGAACATCCTGAATAACTCAGCACCGTCACCCGTCAACACGATGACTGCGTGCACAGAACAACGACAAAATGTCTATTGTGTAACAGTGATCTGTCTCTCGTGTTACAATGATCTTGTCACAAAAAGTCATTCCATCAGGTCAGCTTTGAAAGTGATTCTACATTCACCAGACAGATCATATATTTCTCTCGAATATCACTCTTGGAATTTTCGGAACTTGGCTTATAGACTGACACAGGTGTAAAACATCTTTTTATTCGTTTAACAAAATTGGGTATTTGTACACTCTCCATACAGAGGCCCTCTAAACATTTCTCTCGGCCAGCTGCCTGTGTTGTCACAGGTTACTGTTGGATCAACACTAGATCGACACCCCTTATTCTAGGTAATAGTTTCACGCACACTCACCAGGCATGACAATAGAGAAGTACCCCTATCAGTAGCCATTGTAATGTAACATAGCCATTAAGAGTGGTAAAAATACACAAAGGCTGACTAAACATCAGTTTTACACAGAAAGCATGTAACACCAATCAATGGTCCGTGATTATTTACCCCGACACTCCATGTCAGCCATACAACAAACAGTAAAGTTGTGTAAGATTCTGTTTTGAGATTTATTTTTACAGTAGACACTGCTTGCTTTCATCTGCTGATCATCTTTACATTGGACTTACAAAGTCTGTACCAACATTGTTACATGTAAATCAAACACAACCTGCCTGAATACCAATATTTAATTGCTGGTCAGGAATGTGAGGAATTTATACTTCCTTTAATGCAAGCCCCAACAGATCGAAGTTTTTAAATTCACAGATATTTGATTAGGTGTTAAGAAAGTTTTTATTGTGCAGACAGCTATGTTTTTATGACAGTGTAAGCCTGCACACCATATCGCCAGGTGTACTATAATCTCGGGGTATACACCGAGTGAATTAAAGCCACTGTGCACTCGGTGAGACACTGGACAACAATGACCAGGTGAATAAACACTCATTTAGGGGTCTGACCTCCGGTACTAATACAAATGACCAATACTATATAAGTACTTAACAGGAGATGAATTAGTTTGGACTAGCAGACCTCCCCGAACCAAACAAAGATGGAGTAGCCTTTATCCTTGTCCCACGCGTATGGTGGTCATAATTTAGCCGTTGCGGTCAGCTGTTCTTAGACGAGACATAGCTTCGCAATGCTACGTTTAATCATTTGTTTTGATATTGGTTAAACTTCTTATGTTCATTTTAAATATCCTTTTCCTGTTACTGGAGTTGTTGAGAAAAAGATCTGTATCATCAAGGAGCTTGAACACAATGGAAATCTTGCTATGATTCATCTGTCCCCATAACCTCTTTTTACTCTGTGTTTGAATTAAGTTGTTTTGGTAGCAAATTTGACCCCTAACCGAAGGTGAAGGTCATTTCAGAACACTCATACAGACAATTATCATTTTTTCTGATACTTTACAATACTCTTTTGTAGTCAGTTTTTTGACATCTTTATAATGCTCTTTTTCCCATGAAATGTATACCCAGAAGCATTTTATGAAACATACATCGTGACTAGAATAAAAGAAAAGAATATCCTTCATAACAGACAATTACTAGTGATGACCAGTCAGCAAATCGTCATGGCAACCATCTCATATTTGTAATGAAATATTGCAGCAGCCGTTTTCTTACACATGCAACTGTGGAGTTTTTACTTTACCCAGAACCTCATCAGACAGAAACTTATAAAACAAAAAAGACTGGAAAATTGAGGAAAATCCAGTTACTCAGACACTAGTAATCTGAGTTTAACAAGCCCTCAACATCTGGGTTACTACACGAGGTTCATGTCTGATTGTCCCTGCTACTTTGATGTGAAATAGTCCAGCATGTCTGCCGACGCCCTCAGAAAGTGTAACCAATAAATTGGAAATAATACAACACACAGCCACTTAGGGAACCATCTGCCACGCTATTGAGGGAATACAAAACAATTCAAAAGGAATGATAATGACAGGCTGTGAAGTCTCTCCCAAATATGGACTTGTCACATGATGTGTTGGGTTCCTATAAGTGACATCATCCCTACATTGGTCGCCCTGCTGTCGCCATGGTAACAATCTCCCTTTCGATCCTTTGTTTAACCGTTGACTTGTTAATGTTACTACACTATCTTTAATCACGTCACTAAAACAATCAAACTTAGTGGAAATTAAACGTTTTCTTATCATCACACTTCATGATTTATCATCTGTAACTTTCAGTGGTGATAAGAACAGGAATCTGAATGCCAATAGGTCCAGAAAAGCCTGTGAAATTACGATAACAGTATAGTTGAAATAGTACTTTTACCCATCTGACTTTGCCAAGTCACTTTGCTGATGCAATTTGTTGGGAATTGAAAACAGAAGTTTGAGCAATTGCAGAAACCCATTCCCAGTCCAAAACCTATTTAGAGATGTAATTATCAGTGAACGCATGTAGATAGTACTCAACACATAATTGTCCTTTTTTTATTGTCGGTCAGGCTCTCTAAAGCTCACAAAAGTATTTCTGTCAAACTGGGTTTTTTTTTTCAAAAAAGAAATAAGGAATAAAACTAATACAGGTACTGCTAGTTAATTCATCCATTCTTTCTATACATTAGTTGTTGTCTTAAGCTCTTAAGCTAGGCCTCTGAAGGTAACCAAGGTTTCAGAAATTGCCCAGTTTTGGAGCTTATGATCACTTACCTTCACGAACATTGACGATATTTGGATGGTTTAACGAGGACAGGATTCGGATCTCTCTGCGTAGCCGGGTGAGGTCTGTATCATCGTTTATCTTCCCCTTCTTTATATACTTGATAGCCACCTAAAAACATACCAAATATTACAATATTTTAGTCAAGAAATAATAGCTAAATTTTAGAAACAAATTCTGAGATCACAGGACAAAGTAACAATTTCTTTTGAGTTTTACATGGCGATTTCTATCTCTTAGAACTTCAAAAGAGTTTTCTATCTCTTTATCAGTATTTATATCCTTTTATACTCATTTGTATAGCTGTAATTTTAATTTTTTGTTACAAATACTAAATCCTATTAATAGCAGCAATTGTATTTAGCCATTTAGCTTTAATTCTCTTTTTGATATTGACAGTTTAAACATTTTAAATTTTTTGTCGCAATTCCGAAAGCAATAGTGAACGTCAAATTCAGGGTCATGAATCTAGGCCTGTTAACTGAAAGAAGACGTTAGATATTAAAAACTTTGTGGCCACATTTTAAAGTAAATGAGCCATTTTAAAGTCCACCTGTGCAATAAAAAAGAATCGTGATAGAGATGTGGTTTAGTGTTTAATAGATTTACTCTAGTCGTATACAAAACTGACCACAACTTTTAGGATTTGTATCGATCGAGTGAAGGTCAAAGTAACTTAAGTGGAAAACAATAAAGTTGATTTAAACACAAGATTTTATGCATGAGCGAATCCAAAGATTTTGAATCAACAATGACACAGTAGTTTACTGTTGAACATGGATGGGTGGCTAATCCCAGGACCAACACTACAACAAACTTTATATTAATAAACAACCCCAGTAGAACAGGCTTTGGTTAATCAGATGTTAAATACTGCTGTGGGTCGCATGACCTGGCATTCTTTGGCATAGTCCCCATGTATATATAAAACCAGCTTAATAGATGTGAGCCGAGTGACAAGAAATAAAAGTTTATCGGGTACATTTACCATGTCACAATATTTTCATATTAATACTTGGTTGTAGTGTACCGAGAGACCTACAGAGTTTGCCGTCGGCAAAACCAGTAGTGAAAATTGTATGTCATATGATCATGACCCCACTTGGTCCAACATTACGTGTATGTGTTGTTCATGTATTAAGAGGCTAATGTCAGTATTTGTTGTCAATTTTAGTATTGCGTAATTTCTATTGAATTGCCACTTGTATATATACAGTATATATATCTATTCTTCAGCCATGTTTAGCTTGTTAACTATTCCGTGATATGCAAGAGCAGGCATTGATGACGACAAAAGAGTCTTTTCTTCTTGTCCCCCTTCCAAGAAACGGAATCTATTCACTTGTATTTCCTTTTTATTTTCAAAGAAATTTGTTTTAAGATAACCTGAAAAAAAGAAATCAAAGCTTACGGTCAAATCCGAGCCATTCGAAACGCCTAATGGCCCAGGTAAAAATCCCCGATAGACCCATAAATACAGACCCCATTGACTTCTGTTGTCGATAAAACTAAATTTTGGTTTTTATTAAAATGACTCCACCCATGTTAGATGTGTGTATCGGAATATGTTTGATCAGAAACCAACTGAATCAAACAGTTTTAATGATGGCTGTTAAAAAAAGAACCACTTTAAATTTATTTAAGGATTCATGACAGATTAGAATTTTACGTACAGTTAAATCTTCAACTACCTGAATAGTCTATTAGACATTAACAACTTATTGGGGACAGTTTAATTTAAAACTTGTGCTTTTAAATGTTAGCCTTAATCTGCACTACGAAAGCATATGCACGCACAAGGATGTATTTATACACGTAATCTACAACCTGTGTAATTATGTACTTCCTTATTCATGCATAACCAAAATTTTTCAAATGTCTATATCAACATTCTTTTTTTATTCAAGCTTGCATTCCAAAATAATCTCTAAACCACTGAGAACTATAGCCTAGTATTTCAGAGACACGGAATAAAATCTATATATCTGGTATAACTTCCTGTCATCCATTTACTGTTACTTAAAAAAATACCTGTGGTTGATTTTTAACACACCCACTTCTAAATCTGGACGGGTATCCGCATGACTCAAACCCTAATGTCTGGCCACAAGTTAGAATAATATATGTCTAGAATGCTTTTATATTTAACAATAATGTAAACCACAAACAGAAGAATCTATATGATTGCAGTTTAAAGAATATTTTGTTAAAATAAATTGAAGAATCAATCATGTGATTCACGAGACACTTAAGACAATTTTCTTATCAACCGAGTCCGTACAGAAATAGTATTTAAACTTGCACAGGTAAATGAATCAAATACATAGCTACAATATAAATGTATGAGTCAATCATGACAAATAAAAAACATTTTATGTAATGAGCACTGCTTATACAAAAACCACATGTAAACCAAAACGCCTATGATAAAAACGGGGACAAAGTACCGCAACATGTTTAAATATCTGTGACCTTGGTTAAATTTCAAAAGCAAATACCTTAAATGTATTACTAAGATGATGGCAATTCTAGATAATACAGAAATGACATTATATACCATCTGGAATGGAGGACAAAGGCTGAATCACCTTCTTACACCTACGTTTTTTTACAAATTAAGATACACAATACGACAATCAAAATGTTGTATTGCTTAATCCAAACACAATGGCCACGCTTCCTTTGTCACTGATTACCTTGGCCATAATTCCTAAGACAAACATGCAATAGGCTAATAGCCTGAGATTTGTAAGGGGGAATCATCATGAGAAAAAAACCTTGGTGCGATTGTGTTAACAGCATTCCTTGACAGATAATCTGAGATTGTATGAGGATGTGGTTCAAGGCGACCATTGATTAACACAATGACTGGGTAACTGGGCTTATATGAAATTAATCACCCTTCACAAAGACTTAGGTATTAAACACTTGGGTGATTCTAGATCTGGTTTATACAGATAACCGTCCCAGACGTCTCTAAATGTCTTTGTTCCGTGATAACAGTTTAATGCAATTAAGATAGATGTGTGGGTATATTCCTTTTAAATATCTAATGGGCTATATCATATCAGTGTGAGAAACAGATCTAGATTTAAATGTTGTGTCTATTTGTAAAAAATAATCTTGTTTAATTGCTTTTGATAACAAGTTTTGCACTAACATACCTATTTGTATTTGCCTTAAAATTTGCAAACTTGTACATAAAATCATGTGATATCCATGTTTTATACATACATTTTGGGGCTATAAAAACATCTTTACTCTTCAAAATTCTATCAAAGTTTGCAGTATTATCTAAATTTCATGGTTTGATGTAGTTTTGTTTCCAAATTAAATGAATAAATGTCAAATTATCAAGTATGAAAATCATTATACATTACATTATATCATAAATCTATGCAGAATATTCAACATGGTAAACTATTTTTTCATACAAATTTTCAGTTCAATTTTACTAAGATTAATTCCAATAGGATGCTAATTTTTCCAGAAGTGGTGAATTATGGGACAGGTAGCCATTCTCCTACCATGATATGTGACGGAGGATATATGGATCGGCACCTGTGTGTAACACACCGAAACCACAGGTGTCAAAAGGTGCGCACACTTTAAGGTGCTACTTACACCTATAATTATAATCTAATATGGTCACTTAGGATCACTCTGACCTAATTACTGACCTGTAATTACAGGTGTATATAACGAAATAGGCGTTGGGCCGTTCAAATACCTATATTATAATTACATGCCTTAAATACTTCATAACCAGCTATATATAGCCCTGAGATATAACACACTCTCCCTTTCTGTGTCGGAAATTGGTAGTCTCGTCTGCTCCGGAGCTATAAAGGCCACGCTTGGGTAACAATTACCCCTTTTATCCTCCCCTTTCTTTTGTTATATTATATCAGTCTGAAGTTTAGCTTGACCCCCAAATCTTATCAATTAACAGAGGCGATAAAGAACACATTTTCAATTTCTATTGTATGTATAATAATATACATATGCACACATAAAACGTTTGAAGCCGTCCACTTCAATAGCTATCATACAGGCATTTTACATAAAACACAATTATCCACTTTTCTGTAGCACCTCTTAATGATAATACTTCAATAAAGTCTTAAATATAGGGGGCCTGTTGATTTCAGTTTAATATTAACGCAGAACATTGACATAGCCTGTACTGGTTTGCACACTTGTGCATGTGTAACTTTACGATAATTACAAAGTATGGATATTTAGGTGTTTACCCTTTGAGAGGCATGGATAAGGGTTCAAGGAAAGGACGCTACCCCACCTTTTTCTTTTCCATCTTTAATTGGAGTTGTTATCAATTGACAATTATGTAAAATTCTGCTTATAAAACACCTCTATATAGCGTTGTCACCCCATAAGCTGATCAATTGACAGCGAAAGTGGAATGATAATTAGGCTGCTAGACTACATATATATAAAGACTTCTGTCATGGACACAGAGATTTCCTGATAGAAATGATTACCTGCGGTTGGGTAATTTGTCAATGACCTAGGGTCACCCAACATTTACACTATAGACTCACAGCTATAAACACCTAGGCAATTTAAATTAATGACATATGGTCCCCACTAGAGAGGTATCCAGCATAACTGACCAGAGGTCAAGATTAACTGGTCAATTGTCCTGGATGTGTCACGGTAATGGCACCTTATTAAGTGATTAAAGTTCAGCTGTCATAAACAGCCACAAGGAGGTTTCATGTTCAAAGTAATGATTATTTTATGTTCAGAAAGTTATCTAAGAAATATCACAGAGTTTGAGCAGAAAATGTCTTTTCAAACTAACATTTTTACTAATATACACATACACACTTTGATAATTTATAGATATATCATTTCATTTCAATATTAAAACAAAAATACATTCTAGAATTTTATGAACAATCAATTTGAATTCAATAACATATATAAATGCTATTTTAGGTCGCCCTTATTTGATAAGTATAGAAATGAATCAAGGTACCGTTACATTTTGTATTGTGGTGAATTCGTAATCGTCTCCATTACATTGATATAATCAAACTCTCGATCGGCTCCTTTTAAAACACTGCCTATTTATAGCTAATGGAGTCTGAAAACAAAAGTGTCTTTCAGCTCTGAACAAAACGTTCAATATTTAGACATTGAGATGAATGGTTGGTTAGGTACTGTAATACCAGGACAAAGTATAATGTGTTTTGTGGTGAATATACATTCTGGTATTGAATGATATGCAATGTCATGATCACCACATTTACAAAACACCCTCTGTCAATTCCTATTTAGGATATGATCGCTATAGCAACAGGATCAAAAATTAGATTCTTGTATGAATTGAATAAATGGTTTTAAAGATTTAATAAAAAGATAATGATTTAAATATGAAAATACCTGTAGATTGAAATATTTAACAACTTGTTCTTTAATTTCTTGAATCAAACAAGTCAAAAATGGAATTTTGTTTTACTAAATTAAAAAAAGTTTTGATTTAAGTCAGTGACTTAGAAATTAGGACTAAAACCTATTTCATTTGGAAACCTGAAACTTAGAGCTTTCTAAACATATAAATAAAAAAATTTAAAATCGGTCAATTTCCCTGAGCTCTTTCGCATGATAAAAAGAAAGAAAATGCTCTTTTTTGTGCAGTGAAAGTTTTTAGTTTCCTAGTCTGTCACCTACTTGTTATTGCTTGTGTTTTTATGAGTCATGTTTAACTTGTCCGATAACACAGGAATATGTAAACACCTCAAGCTCTGTGAACGACCTCTTATTACATGTACACAGTGTGTGAATTTATTAAAAGTTTAAATATCAATCCTGTGAGGACATATAGTCTTCTGGTGTAGGGTACATAGATTTGATATACATATATAATACATGTCAACTGATGTTTAATTTCTATAAGGTAAACATAAATTGTAGCTTTGTGTTATAGTTTTGAATGGTTATAATCCTAATGTTTAGTATCTGTAACAAACGTGTCACCTACTAACGACCAGATCAGTACTATTTACAATTATGTGTAACAGTAAATGACGGACGAGTCCCACACCTCGGTGACAGGTTCCCTTATCTATCACTTTTACTGCCATGTCTTACTAATCAATTGGACGTACAGTATAGTATATCATTATCAATTAACAGCATCAAATAGACAATAAATAGAATCGTTCAAGCAACGTATATCCAGTTAGAAATTCAGATTTTTTTTTAATTAATATAAATAGGTAGTCTTGAATGATATTAGAAAATTTAATCCTAGCTAATCTCTTAAAAGAACAAATGTGATGTACTTTAGTATATGCTAGAGACAAAAACAGTATAGTCCTCGTCACTGTCCCAATTATAATTTAGAATCAATATCAATGTAACAGTTTGTACATTTAGTTAATTATACAATTTAAAATGTTTTAATTAATATATAACTTATTCCTAATCAACATATGTTAGCAACAAAAATATTTATCTGATTACAGGTATTCATAGCCATGTTCTACCTTTTCATTGTACCTGTACAGTGTATGAGTGTGCATGTACGACAGCTAGGCTGTAGTTGGGCTTATAAATATATAGGGTCGTATATTCTGCACCAATACTGCACATATATCCAACTGTTGGATAAACATAAAAGTTTTAAATTTCTTATAGTGTCAATTCTGGTCGACATATCCTGTTTCCAGTCAATCCTAATTTTTTTTCTATCTGAGGAAAGATTTATAACTGAGTAATACAAAATTGATTTGATTTCCATTATTGTCAAAGCTTTAGTTTGATGTAGTCCTATAGAGACGTTACTGCCAGTAATGATTGCTGTTTCATAAATTGATGGTGATGTTAAAGTATTCCGTGAGACCAGGTAACACATCCATTTGGTAATTGTTTGGTATTGTTTTAAAGTTGAAACGACAAAAAAAACAACCAAAAAAAACTACACAAAATTCTGAAAATAAAAGTGACATGTGTGACATAACGTGATATAATGAAGTATAAATGACAGTTGTCATTGTTTTATACCTGTTCCTTTGTAAATTTCTCCACAGCAAGCTTAACCTTCCCATAGGAACCCTCTCCGAGAGTTTTGATCAACTCGAATCGGTGTTTTAGGTTGTGCTTGTGGTGCACAGGTAAGGCTGGTCCGAGCCCCATCCCTCCCTCCATAAGACCGGACAGAAACTCCTCGTCCATCATACGAGCAGGCATGGTCCAGCCTCACATCTACCCCGCCAGTAACAGGGAAAAGCTACTCCGGCCAACAAGACACATCACAGTCTCCCCAGCAGTGCATTCACTCGCTGCTTCACCACTAAGCCTATTCATACACAATGTAAATTGCAGGTTGTTATAAATTTTAAGTAGAGCCAATGTTAAAATCCAGTATAATTCCGTAGATAATGAACCACTTGAATGTAACTGTCTTCAATGTGTGTTGTCAGTGTGTAACAAATATATCCTAGGTAAAATAGTGTTGCTGTATATTCCACACCGGTTTAGAATACACCTCTAACGATAGTATGGGACAACCTCGCGGTAGCACTAAGTATTCAATAATACACCTCTTTAGGTTTGTTTGTGCATTACATACAAGGTTATGAGATAAAGAAACTACACTCACCACTGACGCTCGTGGTGGGCGGAGCTTGGTGTACTCAACTTCAAGCCATTCAACTGTCAGCTGTCTGTCTCGACGTTAGGTGTCACGCTTGATCACCGCTCAGCTGATGTTACACTTACCATTTGACCTCTGTGAACCTAGCAATAGATATTCTTACGCGTATGTTTCATGTATTAAATGTTGTAGTAGTTTTGAAATGCAGCTCATTACCGTAAAGAATAATTAACATTATCATAAAAATAGGCAATTGGGTAGGATAAGGTTTTTTATTGTATATATACATAACGAAAAGTAATGGACTATTTTCTAATATGTCGCTTTAAGGAGGAAGTGAGCAAATACGTCTACATCCGGTTTCAAACAAGGAAGTGAACCCAGAAATTGACAAAAGACTCGAAAGAGACAAAATGTCACAGGGAAATCAGCGAAGAAATAAACCAAGGGCATCGAATAGCGGTTCATTACTGCTAGACAATTCTGAAAATGAACAATTATTCGGAATGTTGGGCAGAGGATGTGTGGTAAGTAGGGTAAACAAGGACAATCTCGTTGACCAGTCAGATGTGTTACTGTCACCTGGTCACTGTCATTTGTCGGTGCAGTTGTACGATTTGGGATTGCACCCATTGCTTTTAACAAAATCTCAAGCTACAATAGCATGGACATTTGTATCAAATTCATTGCATTTTGATGAAAAAATATATTTGTGGAGAAGAAAATATACTCGTCCAAGAATAAAACCTGGCACGTTTCACCTTAAATGTTGTTCTTAATGTCTAGATGGACAGGAAAATACACATATGATTCCTGTGGAGTGCCCCGGCCAGGGTTCGAATCTGGGTCTCCGGCCTGGAAATCTATGACTCTCTACCAACTGAGCCAAAGAAGTATGCTCTTTCAGCCGATCGAGTGACAGAGACAGTATTTAACACAATATGTACAAACCACACTTACCATCAGCAGCTCCTTTTACAAATGAATGATTCACTCTAGTTAGTTAAAACAAGAAACCAACTTAGAAATCATAATAGATGAGGAGAAAATGTATATATAAATTTAAGTGGCCATGGCATATCAACCCCCATTCAAGAAAACGTAAAAGGTGAAGAGAAAATGTGTATATATAGTGGCCATGGCTGACCAACCCTATTCCAAATCAGGACCTCTGAACACTTGCTGGATGCTCTTCCGTTTGTAAGCTACATGGTCACCGATGATCCACAAAGTGCAATCCTACTACATTTCTATGTATACATGCAAAAATGCAAGTTACCTAGAATGTGTGTATAACGAAGTCAATTATAGCATTGTTTACCAAAAAGATACATGAAATTAAATAAATAACCTTTTCCACTCGTGCATTTCCTTATAGATAAAATATAACTTCATACAGGGTTCGCACTCAGATTTCCATAAATGTGCATGATCCATCTCGGATTAAATGGGGTCCCTCTGTATAATTTGAATAGACTTTCAGAGAAAAAGGAGAGTCCTTTTCATTTTCTGTGCTTAAAACAGATATGGGATGGCATAATTTAGATAAAATAAAAAAAATTGCATCCTAGCTGTCAATTCTACATTTTTTCCTGACATTCAATCAAAAAGCAAACACTAACATTGTTCTCATGATCATCAGTGTGTTTGAGTTGTTACTGATACTAGCAAAGATAAAGGGAAGTAACTCTAAACCAACTCCGCAATAGATGTACGATATGGCGACCAATTCATTGACTGGAATTTAAAATAATTTATTATACAATACTATTGAAACTTTATTAGAGTTGTAGTCTGCAATTGTTAAACTATCACAATAGTGTTTTCCCTGGCAGTGATAGAGTTGCAATAGTTAGAATTGAAGGCAATTGTCACCTTATTTATAAAACATTCAAAAATGTTTCCAAGAATATAAGGTATTTAAGTTACAAGGACAACATTATTTTTCAAAGTTTTATTTTTCTAGAGAAGATGTTGTTGGAATTAAAATTCTGATAGCTGCTTATCGGTACACACCGCTGATTGTATAAAAGCTTAAACTGTATTTTGACTGGATACAATATCTGTTACAGTTTATAACCACCCATGCTAATCAATAATGGCTGCATTGAGTGAATATATAGGTATATTTTAATTAAGTTTTGTCAACACCTGGTAAAATCAGGTGTTATTAGATGAACAAATGTACATATTGAAATAAATAATTATTAAAAGAATATATACCGGGTAAGACTAGGTGTGGCAAAAATTGTCAGAATGTGTACTTAATATGGGTACATGTGTATTACCTACACTAATGAAATAAAATGTCAATGTCACATCCAGTCATGTAGATATATCAACCTCAGAAGGTAACATGTAAACCAGCTCATTCAGGCAGCGACTTCATTTCACCTTTAATTTCCATTACTAACAAGCTTTTCACAACAGTTTGTGAAATTTGAGTCATATCGTACATGTGTTCTAATATGTCTCAAAGCAGTTTCATATCAATCAATTTTCGTGGTTTCTGTTAACGATAATCCGCAAAACATGCTGAATTTAATTGCACACTAAAATGTGGAACAAAGTCTTACAGATCAGGAAGAGGACTAAAGGGGCTCCATGAAAAAATGTTGTAAATCTTTTGCAAATGCAACCATTGCTAGCTTAAGGATGTATTTTTCTCATGTTTCAGTCCTGTTGAAGTCTCGTTTCAACAAAGATCAAAGAAGTTATGAGATTTTCAAAAACAATTTATCAATATCTGTAGCAAGTTGCCAGTTGCAAATTTTGTCAAAAAATTACATTTCTATAAGTATTTTTAGTAGAATTTTTTATATGGGGATTTTCAGAAATGACCCATTTGGCGGCCATTTTGAAATTGTGTCTTTTTTTGCTTTGAGTAGAGCCCCAGTTTGACCACTTTTTACTGAAATTGTTTTTACTGTAATCATCACTGCGCCAGTATTTTTTAAGCTGTATCAAGCTAATTTTTGTAAAATTTTGTAAATCTTTACTGGGTTTGTTGTTATTAATATATTGTGCATTAATGTGTGAAATGATAAATTTTTGTCACTTTATTTTTACATTTAATAGTAATTTGAGTACTTTTATTTTTACTCTAAAATACTGAAAAATAACAAATATTCAAATGGGGCAAAAAAGTAAGCACATGGACCCCCCACTTTTCTGCCTGATTTAGAAAGAACAACCTTTTCCCTATTTATATGCAAAATATTAACAAACGTTTAATATCAGAACTTTTTCTGTAAAGGGATAAATTTGGCAAAAATGTCTGAAAATGGTGCATTTTGTTGCTCAAAATTAAGGGGTAGGGGTAGCATATGTTGTTATTCTGAGAAAAAATATTTGTCTTCTTAATCAAAACTGGTATATTTGTAAAGAAAACTACTGGAAAATAATTCTACAAATATCCATACATATCAAACACCTAATTTCGGAAAATATGGCTTAAATCTCTTCTGTATATGGTCAAAATGGCAAAATTCCCATAAAATCCAATGTTTTGTCAACCAGGTATCTTTGAGTGACAATAGCTGAAAAACGAACACACAGACAGATGTTTTTTCTTCCATTTTCTTTTATGGTATGAACTCCTATTTTCAAAAATCTATATTAGAAAAAATGTTTAATACAAGAAAATTTTTACTTCTCAGAGGAGTACAAAAAATGTACATCTTAGATAAAGTGAAACTTTTTATATAATTGACTAAGTGACACATTTTTCTGTTGCAGTCCTTGGCTACTGGTGTAGTTCAGCTGTACACAGCAGACCCTCCCGCACGGACAAGATGGACAAAACGATACTGTGGTGTAGCGTGCTTCATCAAGGACAATCCGAACCGCTCCTACTATATCAGGGTCTACGACATCAAGGTATGTCATTTATCGTGAATATCTATTGGTGGTTTGTGGGTTGAAATCATATATCTAAAGTTTAAAATTTCGTCATTTTTTTATAGAAAATATTGTGATTTATCTGTTATGTATTGCAAATGCATATGATATGTAGATTTTAACTGTGGAATCAATTTTATGATGTCATAATTAACTTTTATATTTACGGTATAATCATTATAATTTGTGTGTGACACCAAGTTTTGGATTTATGTTCTAATGGCAAACTACATGAACTCAGGGCCAGTTTTATCAACATTCCTGACTGGAATACTTTAACTTAAAATTCTCCATAGCTATCAGAACTCCTTAACCTATTCTTAACTTCTGTAATGTTATATTTCTTATCTGTAGAGAAATTTAAGTTAAGGAATTCCTTCAAGTTGAGGTGATGAAATTATAAAAAGGAGCTTGACTGGAAATCAGAAATCCTCATATTGTAAAGCCTGAATGCTTTTGTTGTTGAGCTTAATATTCTTCCATTGTTTATCAACATATTATGAAATTAAATATTACAACTCATGTAAATTAGAAACAACATTGTTTCTGGTAATTTACATAATCATGATGAGTGGATATGACTCATAAAAACGTGCTGATTATATTATCATATGGCCACAAACAGGTAAAGTGCTCTAGAAAACCATGATGTTATATATGAGTACGTGTTATTGTGTGTATATGTGTATGTGTTATTAAATGTATATGTGTACGTGTTATTGTGTGTATATGTGTATGTGTTATTGTGTGTATATGTGTACGTGTTATTGTGTGTATATGTGTACGTGTTATTGTGTGTATATGTGTACGTGTTATTATATGTATATGTGTACATGTTATTGTGTGTATATGTGTACGTGTTATTGTGTGTATATGTGTACGTGTTATTGTGTGTATATGTGTACGTGTTATTGTGTGTATATGTGTACGTGTTATTGTGTGTATATGTGTACGTGTTATTATATGTATATGTGTACGTGTTATTGTGTGTATGTGTTATTGTGTATTTATGTGTACATGTTATTGTGTGTATATGTGTACGTGTTATTGTGTGTATATGTGTACGTGTTATTGTGTGTATATGTGTACGTGTTATTGTGTGTATATGTGTACGTGTTATTGTGTGTATATGTGTACGTGTTATTGTGTGTATATGTGTACATGTTATTGTGTGTATATGTGTACGTGTTATTATATGTGTACATGTTATTGTGTATTTATGTGTACATGTTATTGTGTGTATATGTGTACGTGTTATTGTGTGTATATGTGTACGTGTTATTGTGTGTATATGTGTACGTGTTATTGTGTGTATATGTGTACGTGTTATTATATGTATATGTGTACGTGTTATTTTGTGTATATGTGTACCTGTTATTGTATGTATATGTGTACATGTTATTGTGTGTATATGTGTACATGTTATTGTTTGATATGTATACATGTTATAATTGTGTGTAAAATGTCTTACTGTATTCGACCCATTACCGTATTGGACCCTATAAGTGCCCAGGGATATAAAGGGGCGCTTAATAAAACTAAATTTAGATTAAAATGATTGCAAAAGTAAGTAATCTATCAATAGGCAAAAGATATCAAATAGAGAAACCTAAGGATTTCATATTTTAAATCTTCATTTAACTTGAGGTAAGTGAAATTGAGGCAAAAAAGTGTGGCGCTTTTAAAGGGATGGGGTGTTTCTTGGGTCAAATACAGTACCTGGTATTACTGCTGTCCTAGAAACCTAAAACTTGAAGCATCAAAGATTCTATTGTTAAATGCAATGTGCAATGTACTGTTAAGAAAATAGGGGAAAATATGGCTGGTAAATAAAATGATATAAACACCAGACTATTATTTAAACATGTAAATGTACATATGTTAATAAATAACCATACCCAGGATTTATTACTACATACACATTGACAGTTCCTGCAGAGTTTGGTTGTGTGGGGGAAGGATCCAAACTAGATTCAAGAGATGATGATGTCATGTTGACGGCCCAGAATGTAACTGTCTAAAATTCTACACAGAATTTCCAGTACCGTAGCTTTGAGTTCAAATTCATTTAATTCTACTGATGACGCAAACAAACTTTCCTGCTTAAAAAAATGTTAAAGAGTAATGTCTATCAAGTACAGGGAAAAAACTCTTGATTTTCATCTTTCAAATTTCTAAAAAAATGCCCTTTAAAATTTAGGTCGCCATTTATAGGTAGGTACATTTGTAAGATAGAATTTTAAAAGACTGTGCTGTAGATATGCCTCTGGTTGTAGAATATGTATCATGAAATTTTTGTTTGGACTATTTTGGACCAAAAGAAAAAGATTTTCAAAGTGAAAGTACTTGAGCTGTCATTAGATTTACCTTTGGATTGTAGAGTCAAACCTCGTAAAGAGAACGTCATTAGGACCATGATCACATTGCAATTAGAATTTTATAAAGAGGTTGATAAGTTACGATAAATTACGTTAACCATTATATTAAGTCCAGTTTTGCATTCGGTCCTTAGATTTATATTACCATCAGGAGTTGGAAAATCAGCTTATCAAATGAAAGTCATTCACAGTACAAAGGGTCACCACCCCGCAAAGTATCTCACTCACCCACATTCACACAACTCCTACATTACACATGCTCTCTATCTTTGTCCTGGTTTGTTCCTTGTTGTTCTACATTTTTCCGTGACCAGGTAGATAATCGCAACAACAAGGTCACGTGGATGTTTTACCTGACTGTCACTCTCATTTGACAAGTAGATTGTCTGGTCGGTGACCTCGTACCTCTGTAGGCCAATCAGACCTTTTGGCCGCTGACCTCATGCCTCTGTAGGCCAATTGGACCTTTACCTTAGCTTTAGTGGTAAACCACTTCCTTCTCATATATAAAGCATACTTAATCATCAGTCAATAAAAATCACCATAGCAACCATTTGTAGGAACGTTTAAGTTTGAAAATTAACCCGTATATTATAATGTAATAGCATGAAATTTTATGTAAGAAGTTGAATAAATGACAGACAGAGAATGTAAAAAAAATGTTGTAATTTGAACAAAATTAAGCTGGTGTAACCAGTATAATGTAGCTGAACAAGGATACAACAGCCTGATATCTTGTGTTTTCTGAAGATTTTAATTGATCTAATTCACCCCTGAAATTTCAAAATGGACTGATCTATTCTTTGATTTAGAAGAGCCTAAATATGTCTTTATAGGGGTGATTGAGTTAAAGAAAACATGTCCATTAAAATTGAAATTGACATGCAATAATTTCCTGCATTGATACTCATATAGATATGGGATGAGATTTGAAATTTTCTATCCTCTGTGTCAATAGGTTCAAAATTAATTTCCTGAACTTATCAAGTGTGAATGAATACAATGTAAGCTTCCTTCATGACCCTGGAGCGTCTACTGAGAACAAAAGTAATATCCATTTTATGTCCTTGAAAACTGGAACTTGATCAACTGCAAATTGCGTTTTATTATTCGAAATTTTCTGACCTAACCTTGTACAAATAAACATACTTATTTTAATTTTGGACAAACAAATTTTATTGCAAAAATCAATATGAACATGTGTTGATGAATTTGTAGAGATACAATAATTAATATTTCAAGGACATATAGATCGATCTAGATTATGCAATTATAACAATCTAATTTTAACACAAAAAGTTTGGGTTGAAAATCTCATTTAGAGTAAATTAAAACCTTGCCTTTGTCTAGTTTTTTCAAAGGAGTAGATGTATGGGTTCTCAGAAGGTTGTTATTCATTAACCTGTCTATGAAAGCTCAGGTGAAGATCTGAAGTGTGATTTCCATGCATAATGCCCCTAACATATGAGGAATTGTTTCTCTGGGCATGTAGAAACGATACGGTCTTTACTGTAGTGGAGCAAGTCACTCCATTCTATAACTATTCTAGATGATCTGTGATAGACCTTTTTATGTGCAGTTCATTTAGGTGGCCACCAGCTAATACAGACCAGAAATATGACTGTTTGCAAAGAATTAAACATGTCTAACAAAGAAAATTTTGGATAGAATTTTTAATGTTCTTTTTATGTCCCCACCATGAAATAGGGGCCATATACAGTATTACTTGTGTCCATTCTGTCTGTCCCATTCATCCTGCTCTAATTAATAGGTAGGTTGTGGGATTTATACATCTTATAAATATTTTAACCCATCCTTATTCAATAAAATGTATGTATACATATTTAGTTGGACTATTTTGTACACAAAATGTTTTCTGTTTAATTTGAAAAAAAAAAATGTTTATTGTATGGAAATTTTTATTTCTCAGAAATCATTTTCAAATGTAAACATTGAAGTTATTTATTGAAATAATTTTCACATATAAAACTGTAAATATGAGTAAAGGTTAAATATACTGTTTAAAACAATATGAATAATATGTCAAAGGATATGCTCATAATCCGATTCACGGAAATCTAAAATGATCACTGTGGAAACCTGGAAGGTCTCATCACACGTCGTAATGAGTCAGGATAAATCGTGGAGGTGAGGGATAATAAAACAGGTTATCATTGCATCAGTGTAAAACAAAGAGAAGATCTACACAGATAGACAAGGTAGTTTGTGGTAAATCGGTGGTCGCTATAAAACTCTGACTCATATCCTTGTCTGTATTAACCACTGTAGTACGTACAGGGGGGACATCTCAAAACTGACATTGTGATAAATTTGATGAAATTTCACACCATCTATTATGTTATTTATGCTTCTAGGTATTGAAATGTTACATAATAGGCTGTAAACAAACGGAAGTTTTTGCTTGACTGGTTTTTGCTAACAGAATTTAGCCGTCTGCTTATCTTGTGTGGATAGGTTTAATTTTGTTGTACAGATAAAAATTGTACGGAGAAAGACGAATGGATTCTCTCTGTATGTCCTTCAGTCGAACTTTATCAGCACAACAAACAACAGATTGATCACCAGTCTGCTAAATATCTCCTAATAATTTAAATAATAATGGCGTACATTTATAAAAGGATTAGCCTGAAGCAGCATAATCCAGAAATGGAAATAGAAAGAATAACAACCAATCAAGTTTGGTTGCTTTGAGGTGATGAATGTGTTGTCTGGTGTGCGATGTTATCTGCGGCGAAAATACATAAGATCCGCTCCATTGTTTCCTCCTGACCTTTGATGAAAATAGATAAAGGGCATCGTTCATCTCTTATGATATTTTTGTCTGGAAAAATGAATCTTACAGATATCTATTGATATTGTCTTCATATTTTAAGGTTGAGATGATATTTTTTGTGGAAAAATTAAAGACTACTTTGATGGGAGGTCTGTGTTGAATCGGTGTGTCTGGTTTCATTTTTATCACCGCATTTTTTACCACATTAAAAAGGACCACAATCTTCTCATGTCACTTCTAATTTGCTGTTTTTACCTTCTTCTGAAATAGGAATTCTCATTGTACCTGTCGATAAAATGTGGTTTTTGTGGTCATGATCTTTTGTATAATCAAACCTTCCTGATCACTATAACATGCATCAGGATATCTGTTGCTAGGTTGAGTTTCCAAAAGTTAATTTTCCAGAAACCCTGTGTCTTTCTGTTTATAAAGCACTTCAAATACCTTACCAACTGGAAATACCCCAAATGCATTTTTATACTTACTATTGTGATAAAGAATCTTGAATTGTTTTCCAGTACAATAAACACAATGAGACGTTACACAATGCCTTTGAGGGATTGTCAGTTGGTCGCAGTATGAAGAATGTCTTCTCCTGCGAGAATTTTACATATTTCACGAAACGTTGTTAAAAGTTTCTATAGAGCAGCATACCTGTATTGTATGGCACATGAAATTAATGGCTCTCAAGGTGCAGATATTAACAAAAAATATGCAATTAGTCACGGACATAAAAATCTTAAGTATTGTAATTGTATACCTGTCACATAAGTAAATACAAACAATAATTGTAGCATGCATTCCGATGTCGGTACGGATCTCATGGTTACACAATATGTGGTACAGTATTAGATGTACATCACCTGTAAGCTAATTTACCTGTCAGCGATTCTTTAGGATGGCCATTAATGTAAACACCTGAAATTTATTACTTTGGTAAATTAGCGTTAACAGGTAGCTTGAGGTTGGGTCAAATTAGCGTTAACAGACTCTTGAGGTAGGGTAAATTAGCATAAATGTAGCCTGAGGTTGGGTCATATTGATGTTTAACATGTAACGTCGGATGCAATATGCACTCTCATGATGCTATCAAAAAGATAGGACGATATTGCATCTTAATGATGATGTCACCAATAAACTAGTAACATTAAATAAGGAGCTGGTGGGCTTTGTAGGAGGGCCAATAATGGTTATTATTGATTTTGTTGAGAGGGAAGGGGGGAGGCCACTAGAATGACAGGGAACAAATGATGAGAGGAGAGGGGTTAATTGTCACTAGGACCACTAATTATATAATTACAGGTAGTCGATAGGTAGTCGGAAGCAGGGAGCCAAAAGTCATAAGGTCACCAATTAAGGTGAAAGTATTGTTATTTTTACAGAAGTCAAAGAAGGGTGAAAGAGGCTAATAGAATGCATATTGGAGACTCAGAAGTAAGCTTTTAAGATACTCAAAACTAAATGCAGTCATATCTTTAAAAACTAATTTATCCTTTTAATCTGTCTTGAAAAAGATCAAATTGCTTCTTAAATTTAATTTAAATTATCCTTTGCCTGTTTTTAGCCCACCATCGTTAGATGAAGGGCTTTTTAAATTGCCATTCGTCCATTGTCAGTAGTCCATCCGTCCTTCCATCCATCCTTCCATCCATTAACAATTCTTATTATGGCAATTTCTGAGAAAGTACTGAAGGGATCTGTCTCAAATTTCAATTGCAGGTTCCCCTAGAACGAATATACGTACCCGGCTTACAATACCTTTAGGCCGGGTACGAATTGGTCCCTATGTGTCGTAGTGGAGCACTGCCTCCGAAAATCACTCGGGCACAGTTTTCTATACTTTTTTGTAGGTTTCCAATTATTTTATGCATATACATGCATTTACATATTATTTTTGTCCAAAACAAATATACTACCATTCTTAATATCTACCGTACTGCTCACAAGGTGTCAAATTCACAATTTGTGGATTTGCCGTATAAATTCCCTTCAGAAAGACCATCATATGTACTATGTAATAAAAATAATGCCTCGATGAGAATTTGGTATTTTATGTGGTTCAGTTTTATTGCCTAGTAGGTAAGCAATATCAAACAAGTACGATAAAATGCAAACAAACGTTTTATAATGGTTTGTATAATCGTTACTTTGCTCCATTAGCAGTAATAGGCACCAATTGTAGCTCTACGACACCATTTTCTGTCTAAAAGTCTTTTGAGCTACAATATTGCAGCTAAGGTTCCCCTTGCTTGGACCCTAGTTGTGCATTTTGGATTTTGGGACCATTTGGTGAACAAGATCGATGGTTGACAGGCAACTTTCATTTGATAATTGAAGTTTGTTTCCACTATTTCTCAAGTCAAAGTTGAAAAGCAGAGAAAGGATCTCTCTATCCATTTTCAGACATAGATCATATTTTTGTGGGTGCCAAAATCCTTCTTGGATCTTTGTTTGTATATTTCTAACTCAAGTTTAATATAAGTCTTTTTATCTTATCCGATACATTTAAATACAAGACAAAACTGCCAGTTCTACTTGATTGTTTCATATAGCTTCTTTTTTCCAAATTACAATCTTATGTCATGATCACATCTGTACTGTGTGTATTATACCTACCAACGAGACTCGGCCACGTTGCCCAGACAGACAGCATACCTATGACAGGCCTGGGGGATTTTCTGCTAACAGTCTATTTATAGAATACACGCAATAGGCATCTTACATGGAAAATCCATCTTTTTTTTACCATTCCTGAAATAGTTGAGATGTCAAAGTTTTATTGTATGTTCATTAAACAAGGATGTTTGGTATACATGTATCTGATACAAGAGCGAAGTAGTTTCCTGTAAACTTTGATCATGATCATATTAACATTAAAGTATACTCCGTAAAATGACTAAATCTTTAAAAGTTATTTGTGAAGAAAATTATTCCATTAACGTCAAGGTTGTATCACTCTGTGTGTCAATTAAAATAGTAATTGTTGTCTTGTGGATTCAGCAGGTGTGAATACGTCTGTTTTGAGTGATTGGTTTTGACACATAAAGATGACTATTTTAAATATTCCTTTAAGTATAGCTGATTATACATCACAAGTACTTATCCATCACGTAGATAAAAGGGTTCCCTCATATAGACAAAACTTACTGTCATATCACCGTTAGGTAACATATGGTACACATACGGGGGCTGACAAATTATAAAATGGCTGCTATGCTTCTCAGTCTGCAGATGTTTATATACATATATACATTTATAGATGTTTTATTGAATTGATAACAAGATTTTTCCTGATTAGAGTTATATCTTCATTACGTATACATTTCACTGTCAGAGATTAAAGGCTAATAACATATGCAGATGCTTTTAATTTCTAATTACATGAACATTTTAATACTGATTATAAGTGCGATTTAATTCCTATTTCTTTTCTCACATTGACAATTTGAAGAAGATGTTTTACAGGAACTGAATTTGTTTAAGTTAATAATAATAATACAGATGGTGTGATGGATCACAGTGTAATAACTTGACTTTATATTAAGGAACTTATTGATTTATTCAGATAAAAAGTTAAAATTCTGTTTGAATATGCAGCCTGTGATTAGATTGAAACACAAAACAAAAAATGACATGACAATTTGTCGACAAATGTCTTTGTTAACTTCAACATTGATAGCTTTACCTTACTCGGGCCTTGTGGCCACCATCTTAAGATATCTCAACATATTACCACAAGCCCTCCACCTCTGTGTCACAAATGTCAAAACCTATTGGTTTATGATAGAAGCGTATTTGTCAGGTAATCATTATACTGCAGGTTGGTGGTTTTTCTCCTAGTACAGATTAATAGGACATACAATTAAACCCGACAGTTTTTGGCCCTTTTTTGTTACACTGAAGAGAAAAATAAATGTCCAAATGCATTGTTAATTTATATACATGTATATAACAACCATTTTATTTTTCAATTTTAAAAAAGTATTTTATTTTGAGTAATTGATCATGTTTTTGACTTTGCATCAAACCTGTAACAAAAATCCTCAGAAAAAATCAATACTTTGTGTTTAAACTTTGTTTGAATTTGGTCTCCTTTGAGTATATGCAAACACCAACTGTAAGCAGCTGTCATATAAAAGTGCTTCTGACGGCATAATGTTGGATACAAACAGTTCCAAGCTATGATGGCTATGTTATATTTTTTTTTATACATCAGATATATAAATAATTTGGGAAGAAACTTCAGGAAATAAATGCACACATACAGCTGTTTTCTGTCTCGGACAGAATTCTGCAAATTCATGTGGCAGGTGTATTACGTCAGACAGTTAAGGATGGTATGATCAATTTATGTTGGTCCTGCTCTCTCCTTCGTGTAAACATGGACAATATGTAATGTAACACTATCACTTACACATTGTCAGGTCTGGGGGGCTATACTTATACATTTGTATTCTGCGTATAGACTTTGACATTTTCACATGATGATAGTTCGCTTTTCATTTTAATGTACAAAACAAACCACCAATATTAAAATTTCATTTTAATAAACATGTACATCCATATTACAAAACAAACACAAAATTCCTTTCAGAAGTTCCCAAAGATATGAAACTGATATTAGCCAATTGCTTTTACTCTGTCCATTTGTCTGTCTATCCATTTGCATCCATCTGCTGGAACTGTTTCTGAACTCAAATAGATTCATTTTTTTTTCATTCTGATTTTTATCAAACTTCACCTCCCACACCTAAAGCATGAATATACTTTGACAGGTAGACTGGAGTTTCAGGGTTCGTACAAATAGTAAACATTTAGTTTCAGGATTGCTCCATGTAGGTCAAGGTCAAGATGGCTTATGGAAGTCCCATGTAGGAAATGTCTTTCTTTACCAATATCCAGAATGCTTGTTTCACTTTACATTTTGTTAACATTGCTTCTCATTTTAATGTATTTACAGAAAAATCTGATGATATGGGAGCAAGAAATCTACAACCAGTTCCGGTACAAAGCACCCAGAGAGTACTTCCATACTTTTGAGGCAGAAGTAAGTAGAGTTATCTCACTTCTACAACTATTTTGAGATACTATAATGATGTTGGCTAACTAGGATTAGATCCACATTTAGCTGAAACAAATGTAAAAACAAAATTTAGAAATAAAACTAAAAAACTATAAGAAGTAATAAAATACTGTCCATATTTCCTCACCTGTAAATACCTTTCAACATTATACTTACAGTGTATATTTGATAGTATATATATAAATATATATATATGTTGGTAAAATATAAATAAGTTTCATGTATACATGTATTTATGTTCTCTTTTTTTTGACCACATTAGGATGTCCAGGCTGGCCTTAACTTTGCCAGTGAAGATGAAGCATTCAAATTCAAAAATGCTATCGAACAGAAACTTATGGAGCGCCACCAGAGGAGACTTGGTAAGGCTAGCATGTGTTGGTGGTTTCAATACTAGGTTATCCATCATCTTTTTTGTCTCTCCGATTTCAAAGTAACATAATTTTTACACATGTGTCATGACATTATCATTTATAGAGTATTATTTTATGAGAACATGTGTTTAAAAAAACCAATGGTATCCAGTTCCTTCAATCAAGTGCCACAATATTTGTGGATTCTTTCTGAAAAAAGAACTCTTTCTTGTTTTATTTGTCTTAATTTACAACATTTACAAAATAGCGTTTACATGTCGCCCAACTTTGGATAACTGGAGCCCCTGACAGTTTGTAGATGGTGTGTAAAGGGAAGTAACTCTTAAAAAAATATGTTCAAAATTTTTTGACATTTGTTTTGATTTTTATTATTTTTTTTGTAGATAAGAAGAAGAATCAAGGAAGTGTTCACAATAACAACAACCAGAATCAGGGAGGGATGTCACCTCCCCCGGCAATTAACAGTAAGTCACTACTTACCTTTACATCAAAATCTTCAATTACATAATTACATTATAATGTACTATTTAACATTTCTGATTGACTTTGTTTTATGGTTTTAAAGATGCTCATTGCTGAAGAATGATATTTTTTATCTATCAAATATAGGAGCAGAGGAATTAATATTTTTCTTCAGTAACAAAATTTACTTACTTTACACCATTATCACCTTTGAAAAGTTTGAGATTTTAATTCAAGATAAAAATATCAAAAATAAGTAATAATGCCTCAAAAAAATTCCATAGCACTATGTCCTATATTGAATTAAGTACTGATTATTCATGCAGCAAAAGCAAAATGAATTATTTTATATGCATTTTTGTGTTAGTTAGACACATATACACGATTATATCTTGTATTTATTGTTCAAATTCAATAAATATCTACAAATTAAGTATGAATTTTAAAAATTATAACAGTTTTAAAAATACAATTTATGTCTGTTCGGAAGAATATTATAGTAATTACTCCACCAGCTTTGATTAGAAACACTTTATAAATCCAAATATACTGATTCTCTATTCCAGACTCCGGTCCCCCTCCGGCGTCGGTGGACATCAACCTGAATAAGACCAGTGGGAAGGATACAATATCGAAGGCCAGTAAGAACAAGAGCAAAGACAAAGATAAGAAGAAGAAACTGACCAAGGAGGACATCAGTACACCGACGGACTTCAGACACGTTAGCCATGTCGGCTGGGATCCTAACAAGGGATTTGATGTAAGTTCACCAGTTTCATCCTCCGTAGATAATACTTTAAGCTGAGATCACCTCATTGCATTGGAACTTTGTCCCATGCTAGAAATAGAGAATTGTTCACCTCTGAAATCTTATTATGAGTTATTCAAGCTTTAGACACAGAAAAGTGTTAATAAGATATAACTATTATGTTGATTTCTGAACATTGATCTTTACCCTGACTATTGTAGACGATGTCATTTATTTTGACTCATTGTGATATTCTTATATAACTGCATTTTCATAATATTTTGTTAAAATATGGGGGAAAAAAATCTTACATGGGTTTGTCAGAAAGGCCATGGAAATCTCAACCCCCATGAAAGATTTTGGCCGTCAACCCTCGGCAAGTCTCAGATATATATCGATTGACCAGCCAAAATCTTTCACTCGGGTTGAGATATCCCTGTCCACCTGACAGAACCATGTATGATTCCATGAACCGTAATATTGAGCTTTGAACTTTGCTCCATGCACCTTGACAGTTGACCCCATTACATTAAACAATCCTCTAACACTGCTATATTAAACAGATGAACAACCTTGACCCGGATATGAAGGGCCTGTTTGAGAGCGTGGGTATAGATGAGAATGAGGTTGTGGATAAGGAGACTGTCGACTTTATCTACGACTTTGTGGAGCAGCATGGTGGTATAGACGCCGTTAAGGCTGAGATGGCGTCCAGACCTCCGCCCGCTGCTCCGGCAGGTGAGGAATACTTTATTACTGTTACCCTAGTTGTAGGATTTATTATTGTGAGTTTCAGTCACAAATTCAAACTTAAATAAAAAAACAACAAACAAACAAATATCTTAAATGGTCAGAACTATATTTGAAGAATATAAAGCATTAGTATCTTGTAAATTCTTTTTCTTCCGAGGGTAGAGTTTTGGCTTTATGAAGAAAATTCACATGGTATAAATGAATGATAAACTAGTAGATACTAGTTAATTTATCATGTTTTTCCTGAAGTGACTTTTTTCTTCCTTTTATAGCTGCTCCACCTGCAGTGCCACCCCAGCGGACAGCAAACCGGGCTCCACCCCCACCCTCACGACCTGGTCCTACAGGACCCCCTCCCCCGTCGAGAGCTCACCAAGCTCCTCCCCCACCCCCACCTAACAGAGGTCCAAGGAACCTGGGAGTTCCCCCTCCCCCGCCTCCTCAAAATGCTCCGAGCAGTCAGCCTCCTCCCCCGCCTATGAAACCTTCCATGGCTCCTCCTCCCCCTCCCGCCAATAGTGCATTCCCACCCCCACCACCGCCTACTAACGCTGGTCCCCCACCCCCACCTCCTCCCCCACCCCCTGCAGCTCCTGCCGCTCCTCCACCACCACCGCCTGTCGCCCCAGGGATCCCTACACCAGCATCTAGTGGAGATACAGCACGTAATGCCCTATTGGACCAGATCCATAAAGGTACCAGTCTGAAGAACGTGACTCATGATGACCGACCAGCGCCACCTAGTGATGCCAGGGGTGATCTACTTAGTGCTATTCGCTCAGGGACGAACCTTAAGCATGTGAGTAGCATGAACGCAAAGTGAATAAAAACATCATTTGTGTGTTTAAATAGGAATACAACTTTATATTCCATATAGCCATTTATTTCAAAGGTAATTTTATTTGTTTTGCCATTATGAGTAAAAATGAAAAAAAATTAACAATTTTGTTACTGTATCAGATGAAGTTTTTTAAGGTTACTGTTGAACAACAAATATAAAAAAACCAATTGTCTTGGTCTCCGATGTTTTTTTGAATTGTTGTTGCATAAGCCAACCATGATTATTTCTACCCACAAAATACTTGCTCCAAACCACAAAGGAAGTGCCTACGAATATTTCATATTACACAATATTATGTGTATGATTCATCACTTTCTTAATACATTTTACATATCACATATGCATTTTACAATACAATAAGATCTTCAACTTGAAATAAAATGGCTATATAGTATGCTATTTTCTTTATTATTGATTAGTACTTTTTAATTGTATCAAAATTTATTTGATCCCGTTTAAGTCATAATTGTTTCACTCAACTTACCTCTGGGCTCGGTACATGTACATATATGGGGAGGAGAGGTTACTCACCACCAAACAATATTCCATCTTAATGTGGTGATCTAAAATATTATTCCTTACTTAGTTTTGTTCTCATTTTGGTAGGTCGATCATTCAGACGACAAACCTGCAGCTCAGCAAGAGTCATCAGGAGGCATTGTAGGGGCACTCGCTCGCGCTCTAGCCAACAGGCAGAAACATATACAGGGCTCAGGTAAGTATCTAGGGCGTACTTGATTTAGCCAACAAGCAGAAAAATATATCAGAAGTTTACTGGTATGCATGATTTATGTTACTGCTTCACTACTATCACAGGTGTTAGGTTGTGTGGTACTTGATTTAGATACCCAACAGACTTAAAATTTATAAACTTATTTTATTGAATGACTGATCTGCCCTGAATGTCAATATTTTTCATGTTAATCTTTTTAACAATACAATGGTATGTTGTCTCATTGTGTAAAGTACTGAATTTGATGACAAAGTAATGGAACATATTAATTCCACATCTTTTTACATTGCAGATGATGAAGATGACGACGACGATGATGATGTAGACGACGATGATGACTGGGATGATTAAATTTTGACCATCGTTTAACTGTTTAAAATATGGCTTTCTTCTGCCAAAATGCATTGTTACAAGACACATGCAATGAAGAAATGTTTCTAGCTTTGTCCTTTTATGTTCTGTGTATTATTTTCTATTTTAGTAATATATGTACCTACTCGTAGGTAAGATATTCTTTTTCGCTAATATTAAGTTTTAACTGGTATAATATAGCTAACCAATTTATGTAATCAGAAATACAATGTTATTGTGAGATTTGACCTGAAAGTGACGGAATGTTTGTTTTATGTTTTGAAAGTGTTGAAACGTCAGTTCTCTATGTAGTCTAAAAGTAACTTCATGTAAGTGTATTACACCATGGGACTTAATATTATGAGCTTAGAACACTTAAAATTGTACATCTTAAAAAGTGTTATAACCGAAAATGTAACTACAGTAATATAGGTTCTACAGCCTGAAAATGACTAGATATAACTTTTACAGGCAGAAAATTCTACAAACTGAAAGTGACTAGATATAGGTTTATACAATCTGAAAGTTACTAGATATAGGTTTATACAGTCTGAAAGTAACTAGATATTAAGTTTAACAGTCTGACAGAGACTAGATATATATTTTAAATGTAGATAGCTCTACAGCTTGAAAGTGACTAGATATAAGTTTTACATGCAGAAAGTTCTACAGCCTCAAAGTGAAAGTTCTACAGTCTGAAAGTGACTAGATATTAAGTTTAACAGCCTGACAGTGACTAGATATAAATTTTACATGTAGATTGCTCTACAGTCTGAAAGTGACTAGATATATGTTTTACATGCAGAAAGTTCTACAGCATGAAAGTGACTAGATATAAGTTTATACACTCTGAAACTGACTAGATATAAGTTTTAAAGCCTAAAAGTGTCTAGAGACAAGTTTTACAGCTTGAAAATACAGGTGTAACAAAAATTAAGAGTCAATGAGTTTGTATAACACTATGGTGATCTGTCAGATGATATTGTAAAGTGGACACAAATAATGCTGCTAAATACCACTCGATGAATACCATATTCAAAATATATTTAATACAACATATATTTATATAACATTACCTTATTAAATGATATTACATTTGATCCGCTGCACAAGTTTTTGCAGTTACATGTGTATCACTCTCAGAGGAAATTGACAATTTTAGATGCAATATAATGTATGTTAATTTTATATATGGGTCAAAGAATATATCAACAGGATTATCCAATGAGATGTCTGTATTTGGTTTATATCCATGATAAATGGTACCAAATACATATACAATATACAATCAGTCAATAATGAGTATAAAAAAATGTGATGTAAAATCAGTCAACATATAAAAGTAAGATGTCTTGTAGTCCTATAGAGACAGAATTATGGCTCTGTATAACCGTTTACATTCCACACTATAGTAACATATCGTATCCCACAATTCCATTGAGTTTGTCCTCACAGTGGGACTATGTTTACCAGAAACCTGAATGTGCTTCAAAGCTTTGATTGTGATTATTTTAAACGTTTTTGTCCTGTGAACATATTGGTTTGCTCAACCTGATAGATATTTATTTAAATAAAAGAATGAACTAATAAAACTTATTTCATAACATTTTCTTTTGTGTTTATATCTTGCCAAATTTCTAGATTTGATCCAATAATAAATAATTTATGAGGTCCAACAGTTATCATTAATTTCATGTCATGTATTGGTCCATTGTTGTCAGAATCAGATTATTTTTGGCGTGTCAAATTTGGTCATCTTTCATTTTTGACAGAATTAAATTGGATTGATTCACCAACAGCTTGGGTCATTTAAGGATCTTGACAGGTTTAGATGGAGAAGAAAAACACATGGGATTCTAATGAGACATATAACATAAGATACCCGATAAAGTTTGTGTGGGACTAGTAACTCTATAATTCTTTGAAATATTCTCGCTGAAATTATGTTAACAAGGGATATCATCTTTTAACGTCATTCCTTTCCCCAAAAAATAATAGTGGAGCACAAACTTCATCAGGTATCATGTGTGACATGAATTGGTCCCATTCACAACCCAGAGATTAAGGGCTTGTGGTAATATGTCAGGACATCTTAACCACTCACTCATCACAGCCCCCAGTAACTTTGCTGAAGAAGGCATGGAGGGCTTGTGGTAATATGTCAGGACATCTTAACAACTCAGTCATCACAGCCCCAGTAACTTTGCTGAAGAAGGCATGGAGGACTTGTGGTAATATGTCAGGACATCTTAACCACTCAATCATCACAGCCCCAGTAACTTTGCTGAAGAAGGCATGGAGGACTTGTGGTAATATGTCAGGACATCTTAACCACTCAGTCATCACAGCCCCAGTAACTTTGCTGAAGAAGGCATGGAGGACTTGTGGTAATATGTCAGGACATCTTAACCACTCAGTCATCACAGCCCCAGTAACTTTGCTGAAGAAGGCATGGAGGACTTGTGGTAATATGTCAGGACATCTTAACCACTCAGCCATCACAGCCCCAGTAACTTTGCTGAAGAAGGCATGAAGGACTTGTGGTAATATGTCAGGACATCTTAACCACTCAGTCATCACAGCCCCAGTAACTTTGCTGAAGAAGGCATGGAGGACTTGTGGTAATATGTCAGGACATCTTAACCACTCAGTCATCACAGCCCCAGTAACTTTGCTGAAGAAGGCATGGAGGGCTTGTGGTAATATGTCAGGACATCTTAACCACTCAGCCATCACAGCCCCAGTATCTTTGCTCTATAATTTGTACACCCTTGATTTGATATCATGATGAACTGTAACGTCAGTTTTCTAATATGTATAAAGTTGAACCTCGTTAACTCCAGACCTTGTCCGTTGTATGACTGACATGGAGTGTCCGCGTAAATAATCACGAACCATTGAAGTCCTGTCTAGTCAGCCTTTGTGTAATTATACCACTGTTAACTCATTCATCCCTGAATTTTCATAATGAACTGGTCAAGTCTTTGATTTAGACAACCCCAAATGTGTTTTTAGGGGTGAATGAGTTATTGAGGTTTGATTGTAAATGAAAACATACAAAATGCATTGTGTACTGCCAATTTTTAATGATAATATTTCCATATGAGAAACTGTTTATAACATGGCCCGGCCACCCTCAATTCAGCAGCTGTAACAAGAATGTTGTGTCAATATCACCACAGGCCAAAATAATCAAGTTCTTCTAAATATAAACACTGGCAAACTTAACGGACAAAACAAACAAACATTCATCACCATCAAACAGCAGATATGAGCTAATTCTGTTACTTAGTTTATGAAAACTTGTAATTTTATCATGATTTAACAAAGTTACTTCCCTTTGTTTTACTCTATTATGATTTAACAAAATTTCTTCCCTTTGTTTTACTCTGTCAGTACTGACACTGTGAAATGAAGGGAAATAACTCTGAGGGATCAGAAGTATTATTTGGACAAACTGTTTGACTATTTTTGGAGTTTTCCCTTCATATCAAAAGTATATATAAATTAAAGTAAATGGTTAGAATATTAGATTAATTCTTCTATGTATTTACTTTTAAAGGGATATTCTGTTTTTGCATAATAAAGAGTTATCTGCCCTTGCAATTAGATATTGATTATGATGCCATGTGATTTTTTTTTTTTTTTTTTTTGCTGGCAAAGTTTTGGTTTTGTTTGTTTAGTTTTACATCCTTTTAACAACCAGTATCATTTAAAGGAGGAGCCAGGTATGATGGGGAAGAAAACCAGAGTACCTGGAGAAAACCCCCACACAGTGGTCAGTATCCGGCAGCTGCCCCACATGGGATTCGGACTCGCAAACCAGAGGTGGACATCTTAAACACTGCGGCCCCACAAACGAATGACATCAAAATCAATACCTTCCCACAAGTGAGATAACTGTAATATACAAAGACAGAATTGAAGTGTGATAAGCTTAGCCATGTTTTGAACAAATGGATCCAGAATACATAGACAAGTCTGTATCATGAAGTTTGGAATGGACAAAACAGTTTGCATTGATAATCATTTACAGTTTTAATAAAAAAACATTGAGTCGAAATATTTTCATGTTTGATGCTTCTTTTTCTGATTTGAGTATATACCCTTCAAAAAAAAACCCAAGGCCAACACACACCTTTACCCCGAACACATAAACACCCCAATAGTACAACAACCTCCTTCATCAACCCCTCCATTTCCCCCAACCCTTCCCCCCCCCCCCCCCAATCCACCCCACCCCCTCGCCCGAACTGCACGCACCTTCCATAACCAACGAAACAGACCCATAGCAGACCAAAAACCCAGTTCTATAACACCGTTTACTTCACCATTGTATTACAGCTATATTATAGATTTAACAACATGGGTCTTCCTTTGGTTTTACTCATGTCCAGTACCTGGCAGCGTGGACATGAAGGGAAATAACTCTGAGGGATCAGAAGTATTATTTTGGACCAGCACTGTTTTGGACTCATTTTTGTGAGTTTTCCCTTTCATTTCAAAAGTAATAAATATAAATTAAAGTAAAATGGTTAGACAATACTTTGAATTGATTCTTTCTATGTATTTACATTTTACTGGGATATTATGTTTTTGCATGATAAAGTGTTATCCTGCCCTTGCAATTAGATATTGATTATGGATGCCATGTGATTTTTTTTTTTTTTTTTTTTTTTTTGCTGGCAAAGTTTTGGATTTTGTTTGTTTTGTCATTAAATCCTGTTTAACAATCCAAGTATCATTTAAAGGAGGAGCCAGGTATGATGGGGGGAAGGAAAACCAGAGTACACTGGAGAAAACCCCACACAGTGGTCAGTATACGGTAGCTGCCCCACATGGGATTCGCGGACTCGCAAACCAGAGGTGGACATCTTAAACACTGCGGCCCCACAAATCGAATGACATCCAAAATCAATATCTTCCCACACAAGTGAGATAAACTGTAATATATTCAAAGAGCCAGAAGCGTTGAAGTGTGATAAGCTTAGCCATGTTTTGAAGCCAAATGGATCCAGAATACATAGACCAAGTCTGTATCCAAGAAGTTTAGACATGAACAGAAACCGAGTATTTAGCCATGATACAGTCATTTACAGTATTAATTAATAAAAACACATTGAGCATCGCCAAATCTTTTCCTAGTTTTGTTGCTTCTTATTTCTGATTTGAGTATTTATCTATGTAACTTATCTATTACACAATATCTTTTTCGCTAAATTTAAAGTAACAAGTAGATGGCATTATAGCTAGTATTACTAGTAAAAAGATACATGTCTAAAGTACAAAATAATGAAAAAATAAATCTCAAATATCACAGATCATTTTATTACTAATGTGTTTGGTATTTTAAAGCTAAACTTAGACTGTAATGTACTGAAAGAGGGACGTCAACAACAGCATTCTGAACCGTCCTTGAGGTTACTTCCCTATATATGAGTTTCCACACCATTGGATCGAACAGAAGGCCATACATCACTATTGCCCCCTTTCTATGTAGAGCCCGTAGATAGAAGTTTAGCTCTCAAGTAGAAATAAAGAAAGGTAACTCCCTGGTAGTCTCAGGAATGCATCATGGCAGATATGACCCGATTGGTAAAACTTTTTCTCAATCACATCATGAGTTTAAGGTTTGTTTAACTTAATTTAGGCAATTTCCTCAATAAACGAATTCAGAGAAACATCTATTACCAAAGAAAAAGGAACACTCCAAACTGCATGAAAGAAATTCAGTCTGTGTCAAAACAACATTAGATTTTTACAAACAATAAATATAGTTTCCTTTTAACAACATGATCTACCCTCGTATTCTGTTGATATTTAAGTCACTTACTCGCATATCATTTATAATCTAAAAAGTTGAATAAAACATAAAATACATAAATAATTGGAGAAAAGACACATATCACACAGATCTAGTTCTCAATAGTATTATTCATCTCAAAAGTACTAATATAAAGATCATGAAACATGATCTCTTTGTCCAATCACATAAAATTAACTATCAGATAAACTCGTTGTGACAATAAACAGAAAACATTCTCGCTAAGATCCATAGTAAAGTCACATATTCTACTAAATTGTACATAAAACGATTAGGGTAATGAAAAGCAAAACAAATGCAAACTAAAACTAATAATCTTGAGATATAAGAATTTGGTTAAAAGAGGTAAATGATATAAATGGGTGAGATCTATAATTTTATACGTAAGTCATGAGTCAATCCTGCCCATTTTCACATCAAACTCTTAAAAATAGCCCGCGCGTATTAAAGGGAACACTACACGATGTTACATACATGTCTCTGAATGATAAATAAAAACTTTAAACTCTACTGGATATAAAAAGACAAGCCATGTTGTAAATAACCTTGCACTAAATACACATTACAACATCGCATAATTAATTCGAGCAAGTTGTAAATGAATATATTTTTCTCTAACACCTCTCATGAGTGGTGTTGATATTTCATTATCAAGCTTATTAGTCTTTTATGTGCAAATAAATTCCTGGGCGCCCACCCATCAGATACAGATCATTCTTTAATTATAAGACAAATTTTTGTGAAATTATTCTTTTTCAATGATAACAGTTAATATATTTCTGTACAACAGCTAACATAGTTACAAGCTACCTCAAACACTATACAGACCCGACATTAGTACATATATTCATATAAATATATAATTTTTGGTATACGCTGATCTTTTTACCTTTCAAAACAATACAATATTATATTTCTTACTTCTGAGATTCTAAACTAAACATAATTATATTCTTAATATCATAGACATGGAGGTCCTTTCAAAACAAGAAAAAAATATATTCCTTACTTCAGAGATTCTCAAGTAAATTGTATTCTTAATATCATAGGAATGGTGATTTAATACACTGGCTGACAACAACATATTATGATAGGTAAAAGCCTAACCTTAAATCTAAGTTTAAGTCTTTGGTATATCATCCATTTAAATAAAAATAAATTAAATAAAAATATTTTTTGGTACTGAAATCAATCATAGTTAAACCTGTCTATAAAGATCACCCAGGTGACCAAAGAAAAAATGGTCTCTAGAGCAAATTAGCCTGTATACACATGTCAAATTGTGTTATAATGGTCATTTTGGGGCCCCAAGAAAGTGGTCTTATTAAGCAGGTGGTTTACTAAGACAGATTTCAATGTATTGTCTCTTTTTAGTTTCACACATTGTCTGACTTTCCTGCAATTTTTTTTCTTTTTTTGGAGGGGGATAGGGTGGAGATATATAATAGCACTTATCACTTTGTATTTAAGACTAGATTCTCTACTTCCTTTTAGAGAAAATTCAATTCAAAGCAAAGTCCTGCTAAAACTGACTTTCACTGCTGTTCTCAGTTTCATTTGTAAAAATTTCTTCCATAGCACTAAAACTCTTGTTTTTGAAGCTGTCTTTCTAGTTTTGTTTGATAAGAATCTCTTTCGTAGCACTTAAACCCTTGTTTTTGAAGCTGCCTTTCTAGTTTCGTTTGATAAGAATCTCCTCCGTAGCACTGATGCCTTCTTGTTTTAGACGAGAAAGGATTGGACTGTATATGTTGTGGGACAGAGGAATCTGTACTCCCTTCTTCTGAATCTCTCCTAAAATATAATTGTAAAGGTTATAGAGTACACAAAGATACAGATAAATCTGAACCTGAGCGGAAAATTTTAGCTTATCAGCGCAAGGCATGCCGAGTGCTGACTAGCAAAAATCTTCAGCTCTATTATTTAATAAAAAATTTAATACATGGTTCGATCAGACAGGAATATGTCCATCCGTTAGGAAAAAACTTGGCTGGTAAGCATGAGTCTTGCTGTGTACTTACCAGTTAAAATCTTCAACAAGGGTTGAGTGTATCTATCTGTTTAACATACCCATGTTCAAATGGTCGAAGATACTTATGTATTTAAAATGTTGTTAATGTCACTAAAATTTTACATATATATGTAGATCATCCATCATGGTGAAATATTTAACTTTTGATTACATTTGACAAGATCAAAATGTCAAAGGTCATCTATAGTATCCATCAAGGTCATACCTGATAAAGCTTTTAAAGTAAACATTTGATAACACTTACCTTCGAGAATCATTCTGGTAGCAATGCCTGTAGGGAGACCGACCGTTCGTGACATAGCTGAGTGTCCGTTAGCGTCCCCATACACCACTAGTCCAACATGTCTGCCCTCCTCTGACCCATCGGCCCACTGGACCCCAATGTTGTGGTGCATCACAATAAGGTCCCGCTCTCCAGGGCCTGTCATAGACAAAACCAAACATATTTACATTCTGAAATCCGACGCCTATCATATACAAAACATAATGCATTTATTCTCTGATATCAGTGTCATACACAAAACATAATGTATTTACTCTCTGATTTCCCAGGGCCTGGCATACGCTACATGAAATTTATTTACTCTAAATTTGACTTCCCAGACATATCATCATACACAAGATTAAATGCATTCTTTTAGATTCCTAAGTGCTTGTCATACAGAAAACAAAATGTATTCTTCTAAACTCTATCCAAAGACAGAAAAACTTAATGGAAATCTCTTGATATGCATGTAAAATTGGAAATAGACGACAAATTGAGGTAAATTTTAGCAAGGCCTCAGTAGCAATGAATTGAAAACATCAAGAAAAGTGAAGCTTCTTTAGATAGAAAGAACTCTGACACTAGCCATTCTTGAGCTTAAAAGTGGTCCATATATATATATATTGTACATAGGAAAACTTAAAACAGATTGTAAATCAGAAAAGACTGCTTTAGCTCTTGCTCTTTCCTATGGTTCAGGTTAGTATAGTCTGATGTTGTTACCTACCATAACTCAGTTTCTTGGACAGGAAGTTTGACAGAGTAGATATAGGTGTACCCTTCATATCTATAAGTTCATCCTCCAGTAGTCCAAGTCTAAAACAAAGAAACAAGGTCATATGTCTTAGTACAATGTCACTATCTTCTTCAGTGTTTCTAAATACACTGTATACATTTTAGAATTGTACAAGGACATAGTTCTGGCTTTGTTTGAAGCTAGATTATTCCAATCATGTTTTTATATACTATTTGCCTACTAAGCAGGGCCAACTAAACAGAATGGCTACAATTCTCTAGAATATTAAAATTATCAATAAAATTATGCTTTATAATTTTTTGGGTATAATTTTTTATGATAGTGAACAGTTGTGATAATTAATAAATTCCACAGGGGAGTTGGTGATGTTGTAGAAAAAGTCTTACCATTCTGTCTGTGCATATTTTAATGACTTATCTCTTTTATGTGATAACACCTATTGCGACACCATCATCTTTTAAGCAAAACTTGTTTTCTGGAAAAATGTGATGTCACACTCACAAACACATGATATCACAATCAATAACTACCCACATGGGCAGATAACTCTATAAAATGCAAAGATGGAAAATCATTGCCAGCAGTCTACACATTAAAACCTACTGTTCTAAAGCCTGTAGTCTACACACTAAAACTTACTGTTCTATAGCCTGTAGTCTATCTTCGGACCTCCCGACCTGTTCGTACACTAAGTCCTTCAGGGTATCCCCAAACAGGTCGTGGGACTTGCCAAATATATCACACATGTAGGCTTTCTGAAGGAGAAAACAGCAGATGATTACTTCTCAAGCACATTCCATGTGAAAAAGCAAGGATATATATCAAATGTAAAAACATAATGTAGTTCACGAATATATGGATTTTCGTCGTCATCATTCATGTCTGGATATATCAGGTACCTGTAAGTGCCCACATTCCTACAATGGAGATAATTTTGAAATATTTGTTTGTTTGAGTTTTACGGCCCATTGACAACTAAGGTCATTTAGGGCCAAACTACAAGGCAGGCATTAGTATATATTTGTTTGTTTGTTTGATTAATTAACGTCCTATTCACAGCTATGGTCATGTAAGGATGGCCTCCCATGTATGCTGCGTGTTGCGTGTATTTTATGCGAGGTGCATGCTTTGGGAGACTGCATATGTTTGTGTTGTGTCTTCTTGTATAGTGAAACTGTTGCCCTTTTTATAGTGATATATCACTGAAGTATGCCGCCGAAGACATCAAGCAACACACCCCACCCGGTCACATCATACTGACAACGGGCGAACCAGTCGTCCCACTCCCTGTATGCTGAGGGCTAAGCAGGAACAGAAACTACCACTTTTATAGACTTTGGTGTGTCTCGGCCAGGGGACAGAACCCAGAGCCTTCCTCACAGGGGCGAACGCTCAACTCAAGGCCAAAATTGAGGCGGTGCCAAGGGAGGCATTAGGAAACATAAAGTCAGTTTGGAAGAAAAGAAAAGATAAGATCCTAAATTTAGTCGCCTTTTACGATCATGCTATAGGGGCAGCAGGTATAATTCTAACGCCCTACCTGCAGGGCATTTTGAAATAGAACTAGCAAAAACAATGGATGAAATCCAAATGTTGAAGAGGATTCCTTGTTCCATGGTAGTAACCTTTGAACAAGGACAATATAGTATATGTAATTGTCAGAGTTATTAAGTTTGTAGCAATGTCTGACCACAATCAACAGGTACGTCTGTAGATGTAATTAGACAAACAGTCATGTCAGAAATACGTACCCATGTCTTCTCTGGTCCATTAGGGTGCAGCTCTACCACAGGATCAGCATTCAACAGTCCGAGGTTCATCAGTCCTTTGACGATGTCACAGAATCCCTTAAGGGAAGTAAATAAATGAATCATTCACAGATTCCCTAATGGTAAGTGTAATTCATAGCTATCATTCAAATGCAGCCAGGCATTAAATATATGCCATTGAAACTGTTAATTAACAAGATGATAAAGAAAATAACCATTATTTCAGCTACTGTAAACCAACTTGTTTTTGAGCGTGAAACAATTTCACAGATTTTGCAAGTGCCTACAATTTCAACTACAAAGTACAACAGAGTGCTACTTGTAAATCGCAAAATTAAATTCCATGTACCATCAAAATGTCATTGGACATGAAGGATAGGGTTATTTGAATCATATTCTTTACCCTCAGAGTTACTTAATCAGGTAAAGAGTCTCATGTTTTACCAAAGTTATTAACATCTCAGGTAGAATATCTCTATCCTTCATACCCTCATATGAAAGAGTCTTATAACCTGAGCTTAAATGCAAATTAAAACTTGTTTTAATGTAATTTATGCAGGCAGACTATGTTTTATTTCTGTATCTGTTAGATTGATCTATGTATATAGATGTATGAAGAGGCTGATAGGGATAGGTGATGCGGTCAGTCTAATCTCGTAGCTCATGGTGCTGTCAGTCTAATCTCGTGGCGCATTAATTTAGGCTATTTTTAGACCACTATCAATACCAATTACGCAGCTTAATTCAAGCAGAAGCTGAGAACAGCAATCATGGATGAACAAGGTTCGTACGGTCAAGGTCAACTTAATTTATCCTCTTCTACCTTTAGAATATAACTTTAGGTCACTATGACTGTAGCTCTTCTGCTTCTGGAAGCTCTTCTTCTATCTATATACTGGACGATCTTCTGAGAATACTTCTCTTCTTAGATGGGCGCAAATTGAGTTGAGCTCTGATCTTGTACCTAATTGTACTCCTAAGTGGATACAGTCTTGTATGAGTAATATCTTACCTTGTACCTAATGGTTCCCCTAAGGATAGTTTTGGCAGATTCAATGCCATAAGCAGGTCCGTACACTGTTGAATCTCTGTTAGGGAAACCTTCTATGTTGAATCCAGGCATAAAGGTCAAGTCTTGTGTCTTATCCAGTAACACTCCTCCACTGGGGATGTCAATGATCTGTAGGGGATAAATTATCAAAATTTTATGAACTGAACTAGTTTTAAGTGATTTGGTATCATTTTATATTAGAGACCAGTTTTGGAAATAGTGTAGGTGATAATAGGAAAACCAAATTGCTTGAATCATGTTCATCATAATACACTTTGTCATTAAAATATCAATCTTGAAATTAATGTAAAAATCATTAGAAATTTAAATTTTTTATCAATGATTTGAGAAAGGGCCAGGTATTTTCATGGTAAATTTCCATGACAACCTCAAATTTTGTTAATTTGACTGAAATTAAAAATATTTTCTGTTGGTTGGTAATAGGACCAATATCCTTATCAACGAGCCCCCATGAGATCTTGGTTACCAGGGTACTTACTTGATTGTTCTCTAGGTACTTGGCCCCACTTAGGCAATTGAGCAACACACCACCAGGAGACCAACTGTGGACAGAAAACGTTTGGGGATTTATCAAACTACTGCTAAATGATAGACAGGAATCAACCACAAGAAAACAATAGACCAGACAGATGAACCTCGTTCAAACTCATCACTGATCAGTTTAAACATTTTTGTTTTTAAATATGAGTTCTCAAACTTGCTACATTTTTGTAACCCTGACAAAATGTTCTGGTCCTTTATAGTTTCATTTTTTCACAGTTTTCATTTCTATAGCCAAAATCACTTACCAGAACTTTTAGTAAAAGGGAGAGTTACAAACATTTCAGGCAATCTATGTAACATAGCACAAATCACTCACCTGGTATATAAGGTCAGGGAGAGCTTAAAGGGACAATTCAGTGAGGCTAATTCTGTTACATAACCACGAAGCAAAATATGACATAAATGTATTGTTCTACATTCCTTATGAAACATATAACAAGAAATATTGACAAATTCCACGAAATTGTTAAGTATTTTGATTGATACCGTTGAAATTCCAAATCGTTGATCAATGCGATTAAGCAGGTACAACATGTACACTGTACCCATACCCAAGCAAAAGTCAGACACGTTAAACAAATGCAATTCATAACCACTGAGGAGTTGATGAAATTATTTTTAGACAAGAATATGCTTCTTATAGGATAAACACACCACTGTAAGAGCGATTTGAGTAGTTCTAGACAAAAAATTCTTTACTACACTAGCAAGGGCCATGGTTCGGCATACAAGACATCAGACCAATATGTGTAATGGCGGACAGTAAGCGAGTTTGAACATTTCACATACATTTCACCACAGTGGGCTTTTCTGGCATACAGTAAAACCAACTAAATTAATTTCCATTAGAACTGGTTTGTTTCCGAAATATATGCAAATTTTTATGTACTCTTAGACTGAATTGTCCCTTTAAGTTTCCAGGAAATCTCTTTCTCCTTAGCTAACCAAACAGACAGATATAACAAAGCTCAAATTACTCACCTAAATTTGTAGCGTAAGGGAGAGTTGGAGTTTTCAGGGGCAGGTAATCCACCACACCACGAAATGAATGACTTGATCTGAAATAAATAATTAAAAGTGATATTTATGTCATTTATAAGTCAAAAGAAAATCACAACACAAGCCAGAACTCGAATTTGATAACGAAAATACTAATAAAGGGGAAAGGTCAATGTTGTACATGTACTCACTCAAAACAACTTTGGTCATAGCATCTCCATAGTAGATTTGGGATAGCAAGGATGCATGGACCACAATTATTTTCCAAAGCCACTGTGGACCGTACTAGTGTGACTGAACAGAATTTTTGTCCTAGATTTTATAAAGACCATGATAACATTAGATTACTCTGACTTCTATCCTACCTTTCCTCCAGCGTGCTTGACCTCGTCAAAACACTCCATGGCCAGCATGTGGTCAATACCTGGGTCAACGCCAACCTCATTCATGATTGTGATGCCGGCATTCACAGCTCTATAAATGCAATAAGAAATTAAATGTATCACAAAAGTAAGTACACAATCGTACTAGATGTGATTTTAGATTTCAGATATTTGATACATGACATGGAATACAAATTAAATTAAAGTGAATAGTCGGGCAAAGAAAACCAGTCTACATGCGTTCATTGGCCTTCCAAAAGTTCTCACATATTAATAGGACGGTCAAGTTCTGCTTAGTTTCCCAGTTCTGACCATTAAAGTAAAGAAAAGTTGAAAGCATTGAAAGCGAGGCTGCGTGGAAATGTAACCACAGACATAGTCAGCCGGGAGGACGTTTTAGGATTCCTATACTTTAAATTAATTTCTTCGTACGCAGACAGAATTTGACGAGAGATTTTATTTTTCTATTTCATAAGAAATTATACTGGATAAATTCACACCATTTTTACCGACTTTAGCCATCCTTGTCCGACTGTTCACTTTAAACAAGAGGCCCATGGGCCTTAACGGTCATCTGAAAATCATTTCAACGAATTATAACAGGAAGGAGGGAAAATAAATATTTGGTGAAATAGAAACAACAGCATTGGGCAAAGTTGCTTCAAAATCTTTTCTTATTCCCAAAAGGATGCTTGATAAAATTTGGCCAAAAATTGATCCGTTTATGACTACTAGCTTTTTCAAAATAAATTCCCCATCTTCTACTATTGGGACCCCATGTCTCCTGCTCCAGGGGGATCATATCTAGAGCCATCATTTATACAAAATCTGTTCCCCTTCCCATAAAGATATTTTAGACTAAACCAGGTAGAAATTCTTTCAAAACTTCCAGAATTTTCCTCTATTTCCCCCATTGGGCCCACCCCTCCTGCCCCAGGGGATCAGAGCCATCATTTATACAAAATCTGTTCACATTGAGATCCAATGAGAACTTTATGACTATAGTAGCATTTTGAAGGAATTTTCCTCTATTTCTCCTATTGGGCCCTACCCCTCGTGCTCCATGGGGATCAGAGCCATCATTTATACAAAATCTGTTCACATTCCTCTAAAGATGTTTCTGGCTAAATTTGGTCAAAACCCAATGAGAACTTATGACTAGTAGTGTTTTAAAGAATTACTAAAATTTCCCCTATTGCGCCTTGCCCCTCAGGTCCCAGGTGGGTCAGAGTCACCATTTATACAAAATCTGTTCCTCTTCCTCTATGAATGTTTCTGGCCAAATTTGGTTAAAATCCGTTCAGAACTTTTAGACTAGTAGCAATTTAAAGGAAAAGTTTACGCATGGCGGACAGCGCATGGCGCACGACGACGGACAGTGCACGATAACGATAGGCCTTCTTGATTTTAAAAAACTAGAAATGTTTTGGAGGCATAACTCCAAACTTCCACCCTCACCCCCGAACGAGAGGGGATGGGACAGGATGGACACTATTATATATATATATACAGTACCCTTTATTTCATGAGAAGGGAAAAGAGAATAGAATAATCTACGATAAAATCAGTATGAATAAATAATTTCTGAGATGTCTGGTTACGGAAGTTTCAAAGTAAAATATTTACGCGTCATGAAGTGCCCTCATTGCTGGCGATACATAGCTGGCTGTCACCATGTTGGTCTTCAGTTCAATACAGAGCTTGGCGATCTCTGGATGGAGTGTGTATGGCAGAAGGCTACAATACATGAAAAATTTATTATCAAATTATTGAATCAAAATTGACAAGGAAATATTTCAAAATGACAGAATGGTAAACTGCTTTCTTCTTCTTTTAGAATTTAACTGCTGATCACTTGATTTGTAGCTCTTCTGGAAGGTACCTCTTCTATCTACTAAAATAGACTCACTTCTGAGAAGAGCGTAAAGAGAGTTAGCCTGTTGTACTTACCTGACAACGACATCGCTGTCGGCCACCATCTTTGTCAGTTCCTCCGTATGCCTCATCACATCCATGAGGATCAGGTCAGCATTAGTACACATACTCTCCAACTCATCAAGGTCTCTCTTAAACTGGGACGCTACAAAAAAGGTAGGTATAACAGTCAATCAAGAGATGTAACAGTTGTAATTTAATCTTATGTAATGAGACGCTATAGACACATGTAGTATTATGGCAGGTGATAGGCACTATACAATGGGGATGTTTCTGATGTAACTATTCAAACATTAAAGTCCAATAGAGTTTAACATTCATAACTGATACTGTTTTGACAACTAGGTTGTGATATTAGACATTATAGTTGTAATATTTCATGTACTGTAATGTATTTATTTTGGCAGAAACAAAATTTAGTCCAAAACGATCTTGAACCACCAGTAGCAAGCGCAATGATATATTTGTGTATTCGCTACAATAGCTATGTGTACACGATTTGCAGTAAATATTAGTGTGTGCTAAAATAAACTATCGCTAAAATATGTATATTAACCATATATCTATGTAGATAGTATACTTACCCACAGTGACATGGACATTGCTATCCCTGGTAAGGTACCATATATCTATGTAGATAGTATACTTACCCACAGTGACATGGACATTGCTATCCCTGGTAAGGTACCATATATCTATGTAGATAGTATACTTACCCACAGTGACATGGACATTGCTATCCCTGGTAAGGTACCATATATCTATGTAGATAGTATACTTACCCACAGTGACATGGACATTGCTATCCCTGGTAAGGTACCATATATCTATGTAGATAGTATACTTACCCACAGTGACATGGACATTGCTACCCTGGTAAGGTACCATATATCTATGTAGATAGTATACTTACCACAGTGACATGGACATTGCTATCCCTGGTAAGGTACCATATATCTATGTAGATAGTATACTTACCCACAGTGACATGGACATTGCTATCCCTGGTAAGGTACCATATATCTATGTAGATAGTATACTTACCCACAGTGACATGGACATTGCTATCCCTGGTAAGGTACCATATATCTATGTAGATAGTATACTTACCCACAGTGACATGGACATTGCTATCCCTGGTAAGGTACCATATATCTATGTAGATAGTATACTTACCCACAGTGACATGGACATTGCTATCCCTGGTAAGGTACCATATATCTATGTAGATAGTATACTTACCCACAGTGACATGGACATTGCTATCCCTGGTAAGGTACCATATATCTATGTAGATTTCGTTTTTATTAGTATACTTACCCACAGTGACATGGACATTGCTATCCTTGGTAAGGTACCATATATCTATATAGATAGTATACTTACCCACAGTGACATGGACATTGCTATCCCTGGTAAGGTACCATATATCTATATAGATAGTATACTTACCCACAGTGACATGGACATTGCTATCCCTGGTAAGGTACCATATATCTATGTAGATAGTATACTATACCCACAGTGACATGGACATTGCTATCCCTGGTAAGGTACCATATATCTATGTATAATGTACTATACTACCCACAGTGACATGGACATTGCTATCCTTGGTAAGGTACCATATATCTATATAATAGTATACTTACCCACAGTGACATGGACATTGCTATCCCTGGTAAGGTACCATATATCTATGTATATAGTATACTTACCCACAGTGACATGGACATTGCTATCCCTGGTAAGGTACCTATGTAGTAGTAGGTACTTACCCACAGTGACATGGACATTGCTATCCCTGGTAAGGTACCATATATCTATGTAGATAGTATACTTACCCACAGTGACATGGACATTGCTAATCCGTACTGGTAAGGTACCATATATCTATATAGATAGTATACTTACCCACAGTGACATGGACATTGCTATCCCTGGTAAGGTACCATATATCTATGTAGATAGTTACTTACCCACAGTGACATGGACATTGCTATCCCTGGTAAGGTACCATATATCTATGTAGATAGTATACTTACCCACAGTGACATGGACATTGCTATCCCTGGTAAGGTACCATTATCTATATAGATAGTATACTTACCCACAGTGACATGGACATTGCTATCCCTGGTAAGGTACCAATTATCTATATAGATAGTATACTTACCCACAGTGACATGGACATTGCTATCCCTGGTTAAGGTACCAATTATCTATGTAGATAGTATACTTACCCACAGTGACATGGACATTGCTATCCCTGGTAAGGTACCATATATCTATGTAGATAGTACACTTACCCACAGTGACATGGACATTGCTATCCCTGGTAAGGTACCATATATCTATGTAGATAGTATACTTACCCACAGTGACATGGACATTGCTATCCCTGGTAAGGTACCATATATCTATGTAGATAGTATACTTACCCACAGTGACATGGACATTGCTATCCCTGGTAAGGTACCATATATCTATGTAGATAGTATACTTACCCACAGTGACATGGACATTGCTATCCCTGGTAAGGTACCATATATCTATGTAGATAGTATACTTACCCACAGTGACATGGACATTGCTATCCCTGGTAAGGTACCATATATCTATGTAGATAGTATACTTACCCACAGTGACATGGACATTGCTATCCCTGGTAAGGTACCATATATCTATGTAGATAGTATACTTACCCACAGTGACATGGACATTGCTATCCCTGGTAAGGTACCATATATCTATGTAGATAGTATACTTACCCACAGTGACATGGACATTGCTATCCTTGTAAGGTACCAATTATCTATGTAGATAGTATACTTACCCACAGTGACATGGACATTGCTATCCCTGGTAAGGTACCAATATCTATGTAGATAGTATACTTACCCACAGTGACATGGACATTGCTATCCCTGGTAAGGTACCATATATCTATGTAGATAGTATACTTACCCACAGTGACATGGACATTGCTATCCCTTGTAAGGTACCAATTATCTATGTAGATAGTATACTTACCCACAGTGACATGGACATTGCTATCCCTGGTAAGGTACCAATTATCTATGTAGATAGTATACTTACCCACAGTGACATGGACATTGCTATCCCTGGTAAGGTACCATATATCTATGTAGATAGTATACTTACCCACAGTGACATGGACATTGCTATCCCTGGTAAGGTACCATATATCTATGTAGATAGTATACTTACCCACAGTGACATGGACATTGCTATCCCTTGTAAGGTACCATATATCTATGTAGATAGTATACTTACCCACAGTGACATGGACATTGCTATCCCTGGTAAGGTACCATATATCTATGTAGATAGTACACTTACCCACAGTGACATGGACATTGCTATCCCTGGTAAGGTACCATATATCTATATAGATTGTATATTTACCCACAGTGACATGGACATTGCTATCCCTGATAAGGTACCATATATCTATGTAGATAGTATACTTACCCACAGTGACATGGACATTGCTATCCCTTGTAAGGTACCATATATCTATGTAGATAGTATACTTACCCACAGTGACATGGACATTGCTATCCCTTGTAAGGTACCAGGGCATCCAGTAGGCTGAAAATCTCAAGGGTCAGTGACCCTTGACATGAAAATCCTGAGGGTCAAATTGAAATCCTGAGGGTCAAAAACTTAAAATGTTAAAAAGTCAGGGGTCAAATGTGTTTCGTCAATCGATTATGTTCTATAGCAATGCCGTCAAGTTGTTTTCGTGTTGTTTTAATCATTTTCATTACTTTTCTAGTCTTTATCATGTTTCAACTTTTCTCTTTCAGCAGAAGAGAGCTTTTTTATATATCAGTGGATGTCAGAAGATTGAAACAGTCATTACGATAAATCATTTTCATTTCTTAAGTTAAACAAAGATCTTATTAATTAATAGTGTCATATTTGGAATTGCCATTCACTGTATCATTTAAAACCAAAGATCTTGTTTGTAAGTAAGAGATGAAAATGATTAAAGATTTAAGAATAACAAACACATGTATATAAATTCAAATAATTTAATTATATAAATATTAAAATCCAAACATCAATATTTTCTCATCTCTATCAGCACTATCCACTCTCACAAATGACATTCAATAAATATTTAAGCTATCAGCACTAGGTTCCATTCACACATTCTCACATTCAATAAATATTCTAACTATCATCTACAAGCACTATTTTCATTCTCACATTCTCACATTCAATAAATATACTAACTAATCTACAAGCACTATTTTCATTCTCACATTCTCACATTCAATAAATATACTAACTAATCTACAAGCACTATTTTCATTCTCACATTCTCACATTCAAATAAATAATTCTAATTAATCTACAAGCACTAGCTTCCATTCTCACATTAAAATAAATATTCAGTTTCTAATTTATCTATAAGCACTAATTTCCATTCTCACATTATCACATTCAATTACATATCATCAATTTATAAATCTGAACTTAAATTCAAACTTGAATTTAAAACTAAGTTAATAGGTGACTTTTACAAAAACTATGATATGACATTCACAACACAAGGCAATGTTTTTCGCTGTTGACGAATTCTACGACCTTCAACTACCATTAAATGTTCGGGATTCATTTCATGACGCGTGAAAGCAGACAGTTGTAAATTACTACTTCCTTCTCGGGCAAAGGGATTCTTCTTTCCTGCATCTATACACCATGCACAAGTTGCTCTAATTTCACCATTGTCCTCTCGTTTACGTAACCACAGAAATGTCTTTTCCCAGTCCGATCTCCATGTGCGTTTTGCTTTTACGGGTGTACTCGCTGGGGAAGATGTAGCGCTAGACGGGTTTTCTGTGCGGCGTTTCTTAGTAGGTGTACACTCAGTTTCCACATCCTGCGATCTTTTCCCAAAGAAACTACTCAAACTAGGTTGTCTCGACGACATCGTAAATTCCGACCGTTCTCGCGGAAATAATTTTAAAAACTGACAAAAATCGGTAGCAAAATACATGGCTTCCGTAAATCCGAAATGTGATTACAAAACAAAGAGACGGTAGTTAATTTCTACTGTTTGATGTCTTTGAAAACGCTACAGCGATCGTTTACCCTAATAACATAACCCAAGCTAACTTCACCTCTGGTCCATGTATGTTGTGACAAATCTCCGCTATTAAAACCATTCCACACGTGTGCCCGTCTACTGTTTACGTAAGCTCTATACAGTCAGTCGACTTTCACACGCGCCAATCAATTAATTAACTGTGGTATTTGTATGCTTTTCCGACAGTGATTGTCGGATACCCGCTGTGCTTGTCATAAAATCACTGACCCGATAAGTTCACAGGTAAATTTTCACAGATCAGCGAGGCCTCAGAACAGTCTGCTGATAACAAGGGTCGAGGGTCGCGGGTCAAAAGTCACGCGTCAGAATGACCCGCGGCAAGGATTATCGGTGCGTCAAATAAAATTTTCACGCGTCAATGACGCGAGGTCTCGGGTTACTGGATGCCCTGGGTACCATATATCTATGTAGATAGTATACTTACCCACAGTGACATGGACATTGCTATCCCTGGTAAGGTACCATATATCTATGTAGATAGTATACTTACCCACAGTGACATGGACATTGCTATCCCTTGTAAGGTACCATATATCTATGTAGATAGTATACTTACCCACAGTGACATGGACATTGCTATCCGTGGTAAGGTACCATATATCTATATAGATAGTATACTTACCCACAGTGACATGGACATTGCTATCCCTTGTAAGGTACCATATATCTATGTAGATAGTACACTTACCCACAGTGACATGGACATTGCTATCCCTGGTAAGGTACCATATATCTATGTAGATAGTATACTTACCCACAGTGACATGGACATTGCTATCCCTGGTAAGGTACCATATATCTATGTAGATAGTACACTTACCCACAGTGACATGGACATTGCTATCCCTGGTAAGGTACCATATATCTATGTAGATAGTATACTTACCCACAGTGACATGGACATTGCTATCCCTGGTAAGGTACCATATATCTATGTAGATAGTATACTTACCCACAGTGACATGGACATTGCTATCCCTGGTAAGGTACCATATATCTATGTAGATAGTATACTTACCCACAGTGACATGGACATTGCTATCCCTGGTAAGGTACCATATATCTATGTAGATAGTACACTTACCCACAGTGACATGGACATTGCTATCCCTGGTAAGGTACCATATATCTATGTAGATAGTATACTTACCCACAGTGACATGGACATTGCTATCCCTGGTAAGGTACCATATATCTATGTAGATAGTATACTTACCCACAGTGACATGGACATTGCTATCCCTGGTAAGGTACTCTACAGCTGGGGCAGACACATAGCCAGCTCCCAGCACCAATACTCTCTTCTGTCCTGGAACAGCTTTTTTCGCTTTCTTTGATGATCTAAAATGAGTCAAATGATACTGTATTCATACTTACAAAACAATATTCACATTCGACCTAATAAATTAACACCTCATCCCTATAACCACTAATTCAAAATCTTGTCTATCTAGCGCCCCCTTAATTGTTTCAATTTCTAAATGCCCTGTGCGCTTATAATTATTGGGTCAAATAAGCTAATTTAACTATGACATAAAGTTAGGGTTAAGCGCCTTACATAAGACTGTACACACATTTATCACCATACTCACTCCGATTTATGTCGTAGTTCAGCGATGTATTCAAACGGTTCTGTTAGCTTTCCGTTGGATGCTATCACAGCCTACAAATAAAGTTCCAGTTTTTTCAATGAGTGTATTAATTACTGGATGATTCCACATACCAAGATAATGTCAGTAAAGTATGACTTATTGTGATCACATGTAGATATGATATCACAATCGCGAGAAGGTTAATTGAACTTATAAACATTGTTTTGGTATGTTGAAATCAATATATTGGAAATCAATTAAATGATTTTTCTAGCAAAATAATATTGTACATTCCAAGTAGTCCACTAAAACTGCCAATATCATTAGGCTTTTTTAATTTTGTTTTTGTTTTTGCCTACCGGGGTAATAAATATTCTACTTAATAGTCTATATTAGGCAAAAACATTTTTTCTAAAAGCCTAATAATATAGGCAGGTTTAGCAGACTACATTCCAAGTTTTTAATCTGATATCAAATGTTTTATCCTTATTCATCAAAGTAACATAGATTTGTAATAATGACAGCTTTAGACACTTACATTTTTGACAATGGGTCCAACATGGTAGTCATCCATTGGCTTAACAGCATCAGACGTGATCTGAAAACAAAATGATAAATTATTTAGAATTATCATCAAATAGTACAGCATTAATACAGCAAATTGTACAGACTCTTCCTAAACTTTATTTTAAAACTTAAAATTCTTCAAAGAAAAGCATTACAGAATTTAATCAATGTTCCTTAACTTAAAGATGCTCCACCGCCGACAGGGTATAAAGGGTATTCATCATTTGAACAATAATTGGTGTTTAATCATGTATATATATGTCTAGTTAACGCATGAAATAATATAAAATAATTTGTTTTGCATTTGGTGCATGCGTAATCAGTACTTCATTCCATATAGGATATAGTGTCATTGATTTTTTTCGGGATGCAATTAATTATTTTTGATATTTTTAACTTGAAGTAAAATTAGAAGCTCAAACTTTTCAAAGGTGGTAATAGTGTAAAGTAAGTAACTTTTGTAACTGAAGAAAAATACTAAATCGTCTGCTTCTGTTTTTGATAGTGAAAAAATACCATTTAATCAATGTTCCTTTACTTAACATTTTATCAACCTTTGATGCTGATGAAACTGGGCCCTCATTCATTTTCAATTTTCTTATTTCCTTTACACATTCCCTAAAAAGTCCTTCAACAGATTAGCATCTGCAAACTTCCCCATCCACAGTATGTATTATTGAGAAATTAAAACACCTGAATCATAATTATAAACAATATCTGTAATTAATCAATAGATTCACAGCCTCGTTGAGGACTTTATATATACCATGTCATTGATGAAGGGTAGCAGGAGACCTCCGAAGAAATCTGTGGCCTCCCTTGGTATCTGGGCCGGCATATTGTCAATGGAACACATCAACACTCCATCACCGGCAAAACTACAATAAAATTTACCAATAAAATTAGAAAGCAAAGAAACACTCCAGTACTCATTGTCACTGACAAAGTTACAACAAAGATTACCAGTCAAGTTAGAACAAAAGTTATGTATGTTACTGATTTCATAACCTTTCATCAATATAACCCCACTTCCCTATTATTATCATAACTATTATCATCATAAATCAACATTGCCATCCACAATCCATTCCATTAGACTTTCCTCATGATGTCAGTAAAATTTTATAGTGCAGACAATGTTTTACTAACCTTTCCCTGTTTCAGTCAGCATTGTACAGACAAAAGGACAAGTCTATAGAAGACCTTTCCACTGTAACTGATGTTGAGGTCAATATTATGAGTGAGGTTAAGTCAGTGTTAATGTTAACTAACCTTTCCCTGTTGATGTTTCTGTCAGCATTGTACAGACAGAAAGGCGATAGTCAAAAGGCGAGTCAATGGTTGTACACTCCTGCATGAACTCGATGGAGCCGCCAGGGTCAGCAGATATGTCGCAGATAGCCAGTAGACGGTGAGGAAGCTGGGGACACCCAGGTGTAGATGGTAACCATGGCGACTCCTCATGGCGGAGCAATGTCTTAGCATCTGGGATAGTAAGGATCCTTGGTGCATTAGGATCCCAGTATATACCGTGGACGATCACAGAGGCATACGGAGCTATCTGTTAGTATGAAAAGAATTAGGATGATAAAATAGACCATAGATTAAATGACAGACTCAAAGTCTCTGGGACCCTTGGGATCCCAGTATATACCATGAAATATATAGGTATCGGGCCCTTTCTGTAAGACCTAGAAAATCAGGATAATATACCAGTGCTAGGCATCAAGCCACACATACTGTATGATAAGTTACCTCTTTTTGGTGAAAGTCATCAGCACTTTCGCAATGCTGGTGACAACCTTTTTAACCCATCAAGCAGATTATAAATACATCTAGGATCTTTTTCATTTCAAGGTTGTTTTTTCAGTTTTATGTCCTATTAACAGCCAGGGTCATGCAATGACATGCCAGATTTGATGGTGGAAGAAAACCAGAGTACCTGGAGAAATACCACCGACAAGCAGTCATCAGTACCAGGCAACTACCCCACATGGAATTTGAACTCGTGACCTAGAGGTGGAGGGCTTATGGTAATATGTCGTGACATCTTAACCACTCGGCCATCCTGACCCCCGTTCCTAGGACACTTTAATTTAGTACAGTATAAGATTACCACTGACCTTGTGACTAAATACTGACAGGTACTTGGAAGGATCTCTATCAAACTCCTCAGCGTTGAACTTGCCGCCATCCTTAGGGACAAAGTGGGACTCTCGCCTAACGACGCAGGCATACAGCTTGTTGGTGGCTATAATAAGTATTCATACAAATATGTAAATATGAGCGATTGTAGACCTAGAGGTATTCATAAATTAGATACCTGGCAAATATTTATGAAATATCTAAATATATATACACCACAGAATGCTGACAAGGAAAATAACCAAAAGCAACAATATTTTTAAAACAAATTAAAGGCTTAACTTAAATAGATTAATCTTTAAATATCCATATATGTGCTAGCATAATTATTGCAATATCTAGAGATGACATTTCCTGATCTATGGTTTAGTACTTACAGCCATGTCGGGCTACGTTGGGTAGGTGTTCTGGCTCTATATACTCAAACGGAAACTCCTGGAATACTTCCTGTGCTCCCTGGAACACAAAACAAATTCATAGACTTTTGATACAAGTGAAAAACATCAAGCTTTAACTTGTAGGATTGTATCAAAATCAACAATTTGCTGGAAACACACCCAGACTGTCCAAGAAATCAATTTCTGTTCATAAAGATTCTCAAATTTCTACAAAGACTGAATATGTCTCATTTACAGTTTCTTTCAATTGTCTTCAAATTGTGTGAAGTTACCTCCCCTTGCTGTTTCATCATGTGTAAAATCTCATGAAACTTGTAATCACTTAGATGTTTGTTATTAGAATATAAGTCCCTGTGATGAATTGTCCTAGTGTGACTTACCTGTGACACATTACCGGACCCTGTGAATATAAAGGTGAGGGGACCAATAGACTTCGGAAGTCGTCCCAGAGCGATCTCATACCCAGCGTCCCTCACTGCCCGACGAGCCATCTCTGTGTTTATGTAGTTGTGGCTCGGACCAATGTGCTGAAGTAGAATGGTAATATATGAACAGAATATATAAGTATTATCAAAGTGTGAATGATAATTAGTCAATGTTGCTCACTGTCTGACACACAATTCTTATTGCTTTACTACATCTTTAATTATGACAATTGTCTAGGCCAGCTATAAATTGGATAATTCTTAAACAATTATGATTGAAGCATGATACTTTATTTCTTCCTAGATATGTACTACATATGGGGCAGACGTAAACTTATTAAGTTTGGATATGCTGCAAGCATACTGCTACACTACTGCATGACAGTATGGCTGAAGTATGAAGAGCAGCATAGCTGCAGCATGGTTTGAAGCATGATCCAAGCTCTCTTTGAATCTAATAAAGTGGTGAAGACGTAGGTTTCTGATGTTAAATTGCCCTTTTAAAAAATTCTGATTAATCTGCCCGTATTAGAATTTTTTAAAGGTAGATTAAACATCAGAAACCTTCGCATTATTGAATACCTTACCAGGAATGGTGTGTGATGACCCAGGGCCAGCAGCCTTAGTCCTAGACCGTGAAGTATATTTATCATCCCCGACACTCCAGCGTACTTTCCGAAGGCCACCACTCTCTGGCCTTTATCGTCCACCATCTTCTCATAGTCTATCAGTCGGATATTCTATAACATGGGGATAAAGTTACGTAAAATAGTGATTATCAAATTGTTTTATTTGAATTCAAAAGTTCTTAATAAATTTAAAGCATGAAACAAACTTCAGTATATCATAACAACTGCATATTCCAAATGTAGAAGCTGTGAATTTCTTTTTCCAACATTTACTTTTCAATTTCTATTTTTCGTTCGTTAATAATATTTAATTCCATTGCGATTTATGCTTCCTGAAAAGTGTAGATGATTCTTATACAAAGAAATTCTGATTTGTTTGGCAAATACAAACGTACATAGTGTTTCACTGTAGAGCAATATACACCAATATAAAAATAATTTATGTATTTATATGTAGGATGGGTAAAACATGAAATGCTACTTTACTTTTTCTAGAATGGCATCCAGGAGAGGCATGTTGTCCTTCTGTGCTTTAATTGTATGTGAGAAGAAGGCGTAGGTTTTGTCTGGCATCAATTGGTCAATTGGCACGGTCTTCACCCCGATTACAAGGGATGCCTCGCTGATGTCTTCCTGTATCACAGCTCCACACTGGGCGTAATCCTACAGAATATCAAACCTTACATTACAGTCTTACATTGTGTATATTGGGTTCCTAGACTTAGAGGTATATAAATCAAACTTTGACAAAGTCAGAAAGTTTATACAAGTCAAGATATATATTACAGTGTAAATTTTATATGCTGATGCAAAGATTTTCTTTTGAAATATTTCTGATCTGAAACTTTTTAACTTTCGTTGTTCTTGCTTAGCTTAAGTGCACTATTTATTTCAAATACTTACTACTCTGCAGGTTATTTTAAATTGAAATGAATCATTGAAGAATGAATACAGTAGTAGTCAGAACTACATAAGTATAACAAATAATTCAAAAACAGCAAAATAGCAAATGTGATATGAAGAAAACATATTTACTAACAGAGAGAGATAGTCATTATAATCCTAAGAAGATAAACTTACGATCATGTTATAAGCTCTCCTGTTGGAGGGTTGGACGATGACTTTGATGCCACTCTTTACGAGTTTTCTGACATGTCGTGGGTTGAGTGGAGCACGTCGCTCCCAAACATTAATGGTCTCCCGTCGTATAGCCATCACTTTTGGAGCGTCTGACATGAACCTTCGACATCCTGCGGACGACAACGCTCTCCCACACAGGAGCTGCGTTTGCCGACACCACATTTTCAGTTTTTAGTCTGATTAAGTCTAATAGGCCTAATTTGTTGATGATTTATTTAATATCAGATTCCTAATGAAAAACCAAATGTTTCCTTTATCTGTATACCTGGAAAAGAAAAAGAATATTTTTTTTAAACTTAGAAGATTTTAAACAATCTCTTTATCTATCTTCTTTCCTAAAACAACCTCACCACAAACACTTTACTATCCAATTTAGCAGCAAATAAGTCATCTTTCCACAGCCAATGGCTAAGGATTCCTACATTCAATCATTCACCCCTGAAATTTCATAATTGACTGGTCAAGTACTTGATTTAGAAGAGCCTAAATGTGTTTTCAGGGGTGAATGAGTTAAAACAACCTAATGTTTTCCTAGTCCAGTAAAACAATAGTTTAATACCTAGTTATTACCAAACACAGCAGTAAATCATGGTCTGATTCCCAGGAATACATCAATAGGATAAATAAACCAAAAACATGTATTCTTCATTAAACACATTCACACCTTTTCATCTAAAAAGAATATTTGATTCGACAATTTCCAGAATTTTAGAAAAAGATTTTTGAAGTTTTAGCCTATTTGACCCTTTTGGCCCTATCCTCAGGGGGTTGCCTCCAGAAGCCTGTTCAGGATGCACTTGCTTGGCACTATTATCAGAATAAATATGTATTTAAAAATTCCATAAACAGGGCTCCGTTCATGTCCTTCAGAAGCGAGCGCCCGCTTACGCTCGCGAGCACTGACCATCCTGAACACCCCTCTGGATGAGCTTTATTATTCATGCAGGTCATATTTTAAAAAAGTATGTTACAGGTATAAAATTCAGTCACAGGCTTACATAAATTTGGTTTGATTACTTTAACATCCTATTAACAGTCAGGGTATGGAGGAAAACCAGAGTACCCAGAGAAAAACCAGTGACCAGCAGCAGTGCAGTACCAGAAGAAAAACCACTGTCCAACGATCAGTTCCTGGCAACTGCACCACATAGTATTTAAACTTGTGACCTAGAGGAGAAGGGTTTGTGGTAATATGTCTCGACATCTTTACCGCTCGGCCGCCTTAAATATAGAGCAGCTTTGTACCGATCCCTTTGTAATTTATATAGACCACAACTTATACTGACCAGTTGTTTTTTTTTATCAGCAACATTTCATACCCGGTATTGACATTATGACATGATTAATAACATCATAAAATGTGTTACATACAGAATAAATAGGGATAGATACAGAAAAGCTACCAGTGTATGTTTCTGGGTTTGATACTAAGGGGAGATAATTTAGTATTTCAATTCTGCTCAGAAAATCTTATCAACAACTTAGGGTCTGGTGGCCAGTCTAGGGGGAGATAACCTAGTATTAGAATGCTGCTGAGACAATTTAATCAATAACGTAGGGTCTGATGGCCAGTCTAGGGGGAGATAACCTAGTATTAGAACTTAACTGAGACGATGGCATCAATAACTTAGGGACTGGTGGCCAGTCTAGGGGGAGATAACCTAGTATTTGAACGCTGCTAAGACAATCTCATCAATAACTTAGGGTCTGATGGCCAGTCTAGGGGGAGATAATGTAGTATTAGAATGCTGCTGAGACAATTTCATCAATAACTTAGGGTCTGGTGGCCAGTCTAGGGGGAGATAACCTTGTTTTAGAACTTAACTGAGACAATGGCATCAATAACTTAGGGACGGGTGGCCAGTCTAAGGGGAGTTAACCTAGTATTAGAACAATGCTGAGAAAATCTTATCAACAACTAAGGGTCTGGTGGCCAGTCTAGGGGGAGATAATCTAGTATGAGAACACTCCTGAGAAAATCTTATCAAAAACTAAGGGTCTGATGGCAAGTCTAGAGGGAGATAACCTAGTATTAGAATGCTCCTGAGAAAACCTTATCAACAACTAAGGGTCTGATGGCCAGTCTAGAGGGAGATAACCTAGTATTAGAATGCTCCTGAGAAAACCTTATCAACAACTAAGGCTCTGGTGGCCAGTCTAATTCTGCAAGTAAGCCAAAATAGACAGGGACAGGGTTGGTTTGACAAGTTGGCACTATAATTTTAAGTACTAAAATCCAACTTGTTTTTGTACCTTATTTTATTTCATCCCTATAAGTGCCCTTCTCCCTCAAGCAAGGCCTCAATACATGCCGACTGAAAATATAAAATCTGGTTATGTTTCTTTATTTAATTCCCTTTTTCAAATGAATCATAGCTTACTTTGAGCAGTAATTTTATGAAAGACTACTCCAAATTTTGTTCATTTTTTTAGTTGTCCTGTGAATACAGTATGTATGCAGCATACATTTCAAGTTATTGTTTCCTGAAATCTATAACAAAGACTTTTCTATAAAAACACCACACCAGGTGATTTTATATAGTATTGTACTATTTTTCTAAATTTTCTATTGTGTTTCTCTATATTCTGTAGTATTTGTCTATACATCATTATTTAGTGCTTTTCTATAGCGCATCTATCTGTTGACAGCTGGTAGTTAGATGGGGAACACGCTGGACCCTTAATCCATGAAGTAATTAATTATCCACGGCCGTGGCACTTATCGTCTGCAGGGCTCCCTCAATTTTATTGCCCCCCCCCCCTATATTTGAGAGGTATTTATCTCCTCCCATCCCCATTATCTATAACAAATGGCTACATCGGTCTGGAAAATCTGCCAGTGTCCACATCTATATTACACACGGTCAACATTTACTTGTGGCTAATCGTTTTTCTAAGTGTTATGTTTTAGTGTTATTGTCAATTTTGGTAACCAGAGCCCACCGCTCCTGCAAAGGAGCGTGGGGCTCCTGCAGCGCTCCTGCGCTCCTGCAGCGCTTCTGCAGGCTCCTGCAGGGCTCCTGCAGCGCTCCTGCAGGGCTCCTGCATGTTTGGTATAAAAGGGGCACGAAACTGAAGCTCAAGGAGTTCAGGTGTTAGCTGGTTTGAATGACGGAGTTCAGGTGTTAGCTGGGTTAAATAACGGAGTTCAAGTGTTAGCTGGTTTGGACTATTGTTCAAGTGCACGTTTCTATGCTAGAGAGAGCGGAGTGGTTATCCTTTGAACTGCAACTGTATCCTGTAAATGCTATTGTTACTGAATACACGTGGAACTTTATTACGGCGTTGAATTGTGTTTTACTCGACGACCCACTCTATCTTAATAAAAACTCGGGTATTGTGGCGGGTGCCTAACGTTACCCTAGAAGGCATCTACCGAGGGCTGCAGGCTTGGAATATACGTATACACGTAACTCCCGCAGTTTTTCGCTACAGTATATTAGGGGATATTTAATCTATATATATTATTGACATATAAATGTACTAGAACGAATATACGTACCCGGCCTACTATACCTTTCGGCCGGGTACGAATTGGTCCCTATGTGTCGTAGTGGAGCACTGCCTCCGAAAATCACTCGGGCACAGTTTTCTATCCTTTTTTGTAGGTTTCCAATTATTTTATGGGTATACATGCATTTACATATTATTTTTGTCCAAAACAAACATAACTACCATTCTTAATATCTACCGTACCACTCACAAGACGTGTGGACTTGCCGTATAAATTCCCTTCAGAAAGACCTTCATATGTATTATGTAAAAAAAATAATGCCTCGATGAGGATTTGATATTTTATGTAGTTCAGTTCTTTTCCCTAGTAGGTAAGCGATATCAAATAAGTACGATATAATGCAAAGAAACGTTTTTTAATGGTTTGCATAATCATTACTTTGCTCCATTAGCAGTAATAGGCACCAATTGTAGCTCTAAAGACGACACCATTTTCTGTCTAAAAGTCTTTTGAGCTACAATATTGCAGCTAATAAATGTACATGTAATGTTGGAGTATTACCAAAATCATGAAATGTACAAAGGATATAAATGCTTTATTTGAATAGAATAAATCAAGGAACATAAAAAAATATTGTAAGGCCTAAAACCTACATTACTTATGCATATATTGGACCTGTAAATATGTGTATACATGTAACCTTGTGTATACATGCAAGTACAATCTAACTACTGTACATGTAGCCTACTGTATAAAGCTCTACCAGTGGTACGGCTTCGGCAAGGTATTTCGACTTAGATTTCCTATCCATCACGACTATGTTTAATAGCTGGCCACAGGTAACCTTTGCCATTACCACGAGTGCCCGCTGTCCCGTATAGTCTGCGTTAATTAGCAGGTGCCCGTTAAAGTTCGTCAGTACCTCTATGACCGAGATTTGTAGCTACGCACCGGCCCATGTTTCATCTCAAAAACGCAGAATGGTGGAACTTTAAAACTAACAGGCGACAAGATTAGTTTGATACGGAAACAAACAAAGGTTTCATTACATAATGTCATTTAAATCTTACCTCAAAAACGTCAACGGACTGTATTTTCCACTCTGTATTGTATATAAACAACCCGTCAGCCCTCCTATGTGTACTTACTTCTCATTGGTGGGTTTACCTGAAGGTCAGATTCTCTCGGCCAATAGATGTTTAGTATTAAAACACACCTTCGTAAAGCAGTTTCGCGTGGAAAATATAAAAAATAGATATTTTATAAGTTTGTACAACCTAGTTCAAGGTCATAGATGTCATAATTCCTTTGTTGTGGTGCTAAGCAAATTATATGTAATAGACCTAACGGTTTGGATAATTCAAGATGACCTCCCGTGCATACACTGTACAATGTGTTGCTTTGGTTTGGGAGGCTACGGTATATATATACCATTCGTGCTGTGTCTCCTTGTAATAGCAAAACTCTTGACCTATTTTAGTGCAATCTCACCGAAGACACAGAATAATTATCAACCAGTCGTTCCACGCTATTTTAAGGTGTCAATTTTTGGTATATTTTTACCATACTCCGTGTATTGTGTCCAAAGATAGATTTTTCTTGTTTTTGAGATTTTAAATGACTAGTCTACATGTACATTATATCAAGCTCGTTTTACAATAAAATAATCATGCCTACTTATCGTTTTTCATTTACTATCAAAACGTGAAATTGTATATCTACAATGTCATTGAACACGAAACACAAATGTATAGGTTACATAATGAAAAGTCATGGGGGGGGCAAAGGTCCTCAATATTTTGTAACCCCCCCCCCCCCCCCGCCACACCTACAGGAGGAGATTAATTCAACTCCCAACCATATAATATATGCTTTATGTTCATTTTTCATATATCACTAAATTTAATCCTTGTACACATTTATAGACAGTGGGGTCGCTAAAAGGAAATTAACGAATACGCAAATTGGCCGAATTAGCGTGTGAGCGTCGAAGGCGCGAGATTTTGGTGTTTTATTAGGGTCTGACGGTGACCCCCGGGATTAGTTTTATGTATTTTGATGATTTTGCGAGATTTTGGTGTTTGGGGGGTCCGGGGGTCTCCCCCGGGAAAAAATTACGATTTAGAATGGCTTAGATGATTTTTACGATGCATTTTGATGAATTTGCGAGCGCCCAAAGGCGTGAGAATTTGGTGTTAGGGGGGTCCGGGGGTCTCCCCCGGGAAAAAAATTACGATTTAGAATGGCTGAGATGAGTTTTACGATGCATTTTGATGAATTTGCGAGCGCCCAAAGGCGTGAGAATTTGGTGTTAGGGGGGTCCGGGGGTCTCCCCCGGGAAAAAATTACGATTAAGAATGGCTGAGATGAGTTTTTACGATGCATTTCGATGAATTTGCGAGCGCCCAAAGGCGTGAGAATTTGGTGTTAAGGGGGTCCGGGGGTCTCATCCGGGGAAAAAATTACGATTTAGAATGGCTTAGATGATTTTTACGATGCATTTTGATGAATTTGCGAGCGCCCAAAGGCGCGAGAATTTGGTGTTAGTGGGGTCCGGGGGTCTCCCCCGGGGAAAAAAATTACGATTTAGAATGGCTGAGATGAGTTTTACGATAAAGTTTAATGATTATAAAGCGTTCTTAACATGGTAATTTTTCGATTTAAAGCTACCTGCATTTAGAAATGATAATTGTGTCGTCATAACATTATGCAACCCTACTCGATCTGAATATACCGGCTTCACACCATCGGCACATTGTTGTGTAACATAAAAAAATGAATTAATTGTCTCGCTAAGACATATAAACAAATTGATCTTTTAAGAGACATTTTTTTTAAATAGCACATAGAATCCCTTGATGGACATTTTTAGTCTAGTTTGTGTGTATTGAATTTTCACTATTTAAGGTTTGACATTATGTGCTTGAACGTTTTAGGAAATGCGCCGCGCAGCGGAAAATTTTCTAGAATGAAGTACGAAAAATGTGTAGGAGGACCCTTTTTTCTTTCAAATAAGCATTTTTAGAAAATTTCAGTCGGCGAAAATGGGGGGGGGGCAAAAAGACATGTTTGCCCCCCCGTCCTGGGGAACGGGGGGCAGTTGCCCCCCCTGCCCCCCCCGCTTCCTACGCCATTGAACACGAAACACAAATGTATAGGTTACATAATAAATCGTCGATTGTCACAATTAAGACATCATTATAAAATTTGTATTCCACAAATTTTACATTTCAAGAAACTATGCAGATATATTTTTGAATGGTTATGTCGTTCTAAACAATTGCCCCACTGAAATATTACTTACATTACGTACATTTGGATACTTACATGTTCATACAAAAAGTGTAAATTCATTTTCAATTCAAAAACCTTTGCGAACAAAGTTCATGCCAGACTTAAGTTCGAAAAGTGAAAAAAAAAGTAGACAAGCTAATACCCTATGGTTACATTTATATAAAAATATACCTGCTAAGTATTTTATTAAACCCAGTCCGTTGCTTATTTCGTAACAAAACAACACTTTTTGCAAACCATTTACCAAGCGAGTTTTCGATGCTTGTGATAAAGTTTGGAGGCAATCCTACAGCGGGATAGTCCGAGACTTCTCTGGCCCTGGCACCAGACTTAGACATTATGGCAGATAGATCTATGTCTGGTTTAGGCCAGACATCTAGCTGTCATAATGTCTAAGTCTGGTGTCAGGGCCAGAGTATGTTTGCTTGCGTGTTTGGACTTATCTTGTGAAATATATTTAGGCACTGTCATATGATTTTCATAATGCGATCGCGATATACCAACTAATTCGAAATTATACGGATACTTTATCGCACTAACAAATGTCGCTAACCCGAATATTTCCATTTTCAAGTTAATATGCAAATTCATCGTCGGTCACTATTTTAAAACGTATTTCCGAATGGGATATATACTTTTAATATGTCATTATCAAGATAAATTATTCATGACCAAAGTCCTGGCACAGGAAACGTGTACGTGAAAAACATATTCGATGAAGCTGTTGTAAGATTATTAAGGTTTTTTTCAGTCGGCTATAAAATATAACAATTAAAAAGTGCTGTTCTCTTTCTCTCGAAATCCATTATATTTCGAATTTTCCGTTACTCGGAGAATTCTAAAGGGATATGAGAATTAGTTACAGAATATATAATCATGGACCCACGAGAGTGAACTAAACCCATTTTTAGACGTTAAAAGAGGTCTAGATAAAAAAAAAAAAACCCTGTAAAAATTTTACTCTACATAGTACTATATACGTATATCCTACCATGTATGGTATTGTGGTTTTTTTCAAGTATCTCAGATTCCCGTGATATTACCCACCGTATCTCGACTGAACAATTTCACACTCCTCTCTCAGGGTGTCTCGACTTTTCCACAGTCGTCCCTCTCAGTATCTCGACTGTTTCAGAGTTTTCTCTCACGATATCTCAATTGCTTCACAGTTTTCCCTCGCGGTATAATAACTTACCGTTAAATAACCACTATTGTTATATAGCCCCTGAAACTTACGGTAGTGATTCGTACTTTACTAGGTACTATATACATCTACTGATGGTAAAAGTTTAATTAATTTTTTCTGTAGTAGCAGAAACATTAATGATGATTAAATAAAAAACATAACTACCAATAAACTTAAATTGCATATTTTGCAACAGTGTTGAATGCTGAGTGGTCACAGCTGTGGGTCTGATAAACTTGTCAAATATCTACAAGTAAATAGCGAAAAATCAATACAAATTGTATTAAGTCTGAAATTTGATTACTTTTTTTTACAGGTGACTAATTAATGTAATACAATAAGGACAATGTCACGGTGTGTATCTCTGATCCTCATACTCCTATCACAAAACCATGATCTCAACTATACTGAACACAGGTACCTGACACAAATTTCCACCCAACAGTATAAATATTATAGATATTATAATGTAAACAGTCGGTTCGAAATTCGTGCCAGGTTCCTGTGATACTGAATATCAATGTAAGTAGTGATCTCGTATTGGTGTATTAGTAAATGCAGGTTTGTATGTATGCAATGTTATCTTTGTATTAAATCATCATTATTTATACAGCTCTAATTCAAGATAGCCTTTGGTTCCATGGTTTATTACTACTCCACAACTGTCCTCCAGTTTCATGATTTTTTTTACATTTTAACCAAAACATATTTTCAGCCACTTTTCTATTAAAGATGCTCCACCGCCGACAGAGCATAAATGATATTCATCATTTGAACAATAATTGGTGTTTAGTCGTGTATATATATATATAATTAACACAAAAAATAATATAAAATAATTTACTTCGCCTTTGGTGCATGCGCAATGAGTACTTCATTCCATATAGGATATAGTGGCACAGATTTTTTTCGGATGCAATTAATTATTTTTCATATTTTTAAGGTGAAGTAAAATTAGAAGCTCAAACTTTTCAATGGTGGTAATGGTCTAAAGTAAATAACTTTTGTAACTGAAGAAAAATAGTAAATCGCCTGCTCCTGTTTTTAATAGTGAAAAAATACCATTTGTCAGCGGTGGAGCATCTTTAAAAGAGAGAATCCTACTAATTGTTAAGCATATACCCTGATCATGAAATAATTCAATAACTTTGTTTGTAATGTAGTTGTGATTGTACCAATTAAAGTAACAAAATCTCAAAACCAATGTGGATACTTTAACTGGAAAACGATTTAGGAACCTGTGCCACTAGTGACCTTCAACACAGGTGATCAAGGTCCTTAATACAAGAAACTTTACAACACTTCGTCCTGATACATGAAACTGGACTGGCCACTTTTTTGTTTCTGGAACATGTCTGATAGATCTAGATCTTAGTTTCAAACTAGGGGGAGATAATTTAGTATTAAAAAATTCTGCTGAGAAAATATTATCCATAAATTAGGGTCAAGTGGCCTGGAACCCTGGAGTTCCATGAAAGCTCCTGCACATTTACTTTATAAAACCGAAGAAAAATGTCATTAAAGGATTTTTACATCTTAAAATGTTAGATTCAGACCATGGGCAAATGTCAAATACAGGAAAAAGGCTGGGTCCTTCAGACTTCAATTGAAGAATGAAAATATCATTATTGTTATGACCAGATTTTATATAGGTCAAATCTGCCATGGTACATGCTTCCATAATATCACATTTATAGCTGGGTCTGCTGGAGCTCAAAATTGTTAGTTTGTTTAACAAAATTGATCAATTATATGACCTTATAAAAGGTGAATGTTGTGGATTTTTTTCCCCTAAATCTGCATTGGGTCATTTCTAACTAAATTAAAACTTGATAGCTCTTATTGGTACTTGTAGAGTTAAATTTATGCATCATATCCAACATCAGAAAGGTCCCTGCAGAACTTTCTGAGAAATAGCGGTGACAAGAATTATTAACGACAGACCACCGATGAAAGGCGATTTGACTAGCCTGGGTTGAAAAGCTCTTCTTGATTCGTGGGTATGAAAATTACAACACATATAACTAAACTGCATTGATGGGTATATAAATAAGAGTGTTATTTATACAGCGATGTCTTCAAGGTGAATGTTGTGAATATTTTTTTTCCTAAATCTACATTGGGTCTTTTCTGACTAAATTAAAACTTGATTGTGTCCGGTCGATACTGGTAAAATAATCAAAATTGGCAAACTGACAATCTAATTAAAATCCAGATACTTATTCTAGCTCACTCCATTTAATAAAGGATCTGACAACATCCCATTCGGGGTCACATTTTGGTGACCTTTATACTTACTCCACTTACATGTAGCTACATTACTGAAAATGTCATTTTGCAACGACATGCATATACAGTAGCTATGCTGTGCTCTTTGGGCAAAATGACTACAATTACTACAATTTTTTTGTACTACAATTACTACAATTTTTTTGTACTTCATCCCGTCAAGAAATTTGGAAGCAGCAATTTGATTGGTTAATATGAAAGGTCATCAGAACATGGCCTCAAATAGGGTGTTGTCAGATCCTCTATGAAGCAGTGAGAGTAAGAATTTGAATTTAATCAATCTAATTAAAATCCTATGTTCATTTATCCACTCTGAAAACTCTGTAGTTTATTAAGTAAATTTTAATTATCAAATTGTATTTTATGTAATAAAAATTTGATGTACATTATTTATTCCATTTAAAACTCAGTAATTTACAGTGTAGACAATGAACACCAAATTTTAATTAGATTGTATTTTAATCAAATTAGGGAACTGATGGCTGACAGATGGCCAGACTAATTGCTACTTCTATACTGTACCATACCATTATACTCGTAACATGTGTTCACATGCAGATTATTTTATTTAGTTATTAGGATGTAATAACAAGAGGCCCATGGGCCTTAACGGTCACCCGAGTTAGAATATATAATGAAACAAATAATGAAACAAATTAAAGACATATAAACACTATATGCTGGACCTTGAAGTTGGTCGGTGATCAAAGGAGAAGGTACGTTAAGACTCGAATATGGCCGCAAAATTAATTCTCCAGTAAAGAACAACATATTTTGCCATATAACAGTTGAATACATTTGCTAACACATTACATCCCGAAAATATCCCGCATGTGCCAATTATGTTCACTATGACGTTATCAACATGCAGTTTCCCGCCATTTTTCACAAAAATCCTTGAAAAATCATACTTTTTGAGTGGTTTTCTCTAAAAATGAATGTGGCCGCCTTCGTGGAGCAGAAAGAGATTTTTTCACGTTGTGTATCGTGTATTTACGCATATCCATGCAAAATATAAAGTTGCTCCAAGGTGGCGGCCAAATCCATTTCAAGCCTTTTCTAACCTAAAGATGATGAATTTCTAGCAAAATTTGGCGAGAAGAGGAAAATCATCAATTTTATTACGTCATAGGTGGAGCACATCGTGTACATGGTTATAAAAAAGTTTTTTTTTTGATGAATGGCAAGTATGAGAGTATTTATTGATGTGAAATTGATGTGGATCAGAGTTAATATTTTTTGGCCTGAAACATATCTACTCCTTTGACTTTTTAGACTATGAAGAGTATTTGCTTCCATCACACCTGTGAACTTAGAAGTATTTTTTGAAATCTTAATCTTTTTGACCCTGTTTGGTCCTGCCCCTCTGGTCCCCCAGGGGGTCATCGAGGACTGATATGGATATTAAAATGCTATATCTTAGGCTAATAATTCTAATCAAGTTTGACTAATTTCCTATGAAAATTGGGCAAATAATGTTCACAAATATGTTTTTCCTCCTATATAAACTAAAGTAAACTTGACCCCTCCCCAGGGGATAACGTGAGACCCCAAGGTCATATAATTCACAATTTAAAAAAAAAAAACTTAAGACCTTTCCATCTATAATAATTTGATTCTATTTCCAGAATTTTAGAAGATTTTTGAAGTTTTAGCCTATTTAACATTTTTTAGCCCCATCCCTCTGCCCCAAGGGGGTTGGCCAGGACCAATATGGATATATTGAGTTTTCCCTATATAAACTATAGTAAATTTGACCCCCTCCCCAGGGGGAAAAGCGAGACCCCATGGTCATATAATTCACAATTTTTGTAAAGGACCTTAAGACCTTTCTATCTATGAAAAGTATTTGATTCTACCATTTCCAGAATTTCAGAGAGATTTTTTAAGTTTTAGCCTATTTGACTCCTTTTAGCCCTGCCCCTAAGGCCCCTGGGGGTCAGTCATGGACAATTTGTTAATAGTATTAAATGGCCATCTCATACTGATAATTCTGACAAAATTTGACTCATTTCCTATTACAAATGACCAAATAATGCTCAAAAATGTGTTTTCCCAATATAAACTATAGTAAACTTAACCGCCTCCCCAGGGGGAAATTAGAGACCCCAGGGTCATATAATTCACAATTTTTGTACAGGACCTTAAGACCTTTCTATCTATGAAGTGTATGTGATTCAACCACATCTGTGAGTAGAGAAGAAGATTTTACCCCTTTTGGCCCCTCCCACAGCTCCCTCGGGGGTGGGGACCATATAATTCACAATTTTGATTGGCCTTATGCCTTAGAAGGTTTGTGCAAAATTTCATTGAAATTGCTTCAACATTTTGGGAGAAGAAGTCAACAAGAGGCCCATGGGCCTTAACGGTCATCTGACTATTAGTACAATACAACATAGTTGTTTAAAGATTTTAGCCTATTTTGACCTCTGTGACCTTGATTGAAGGTCAAGGTAATTCATTTGAACAAACTTGGTAGCCCTTCATCCCAGCATGCTACCAGCATGCCACATGCTCAATATCAGTACCCTGGGCCTTCTGGTTCTTGAGAAGAAGTCATTTAAAGATTTTAGTCTATTTGCCGCCCGTGACCTTAAATGAAGATCAAGGTCATTCATTTGAATAAACTTGATAGCCTTTCATCCAAGCATGCTACATGCCCAATATCAGTACCCTTGGCCTTCTAGTTCTTGAGAAGAAGTCATTAAAAGATTTTAGCCTATTTGACCCCTGTGACCTTGAATGAAGGTCAAGGTCATTTATTTGAACAAACTTGGTAGCCCTTCATCCTAGCATGCTACATGCCCAATATCAGTACCCTGGGCCTTCTGGTTCTTAAGAAGAAGTCATTTAAAGATTTTAGCCTATTTGACCCCTGTGACCTTGAATGAAGATCAAGGTCATTCATTTGAACAAACTTGGTAGCCCTTTATCCCAGCATGCCACAGGCCTAATATCAGGTCTCTAGGCCTCTTAGTTATTCACAAGAATTTGTTTAAATGATTTTAGCCTATTTGACCCCTGTGACCTTGAATGAAGGTCTAGGTCATTTATTTGAACAAACTTGGTAGCCCTTCATCCCAGCATCCTACAGGCCAAATATCAGTTCCCTGGGCTGTCTGGTTCTTGAGAAGAAGTCATTTAAATATTTTAGCCTTTTTGACCCCTGTGACCTTGAATGAAGGTTAAGGTCATTCATTTGAACAAACTTGGTAGCCCTTCATCCAAGCATGTCACAGGCCCAATATCAGTACCCTGGGCCTTCTGGTTCTTGAGAAGAAGTCGTTTAAAGATTTTAGCCTTTTTGACCCTCGTGACCTTGAATGAAGGTCAAGGTCATTTATTTGAACAAACTTGGTAGCCCTTCATCCCAGCATGCCACAGGCCTAATATCAGGTCTCTAGGCCTCTTAGTTATTCATAAGAAGTTGTTTACAGAAATTTTAGCCTATTTGACCCCTGTGACCTTGAATGAAGGTCAAGGTCATTTATTTGAACAAACTTGGTAGCCCTTCATCCCAGCATCCTACAGGCCAAATATCAATACCCTGGGCCTTCTGGTTCTTGAGAAGAAGTTGTTTAAAGATTTTAGCCTTTTTGACCCTCGTGACCTTGAATGAAGGTCAAGGTCATTTATTTGAACAAACTTGGTAGCCCTTCATCCCAGCATGCCACAGGCCTAATATCAGGTCTCTAGGCCTCTTAGTTATTCACAAGAAGTTGTTTAAAGGATTTTAGCCTATTTGACCCCTGTGACCTTGAATGAAGATCAAGGTCATTTATTTGAACAAACTTGGTAGCCCTTCATCCCAGCATCCTACAGGGCAAATATCAGTACCCTGGGCCTTCTGGTTCTTGAGAAGAAGTTGTTTAAAGATTTTAGCCTTTTTGACCCCTGTGACCTTGAATGAAGGTCAAGGTCATTCATTTGAACAAACTTGGTAGCCCTCCATCCCAGCAACCTACAGGCCAAATATGAGTACCCTGGGCCTTCCGGTTATTGAGAAGAAGTCGTTTGAATAAAAAGTTTACGCACGGCGCACGGCGCACGGCGGACGGCGCACGGCGGACGGCGGACGGCGCACGGCGCACGGCGCACGGCGCACGACGACGGACGGTGCATGATGACAATAGGTCATCCTGACCCTTCGGGTCAGATGACCTAAAAATGTAAATTGTTTACGGACATATGAAGGACGCCGGCGGACAAAAGGTGATTATAATAGGTCATTTGAGACTTCCTCTCAGGTGACCTAAAAAGAAAAGTTTACCCATAGGTATTTAGCACGCTGATAAGTCAAAGACCCACTATAGACTAATATATATTAGTCTATAGTGGGTCTTTGACTTAACAGCGTGCTAAATACCTATGGTTTACCATAATTCAAGATGCTCCATTGCTGACAAATGGTGTTTTTTCTCTATCAAAAGCAGAAGCAGACAAATTAGTATTTTTCTTCAGTTACAAAAGTTGCTTATTCACACCATTGTGTCCTGAAAAAAAATCATATTATATTATATTTTGTGTTAATTAGACAAACTATACACAATTAAACACCAATTATTGTTCAAATGATGAGTATTGTTCATGTTCTGTTGGTGGTGGAGTATCTTTAATATACTTGAAAATAATAACAGTAAAATACTTATAATTAGAAACCATTGTTCTATTTTAATGTTATCCGAGAACCTATAAAACCTAGTGCAGTACATATAACGTACAAAATATGGATATAATGTTAAAATGACACCTATATAAAATAAATGTCATGAATTAATGAAAAGTCATCTGATACCTATTTGTAATTTCATACTGTACTACAACAAGAGTGAAATGGATTACAGAAATCCGATACAAGGAAAATCCTGGACGATTAGTGAAGTCTGAAAACTCAGACTGGTATGTAAAAAAGTTCTGTTTCAAAAATTAAGCTGACACATAAGCATACTTTTTGTGACTTATCGTTTGTTGTTACTGATGCAGTACACTCGACAATGTTAGGAGAGGTATAGCATGATACACTTTTGGGTAATTACATTGTGTCTATAAGTCAGGTTCGAGCTAAAGATTTCTGGCTAAATTATTGTTCTTAATTCTTGGATGGACTCCCATAGACCCCTTTGAAATTTCTTGTAATATTAAACATTGTTGTGGTATACCGGTTTGTTCTTAGTGTTCGTGATATATTAAATCCTTGTATTTTACAGAGTTATTTGCCCTTGTGGGTAGATTGTTATGTCATTTGTTTGCGACATGGATGTACATTGTACAATTCTGTGATACCTGGCATTCATACAGTATCTAAATTTACAGTATTCAAGATAAAAATCAAAGATTTGTAATATGTTCATATCAGTTTTATTAAAGATGGATTTCATTTGCAGTTACGTTTGTAGCCTCTGAAAAAAATGTATTGAAATCATTGGTCTTTGTTGAAATATGAGTGTTCATTATATCAGCATTAGTTATCAGACAGCAATTATGAATTAACCAGCAACATCTGTTGTCACAACAGTGATTATACACAGAGACAATAGATGTATGTTTCATCTAATCATTCTATGCAAAACAGGTTCTAAATATCTGTAAAGTTCAATTACTATGACTGTAGAAAATGATCATATGGAAATTCCAAACGAATCAGAAGAATGGACAATTTCCAATGCCATCAGAAAACTACATACAGCAAATTAGAGTATTCTGCTGTATGTCCTTTAAGTAATCAACGTAGATAGACCAAGTATTCAAATATAAACAGTCAGTGACATATAACAATGTTTTAGAGGTGCAGGAAAGCAGTAGTGCCCAGTGAAAAATCACATTCAACGGCTGTCTGGTAGCAGCCAACTTGGGTTTTGATATCTAAAATGGTCAACTGCTACAGTCCCTACATCATCACAGACCCACAGGTGATAGTGCTGCACTCTGGTGAAGATGAGTGTAGTGTAGTGTATAGTGCGATCACTCGCAGGTCTCCAACGATGCAGCCCATAGCTATTGCAATGTAGCACATCTATATATATAAATCATGAAAGATACCAATTATTATGCATTGTATACATTTAAATATCTTTTGATCAACAAGAGTTTTTTCAGTTTTTATAAGTTAACAAGTTATCTGCCCTTGTAGGTATGTACATTTGTATTTTTACAGGCACATTATTAGTATTCATGGAAAATTAGGTAACTTATTCTGAAAACATTATATTACCGGTACTATTACAATATCATGTGAGCAGTATGATAACTAACAATACCAGGTACCTACCTACATGGGCAGATAACTCTGTAATATACAAATACAGAATACATGTAAGAGCATGATGATTAAAGGCCCACTACCTTTCCGAAACGGTTTTTGAATTTTAAAATGGGAATGTAAAACGAGATTAATAATTTTGTAGAGTGGCAAAAGTTATTAACTTAACGTAAATACTACACTTATTATCACCTCCTAAACAATTTAATTAAAATAAATAAAATGTTAATTTTCATAATGCGGGTCGTCTTATGTTTTCCGCCGTAGTCCTAAATACCGCGCGGTAGTTGACTATCACTGCGGCAGACGGTAAAACAGCAAAATGACTCTCCACTGTTTTCAAATATTACGCAGGAAATCTTGCATATGTTTGGTGTTGTAACCTCATCTTAGGCCATCGGTATATATTGTCTGAGGTAATTAATGTTTTTAAGAAATCTTTATATTTTGCTCCGGAAAGGTAGTGGGCCTTTAATGACACTGAAGCATGATTAAAAATCATAAGCATTTACATTGGTGAAGGAAAGCAATTCATGATAACCACTGATTTGTAAAAACAGGTAACAAAATCAAAAATAACATCAGCAGGGTATGAAACAGATAATTTTATATCCTAAAACTAAATTAAATATGGCACCATATTAAAATTGTTTTAGCAGAAAGTTTCCTTTCTATCGTATCTAATTCCTGTAAAAATGCAATGCCATTTAAGTTGATGTAAAATTGGTTATATTTTCTATGTTTCTGCCATGAAACAAGGGGGTGTACCCATGTTTTAAGGCATGGGTATTTAATATATCCTACAGATATTTCTAGTGTCGCATACAAAAATACAAAACAAACAAAAAGTATCATTATTTGAGAGGGCAGATAGGCCCGAGATCTAGAGAAAGTCATTTCAGAGTTGCAAACATAACGTTATTTCATATCAAAAGAATGATAAATTAAGAGGAAAAGATAGGAATATAAATTATTCCAATTGTGATATCTCAATAGCTACAAAAAGTAGTTGACCTTAATCTTGGTTAGTCCATCCGTCATCAGAATCTGGTGTTGATGCTTCTTCATCTGTATTCACTATCATCTATGGAGCACTATTTTGTATTCCACCACTGAACCTCCACTGACAAGTACCTTCAGGACGCTAGACCCCGCATGTACACAAACTAATAGATTGTCTCCGATGCATAATCGTAATTCTGTTACACAAATATTGCACAAAAGAAATTTGCAATTATGTAAAAATACTGTATGAATATGGTATTTTCAGGGTTCATCTGTATCACTTATGGTTTGGAAATATGACGAAAATAACATCATCAGTTTACATAATATATATACTGAAGAATACAAATTGTGTAATGGATTTAAAGCTGGCATGACTTATATCAACACACACAAAAATACAATTTATAGAGGTATAATGCTGCAAAAATAAAAAACGTAAGTAAGTTACCATGGGTACATTAATATGCCAACTACATTGATACGTTAATAAAATGATATTTAAAATGTAATCTTGTTTGATCTAACATTATTTGATCGAGCACTCTTTAACAAAATCCCACAATATCTCCCACACAAACGACTTGTATTTGGGAGGTGGAGATTTTTCCGGTCTATCAACGTCCAGATTATCATAGGCCCACTGTACAACTACCATATACAAAATTTCAACAAAATTTTATTTCAATTAAATTGAAAAGGGATTTAACAACAGGCATTGCCTATGTACGTTCTCTCCTTGACTGTAAACAAAATATGTTTGTAGTTTATACAGGTTTCTACATCATTTCAGCAGTCATTGATGTTTAAATGAGAATATTTTGAAATACCTCATATTTTTAAGAAATATCTCTGCATTAAAAGATAATGTACTAATACATGTCATGATATTCACCCAACAACTGCCTTTTTTGTTTTAACCTTATTTGAATGAAGAGCAGTTTGTTCGAATAATGTTTCGCTTAATATCTATTACATCCAATATAATGAGCAATTATTTAAAAATTATACAACAAAATCAAAAATAACATCAGCAGGGTATGAAACAGATAATTTTATATCCTAATACTAAATTAAATATGGCACCATATTAAAATTGTTTTAGCAGAAATTTCCCTTTCTATCGTATCTAATTCCTGTAAAAATGCAATGCCATTTAAGTTGATATAAAACAAGATCTATGTTTCTAACCATCTGAACAGGGGGTCCCATTTTTAAGCATGGGTGATGTTATATATCCTACAGATATCCTCTAGTGTCACATTTAACAAAAAGTATCATTATTTGAGCGTAAGCAGATAGAGCCCGAGGATCTATAGAAAGTACATATGCTAGAGTTGCAAACAATACATTTTTCAATATCAAAAGATGATAAATTAAGAGGAAGAAAAGATAATAATATAAATTATCCAATTGTGATATCTCAATAGCTACAAAAAGTAGTTGACACTTAATCTTGGTTAGTCATCCCGTCATTCATAATCTGGTGTTGATGCTTCTTCATCTGTATAGCTCAACTATCATCTATGGAGCACTATTTTGTATTCCACCACTGAACCTTCACTGACAAGTACATTGTACCTTCATGATGCTAGACCCCGCATGTACACAAACTAATAGATTGTCTCCGATGCATAATCGTAATTCTGTTACACAAATATTGCACAAAAGAAATTTGCAATTATGTAAAAATACTGTATGAATATGGTATTTTCAGGGTTCATCTGTATCACTTATGTTTGGAAATATGACGAAAATAAAATCATCAGTTTACATAATATATATACTGAAGAATACAAATTGTGTAATGGATTTAAAGCTGGCATGACTTATATCAACACACACAAAAATATAATTTATAGAGGTATAATGCTGCAAAAATAAAAAACGTAAGTAAGTTACCATGGGTACATTAATACGCCAACTATATTGATACGTTAATAAAATGATATTTAAAATGTAATCTTGTTTGATCTAACATTATTTGATCGAGCACTCAATAACAAAATCCCACAATATATCCCACACATCGACTTGTATTGGGGAGGTGGAGATTTTTCCGGTCTATCAACGTCCAGATTATCATAGGCCCACTGTACAACTACCATATACAAAATTTCAACAAAATTTTATTTCAATTAAATTGAAAAGGGATTTAACAACAGGCATTGCCTATGTACATTCTCTCCTTGACTGTAAACAAAATATGTTTGTAGTTTATACAGGTTTCTACATCATTTCAGCAGTCATTGATGTTTAAATGAGAATATTATGAAATACCTCATATTTTTAAGAAATATCTCTGCATTAAAAGATAATGTACTAATACATGTCATGATATTCACTCAAACAACTGCCTTTTTTGTTTAACCTTATTTGATTGAAGAGCAGTTTGTTCGAATAAGTCATACCTATATAGCTACCAGGTAATTGTGAGCTTCCATTTAAAACAATAGAAGCTTTGAAAGAGATACATGACAAGAAACAAGAATTATTTGTAATATTCAAGCTATTTTTAAGAGTTTCGGCTGATTTTTGTTTCGCTGTATATCTAATACATCCAATATAATGAGCAATTATTTAAAAATTATACACTAACAATGAAAATGTCACACAGTTTATCTACAAAAGCACATGAAAAGGTATAAAAAAAATATCTTAACTAATATTTGAACAATAAAAAATTGATCACTTTGGGTACATTAGTGGCTTCAAATACCAATAATCCATGTTATAAGCTCATTTGTTATACGACAGTCAGGAGAATGGCTCTAAAAACTACTATAATAACTAGAGTTCATCATGGAAACACAGCAAGGAACTTTAGCTAATGACAAAACATTGCCGGGTGCAGCTGTCATACACTATTTTTGGGGGGATTTGGAAACATAAATTAGAGGATTGTAGACTAACGAGACTGTATCTTGCCTAAATGGTAATCACACCTATTTTGTCTTTACTGACACATATCAAAAGTCATTTTGATAAAATCTGTATTAAATCATAATTTACATATTTCATTACAATAAATATTGGGCCAATACAAAATTTACAAATTCGACTCAAAACAAAAAAAGCCAATCAAGATTTACAGCGTAAATAAACAGAGCCATTTTTTCTATGTAGAGTCCATATCCTGGTACCAAAGTAACATCACAGAAGTCTATTAGTTCCCACAACATTAAAAGGGAGGTAGGGAGAAGTCATTCAAGCAGTGGACGAAATAACTGGTGAGACAGAATCACTGGACATCGATCACCTGTATCCAAGTGCCTCCACTTTCTTCCCCGGCCCGTTCATCGAGAGCCCGCCCAATACGTAGAGTCGTCCATTATGTGTGATATGAGCACATGAACAATGGGCACTGGGCATGTCGGTTGTCTCCGCCCACTTCCTGCTGCCCCAGTCAAACGCTTCAACAGAGTTCAGTGGTTTCCCTTGGTTACCTATGGAAAATTTTCAAAACATGATTCTTTACATGTATAAGACAGCTTTATACAGATTCAGATACAGAAATTACAAGGGTAAGATTACAGGTAGCTTTTAAATACTTACAATATCATTTTAAATGATTATTGTTATAATCAAGAGCTATTTTTAATATAGCTAATTTCTAAGATCCTATTTCTAAGATCCCTCGCGCGCTTACATCCGGGCCATCGAGAGTGATTTACATAAGTTATATAACTTGTTTCGTAATCGATGTAAAATAAATAAAGTTTATATTTATTTTTAATATGTTCCATGTTAGTAATGTCAAGCAGAATGACTGTTCATGTATAGCGAGAATTTGATTATTTTTATGTAACATTAAAATTTGAGTGCTTCAAATTCAAGGTTACCTACAAAGATGTTGAAGTATTTGTAAGTGATAAATTATAATTGTTTGTAAGTAACATATCTAAGCTTTATTCTAACGAGAATTATAGGACAAACTGATACACTTTAGCCTGCCAGAAGCTATAACTCATATCATTGGTACATGACAAAACGGATACAGTAGTACAAATAATTTGCTTACCTAGACCGCCAGCACATATTACTCTGTTGCCCACAACTCCTACAGCAAAGTCTCCTCTTTTGATCTTCATGTCATCAGCTGTCTCCCAACATCCTAGCAACACAAACATTTATATCATCCTGTTAGCATTAATATACAATCACTGACCCAGCTTTGTTATCCTGCTAAGTTCTGCTGGTTTAGTTTGATGGGTTTCATATCCTATGAACAGCCAGGATAATTTAAGGACAAGTCAGGTGAAGGAGGAAAGCTAACTGCGGTAACGTAGCTCTGAATGACGGCCGGAAGAGCTATGACAGATAGTCGGGAATAGAGTGGAGGTAGGGTATGTTTATTCCTTCTAAAGGAAAGCTAGAGTATTCTGAGAAAAGCTACCAATCGGCAGTTAGTACCTGCCAACTTCCCCACATGGGTTTCAACCCAGAAGAGGAGACCTTGTGGTAGTATGTCAGGATATCTCAACCACTCAACCACTGTGATCTCAAAAATCAAACGTTCAAAAGAGATCAAACAATTTATATTTACAGTGTATCTAATATTAACCTCCTTCATTATCAAAACAATATATAATTCAGCCAATTCACCGGTAATCACCGGTGCCGGTATGTTTTCCACCATATGCAAAACTCTGTTGAGAGGTTATATTCAAAATTATAATCAAAAAGTTCAAAATTAAAGATTAAGTCAGTAAAGTTGAGTTGCCTCCCTTTGGTACCACTCTGACTCTCCAGTTCAAGAGTCTCATAACACCAAATCACTTTAGAGGATAGTTGTGATCATATTACAATACCAAAGATGTATGTTAAGTAGAATATATAGAAATTTTATTTTACCTTTTTCTGTGTCAAATATTTCCATGGTACTTGAGAATCCTAGATTAGCCGGCTGATTGAGTCCTCCAATACTGAAGATGTACTTGTCAGCTGAAGTATACATAGCAAATACTCGTTTGGAAGGGATCTTCTCATGTTGTGTCCATTTATTCAGTTCAAAGTCATAGCTTTCCAGTGCATCATTTGGTAATTTACCCTGTCGTCCTCCTGTGATGAATAAAATTAATATGAATTTATATAAATTACATACAATTTTACACGCTACAGATAATCCAATATCTAAAATTCATTTGCATTTTTTATGAAGAAGGAATATTCACCAAACTATTTTCCTGGTGAAACTAAAGGGGCAGATAGCTACATACAGGGGAATATCAACTTTCATAAAAATTACAAAGAACAAAAACAAGAAAGATGAAAAGGTTTCACATGGGTCAATCTTTTAAACTTCACACAAATTGCAGGTAGATGTACTCGCTAAGTTGATTTCTCCTTATGTCATTTTGATCACTGTACATGTCATTGCTAAGTTGGTTGTAGCATGATATTTAATTTACCTATAACATATAATTTTCCCTTGATTATAAATGAAAATGTAGCATATCTAGGAACATTCATGTCAGCATATCTCTTCCATACGTCTCGCTCCACATCGTAGCTGAGTAAAGACGCCTGAGGGTTTGAGTCATCAGCCATTCCACCAGCCACATATATTAAATCATCTAAAAACAAAAGTTTAGTTTGGAAACTTTCATCTCTCCTACATTAATTTTATGTGAGTTTAATCTCTTCCAATTGGGAAAACACCAGTAATAAGTAATATTCACTGCTTATAGTATCAGATCTTTTTATTTATAATGAACCATTTGCATATGAAGGTAATTAAGACCACATTATTGAGATTGGGAAAGGATACCATAAGTTAAAACTGGGTCTCCCAGCTTTTATTCAAGTTTATAAAGTTTAATGCTTCTTAAATAAAAACATAAAATAAATCCAATGACAGAATTACCACAAAATTTAACAACACAAATTTATTCAAACTGATGTCTTTAAAAATATATTTGAATTGCAGAATTGATCACAATAAAGTATCAAGTGACATTATAAGAACTTTAATAGTGTGAACCCATTAATTACCTTTAATCACCAATGACAGTCCTAGAAGGGGACTTCCAAGGGGTGCCATAGACGTCCATTTTTTACTTGCTATACAATACACCTCAACAGCATCGACTGGCCCCTGTGACGTGCCCACTCCTCCGATAGCTACTATTTTGTCCTTTACCACGCCACATGCTGGTGCAGCCCGCTTTGTTGGCATGTTACTTAAACATGTCCACTTTCTCTTTGCTGCATTGTAATGTTCACATGTGTCCAGGGGCTCTCCTTTCTCATCACAGCCCCCTATGATATAAAGTTCATCATTATGTATCACTGCAGTAGCGAACACTCGCGGATTCATCATCATTTTCAAAGTTTCCCACTTGTAACTACCGCCTGTATTTCCGGTAGGCGGTAAAGAAACCTCAGGTTGTTTTGCATCTGCACCTTTCTTTCCTCCTTTTTTCTTATGTTTGTTCTTGGTTCCATTTTCTGTCGGAGGTGCATCGTCTGCACCTCCTGTTGCACCTTCTGCATTATCAATCGGTCCGGCCTCAACAACTTCCTCCTTTTCTGGGGATTTGTCTCCTGAACCACAGTCACCTTTCTTCACATCGCCTTCTGACATGGTGCTATCACCTGCTGAGAAAATAATACTTTTTATGATATACTACAATCATTTATTACTACAGAGCTCTAAAAAAATATTTTCTTCTATGATAGAAAGTACTTAGAACAATCTGGACATTGAACATTTAATGGTGGGTGTCAAGATCCCTCCCGGATTTCTTGCAAGGTCATCTGACCCGAAGGGTAAGGATAAATCAAAGTCATTGTAGTGTTGGGAATCGGTTACAATTTTATGATCGATTATCAGTTTTGTGTAACCAATCGATGATCGATTAAAATCTATTGTAATCTTCTTTGGTGCCACTGAAGACTGTGTACATTTTCCAGGAAAATTGTACAAACTTTCTCCTACACATATTGCAATGATCTCAGGTCGCTTTTGTTTTCACAAATAATATCATACTCCTCTGAACATTTACATTACTACGTATGTGCTTTTTAATTTGTTTAGACACTTGATATTTGAAATGATATGAGTGAAAAACACAAAAGCGATTGATTACGACAAGTTTTCTACAACATTTCTTATTTGTTTTACTGATCAGCTAATCATACACTTTCGTTTATCATGATGTAGGACAATTCCAACAAAACTCGATTACAAATTTCTTACTGAATTAATTGGTCAAACACCTCAAACCAACGATAGTCGACGAACTTGATTATTCAGAACACCACTAAGTCATTGTGCTTCATGACTCATCCGTTGTTGTCTGGTGAGCATATAAATGTATACATTTCAAATGACTTCTTCTTAATAACCAAACAGCAAAGGATACTAATTAAAAGGCCAAGGATACTGATATTGGGCATGCAGCATAGTGGGAGGAAGAGCTGCCAAATCAAGTTTGTTCTAATGAATGATTTACATTCAAGGTCACAAGAGCATTTTCAGAACATTTGGTCTTTTGTATTTTACCAAAATTTTTTTTCCACTACTGTATAATTCTACTATTATTGTATTGTAACAATAATTAGCCGAAAAATTAGTCCATTTGATGTTGGGTTTTCTGGCATCTTTTCAAGAAAATTAAAAGGTTCTAGTCCTTTGTCAAAATTCAACAAGACAGCTTTATGATGGATATCTTAAGCTTGCTGTCTTAAAATAATAATCTCCCAAAATGTGAATGTAAAACATAATTATGGTTCAAGTCGAACGCAAATGAATTTGCGAAAGATAACTCTGCTGCTTTCTTAGAAAGGGCATGCATGCAGTGCAGTAACATTAAATTGAACCTTGATTGTCAAAATCCAAGATGGCAATTGCAACTTGTTGACCATCCTGTTGCAAAATAGATCAAACAAATTAACATTTTAAACAGTGTATCAACCATATTAAGAGTTTGTTTTAAAGTGCTCTCAGTACCCTGTCTTTAATTCTAAAGTGAATCAAAGTCAGGATATGAATCATTATAATCACTTTAATTTCTAGGTGTATCGCATAAAACCAGAATTGTATGAAAAATAACTTTTATTGTGAAAAGCGATATGTTTCAGGTCCTGTTCCAATTTGGTTACTGTCGCCTTAGACACACAGAAGAAGCCACATTATTATATTAGAAGCCATGCCTGCCATTCGGATTAGTATATATACAATGTACATGCATGCATCCAGCTAATTAGGCCTAGTTCAGTGTGCAGGTGTAAACACGTTGAAGGCTTGAGAATTTGAAAAGAAATTACCAATCATATATATATAGTCTAGGCCTTATATTTTACCTTGGATGACTTGGATATCAAGCATAGTATCGTGGAAATACCTATATTATTAATAAATACACAGACGTCTGGCCATCAGACATTTTACACTAGGCCAAGACCTACGTTGAGTAGCAAGCATGGCAAGCTGGCAAGTGTTGCATGCATTTCAGTGTCAGCATATCGTGATTCACGTTAAAATATCACGCCAAAACGAATTTACAGTTATTACTTAAACTAGATAATGGCAACAATAGAGAACTCTAACTTCTGACTGGAATCGTACCTGTCTGTCATACAATAGCAGAGATTTAGGCGTCAGTTGTTTGGATGTTGACAAGCACCACTTCCTACAAAGTTTGCCAGCGCCCCCTTAAAAGAAAACTGCAGACACTTCGCCCCAAAATATACCACGGCACATCAAAATCTATAATCGACTTTTCATAATAATAAAATTAAACAATGACACTTACATATTTATATCAATAATTTGAAAATCATAAATATTTTGTCTGGCATATAATATTGGTTTAATTGCTTCAATTTATATATTGGGCCGAATTTGTAATCAAGAACAGCAACTCTGTATGTGATATAATATATAGGGATCACACCATAATATTTTTAAGGATATCAATAACAAAATTATGAACTTTTTTCTCTCATAAAATTCAATTAAAAATTTATTTTCTTAATTTACAAAAACTTAAAAAAAGATTTTAAAACAAGTATGTGTATCTTTTACTATAATAAAAAATCTAATTAGTATGGCGTTCTTTTGATTTCCCCCTCAATTTTCTTATACTAGGATTTTTGAATGTAAAACTTTTTGGATAGCCTAACATCTCTCTGTCTATCTAGAGGGGCCGCTGTAGCCGACTTAATGAATTACCACAAGCCAACCCCGCCACCGCATCCCCAATATATTTCTGGGTCGCGAGTTTAAAATCTCATGTGGTGCAGTTGCCAGGCCGTCGATCGTTACTTTTTCTTCAGGTACTCTGATTTTCCGCTACTTGATCATAACTACAACAAACTAACAATCATGTAAGACATGTACATTTTCAATAACCTCAGAACCAGAGGCCTGGTGACGAACATATAAATAATTTGACTGATATTTATAAACGACGTTACGTCCAAACGCCATAGTGGTCGCTTTTCTCAAACGTGTGGTGATATTAAACTCAATCCTCTTTATAGCAATTTCATTTGAAATACTTTATAAACATATTATATAAAGGATACAAATACACCTTGGAAGATGACAATGTAACATTACTTACGTACGTCGCTATGTAAATAAGTGACGTGATTAATTTACGCGTATCCTGGAGGCCCATACAATATAAAAGGACGCATACTTAATGAAAATGGATCACTTTGACACTGTTGTTATACATTCCTGCATTATAGCCTTTAAATAGCGCATAGAAATATATATATATATATAACTACAGATTCATCACTTACATTTAAGGATCTCCGAGTCTAGAGAGGATGATACTAAAAAATGTTTGCCCCACGCGGGATTCGAATTCGTGACTCAAATGTGAAGGGCTGGGCCACGAGTTCAAATCCCATGTTGAACCGAACAATTGCAACTTGAAGCGTCCTTAATGACCATGCATGTTGACATATAAAACAATAAACTTTTTTTATCATCGAGTACGAGTTACATGAAATAGTGTTTAAAACTTGATGAGATGACGTCACGTTACGCCCGAAGTGCAAAAGTGTAAAGATGGCTTGCTAAGGTATACATGTAGGCACAGGCTTTTGGCTCTATAGACATTTTTTCTCTCTTTTTATGTAATACTCTTTATTATATTTATGTATATAGAGAGAAAATTCCATAGAGTCAAACGCCTGTGCATGTAGGTTAATCATCCTCAATACTCAGGGGTTACAATCACTTACGACATCTACTGGCACGTAAGTGATAGTAACCCCTGGAGTATTGAGGACGAGGACTAGTCGTGTATCTATAATGCACTTTGTTGCGCAATTTACACGTTTCTAAAACACAGTCCGTGGCCACAGGGATCTGAGAATTAGTTACAGATAATATAATCATGGACCCACCAGAGTGTCCTCAGACCGTTTTTTTTTGACGTTTAAGAGGCCTAGATAAAAATCACTTTCTACATGGTACTATATATGATTTTTATCGGGTTTTTTTTATCTAGACCTCTAAAACGTCTAAAAATGGTCTTAGGGCACTCCGGTGGGTCCATCATCTGTAACAAATTCTCAGATCCCTGTGGCCACGGACTGTGTTTTTTCCGCATATACCGGTTATGCTAATATATACATTATGTGCACGTGCATGTGTACATGTACACAAGGGTTACTCTAGTGAACGGATAGGGTGGGTGTGGATGGGGGGTGAGGGGGTTAAAAGGGAGATATATCTTTTCGCGCCATCTTTTTTCTTCTCCAAAAATGTTTAATACCAGACATTGAACGAAATACTAAGAATAAAACTTATATGTACAATATTATATCAATTCTGTAACACAAATCTGATCACATAATAACGTAACAGATCGACCAGTATGCATCAGCTTTAGACCCGTCTACTCCTCTTGTACGGCATCCTCGATATTCCAGGGGTTCCTTTCACTTACCATCTAATCACTTACGATCTCTACAGAGAGAGAGAGAGAGAGAGAGAGAGAGAGAGAGAGAGAGAGAGAGAGAGAGAGAGAGATTATAAGTGATCGGAGCCCCTGGAGCTATCGAGGATGCTTGTACGGTTTCTAGTTTATAATGCCAATGACTGTCTTTATCTACATATAGGCCTACAGATGCATTTGTGTAATTTTTTCCACGAAAGGTTCTTAAATTTAGGTTTTTAAACTGTCTATTTTTTTAGTAACAAATTCGGTATGGTATCATAGTCTACGATAACCTTATCTCAAACTGAAGCCTTCAGCAGGCAGGTACATAGTTAAAGGCCCACTACCCTTCCGTAGCAAAATTGAAAGGTTTCTTAAAAACGTTTATACCATAAGAAAACATATACCGATGGCCTAAGATGAGGTTACAACACTAAACATGATATGCAGGATTTCCTGCGTAATACATGATAACTGTGGGGATTCATTTCGATGTTTTGCCGCTGGCGCAGTGATGGTCAACTACCGCGCGATATTTAGGACGACGGCAGGAAACATAAGACGACCCGCATTATGAAATTAAATGCCCATTGCACTACCTTTCCGGAGCAAAACATTAAGGTTTCCTAAAAAAAACCACATAAATAACGTCAGAAAATATATACCGATGACCTAAGGTGAGGTTACATTACCAAATATATACAAGATTTCCTGTGTAATATACGATAACAGAGGAGAGTCATTTCGTTGTTTTGCCGTCTGGCGCAGTCATAGTCAACAACCGCGCGGTATTTAGGACGACGGCGGGAAGCGTTTAAGACGACCCGGGTTATGAAAAATAAAACTTAATTTAATTTAATTGTTCAGAAGGTGATGATAAATGTACCAATATTAACGGTTAGCTAACAACTGTAGCGACTCTACAAAATTATCAATCTCGTTTTACATTCCCATTTAAAAAATTAAAAGCAGTTTTAATTTAATTTAATTTTTCAGAAGATGATAATGAGTGTAGTATTAACGGTAATTTAGTAACTTTTTGACTCTACAAAATTATCGATCTCGTTTCAAATTCCCATTTTAAAAATTATAAAACGTTTCGGAAAGCTAGTGAGCCTTTAAAGTTAAGTAAAAGGACCTTGATCTTCAATGCAGCATGCGTGAATACATGAATGCGCGTTTTTTAAAAGATAAACTAGGCCTCAAAGATAAGATTTTAACAGTTGAAACCGTGAGACAGCTAGAAGACGAAAAAAAAACGAGAAATAATTATACTCGTGATTATACCATTCAACGTGCATTATAAAAAAAATAGAATCTATACTACAATTATCGTGTGTATAACATTATACATGTAGATTTATATGTTACCCAAAATATAGCTTAGTTTCTGATAGTGATAATTACTAAACAGTAAACTACACTATTTTCAATTTGATTCTAATTAAATTTAATGAAATTTTATATGTATAATACCTACTGTCAATTATTTTGATTTAGAATTTAGAAAAACATCCTTTGGTTTATCAAATTCGCCAATTCTTTCATTCCATAAACATTAAAATTGTATACAAAGATGTATTAATGATTTTTTTTCCCTCAACTTTAATATGGATTATCTCCCTTGGAATGTGAATCGGTTCCAGTGGGTGATCGCGGAACCGGGCCTGGCAGTTTTCATACGAGAGGGAAAGCGACTTGTCATGGCTAATAACAGTGTCCGATTATCTCCCTTGGAATGTGAATCGGTTCCCACGTGGCCAGTGGGTGATCGCGGAACCGGGCCTGGCAGTTTTCATACGAGAGGGAAAGCGACTTGTCATGGCTAGCTAACAGTCAACTTATCTGTCCGGCATACTGGTAGTGGTAAGTATCACTCGGAACAGATACTAAATGATCCTCATACCACTTCATGACACAAGTGAAAATGTGTGTGCCCCGCCCACAGGTTGTTGATGGGCCCGTCAGACGAAAAGCTGACCTGTCTGACCCCATACCCCTCCGGCCCAAGTGACGTCACTTCGTCCCATACAGACCTTGGACACAGGTCTTACGATGTCTTTTCTATACCTGCTTATTTACAGCATGTTCCTATGTCGTTAATGTCACTTTAAACGATAAAAAATCCACAAAGTTTGAAAGTTTAAATCTGAATCGTCCGTTCCAAATTTGCATAACTTGTTTCACTTGTTTACTTGCTGTCACTGGTCATACATGAGGGTGCTCTCATTAGTCCCTCGTGTTGTTCACATGTATAGGCTAGTTATGGCCTTGTAGTCCAAGGTATTGTTGTCAGGAATAGTAAACCATGGAGTCCCTTAGTGAACTTTATACTTCATATGTGTGCATTGTTTTGGCTAATAATTTCCACACTATTTTGAAAATAAAATATATCACTTGAATTAATTAATTAGTATTCATTATATAGGCATTTACCAGCTGATGTCTACTTTCAGTTTATCTGTAAAAATAATATACATACAAAGGATAGTTTTTTTTATACAAATTATGTATAGTCATATAAAAACAATACTAATAAAGGGTTCAAAATATTTCTAATGTGTATCTTAAATTGATGATTAGTCTTTCAGAGATTTATTTTCTTCCTGAATATTTGGAAGAGCTAGGCTTTTTTATTACCTCAATTTATATGGAGAGAAAATAAGTAAATAGGTAAGGGAATATCCAGTACTAGTCCATGATAAAAAGTGGGAGATGGAATGGTAGGCTTTAATTAATTAGTTTGTCTTAAAATTTCATTAGAACTAAATAGAATGCATTGATTTATTGGCCTGGGCAAAACCCCCTTACAAATAATCATTGATCAGTTATCACTTTACATGTACAGTCAAACCAATGTACACCAATGTTCATAGCAAGCATGTCCTTTATAGACAGGTGCCTTTTATACAGTGGTCAATTATATTATAGCAATTACATCAAAATGGAATTGATGAGCCTGTCCTTTATAGACAGGTGTCATTATATACGCATGTCCTTTATAGACAGGTGCCTTTATAACAGTGGTCAATTATATTATAGCAATTACATCAAAATGAAGTTGATGAACTTGTCCTTTATAGACAGGTGTCCTTATGTAAGCCTGTCCTTTATAGACAGGTGTCATTATATACGCATGTCCTTTATAGACAGGTGCCTTTATAACAGTGGTCAATTATATTATAGCAATTACATCAAAATGAAGTTGATGAACTTGTCCTTTATAGACAGGTGTCCTTATATTAGTTTTTCCTTTATAGAAAGGTGCTCTTTATTCAGAGGTCAATTATATAGCAATTAAACCAAAATGGAGTTGATTAACCTGTCTTTTATAGACAGGTGTCCTTATATTAGTTTTTTCCTTATCAGCAGGTGATCTTTATACAGAGGTCAATTATATAGCAATTACACCAAAATGGAATGAATGAGTCTGTCCTTTATAGACAAGTGTCCTTATTCTGTCTTTATACAGAGGCGTCCTTTATACAGAGGTGTCTTATACAGCAGCTTTGACTGTATAAGTAAATTTATATATTTTATTTGGAAAAGGACATGGTTTGCGATAGGATCAGATAATTGTAAAGAAATATTCAACGATTGTCGCTGAAAATGTCAAAAGTGAAAATGTAGTTAAATGAATATCAAAATGTCAAGTTTGACCCTAGATGTAAGTTTTACAGCACACAAACAAACCAATAAATATTACATGCATTGTATTTGAAAACTGGGGTAAAATGTACATTATGTGGTGATCAACAGCCCGATCTAGCCTTTATTGTCAATTTTGTCACATAGTTTATTTCATTATATTATTATAGGATAAGTAAAATTTCCCTTTCAGTCTGTGTAAACCAAGAATAAATTTAAAACTTTTAAAGTATATCACTTGTGTCTGCTGTGAGTCACTATCTCAGGATCCCACAATGTTACAAACACATTAATTACATGTAGAGAAGGACACTACATGCTTCATGTAGAGAAGCTGTAGGCCAGACTAAGGCTACCTTTGTGTCCCTGTGACCCTGGGCATTAGGGTTGTCCAGGGGATGAAGGTGCAGTCTACTGGTATGACATCATCAGTCACTTTACGTCTGAAGCAACTCATCAGGCCAGTCAGTCTGGTGAAGTGTGTGTATCTTTAAACATGGATTCTCAAAGCTCTCCAAGTGCTGCTACAGATAGTAAATCATCAGATTCCTCGTAAGTAATTTTAAAATGTTAAATAATCATTCACTGTTAGTAGGAAGATAAAGTATTTGTTAAAACTTCACATCACCAGAAGTATTTGTAGCTAGCCTGAGCTTGTTAAATCATTGACAACCAGGTAGCTCATGATAATATGTTGGTCTCACGATTAAGCAGTGTGATTAAAGTATGATTAACTGTCGATTAGTTAATTGTGACATCAATTTTTTCTTGATTTTTGTGACATCACAATCTTTGGAAGGTGCCATGGGACTAATCGATGATAAATCTTACTTTACCCACAATGTTTGGGTATCTGGGAAGCCCTGTATTGGTTGTGCATCTGACTGGTGTTCTGCCATTGCACTTTTACTCTCCTGTTGCATGTCTGATGGTACTCAAAGAGTTAAGAGTTTAAAAAAAACTAGACAGTCTGATGCAGTGTATATATTGATAGTTTGAATCAATGTGATATGCTGCCTGCATTGCAGCATCTAAAGCTAAAACAACCTACTGGGGTACTTCAAAAATCCGTCGAGATGTATAACTGTATGGAATAGGGATTTATAGATTGCAGAATTAATTATTGAATTTTATGTAGTGCCAACAGCAGTTGTAGAAATTCTTAGTCTATAATAAAGCAGACACATCTGTAAGAATGTCTTTTCTAGAGTTAAGGTGAGACGAAAGACCAGATAATGAACAGTAATCACATAGCAACTGTGATCACATTGCTGTTATAGAAATATGATATCCATGTTTAAAAGTATTTTGATGATACTTTAAGTGCTATACCTTTAATCTACATGTGATTTAAAGACTTAAGTTCAGATATCTTCTATAACAATTCAATAGGAATGTGAGAGTCATATGCCTGTGTCATACATGCACCATTCTGTTTAAACATCAAGATCTACTGGTAGTGTCTGTTGTAATTTGGGAGGGTTTAATGATATAAACTGTCATTAGAATTACATTGTAGTTACCTAATCTAGCCGGATCTGACAACAGTTAGAGGGGCTGAGTATTGTAATGATCAATGGAGTGAGGGAAGTACATGTTGGGTAAAGGACATGTTGGAATCTACTGATCACATGGAGTAAGGGGAGTACAAGTTGGGGTCAAGGACATGTTGGAATCCCATTGATCACAGTGGAGTGAGGGGAGTACAAGTTGGGGTCAAGGACTGTTCGGAATCCCCTTGATCACAGTGGAGTGAGGGGAGTATAAGTTGGGGTCAAGGACATGTTGGGAATCCATCTGATTACAGTGGAGTGAGGGGAGAGCAAGTTGGGGTCAAGGACATGTTGGGAATCCATCTGATTACAGTGGAGTGAGTGGAGAGTAATTTAGGATCAAGGACATATTGGGAATCCATCTTATTACAATGGAGTGAGGGGAGAGCAAGTTGGGGTCAAGGACATATTGGGAATCAACCAATTACATTAGAGTAAGGGGAGTCAAATTGTGGGTCAAAGGCCAATTGTGAATTGGGGATTACAATTGAGTGAGAAAAGGGCAAGATACCATGTTTGGGCCACAGTGGAGAGATTTAATGATAAGTTGGGGCCACAGTGAAATGAGGGAAACTAAAGCAATGTTGAGTAAGCATGTTCATAAGTGGCATACATGTACATATACATACAATTTTTCTGTCATAATAGGACAATGATCATCTGTAAAATGCATACTTCTCACATGTATATATACACCACAGTGTACTGCATACCACAGTTTATGACAGACCTATAAAGTTACAGTGTTAGTGTGTATTGGCAGGAGGACAAACATTGTCTAAGAATTTGGATTACTAATGCTGTACACATACATGCATTGCAGTTAAAGTCAAAAGTATCAAAGCATTTCTGTTTTGATTTAGTGGTGCATGCTTGCATGGGCCTCCGAATAAGGTCTCTTGTATTTGGTGACTACACATAATGTATGCATTCTATATGTTGATATGAATCATTAGAAAAAATGATAAGTTCTATAGTATTCTTATACTGTTCTCCTTGAAGTAGGTGTCTGATATTTCTTGATTATCTTCTTTAGTAGTCATCATGCTTGAAGTTTAAACTGTTGATGTAACTTCTGAAAAGTGGATTCAAAGGAAATTTCAAAGGATTATACCTACTTTATCACAACTATAAAGAATCTATCAGAATATTATTAGTATTAGTTAGATCACAGGTTTTTGATTTATAGACACTCCCTTATGTGTAAAATTGGGTCAATATGGAGGTGTATAAGAAACAAACCCCTGTGGTTAGATCTACATCACCACTCAAGCATTTTATTCAGTCTAGATATATGTGACCATGCATTCTAATGTGCTATGATTTTATTTTCTGAATTAAATGGAAAACATATTTCTGGTTTAATGTGCATAAGATGTGAATGTTTTATATTGTTTGTCATATTTATACGCTTGGTAGTGGGTGTAAGTGTGGGCAAGCACAAATGTTCATTCACCCCTGAAATTACAAAATGGGATATTCCAGTCTGTGAACTAGTATAATCTAAATGCTTCATTAGGGACAAATGGCTTTAAGGAGTAGTAATGACTAGGGACTGTGTCACACCTGTCTGGAGTATGATTATGATAGTTGTGTATTGTCAGTGCAGTATAACACACCTATATCAGTCACGTGTCAATGGACCACAGGGTAGTGTGCGAATTTGATTTACACACATACCTATGATTCACAGTAAGTTCTTCTTCAATTTATTTTAGAATGTATTCTGTTTAGAATAATAACTATTATGATACCTTTAGTCTACCAATAACCCTGTATGTTTACAAAAAGAAGGTGTGCTATGTAACTAGAGGAAAAGTTCCTTTGTACATTGTTTTGGTCATCTCACCTGAAGGGTCGGGACGACATATAGCCTTCTGGGGAGATGCTGTAGTGGCAGAATGATCAATGTGTTTCTGCCAAAATACCACTATAGTCCTCCACTTCTGTGTAGTAAGCTGAAATCCATGTGGGACAGTTGCCAATTATAGTATAGGTTGGTGGTTTAGTCCTGAGTACTCTGGCTTTCCTCCACCTCCTAAGTCTGGCATGTCTTTCAATAACCCTTGCTGTTTACCTGGTATATATTATAAGGCCTAAAACAAAAACAAGCAAACCATGTACTTTTCAAACATTTTCTGTAGTTTTAAGTGAAATTCACCTGAGCTATCAATGGTATGTATATCTCACTGCGTGCCTCAGCTGGTGCTGGCTGTATTTCAAGTTAAAGTCTTATGCCTGAGAATACATCTTTACAGTAAAACCTGCCTTTATATATAGTGACCAGCTCTGTATAACAACCACTTGTCTAATAAGACCAAATTTCTTTTGGTTACAAACAGTCTTTCAAACACATATTGACTTGTATATAAAGACCACTTGGCTTTAAATACCATTTCTCACACATTGACCTGTATATAAAGACCACTTGGCTATAAATACCATTTCTCACACATTGACCTGTATATAAAGACCACTTGGCTATAAATACCATTTCTCACACATTGACCTGTATATAAAGACCACTTGGCTATAAATACCATTTCTCACACATTGACCTGTATATAAAGACTACTTGGCTATAAAGACCATTTCTCACACATTGACCTGTATATAAAGACCACTTGGCTATAAATACCATTTCTCACACATTGACCTGTGTATAAAGACTACTTGGCTATAAATACCATTTCTCACACATTGACCTGTATATAAAGACCACTTGGCTATAAATACCATTTCTCACACATTGACCTGTGTATAAAGACCACTTGGCTATAAATACCAATTCTCACACATTGACCTGTGTATAAAGACCACTTGGCTATAAATACCATTTCTCACACATTGACCTGTATATAAAGACCACTTGGCTATAAATACAATTTCTCACACATTGACCTGTGTATATAAAGACCACTTGGCTATAAATACCATTTCTCACACAATGACCTGTATATAAAGACCACTTGGCTATAAATACCATTTCTCACACATTGACCTGTGGATAAAGAACACTTGGCTATAAAGACCATTTCTCACACATTGACCTGTGTATAAAGACCACTTGGCTATAAATACCATTTCTCACACATTGACCTGTATATAAAGACCACTTGGCTATAAATACCATTTCTCACACATTGACCTGTATATACAGACCACTTGGCTATAAATACCATTTCTCACACATTGACCTGTATATACAGACCACTTGGCTATAAATACCATTTCTCACACATTGACCTGTATATAAAGACCACTTGGCTATAAATACCATTTCTCACACATTGACCTGTATATACAAGACCACTTGGCTATAAATACCATTTCTCACACATTGACCTGTATATAAAGACCACTTGGCTATAAATACCATTTCTCACACATTGACCTGTATATAAAGACCACTTGGCTATAAATACCATTTCTCACACATTGACCTGTATATAAAGACCACTTGGCTATAAATACCATTTCTCACACATTGACCTGTATATAAAGACCACTTGGCTATAAATACCATTTCTCACACATTGACCTGTGTATAAAGACCACTTGGCTATAAATACCATTTCTCACACATTGACCTGTATATAAAGACCACTTGGTTTTAAATACCATTTCTCACACAATGACCTGTATATAAAGACCACTTGGCTATAAATACCATTTCTCACACATTGACCTGTATATAAAGACCACTTGGCTATAAATACAATTTCTCACACATTGACCTGTGTATATAGACCACTTGGCTATAAATACCATTTCTCACACATTGACCTGTATATAAAGACCACTTGGCTATAAATACCATTTCTCACACATTGACCTGTATATAAAGACCACTTGGCTATAAATACCATTTCTCATACATTGACCTGTATATACAGACCACTTGGCTATAATTACCATTTCTCACACATTGACCTGTATATACAGACCACTTGGCTATAAATACCATTTCTCACACATTGACCTGTATATAAAGACCACTTGGCTATAAATACCATTTCTCACACATTGACCTGTATATAAAGACCACTTGGCTATAAATACCATTTCTCACACATTGACCTGTATATAAAGACTACTTGGCTATAAAGACCATTTCTCACACATTGACCTGTATATAAAGACCACTTGGCTATAAATACCATTTCTCACACATTGGCCTGTATATAAAGACTACTTGGCTATAAAGACCATTTCTCACATATTGACCTGTGTATAAAGACTACTTGGCTATAAAGACCATTTCTCACACACATTGACCTGTATATAAAGACCACTTGGCTATAAATACAATTTCTCACACATTGACCTGTGTATATAGACCACTTGGCTATAAATACCAATTCTCACACATTGACCTGTGTATAAAGACCACTTGGCTATAAATACCATTTCTCACACAATGACCTGTGTATAAAGACCACTTGGCTTTAAATACCATTTCTCACACGATGACCTGTATATAAAGACCACTTGGCTATAAATACCATTTCTCACACATTGACCTGTGTATAAAGACCACTTGGCTATAAATACCATTTCTCACACATTGACCTGTGTATAAAGACCACACTACTTGGCTATAAATACCATTTCTCACACATTGACCTGTATATACAGACCACTTGGCTATAAATACCATTTCTCACACATTGACCTGTATATAAAGACCACTTGGCTATAAATACCATTTTCAATTTCCATTGTGTTGTCTTTATAGACAGGTAAACTGAGTGTATAGAAGGGGCAAAAGAAATTATTTTGTTAAATAAAATAGCATAAATAGCAAATTTTAAGATTTTTTTTGTCTGATGAAAAAAATCGCTTTTTCTGTCTTTTCAGAAAGGAGTCAAAAGACAAGACAAAGGAGGAGAAAGATCCAACAAGTGGACAAAGTACAGCCTCTAATGGTACATCACACAAGTCTAAACCTACCAAAACTAGTGCTGAGCCCAAGAGCAACGGAAATAGTTCTGCTGCAAAACGAGACCTCACAGCACCAACTAAAAGTAGTTCTGCTAAGGCAAAACCTGTAGCTCCTCCGAAAAAGCCGTCACCAACTCCTGCGAAGAAGGAAAAAGCTGAGTCTGTGAAAAAACCTGAAAGTAAGCCATCTAAGAACGGTGCTGGTAAAATCAAAACTAGTTCTTCAGAATCTCTCCAGGAAGAAAAATCAAAATCAAGTAAGGAAAAGACAGGTCCATCTATTGACAAACCTGTAAGTGAAAAGGACAAACTAGTTAGTGGAAAAGACAAACCATTAACTGAAAAGGACAAACAAGGTGGAAAGGAAAAAAACACCAGCAAGGACAAAAAAGAAATAGAAGTGTCTGCTAATAGTAAGATAAAACAAACTAAAACAGGTTCTCTCAGTTCTACAGAGTCAGCTCCACCAGGAGTAACACACGGTATTCAAACCAGTTCTACAAAAGATGAACTCTCAGTAACACCAGGACAAGCAATTGACCAATTAGCAGAGTCCTCTTATCAGCCCTCGGAGACCCCAGACAGTACCCAAGTCAGCATGGCCGCTTGCGACCCTCAAACCATTGCTGGGATCAACCCGGACAACACTGAACGCATGCATATCAGTAAAGGTAAAATAAAGTACATCAACCTGCAGTACAAGAAGGTCGAGGCTAAGATTTACGACTACAAATGTGACATCAAGCTCCTGGTCGGGAAAGAGAGCTTCCGTGCACATCGAGATGTTCTTTCTGAGGCAAGCGACTACTTTGCAGCCATGTTCTCACATGACATGAAGGAGAAAGAACAGGACAGTATAGAGCTCAAGGAGATCAGTCCGAAAGGTATTACTGTGATGCTTGACTATTTTTACCATGGTTACATCACTGTGGATACAACTAACATTGAGGACATCATAGAAGCAGCAAGATTCTTCCATGTTGAGTGGATTTTAGAAGTGAGTTGTGATTTCCTCGTTCAGTGTATGAGTATAGAAAACTACCCAGCTGTCCTCATGATGATGGATAAATATTCACTCGGTGACATGAGATTTGAAATCCTTATATGTTTCGGCCAAAATCTGGAAGCCTTATCCAAGGATGAAGATTTCTACAAGACTTTGAGCTATGAACTTTTGCTACAGTTCCTTATGGATGATATCTATATTGAATGTTCTGAGTATTTCCTGGTACAAATTCTGTTGAAGTGGCTAGCTGTAGATCCCTCAGGAAGAAAGGACCATTTTCAATCCCTCCTGATGCAGATTCGTTTCTTCCTAATGGAAGCAGAAGAGTTAGAGGCACTCCCAAAGGAAGTTACCAGTGTATCGGGTATGAAGGAAGAGATTGAGGCGGCCATTAATCATAACCTTAACATCATGGGCCAGTGTTTGAAGAAAGGCGAGAAATATCTCCCCAGAGGATGTAGGTCTGTTGCCACCATTTTCTCCTTCTCAGAGGAGGGTTACTTCATTATTTACCGAGATCCGAAAAAGCCTGGTATTACCATGGAGCAGCTTGGACCCTGTGGCCTTGACACCACCGACTACATGGCAATGTCACAAACAAAGCTTGGGAACTTTCTGTATGCCGCTGGAGGCTACGATGAAAACTTCTCAAGTACACCTCGTATGTTTCGCTTTGATCCTCGATTCCGTGACTGGACAGAGGTAGCGCCTATGAATCAGCCTCGAGTCTCTTTCTCCCTGTGCAGTTCTGATCAACAGTTATTTGCAATCGGTGGTGTCCATCGTATCCACATTGACGATGACAACGAACCAGAGACTATACTAGATTCTGTGGAAATATACAACCCCCAAGACAACCAGTGGTCTGATGCCACCCCTATGCCCATTAAGGTGTTCGACATGGCTGCTACCTACTGTAATGGCTCTCTGTATGTCTGTGGTGGCATCAGTGCTGACGCCCGCCATCCCTGTCCACTACGGTTACACTACAGCCTCAAGTTAGGTGATGGAAATGAATGGGTCAAACGTGCTGACATGATCACGTCTCGCCAAGGGCACAGCCTCACTCCTTACAAAGGAAAGCTCTACGCTATCGGAGGATACTGCATGCCTGAAAATAATTTCCGTGAGTGTGTTGAGAATGAGGTTTACGATATAGAAACCGGTCAGTGGACTCAGTTTACTCCCATACCAATAGAGTATGGTCATTTGTTCCGTCACAACGGCATCCAGGACGGAGTTCTCTTCTGTATCGGAGGTAATACCCCCGACGCATATCTGTTTATGTATGATATAGAGGCTGATAAGTGGGAGGAAGTAGAGCAGGTCGGAGCTAATGTACAAAAACTAGCCATACTAGATGTAGCTTACCCATGATTCTATTTGGTTGTCATAGCAACATCTACTTTTTCTACGAGACCATCAAATCACTGTAAATGTTCTTGTATTTGGTTCACATCACACACAAGTGAGATGATGAATTAGTAATACATCAATATAGTTGCTATAGGAACCTTTGCCAACATACTACAACCATGCTTTACTGAAATGTTGTTAGCACATGAACAGTAAATCAACCGTGAGGCGGCGACCTTTAATTTCACATTTTCGTGCCCAACAACATTTTCAAGCTAATTTCATTTCATGTGCTTGTGGTTGGGTATTTTGGGTCCGTCGTCTGTCATGTGTCGTATGGCGATAAACAATTTACATTTTCGACTTCTTCTCCATATTTGTTGAAATTTTGCAGAAACTTTTCATGCCTAAAGGTCAACTAAAATTGTGAATTATATGGTCCCAGCCCCCAAGGGGCCTGGGGGTGGGGCCAAAAGGGGTAAAATAGGCTAAAACTAAAAATCTTCTTCAGAAATTACAGAAATGGTAGAATCATTCAAATACTCTTCATAGATGGAAGGGTATTAAGGTCCTTTACAAAAATTGTGAATTGTATGACCCTTGGGTCTCACGTTTCCCCCTGGGGAGAGGGTCAAGTTTACTACACTTTATATAGGGAAAAAACATTTTTGAGCATTATTTGGTCATTTGTAATAGTAAATAAGTCAAATGTTGTCAGAATTATCAGTATGAATGGCCATTGAATCATATAAACAATTTTTCCATGACTGACCCCCAGGGGCCTGAGTAGAGGGGCCAAAAGTGGTCAAGTAGTCTAAAACTTCAAAAATCATCTGAAATTCCACACATGTTGAATCAAATATTCTTCATAGATGGAAAGGTCTTATGGTCCTTTACAAAAAATTAGAATTATATGACCCTTGGGTCTTGCGTTTCGCCCTTGAGAGGGGGTAAAGTTTACTATAGTTTATATAGGAAAACACATTTATGAGCTTTATTTGCTCAATTTTCATAGGAAATGATGAGTCAAACTTTGCTAGAATTATTAGTCTGAGATAGTATTTTGACATCATATTGATCCTGACTGACCCCCTAGGGGCCAGAGGGGCAGGGCCAGAAGGGGTTAAAATGCCTAAAAATTCAAAAATCTTTTTCTGAATTCACAGATTTGATGGAACCAGTTACTCTTCATAGTTGACAGGTCTTAAAGCCCTTTACAAGAATTGTGAATTTCATAGCCCTAGAATCTCGGATTTTCCCCTGGGGAGCGGATCAAATTACAGGAAAAACACTTTTATGAGCATTATTTGTTCAATTTTAATAGGAAATGAATCAAACTTGGTTAGAATTATTACCCTGAGATAGAGCGTTTTAACATATCCATATCAGTCTTCGCTGACCTTCTGGGCCAGTAGGGTGGGGCCAAAAGCGGACAAATTGACTAAAATCTCAAAACTTCTTCTGAATTCACAGATTTCATGGAAACGAATACTCTTCATAGATTAAAAAAGGTAAAATTTATAAAATGACTGACTGATTTCAAGGCCCTGATGGGCCAATATGTAGTGTTTATATGTCTTTGTTTCATTCTGTATCCAAACTCAGTTGACCGTTAAGGCCCATGGGCCTCTTGTTGCGAATTCTAATCACTCCTGAAAAAACATGAAAACTAATTGTACATGAAAATAAGTTGGTTTACATGTACAGTATCTGTTAAGATTAAAGACGATTTATCTACATTTACAGTTGTTTGAAATATTCAGAAAATGGCACCAGACATGACATTTTTATGACTTAATGTTCTATTATATGAAGCCTTGAATGATCTGAAATGAATTATTACTAGCCTAAGCCTTTTCTATATAAAAATATGTTTTGTATATACACAGTCAATATCAACGATAGCAAATATATCTGCCAGATAATTGCCATATTTTAGATTGTTTATATTTTGTGTTTATTTATCGATTGTTGTATGGTGATGTTTTATAAGTCTTCTTGGTCTGTTAAATCTACCACCAAGGGGTACCAGTATTTTGTATTATTGTTAAACTTTAACACAAATATGGGACCATGATTGTGATGTATTTGGGACCAAAGGAAATAGACTTTAAAGAAATGGATTGATTGTATTGAGATAACTTATAAGGCAGATTTGACAGTATATTACAGCTTTATTTTTTATAAATAGAATTAAAAGATTGCAAGAAAGAATCTGTAGTAACTTTGTAATTATTTTTTAGTTGCTCATGGAACACTGGCCCTTTTGCATCTATTAAAGTGTAATCCACAAACTGCCTGTACATGTATATGTAATGTTGTATAGATGAGAGCATCACATGTATATTCCAATTCTCTGTGGCTTATGGTAATTTTTTCCTGCCATGAAATGGTGAAGCATTTAGTGTTACCCATGTCTGTCCAGTACTGTGGCGTTTTTACATCATGTCCATTCAGGATATATATATAGATAGAGAGAGTCCAGGGCATTTCTGTCTTCCAGATGTCTCAAAGTTTGTGGAGAATTTTTGTGTTTACTGTACATTTCATGTGACTGGGAAAGCTTAATTCTATATTTATATCACTTAGCTTTTAAAGAGTGAAGAATTTATTAAATTAGGTATATACTTACACAAAATTAGGGTAACTAAATGATGCGGAATTAAATTTAACAGGAGAGGGGAGAATGTAGTGACCAGACCGGGATTCGAACTCCGGACCTCCAAACACTAGCGGAATGCTCTACCACTGAGCTACATGGTCAACAATGATCGCCCTAGTTCAATCTCTAATATAAGGTTTGGCTTATTGCAAATAAATATGGTATGAATTTTAAAAGTTAACATCACCTGTAAGTTAATTTTACCTTGTACATTTAAAAAGAAATAAAATTCACAAATTGTTGTCTGAAGGTACATTTGTTTTGTGAGTTCACTAGTCTAAACATAACAACTCAGTAATAATAAATAGTCATGAATTCGTGCATTTTGTTATTATATTTGCTCAATTTTTTTTTATGCTTGGTGTTCAAAATTTATCATGATGAATTTATATTTGAAGCATTGTAAAACATGTACATACATAATTATGTGAATAGAGATTGGACGATATATACATGTGATAGTGAAATGGTCGTGTCAGTATACAAATCTAGGAATTAATTTTAAGGCCTTAGTTGTTAAAGCTTTTGCTTGGTACTACAGTCCATAGTATGTTTTAGCCATGATTTAGCATTGCCATACCACAGGGTCTTGGCTCAAATTTCTGACCCAGATACATAACTATATGGATATATGTAGATAAGTGTGACATGTGAGTTGGAAATTTGTGTCAAACCCCTGTACATATTATAGTTTAATAAGAATGATTGCTTTTTTTAGATTAATTAAGAATCTCATTCACTTTATATAAGAGACATTATATATTTTATTGTACAAGTGAAGCATAAATGATTTACAATACACCATCCATTTCATATTATTGCTAATGCTTTTAGTTAGTTTACATTTTAGTGTTAGATTTTAAATTGTTGATATATTTCATTAATTTACATTCCTTATTTTAACATGACATTTTCATGATTTCACTCAAGTTCTTACATATTATAATGTATTATACAGTGAATCCTGACATCCATTGAGTTAGTTCGCTAAACCTATTATTAGGCTTTTTTATAATTTTTTTTTTTTTTTTTTTTGGCCTTATATATATACACAGGAGTTTGACGTTCTGTCAATAATATATAGTATACATATATAAAAATACCCCTATATACTATATAAAGTGTTTTATATAGTATATAGTGGTATTTTTTATATATGTATACTACATATTATTAACAGAACGTCAAACTCCTGTGATATATATAAGGCAATTTAAAAAAAAAAATAAAGCCTAATAATATAGGCAGGTTTAGCGGACTACCATTGAGTATGCAATGTTTAAATGGTGTATCAACATTCTACCCCCAGCTCTCTACCAAAAATTTATGTGGGGCAATTCAGACACAGATCTAGACCACAGGCCTGTGTTTGCCCCTAAGTAATCTGGCTTTCCACTAGCTCCAAACTCTTCACATTTCTTTAAATGACCCTTTCTTTTAATAAGACATAAAACAAAATAATCAGAACCCAGTATGGAACTGTACCTATGTGCTGTACACATCAGTGAGTTGATAAATTTGATGGTTACCAGGTTGTCATGTCTCTTGTTCTGTTGGATATGGTTGGATATTGTGAAGGTTGTCGGTCAATATATTTCAGCCAGGTTTCACTGTATACCACGGTAGATGATGTCCAGGTAATTTTTTTGTTTAATTTATGATTTAAATGAAAGTTTATACACCATGATGATCTAGAGCCTTTACTCTTTGTTGATTTCTCTTCTAGTACAAAGGTTATAGGTTAATCTCTTAAGTGGATAACTACAATATATTATCAATGTGATATAGGATAAAAACTTGTTCCATTGTTTGATGACAAGATATTGCTTTGTTTAACCGTGTTCCAGACACAGGTACTCAGTATATATACTAATTTTTTGTCAGAGAGCTAAGTACCTATGTTCCAGAGTGATACACATTACGGTTGTGAATGTGATCATTCCATTCAGTTGATTATATTTTTAGTATGAAAAGTTTTATTCTCATCAGATGGAGGCTTGCTCTCATGTTCTTTCTATATAAACTTAATCTTGCCTATGAACACTATGTGCACAGGGACTTGGTATCTCAGCCAAATTCCAAATGTAATGACTGTAGATGTGACATCTATTATAGCATATTGAATGCGAGGATGAACAAAGATGCCAAGTTCCTGTGATTTATACTATACTTTAATCTATGCTTTTATATCAATCTATCATTTTGTTTACATTTTTTTGTTTTTGTTTCTCGGCAATATTGAGGACATTAACATGATGTATTTTAAAATTACACTCTTCTCATATTTTATCATATAACTGACATCTTCTCTCAAGTTTTGCAGTGTTTTGTGATTGGGTATATGTTGTTTTAAAGCTAAACATGTCTAGCTTGCATTTGATGATGAAGAAGATTTCATTCTGTGTTGTATGACAGAATTTGACAGAATAGTGTACGTGGGTTTGTATTAGTTTAACGTCCTATAAACAGCCAGAATAGTGTACAATATACATACAGAGAGGATTTATTCATATACCGGTATTAGAATACTAAGTAGATAAGATATGATGAGAGTTCAGATTCTAGTGTTAATTATATGTTATAGTTTAATAGAAAAATCTATCTAGATGATGTATGGAAAAATTAGTAATCAATGTAATATGGATTAATTTCCACGAACTAGGAGAGTATTCAAGTGCAATTGATTGAAAATTACGAATGAGCTATGAGATTAACATCGAATGTCCTGTTCTCTAATGCCTTAGATTATTTCATTATTGATTATAAGTAAACTTCATATGTAAACATGTTATTTACTAGCTGCCTAATTTGCTTAATAAAGTTTATGAATGCCTGAATTGGTCTTGATTTAGTGTTTGGCAGTATAATTGCATGATATAACAATACACCACAGATTTTAAATTTTTATTATAAAAAATGTATATATCACATGTATAATTTTATATATCTAAACTTTGAAATTTTAACTGATTCAATTCGATTCCTGTCAAATGTAGAAAAACTAAATTTGGTCAAAATATCTACAGAGATTACCTAGTATAAAACATTATTTCTGTAATTGCCGTAATAAGTGTCCCTCTCTCCGCTTCTGGATAAGAAATGGAAATTATATATATACACAACGGTACCTCTCCATTCCATGGATTACTAATGATGTTTTAAAAATGCTTATTACATCAGCATTGCATCCCATATTACATAAACTTGCAAGTTTTTCAAGTTTGAACCATGATGTAATAAGGTGTCTCAAAGGAAAGAAGACTGTGACAGATTAAAGTGACAGGAGACAGGAGTACTGAAAGACTTAAAATATGGCTGACCTTTTTAGAAGTTTTTCATCCACAACTTTCATTTTGGTTCTCTAATGTAACCTCCCCCTCCCTTTTAATTTTTTGTAAGCGCTAATTACGGCAAATACAGTATAAAAGGCATTAAGTGGTACCGTACCAAAAACCACTAGACTTTACATTCAACACATGTTCCGGTACTGATGATTCCAACTATATCAATTATCTTATAGTAGCAGTGAATTATGAAATTTAAAGCTGCGGATTGAATGAACAATAACTTTTCATAAAGCACTAAGTGGTAAAACAAAAACCACTAGACTTACATTCAACACATGTTCCGGTACTGATGATTCCAACTATATCAATTATCTGATAGTAGCAGTGAATTATGAAATTTAAAGCTGCGATTGAATGAACAATAACTTTTCATATGGGCATGTTTGATAACTTTTCATTCTGGTAGCTGGTCCTGTGACAAATTTGTCGGAAAACTTTGTATGTAAGAGCTTGCCACTGTACAAGTGATCAGATCAAGCCTCACCTCAAATCAATGACCGCATTAAAAAACTTTTTCTATGTACGAATCCCTTTGGTCAGTGAGAGTGAGAAAAGTTTATCACATTTCACCTTATATGTTTAAAAAATAAATTTCTGGCAGTTGATTCACTAATACGCTTCAAGTTTTTTCATCCTCACTGTCTGGTGCAGAGTCAAGCTCTATAATACCATTTGTTATTCTTGAGTTCATTTTAGAAATTTTTATGTTTTCTTCTGTCACTTCGCCAAAGGCAATGTCAGATGCATCACTGTCGGAGTCCTCTGATTCGCTCCCCAAATCTGGTACTAAGGAAATATTCTGTAAGGAAAAGATTTAAAATTGATGTTACAAGCTAACAACAATACAAATAGACAGACATGTAGTCATTTTACATCAGTGTGAGAAAAAGTAAGCATGAAGTATGGACAATTTTTCTTTCATTGAAAACAGCATGTTAAATACCTTTGCCACCATAAAACTAGACCAGTGCATATGTATCAAAAATACATGTATAACTACAGTTAGATATTCAAAACATGCTGAACTTACTCTTTTGGGGTCAATCCAGTTATACATGAACTTCAGTTTATCCACCAACTCTGGTGCAAAGCTTGCAAATTTATCTTTTAATACTCTGAACCCCAATGATCCACTACATGTAGATTTTTAAGTCTATTTTGTTTACCCGGTAATGTTTTCTATAATCCTTAGAGTGATGCTCACCATTTCTATCACATTCTGTGTATCCTCGGAGACGCTCTCGATATCCACCATGCTGGCAGGAACCTTGGTTAGTAATGTACTGAGATCCTCGTTAGCCTTGGCTAGCTTTGGTAGGAAACTTTTAACATCAGATAAAACTGAAGAAAAAAAATAACAGCAGTTGATGATTGGAAAAAATCAGTTGTCTCTGTAATACAAACAACTCAGTTTACACCATTTAAAATGTTACTGTAATGAAAAATGCTTGAGCTAGCCATACAATCAATTAGCTTTTGTACCAATAAGTATCAGTTTTGTACCAATAAGTATTAGTTTTATCAAATTCAGACAGCTTATCCATATATTATATCATATCTACTACATGTACTACTGTTACTAGTATACTTTGTATTTGGCATTAATAATTTGTAAATAGTATTAAGATGGTTTTTGAAATCATTAAATAAATCAAATAAAAGCAGTGAAGTGAAAATTATATGCTATCTCTGAGGTTTTTGTGTTCCCTGTCGTAAATGGGAATGGATTTTCAAACACCGGAAGTGCCGTTCGTCACTATAAATGATAAGAGGGGACCCGGCCGGACCGAAATTCCGGAATTCTAAAAAAATCGCATACGGATTTCCTTTTTTGGAGAAAATCATAAAAACAATCAGACATAAACCATATATACTATCACAAAAAAACATATGAACTGATGTGGAATGTTTTTTTTGCGGCATGATTTTCAAAAAATAGTCAAATACTGACCATCTTAGCACTGGATGAAATGGGGTAGGGTTGTGAGTTACAAACTTCAAGCTTACTAAATTGTGTAATATTGATCGAAGGACCCCATGTGAATATATGATATTTTGTAAAAAAATCTATTAACTTGGGCATAATAATTTACAAATAGTATTAAAAAATTGACATGGGTTTTGGATTTCCATATTTGGACTAATCCTTGATACTTTTTACGCGACGAACAATTAGTGGCTAAAACAATGATAAGTTATCTTATCATGAAACTGTACATGAAGAAAATAACACAAATATTTGTTAAGCATTTGGTTCATAATTACAGGCGTCTTTGTGATATATGTTCTACACTGTTAGAAATTGTAGGACAAAAAATTTCCACATGAGCGGAGAGACTTTACAGTCCACCACAAAAAAATACAGAAACATAAAAATTTAATGCAATTTATCATATAAACGGCCTAGCAAAATTTGGCATGGATGGTATATTTTCAAGCTCAAATATCTCAAAAAGTAGATCGAGAATACCCATTTATCTTTACAGATTTGAAATCTACATGAACAAGAGGCCCATGGGCCTTAACGGTCATCTGACTCATGGCACAAAAACAACAAAGTCACAGTATAAAGTATTGGTTAACGATTAATATAAACAATACAAGGAACTCCTTAGTTGAATATGTAAGTTTCTGAAAAAGGTAAATGTCATTTGTTTGAACAAACTTGATAGCCCTTCATCCAAATATGGTTGAAACCCATTCAAGGATTAATATAAGGAGGAGTCAGATTTTTTAAAGCCAAATTTCAGCAAAGCTCCCATTTTGGACCGCGGTCATACTATCCCCATGGGTCTTACCTCGGTCCTTTATAAAATATGATTGTCATTACCTAAAGTTCCCCCTTCTGAATCAATTAAAACCACTATAGACCAATTTTCATTAAGATCAGAGACTGAAACCTTTAAAACAGGAGTGGGCCAGCGGCCATCTTGGAATACCAAAATCTTTACGAAAATGTTTGCATGTTGTTTGGCATCAATTAAAACCCCTATAGACCAATTTTCATTGAGATCGGAGACTGAAACCTTAAAACAGGAAGTGGGCCAGCGGCCATCTTGGAATACCAAAATCTTTACGAAAATGTTTGCATGTTGTTCGGCATCAATTAAAACCCCTATAGACCAATTTTCATTGAGATCGGAGACTGAAACCTTAAAACAGGAAGTGGGACAGCAACCATCTTGGAATACCAAAATCTTTACGAAAATGGGGTTTGCATGTTGTTCGGCATCAATTAAAACCCCTATAGACCAATTTTCATTGAGATCGGAGACTGAAACCTTAAAACAGGAAGTGGGCCAGCGGCCATCTTGGAATACCAAAAAATCTTTACGAAAATGTTTGCATGTTATTCGGCAATCAATTAAAACCCCTATAGACCAATTTTCATTGAGATCGGAGACTGAAACCTTAAAACAGGAAGTGAGTGAGCCAGCTAAAATTAAGAAAATTTGCCCTTTTGGGCCCCACCCCTCAGTTCCTAGGGTTCAATACCAGACTCATTTATATAAAATATAATTGTTTTTCCCCAATGATGCTTCACACCAAATATGGATATAAATTCATCCAAGGATGGAGGAGGAGTAGGATTTTAAAGCTAAAATCAAGAAAATTTCCCCATTTGGGGCCCCACCTCTCAGCCCCTAGGGGTCGGACCAGGCTCATTTATATCAAATTAAATTGTCCGTCCCCAATGACGTTTCACACCAAATATGGATGAAATCCATTCAAGGATGAAGTAGGAGAAGGATTTTAAAGCTAAAATTAAGAAAATTTGCCCATTTGGGGCCCCACCCCTCAGCCCCTAGGGTTTGGACCACGCTCATTTACATCAAATATGATTATCCTTCCCCCAATAATGTTTTACACTAATATAGATGAAATCCATCCAAATAGTAAGGAGGAGTAGGATTTTTAAAGCTAAAATTAAGAAAATTTGCCCTTTGGGGGCCCCACCCCTCAGCCCCTAGGGGTTGGACCACGCTCATTTATATAAAATATGATTGTCCATCCCAAATGATGTTTCACACCAAATATGGATGAAATCCATCCAAGGATGAAGGAGGAGAGTAGGTTTTTAAAGCTAAAATTAAGAAAATTTGCCCTTTTTGGGGCCCCACCATTCAGCCCCTAGGGGTCGGACCAAGCTCATTTATATAAAATATGATTGTCCTTCATCAATAATGTTTCACACACCAAATATGGATGAAATCCATCCAAGGATAAAGGAGGAGTAGGATTTTAAAGCTAAAATAAGAAAATTTATTCACCCTTTTGGGGCCCCGCCCCTCTGACCCTAGGGTGTCGGACCAGGCTCATTTATATAAAATATATGATTGTCCTTTCCCTAATGAAGTTTCACACCAAATATGGATGGAAATCCATCCAAGGATGAAAGGAGGGAGTAGGATTTTAAAGCTAAAATTAAGAAAATTTGCCCTTTTGAGGCCCTGCCCCTCTGACCCTAGGGGTCGGACCAAGTCATTTATATAAAATATGATTTGTCCTTCCCCAATGAAGTTTCACACCAAATATGGATGAAATCCATTGCCATGGATGAGGAGGAAGGTGAAGGAGGAGTAGGATTTAAAGGATTAAAATAAGAAAATTTTGTGCCCTTTGGTGCACCTCCACCCTCACAGCCGTCCTACGGGGTTCGGAACCCAGGCTCATTTATAATATATATTATAGATTGATCGTCTTACCTAAATGTTGCCTTCAATCCAAATATGGATGACTGAATTATGAAATAAATCATATGGAATTGATGAGAGGAGTAGGCTTCTTTTGTTCATTAATTGCTCCATTACGCACAAGAGCACGGGGTCGGCACGAAGAGCACGGCGGAGCGGTCGCATCCTGCGCATACGGAGAACTCAAACGTAACGAACGGTCAAATACTCGCGATTGACAAAGTAGGTTCATCGCTGACCTACTCCGTGACAATTTTATGACCAATAAAAATGCACCAAGAAAAATAAGACCTTTGGTTAGAAAAAGATAAGGAATCGTAATATTCTCACATCAATGTATGAGAGCTACCTTAATCCATTATAACAGTAGAACAATTTATCATTTCAAAGACTCAATAGTGAAAGTTAATACAATATAATAAATTATGAAAGGGGAGATAATTTTCTTTTAAGATATTAAAAGCACACAATATCAATATATTTACACTTACAACACATAAATCAATCAGTACATTGATTTGTTGCTGTTACACTTTTATCTTTCTACAATTCCTCATACAAACTAAAGAAACTTGAGTACATGACTGTTGGATATGTATGCAGGTAATCATCAAGTACAATGTTACAGTAGGTTAAATTGTCCTCAACTTATTTACAAATCTATTCTAAAAAAATATAAAAATCATTTACAGCAAATTTACCCAACATATTTCTGATTACATGAGGACATATATGTAAAACTATGAAATGAATATTCAGTTTCTTTGCGTGTTTATTCAGTGTACATCTTGATCATGATACAAAACAAGTTATCCGGAATATATATGGTACCTACTTGAGCTAGGAGGTGGTCTGAATGTTTTCCTTGGTCCATCCAACTCTGATGCTTTAACTTTTTTATTTACCAAAAGTTTGCCAGCTATTCCATTATTTCCTGAGTAAAAATGAAAATACAATCGTTATAATTACGACAGGCTTAGTATTCAACGCACAACTTATGAAAAGAAATCAAAATACCAGTCTTTCAAAACTGAAGACGATTCTAGACCTCTGTCTCCAATCATTTGATACTCTATGAAACTGGATCATACTCATTAACATCATAACAATATTTGGCCTAATAAATTTAGGTGCCCTCGGTCTCCACCTTTTAATGACCTCTGATCATTTACCATGGAGGTCAATCTTTATCAAATGCAGTCCTAAAATATGAACATTCTTTTATTTCTTTTAATCACTTCGAACATTCTTTTATTTCTTTTAATCACTTCGACCTATGGGACAATTTTTTCTACAGTACTTAAAGTAAGTAATTTTATCAATTTAAGCACTCTTTTATGTCGACTATAATTAATGACAATTTCAATTTCATAGGCCTACAATATGTAAAATTGTCTGGTATAAATGATAATCAAAATTGATCATTTTTATCAGCTGATCAATGTAAATAACAATACTGTAAAACACGTGTTCTTTACAGACAAAAACCACCATTTCTAAAATGACAATAACTATAACATTACCACTTATGTTCAACAAGTCTTTAGATTTTGTTAAACGATGTTCATGTGCGCTATCTGATGCTAATTCGTCAGTATTCAGTTGCATGCGTTCTTTCACCGATTCCTCCATGGGCGCAGCCATATTGAAAATAACCTCTAACACAAAATATAGGTAAATCATTAGATATGTGTGAAACTACATTAATAAAGAATATACACATACAGATATTTCCCAAATAAATTATGTTAATACATTGCAACAAATAGATTAATTCATTGATCGTGTTAATGGAATATTTACAGTCTTAAGCTTTTTGTTTGAGAGTTACAAAATGGCCGCTGACTTGTTGGCAGACTTTCTAGTGTGAGTATGTAATTTTAATTTGTTCTTTCAATTCCTTAATAATGCTTTAATAGTTGACACACAATACAAAAAAACTTACGCATAGCAATAGCATAGTCAGTTTCATTGAAATAAATGACATTAGTAAGGTCAAATTCTGTGTGAGTAATGTATTTCGTCTTCACCTGACAAGTCACAGGTGACAGGTAAGCACGCATCGGTCGAGGATCTACACCGGCTCTGACACATCACTTAGACGATAGATAGGTGACACGATTAGAGTCACAGCACCCTACTACAGTGGAGTTAATCCATCAAAATATCTAAGAATGGTGTCAGGCCCAGAGAAACTGTGGCTAAAGTCTGCTGATCCAGCACACCTACATTACAAGTGTACCTAGTTATTCATTATACATGCATGCAAAAATTTACATTTATGCAAAACAGGGAAAGAGCACAAATAATATGAATTCAAGGCAAAGCCTCAGAAGAGCGCAGCTTCATGTAAAAGACTATAACATCATAACTTTATGTTGTCTATATTTTTCTACGAGATTAACAATAAAATATTTCACTGACATGCACATGCTAATCGATAGTTAGAAAGAGTTCAAAATAATCCAAATTGAATATGTATTGTTCAATATACTTTATCAGATGCAGAGAAAACTTGCCATGCTATCAAAAATACGCGCAAATCTGTGCCGTCATCTTTGGCTTCATGGTTTGTGACGTCACTGCTGACGGTGACATGCGCTTGAGAATATACACAGTATATATTGGACCAGTACATTTATTGCTTTGTTCTTGTATATGTGTAAATTAAAACTAGTTACAGTAATTTTAAAGCATATACTGATAACACATTTAGTCTGGTACAGAAATTTCAAATCTTGTCGTGCTGATAACGAGAATTAAAACATGGCTGCCTACATGGAGGAGCAAGACTTTTCCCGCGGGACACAATTTCAAAGTCCAAGGGGTACTGGAATGTATTGGAATCTATATGCTCACACACATGTAATGGTTAATAGAGCTTCGCTCTACGCGGCCTTCGGCCGCGCAGAGAGCTGCGCTCTTAATAATTGGTGTTGATGCTTAACAATATGTGGCTTAATACTAGTGCTGCAATGATAAACCATGGGACGATATATCACGGTATAAACTACATGGTTTGATTCACAGTATTTTTTTTCTACATCACGGTACGCCCAACCAGTTTCCGATCGGGCAAAAATCAGGACTTTTTATACAGTAATCAGTACTTCCTACCAAAGATATTTGCCATTGATGCACATCGTTTCTGTAGTTGAAGATTCTAATTTATACGATCACTAACTAAAGCATCTACGTAACAGTTTCAAATATGTTTATTTGTGGACATAACATACCTATATATAGTTAACATTTCCATCGCCATGATGCGATTTGGTTTACACAGTCAGTATAGTTTCGTATTTTATTGTGGATCCATACAAAAAATACTTTCTACTGTGTTTTAATGACGTTAATAATTGCATTAATCTTTGAAATATTATCAAACTTTCGTCATATCAATAACAATACAGATCTAATTCCCAAACACGTTCCCATACACGGTGTGAAAGTATGGCTTTAACCTGACGCCATTTTCTTATACATGTGTATACAATGTTACATACAACTGCATGTCGGCACGTTGAAGTTTAATCACAATCGTTTGCTCATTTGGCTGAGACAACTGTACGTAATTATTCTTCTGTTTATGATTGAAATTGATATGTAAATGCTTGCAATGAAATTCACTGAAAATACAATAAGGAGTCTGGACGGTGATTGTCTTTCCGATTCACGGCGACTGATTTATGTGTTTACTAAGACAGACAGTAACCTAATTTGATACTTTATAAATAACTATACGATTATTCAAATTTCTGGATTAAAATTGATACATATTAATAAATTAGTAAGCTTTTACATTTCATGAAAAATATAAAACAAACAAAAGTTTACTAAGTACAAAAGCACATTTATTATATTTTTTATCACTTATAATTCATTTATTTATTCATTAATTCATTTTTGATATTTTTTTTCATATAAGTGCATAATGAAAATTGCATGTAATTCACTATTCTGTTTTCTGGTGTGATGATGTCCATAACATCTGTTGATGTTGTTAAATTGTTTTAATTTTTTTTTTATAGCAAATATATATATATATATATAGATATCAGGTGTGTCACCAAACAGGTTTATTCAATTTTGTATGGCTAAGATCGCTAGCTGTAAAATGATATGTCCTTAGCACATTTATACCCAGAAAATAACAGAAATCATTAAATTGTTTATAAACTTAAAACGACATGCTTTCAGTAATTTGTATGCTTTATTATTATATTCAATGTGTTTTTCTTTTTCAGGTTTAATTGACCCACCCTACCTTCAAATTTAAGCATGACATATTTGAACACTCCTGATTGCATGACCGAAGTGTGACTTTGATCTACGTTTGATCTGTACTGAGGTACAGCTGTAATGGCTGAGAGGGATCAAGGTGTCTACAACCTCCGTAAAAGAATGGTCCCCACTCGCCCCACCACCACAAGTCCTATCCATCCCACTAACATTGCCATGACCTCATCTAATGAATCTGCCACAAAGTTACAAGATCTGAAATCTAAGCAATTAAATGGGGGAACATCAGCACAAAAAAGTCCTCAGCGAAGAAATGATGATGAGGCAGATGAAGACGAAGAGGAAGAGACTATATTTGATGGTTCTGATACCAGACCATTATTAAATGCTGGCTCATCCTCAGATGGTGATCCTGATTCAGGTGATGTGGAAGCTAATGAAGCCGTGAGGGAGGAGACCTGGTTTGAGATAGGACTTCAGGTTTTCTTCCCCTACATTGTTGCTGGATTTGGCACTGTTGGTGCTGGCATGGTACTAGATGTTGTCCAGGTACAGTGTGTTATGCATGTTTTACTCCTGTTCATTTATAAGTGGTCAAAACATTGTATAAAAGCCTTCAAATTATATCAAAAAGTTTTAACTTTCCATACATAATTGTATCTCATATAATCAGCACTTTTAAATTGCCAAACACTGAAAACAACAATCATTTTATAGTTATGTATTAAAGTAGCAGTATACTGTTATATATTACAGCATATAAATTATCGTAACTTACATATAGGTTGAGATTATCAGTATGTAATGAGTCATTGTTAATACGTTAATTTCATTTACTCACTGCAGCACTGGGATGTGTTTGTTAATGTATCAGAAGTGTTCATCATGGTCCCTTCACTACTGGGGCTAAAAGGAAACTTAGAAATGACACTGGCATCAAGGTTATCTACTCAGGTAAATATCAATTCTAATGCAACAAACCAACATTTAGAAACTTTGAATTATTCATGGTTGGAATTAGATGGATTTTTTTACCATGACCAACTTGGTGATGGATTATCTATTCATGCAAAGAGAAACAAAATACCAAGTGACAGTCGAAAATTAATGTCTAACAATCTATGAATAGCTGTGGATATGTATATACCAAAATGTTGGGTTACTAAGAGTTAAAATGCAGTACAGTGGACCCACAATGATATATATGGACAACAATAGTTTGGAAAACTCACAATTTGGACAGAAATAGCAGAGAACAAATTTAATTCGAAGGAATTCGGCAATATGGAAAATTCACAATCTGAATTAAATATTGTCTGGGCTGGGGACCTAAGTATCTGGATTATCGAAGGTCTACTGTATATAAATATGTTTTACTTTGAAAATGAAACTTGCAAATATACTAAAGAGGAAAAATGACTTTATAGAGTAAATTATTGATTTCATAAAAAAAAATAAAAATCTTTCTATATTTTGCAGGCAAACCTGGGAAATCTTGATTCCAAGAAAGAACTGTGGAGTTTGATAATTGGTAACATGGCTTTGGTGCAGGTTTGTACTTTATTTTGAATTATTATATACAATGTATGTGCCTGTGTTCTACAACATAAGGGTAATGCTTATTTAGATAATAAAAGCTAGCAAAAAGATTGTGGCTGGAATTTCTATTTTTTAAGATCAAAATGCTTATGATTATTCAGATTGCAAAAGTAACATGTGTCCAGTGTTACATGTAAAACATGGTCATAAAGAACCTCTAGGGACCAACAGAATCACTTTATTATATACATATTACAAATGTATTATAGTGACATTGGCAAGGAATGAAAAATACTATGATATAATCTATGAATTCGATGAAAGTGTGTTCGTTATAAAACACAATTTATTGTTTTTACATTATGAAAAGTGTTATAGAATTTTACATCACAGAAATATTTACATGGAATAAAATATAAAATATAAATGGATATAAATTTGAATACCAAATGGTAACTAAACATTTGAAGCAAATTTTGTATTAGTTACTTGGGAGTTAATGTAATATACATGTAAATCCACCTCCAGGCTCAGGCGATAGTTGTTGGTTTCCTTGCGTCTGTGGTTGCCATGGTGATGGGATGGATCCCTCAGGGAAAGTTTGATCTATACCATGGTCTGTTACTGTGTGCCAGCAGTATGTTCACTGCTGCTGTGGCTAGTTTCGTTTTAGGTAAGTAAAGCATTAGACTCAGGTACAGTTTGAAAGAAAAGCAAACTCAGCACATGGTTTCAGACTCTTGGACACTGGCGTTGTGAGATAAAGAAAAATTTGTAGCTCACAAGATAAAGAAAAATTTGTAGCTCACAATAGAAACAGAAATAAGTTTTCTTGACGATAAGAATGGTTTTTCTTTTGTGATTTAAGTTCACATGCAATTTGATTCTGTAACAAATTAATCTAGACACTAAAATCATAATCAAAGCAAACATGCATTATTAATAAAACTGTTAAATAATTAATTTAAAAGCATTCTTGGAATATAAAATGACAATTATTGAAAATAGAAAAAAAATCATGCATGTAATATGTGGTCAATTCCATCATAATTTATGAATAATAATAAGAAGCTATTTAAGTTTATAATTTTTCTGATCCCTGTTACAGTGGTTTAATGTTTGTTGTAGGTGCTGTGATGGTCGGTGTAGTTGTTGTCTCGAGAAAATTAAAGATAAACCCAGACAATGTAGCCACACCTATTGCAGCTAGTCTGGGTGATCTTGTTACCCTGTCTCTCCTGGCAGGGGTTAGTCTAGTCCTGTATAATGCTATACTAGTAGGTAAGTCTATTCTAACTTTGTTTACTGCTACAACACTAACCAGGTAATGAAGTAAACATAATTAAATGACTTGAGCTCTATTGCCTAGTGGTGTTGACCCGTCAACATATTTTTACCACTTACTGGTGTATGCATTGCCTTGTAAAACATGCCTGCAGCCTACACCATGATGCATATCTTAATCTAAACATAAAAAGTTATGGTAACTTACTGTATGCATAAAGCTAGAGAAAAATAAATGCCATGTTTGTTTAAAATCTTTTCATGTCAATGTTCAAACAAAATAATGAAATGACTGAATAGATTTCTCAGGAATTTAAAATATTCAAAGATATTGATTAAGATATTTCACTGATTGATGACTGAACTGAAAATATCTGTTTGTAATTACAGGTAAACATTTATGGATGGCTCCAGCTATCATCGGTGTCTTGGTGGCCCTCATACCTCTGTGGCTGTATTTATCTATAAAAAATAAATATACTAATGATGTTGTGTATTCGGGATGGACCCCAGTACTTAGTGCTATGTTTATAAGTAGGTAAGTACCCTCCTTGTCTGGTGACCAAACAGTGTGATCATATCAGAACATGTAGCATTAACACAAATCCTTTTGTTAATGATTCTGTCAAGGTCCTTTTGAGTTAAATTATAAATAATTATTTCTGTGAATTATCATTGCCATTTAAATGTCAATAGATAGATTTCAGTGAGGTGTCAAGGTCATTTAGAGGTCATTAGATGTAAGGCTTGAAGTATGGCATCTGTATTATGATGTCTATCACTGAAGACCATTTAATATTCTTATGAAACTCAAGCTAGGACAATTTACACAAATTGCATGTTAAAAATTATTCATGTGAATTGTCATGATCATTAAGAGATCAATAGACATAAGACCAGGGCCGTTTTTGTTTATTCGGAACGACCGATTTGACCACCAGTTAAAGTAATTATTTCAAGCATAAAACCTGACTGACCTATAGTTTTTGATACAGGCCTGTGAGGGCTTTGTCAAAGCTCCTCTGAAAACAATATAAAATCACCAGGTCCGTCTTTAATTCATAAACGAACAACTAGGTCCAACCAGTCAAACCTGATAATCGGCCCAGAATTATTATGCTTTGCCTCACTTTCTGGTGAATTTCTGATGAATTCATGGTCAAAATCTTTTCAGGTCAAATTCACATGAAGAATTCAATTGTGCTTTAATATGTGACCATACCATAATTAACTGCCATGTTGATATAAAAAAAAAATTCTGTTATTTCTGCATGAAAAAGATACGTCAGTGTCTAATATTATCTAGAAAATAAATGGGTTTCATATAATTGTTAGATATTGAAACATTGTGTTTCTTTTTTCCAGTGTTGGTGGTTTAATTCTAGATTTCACTGTAGCTAAATACCACGGTATTGCTGTGTTTCAACCTGTGATTAATGGTAAGTAAAACATTAAAATCTTTAATATACAGCGGAACCCCGATAATCTGGACGCCATTAGTCTGGAAAACTCACAGTCCAGACGGAAATGTCAGGGAACAAATGATATAATGTTATATATTAACTAAGAACACAGAATTCAACAGTCTAGAAAATTTTTAATCTGAAAGGTTTAGACTGGGAGCAAAGGCGTTTGGATTTTTGAAATTTCATTGTATCAATGAACAAAGAGGGAAAAGCCTGATGGTTTTATAAGTTGTTTATGATTAAAGAAGAAAGGACCTGTCAGGTAAAAATCTCAACAATTGTTGAACATATTCAGTGATGTGATTTTATTGCAGGAGGAAAAAGCACAGGGACCTGGCACGAAAATTTTAACCAATAGTATACATATATATATATTATAGTATCAAGGGTATGAACTCGGCGGTCGAGAAAAACGGACCTATTTTTTTATAACCGTGATTATTTTAAAAAATGGGTCCTATACGACATTGACGGATATCTTACCTTAAAGAGAAATAATTTATCTTTCCATTGAGTGCTTGAGGAACAAAATTGGCCAAGTATTGACGAAGTTATGGCTTGATGAATCGGGAAATATACGAAAAATATGCTAGGTAGACATTTCCCTGTCCGGTCAAAATGTCGTCTCGGCTCTAATGGGTACCTCAAAAACCAAAACAAAATTACAAAATCTACGCTTGTGGTGGTAAACAGTACCCATAACTGTGTTCATCCACAATCTCCTTTGGAGGTGTCATGACCCGTACTTTGTAGAAACTCCATTTAAACATTGTGTAGCTCACTTACTTTAACCGTCACCGCCATGTTCATTTTTCTCTCGGAACGCTTCTCGACTTTACATATCGTGACTACATTATGCAGATTATGTTATGTTGTGCTTATGTGTAAACTCGAAAAGCGTTCCGAAGAACAAATGAACATGGCGGTGACGGTTAAAGTAAGTGAGCTACACAATGTTTAAATGGAGTTTCTACAAAGTACGGGTTATGACATCTCCAACGGAGATTGTAGATGAACACAATTATGGGTACTGTTTACCACCACAAGCGTAGATTTTGTGATTTTGGCTTGGTTTTTGAGGTACCCATTAGAGCCGAGACGACATTTCGACCGGACAGGGAAATGTCTACCTAGCATATATTACTTAAATTTCCCGATTCATCAAGTCATAACTTCGTCAATACTTGGCCAATTTTGTTCATCAAGCACTCAATGGAAAGATAAATTATTTCTCTTTAAGGTAATATATCCGTCAATATTGTATAGAACCCATTTTTTAAAATAATCACGGTTTTAAAAAAAATAGGTCCGTTTTTCTCGATCGCCGAGTTCATACCCTTGATACTATAATATATATATATATGTATACTGTTAGTTTAAAAAAATCGTGCCAGGTCCCTGTGGGAAAAAGTATCAACATTGTCGAACCCATTCAGTAATGATCGTATTTGTGATTATATTGCAGGGGTAGGGGGTAATTTGGTGGCAGTACATGCAAGTCGTCTCACAACTTCACTCCATCTAGTCTGTCAGCCGGGTAGACTGCCTGCGACTGCCACTCGGGGCTGTCCTAACCCAGGAGGGGCCTTCTGTGGAACAAGTAAGTCATTTCATCTTTCATTTTGTAGAGAGGTACTGTATAACAAGAGATATTGATATTGTAGAGACTTCTAATTGTTTTTGTGATTGCTAGTAAATCAGGGTTATTTTTGGAAATGCTATTCTATTTGACAGTCACTAATATTTCTGCACATGAATTACAATATGCATGTATACTTGAAAGCACTAAACCATGAAAGAATTTTTTTTATATTATGTTCAACTTAAGTTGTGATTTATTTCAATTCTATCTTACATTTCAATAAACCTTCTAATTATATAAAATACATTGTTATAAAAAATAAAGAAAAAAAGTTTGACAGACAACTACTTGAAATGATAGGTGTTATTAATCTACCACTAAAGTACAATAATTTTAGAGTCCTTTTTGAACAGGGGAAGTTTTAATGATTTCCTTGCCTCTTTTCTACTTCAGCCATCAATGCTAAAGCAGCACGAGTTCTGTTGTCCTTAGTGATACCTGGACACCTTATCTTTATGTTTACTATATCTTACATGAAAGCTGGACACACATCCATCACAATAACATTCGCTGGAATTTACCTCCTCGCTTCTCTACTTCAGGTAAGTTTTAAAGGCATTATATTATGGTACCAATATTAGGAATACCATAATTTCTTTGTCACCTTGACATTGTAGAATAAGGAGAATATACAGAGAAGAGAATAAGCCAGACTGGTTAGGTTAATGGACAGCCCAGTGTGGGATTACTTCTGTGGTTGTAAGTTAAGGTTTTAGACCCTGTTTTAACTAGTGATATTTGGTATGCTTGTTTCACCGAATTCGAATTTACAAAAGCAAACACATTGAATTCTTCTTGACATTGTCTTTCACATGTCTTTCACATATAGTTATTTGGTGACAGAAATGTGGACCCAACCATACTACATAAGGTTAGGCCTTATACATACACACCTTTTATCAATTTAGTTATGTTCATTTACATCTAAGAAGAAGTATGAAGGCATACCAAATATCACTAGTTTAAATAGGGTCTAAAACTTTAAGCATCTGTATAGGGGAATATTTAAATTTTAACAGAAATTCAGTGTATAGAAAAAACTATTACATGCAAAACAAACTATCTACAAGAAAGTAAATGTAAATTTACACAATCCTAATTTTCAAGCTATTCTCAACATTCCTTATTGATATTGACCTTTTGACCTTACTTTGTATAGGTGATAATCCTGCTCTACCTAGCTCATTGGATGGTTCATTTTGTGTGGCGTCTGGGAGAGGACCCAGACAACATAGCCATCCCCTACCTTACTGCCATTGGTGACCTACTGGGAACTGCATTTCTGGCTTTAGCCTTCCACCTACTGTATCTCATAGGAGACAAAGACGCTGATGTAGGCGAGTGAGGTCTGTAAGAGAGATTTACGACCTGTGCAAGGACTCATAAATGTAAAACCACCGGCTAACACTTATGGCAATCAGCATTATGCATAAGTTCACATTATTCATTGATAACTTTTCTGTGTTTGCATATTAAAGGTGTTATCTGCTCTTGTTGATAGATATTGATTGATATGTCTGTAAGCATAAAGTTCAGAAAAAAGCAAATTTATTTTTAGACACAAAATTGATAACATTATAATTGAAATCTACTCCCATGGGCAGATAACTCTGTAATATGCAAATATGTACAAAATATGCAGGTACAGAATATTTTTGTTTAAATTTCTGCGTGAACATTGAATAACTAAATAAATTAAGAAGTGCACTGTAACATAGATATTGTTTCATTTACAAGTCAAAAGGAAGTGCAGATATTTGACACATATCATTGGTAGTATAATGATTGTAGTAATTGATATTGAATTAAATGAAATATTTAATTGTAGTAGGTTGTGGAGTAAATTTACTAAACCACAGAGGGATGGGATTATTTGTGATTTTAGAATTGAGCACTGTGATAATGAGATTTTATTAGTGATGATATAATAAAAGTATATTGAAGAGTGAGATAATGACATGAATGATACATTTTGTACATTCCGTCTTTGCATATCATAGAGTTACCTCCCTTGTGGGCAGGTATTGATTGTGACGTCAAAATTTTATCAGCATTTTCACTGAAAAGTATCATATTGTGATCACAAACACATGGCATCACAATCATTACCTACCTGCAAGGGCAGATAACTATGTAATATGCAAATACAGAATAACCATAGAAATGACTATTGTAGTAAA